>NC_081857.1:23729454-24329454 GCF_963259705.1 Myotis daubentonii | reverse complement strand
GACCGTGACTGTTTTTGCCCCATTGTGTTCTCAGCACTGACCGCTATGCCTGGAAAATAATAGATGCTCAATAAATATTAACTGAACGGTGGATTTCTGGGCTTCTCTCTCTGACCTCATGTACTATGTCCTCTTCTAAGTAGCACTTTGACTTATTTGCCCCCGCCCCACCCCGCACCACCCCTCGCCCTGCCCTCCCCACCTCTTTTTCCTCCTCTGCTGTGGGTAACAGGGTCAGACTGGCGTGTGGGAGAGGAGTGGATCAGAGACCCCAGCACATGTCATCCAGCCCCAGGGTTTGCTGACAGGAGTCACAGGGAGGAGCCTGCTTAGAATAGAGAAGTATCACGCTTCCTCACTCATCCACCAGCAAGCCCCAGACATAACAAGGACCTGGTGAATTCCTTGAAGGTAGTCCTTTAGAGATGACAGATGCTGGTTCTGAGTGACATGAAATCTGAGCTCTAGTTTGCTTCTGCATTCACCCTTTTGTTAATTAAAATCACGTGTATAAAATACTAGTAGCAGAGGAGGAGAGGAAGAAGGCATAGAAAATAATAAGAAATAAACTGTGCCCTCAAGGAGCCTATAAAAGCCCAGGCAGAGCCCTAAGGTGCCTCAGTTGTTCCCGAAGCTTCTCTTTTATCTCACCACACCCTCTCATGTGAACAAAGTCTAATTGAGCTCCTGCCCAGATTATACATGATTTGGAGGACTGTCAACGTGTGGCGAAGAGGGAGGCAGGGAGAGGAGACAGAGACGGAAGCTGAGTGCCCTGGCCAAGAGGGGAATGAGATGTAGAGATATGGGAGAGGGGAGAGGGAAGAGGTGGAACTCAGAAGAACGGATGGCTTTTGCACCCATAAAATGTTTGCACTATAAACCTTCAGTATGTGTATTTTATAAAACCCTCCACCTTGCAGTTCTTAGTAGACAGGTGAGAAACTTCAGCTGGGAGCTGGCTGACTCTTTCTCCAAAAACCTCATAAATATCAAGGTTAGTGGCTCTCAGTCTCCTCTCAGGGGCTCACTGGGCACCACGTCTCCTCAAGTACCTTGTCTAGCAACTGGGCACATTCTACAAGGACACGCTCGTGGGTCCTGCCTGCAGACCCCTCCTGTGGGCTCCCTTCCCGTTAGGTGTGAGCAGGAGGCAGCTCCCTCTCCCCAGTCCAATGACACGGCAGATCTCCACAGTCTACAAAGCTGTCCTGTGGAGAGACTTCAGGTGACAGTCTCCCTGGCCAGCCCAGGTGGGGCACGATGCTGGACCTGGCTTCAGCACAAGCACCCCAAGCAGGGCAGCGGGGCTTCTGGGTGATTCAAACACACATTGGATGACATTCTGACTAGCAGGCAAGGAGCCAAAAATCAGGTGACTTTTGCCAACTAAGACCGTGAATAATCACTGAGAACAAGCTGATTGCTTAATTGCAAGGTGGAATGCAAACACAGCAACAGGAAGGCAGCAAACAGGGTCTGAAGGGGACCGCTGGAGGCGAGGGTCATTGAAGCCCCACTCCAAGGATGCCACGCCATCTGCTTTTCCAACATGTGGCTGCCACCTCACAAACCCCCTGCTGTTTCTCCATCACACTGGGCTAATCGGCTCATCTTCCAGGAGGCCTGGGGGCAGGAAGAGACATGGTGGTTGACCTGAGTCACAGCATAGAGAGGAGAAACTCCAGGGGACAGGTACCTTGGTCAGAGCTATAGAGGGTCTAGAGCAGCGGTTCTCAACCTTCCTAATGCCGCGACCCTTTAATGCAGTTCCTCATGTTGTGGTGACCCCCAACCATAAAATTATTTTCATTGCTACTTCATAATTGTAATTTTGCTACTGTTATGAATCGTAATGTAAATATCTGACATGCAGGATGTATTTTCATTGTTACAAATTGATCATAATTAAAGCACAGTGATTAATCACAAAAACAATATGTAATTATAAATTCAATATATGTTTTCCGACGGTCTTAGGTGACCCCTGTGAAAGGGTCGTTCGACCCCCAAAGGGGTCGCGACCCACAGGTTGAGAACTGCTGGTCTAGAGTCAGGAACCTTTACTAGCAAGTTATTCAACCACATTAACCACCGTCTGTGAAATGGAGTAACAGTGCAGATGCCATGGCATTGTTGGGCCATCTAATACTTGGGGCACAGTAAACATTGAGGAATAATTAGGACTATTTTTATATTTGGGGATTATTTTGGAGCTTAAACATTCACCATCTCAAATGAAAAACCCATGTGTAATTCTCATGTGAAAATTCATTAGAATTGAGTGACAGTTCCTTCCTAGCCATGTGAGCAGCAGTTCTCAAAGTTCAGTGAGAAGAAAGATCACCCAGAGTGATGTTAAAAATCCAAGCTTCCTCCTCGACCCACCCCACCTGTGACCACCTGATTCAGTGCATCCAAGAAGAGGCCTCGGCCATGTTGCATGGAAACAACCTATCTGTAGGTCTGTCTGTAAAGGCATTGAGGGAAGCAAATGGACCTGCTCATCTCTGACCCCACTCTTCGCCAAGCTCCTGGAACATAAGAGGCATTAAGGGATGTTGCCTGGATGTGTGTCCACTTGCCTTTGAGAAGAGCAGCTGGGGGAATTCTTGGCACAGAACTATAGTCCAGACCTTATGCAGAGAATGGGTGCTGAGTACAATAACATGGCTAAATCCACCAAACATATTTATTGCCTTCAATGGCAGCACCTAAGATAAAGAGAATGGCTGGCTCACACATCACCAGGTGCAGAGTTTACAGAGAAGATGTTTAAGTCCTCAGAAGGGAACCTAAGGCAAGGAAATCACATAAAGGGGGAAGAAAGGCCATGGAGAAAAACATGGAAATGCAGAAGCAGTGAGAATTCCTCCTACTTCTAACTCCAGTCCAGCTCTGCCTCTACCTAACTTTGGGACCAGAGGAAACTCCTCAGTTGTCCCCTCTGAGAATAACAATGTCCTCTGTACCATGAGTCATAAAAGGCTGATCTCGGCCCATCTCTCTGGCCTCGCTCCTCTGCCTCCCTCTCCATACTCGTGACCTCAGTCATGCTAAGTTCTGGTACTTCAAAGCTTCAGATTTGCAATCACATTGCCATCACTTCTTTCCGTGGCTATCAAACCATTGCTCATGCTTTAAAACTCAGCCTAAGCATCAGCCGTGCCCAGAAGGCATCCTCAACACCTGGTCTCATTCAGATTCTTCTGCACCCATCACTGGACTTGTCATTCTTGCCTATAGCTGCTGCCTGTCTGTCCCCCATGAGGTTCTGAGTAAGGACTGTCTTGCTCATCTAAGTGTTCCCATCTTGTAGCAAAATGCTTAGCAAGTGCTCCAACAAGTAATTCATTATAAATAAACCTAATGGGGAATAAGCTCCCAGGTTGGGGGAAGGGGGAAGGGAGAGGTGGCAAGAGTGAAGATGCACCATCACCCAGGGTTGGTGACACTCATGTTTTAGCTGCTGGGAAGAGAGCAAGTGCACCAGGAGGATTTTAATGATGTGAGCAGGACAGCCCTGTTCTGTGGCCCTAATGAGAGAGCGAATGGGGGTGCATCTTCCCTGATGCATCTGCACAGAAACAAACTGTCTTTATGCAGCTACAGGCAAGAGTCAATACCAAAACAACAGGGGAGGAAGCAAAAAGCTCCACTCAGAAACCTCCTGAAAGGGAGGATTTGGGTCACAGGATGCTGATGGGGGGTTAACCCAGGATTTCTTCAACTGTAACTGTAAGTGCACCCTTCACCTCCCTTCCCAGGGAAATGCAAGCAGGGCTGGCCTCACAGAGTTAGAAAGACCTTGGATATGACATCGGGAAAATTGCCTTAGATGCTGAACAATATTCTTGTTCCTCTTTAATAGCTTCCTGGATATAAATTGCCCTATGAAAACTGTAGGCTATTGAGAAAAGAGCCTGTGTCTTTAAATTAATCTGTATCCTCCCAGACACACAGTCTCAAATGAGGCCAGTCAGCAACCTAGACTGGCAAACACTCAGTCAAAAGGGATCTGAATAAATAACCACCCCTCCCTGAGTATAGGTTTGTCGACAAAGGTCACAGGGTGCTCGCTCTGCCCTGCTCTGCACTGAGGGCTTTGCATGCTATTCCATGTAATCCACATAATCAGTTTCTGAGGCTGGAATATTACTATCTCTATTTCACTGATTAGGAAACTGAGGTACAAAGAATTTAAGAAACATGCCCATGTCTACCCAGAGAGTAAGTGGTAGAGCTGGGATGCAGTCCCAGGCCCCCTGGCCACAAAGTCCCACACTCAGCCACTACTGTACGCTGACTGCTCACCTGCCCCTGACACCACCAGGTGCATGGACTGAATGTTGTGCCCCTAGAACTTACATGTTGAAGCCCTAAACCCTAATGTGTCTTTGGAGACAGGGCCTCTGAGGCGGTAATTAAGGTTCAAGGAGGGCCTAAGGGTGGGCCTGTGAGCCATTAGGCCTGGCGCGTCCTCATAAGGGAGCAGGTCCTCACTGTGCCCAGAGTTAAGTCCACAGGAGGATGCAGTGAGAAGGCAGCTGTCTGCAAGCCAGGAAGAGAGGTCTCACCAGAAACCAACCTGCCTGCACCTTGATCTTGTACTTCTGGCCCCCAGACTGAGAAGACACAATGCCTGTTGTTTAAGCCCCCAGCCAGTGGTATTTTGCAGGCTGACTCAGCAGGCCACCATCCAGCTGGCACTGAGCCGGACAAACTTATTCTGTGACCTCAGAGCCCACCTGAGCACAGCCTCCTCCTCCTCCTTTCCCCTTCCTCATCCTACTTCCCCCCTTCCCCTTCACTCCCAGAGTGCCCCCAGCCCCAGGCCCCAGGGGTAGCACTCCTGCAGCTCATCCTCTATACACCATCCACGATTACCTGTCCTGTGTCCCACCCTAGTGGTGCAGACACTGGCTGTGTTTACCCTGGGCTTGCAGGTGACGTGCTGGTGATTTCAGCGTTAACATCTTTCACCCCCACCCCCCACCCCGCCTCCCTCGTCACCACCCAGTGAAGCTCCTGCTGTGGTACCTACTTGGTTGCCTGTTGTGGGGATTCAAGACAATGATCTGTGTATAGGGCTCATAACAACGGTCATCCCCCGATAAAATAATTAACCCTCCCATGACCCAGCTGGTAATTAGTAAAACTGGGATTTGAACCTTGATCTTTCTGCCTCCAAAGACCAAGATATCTGCTTTCCAAGGTGACAACCAGCTCACATGATAAGCTAATGTGACATCCCACCAAGGATGACTCCCTCCATCATTCATTGAGGCATAGGATTTTCTTCCCAGTTCTATTCACCTCAGTTGAAAAAAGTACATAATGTATGTGTGTGTTGTGTGCATGTGTGTTTGTGTTTGTGCATACATATATTCTCGCAGCTAAAAGTCATGCCCAGGTTCCTGCTCAGCCCCACTCTGTGAGGTCTCAAGCTGTGACAATAAGGGCAGAGGCATCGGGCCTGGCAGTCAGGTCTTGTAACAGCCTGTTTCTTCATTCCTGGCCCTGACCCTAATTCTTAAGACCAAGAATGGGGTGTACATTTTTAGTGCCAGCCCATGGCACATAGTGGGTTCTTGGAATATATCTTCCCCATTGAATTGATCATGAGGTAAAGGGAGGCAGGTACCAGGACAGGCTACAGGGGCACCCAGAGGTCCACGTCCTGTGAACAAAGCCAGCAAGCAGATTGCTCTTTGAGTATGGCACGGCTCAGACCTACTGATTAAGCACTCAGCAGAAATAGCTATATAAAAGTGCTGGATGGGACCAGAGTTTTAAGGAGCCATTAAAAACAAGCACAGCCTATGACATCACTGTCTGCTGTGCAGTAAAGTCAGGGGAGCTGCAGGTGGCCCACTGGCCAACTGGAGGGTCAGGAGACAACAGGAGTGAATGGGGCCAGGGCACGCACAGCACAGGAGCAGCACCAGCCTGGAGAAGCTTAGGCCCCCACAACAAGTGTCCCAGCCCTTCCCATGTCCCCAACTCTGCCCCAGGCCTCTCAGTCATCTCTCCATTAAACGGAAGCTGGGATTTTCTTGGTCTCACCATTGGTCTTTCTTTGCTTTATTTCAAAGTCTTCCCAGGAAGAGAAGTCAGTCCATGAAGATCCAGGACCCAACAGAGCCTAAGCCACTGTCTTGCAGGGAAATCACTACCCAGGACACAGAGATGAGAACTCACATTCCAAGCCCATGGCCAAGGGCACAAGCACGTTAGGTGCCAGAGGCGGGGAGCCAAGCTTTGATGTACCTGCAGTAAATTAATCTGGGTGAACCATGCCTGCCAATGGGAGGGCATGATCCCTTCTAGAAGCTAGCATGCTACAGAGAGATGCAGGGCCCAAGAGTAAGGGCAGATTCAAGGGGCCCAATTCCCAGGTGTACCTAGAAGTTTTGAACTTCTAGAACATTCTCATAATTAGAAGCTGCAAGGAATCCAGGTAGTCAACAATTCTGAACCACAGTGGCAGCCAAGCTGGGACGATCAGGAGGGGGGTTGTCAGGGAAGAGTCTGGAAGGAGCAGAGAGTATAGCCCCAGAACCGCTGCATGGTCAGGAGGAGGCATGGGGGCATGACCCCCACAGATTTCTGAAGAGGGTGTGTCTGGTTGGATGCACACTCTCAGCTTTTGAGCATCTGATGGATATGGATAAACTACGGCTGAGACTTTCTATATGGCTCAGAACGAACAGAGCAAGTAGAGTTCAAGGTCCAGGGGCCCCAGCCTGGAGGGAGGGGTGAGGACAGTGCTACCCAGAGGCCAAGAAGCCTTCAAAAAAGCCTGAGGAGCAGATGGCCAACACGCTTTTCAAAAGAGAACTATCTGCTATTTAATTTGAAGGTGTGGGCTGCCACAATGCAAATAATCACCTTCACATCCCCCTTCCAAACTCACATCAAAGTCTGCTTTGCACTCAAAGATTATGAATCAAAAAAGATAGACACGTTTCCCAGTTTGGGGGACATGGGGTAGAGAGATGCAGCTGATGACATGGGACGATGTGACAATCCATGCAATGAGCTCATTCCACAGAGCGGGGCACACAGGGCCGAGCTGGCGACCAGAACTTACATGTCTATAGGAGGGTGGTCTATGCAGGCATTGCTGTTCCTCAGATATGCAGGCCGAGGAAACTGGATCTAGAACGGAAAGGAACCTTGTCTCTGTCTGCCTCCCCTTCCTTCCAACATGATCTCCTGTGATCATCCGAGGCTTGTCACCTCACTCCTGGACTGTGCAACTGGGATCCTAACAGGCAACCTTTCCCTCCTGTGATTTCATCTTAGTCTCCATGACCAGGTGGCTAAAAATAGCTTTTGGTAGTGTCATTCCTGTTCCCCAAATTTTCAGGGTGCTATGTTACCAGCCACATGAGGACCAATCTCCTGAACCAGGCCCCACCTGCTTTCTCCTGGCTGATCTCTGGGACTCGGAGCACATCCCTGCTCCTCACCATGCCCTGAACACACATAGTTCAGCTGTGGTCTCTGGGATGCTCTCATGTGTCCCCTTGCTCAGCAATGGCTCCTTCCTCCCTCCTGCCTTTCCAATGCCAGCCCTGTCTTCCAAGCCCAGCTGAGCCCCAGTCTCTGCACACTTTCTCTGTCCCTGAAGGAGGGAGACCTACATTTCCTGCATACCTGTTTGGGTTGCATTTACAATTCCTTCCCCTGAATGCCACTTGAGTTTATTGCTCACCCACTCCCCAGTCTCATTCACACCCTCCAATCTAGTGGCTTCTGAATACATTGTGGGGAATAAAATGTCACACATTGGTTCTTCGAAGCTTACAAGATCCTGCCACATATATTATCTTGTTTCATCCTTAAAACTCTGTGTGTTAGGAATTATTTCCCACATTTTAACAATGAGCCCTCTTGGAAAAGCTTTGTCTGGATTAGAGGTTCAAAAATGTCTTTGTAACAGATAAGGAATAGAATGGCATTTCCCCAGGCCCCTGGCCTCCTTTCTGGGCCATTTATTCTGGAATCAAGGAGTGCCAAAGGGATGTCAGGGCCAGTGCTGGCTGAGGACTCGCCCCACAAAGGCTGTAGCGTGGCATGTGCTCACTTCCTTCCCACTCAGAATAGCCCCGAAGAGCAGGACCATATGGCACCCCACCTCACAATCAGCCCAGCAGGGCACCTGCCTATGACTCCTGAAACCAGGGGCTAGCTAGAATGTCACTTTAAGGAAAGATGGGGCAGATGAATTTCCTCAGTGACGGACCACTCAGGAAATGAAAGCTCTCCCTTTCTAGGGAGTCATCATCAGTCCATGAACAGAAGTGTCTAACCATCCCCTGCTTCCCTCACCCCTACACCCATCTTCCCCTGTTCCCAAGTTCTGAACATTCTAGAAAGGAACCTGGAACCCTGATGTCACAGAGGTGAGGACAAGGTCTTAGTTCCGTCACCCATCACTACCCCCTATTCCCGACTTCTAGTAAGTTTTCAGCTTTAAGACCTTCTGCCTCACCCCTGACCTCCCACCCATATTTACCTTATTAAGGAATAAATTCAACCAAGTAAATCTGAAGATCTAACTAGTGTTATTAAGCAATTGATGGTGAAGGTTGAAACTGCACTTAGGGGAGGACGAGGGCGGGCTAGAAGGGATCAATGGGGAAAAGGGGACATATGTAATACTTTCAACAATAAAGATTCTAAAATTAAAATATTTTTTAAAAAGAAACAAAACGAAACCGCACTTTGGTCACGTATTAACCCTGGGGTTGGTGTTCGTTCTGGGCTTTAACCACGAAGGATGTCCAACTTTCCAGCCCTCACACCCCAACACACAGTCCCTTCCAACCCCCACCACCGGGCACTGTCCCAGCAGAGGGCCAATCCCAGCACGGCTTCCTATTCCTCTCCCTCAGACGCACCTGGCTTTTGCGGGAGGCTGGCTCTCACAGCGCCCAGGCCTGAATGACACATGACACACCACCCTTCCCTTAGACACCTGGTCTCTGGGTGAGAGGTGTGGTGCTGTGCTGATGAGACAGTTTTCGAGAGTGTGTAGGACGGCAGCTTTAATGATCGTGCAGACGTGGCCCTCAGGCATTCCATCTCCTCGGTGACAGCAGCTGAACCTGTCCATATGGGATGCTCCTTGCATGAGCCTCTGCTGGGCCCCTGCCGACCCCATTCCCACTTCTCAGAATCATGGAGATGGGCTGCCTGCAGGGAGGTGTCGCCTGCCCCTCAGAGCCCACCCGATAAACCTGTTGACCAAGCAAGACTGAGTTTATGAAACTTACTGCAGCGAACAGTGTTTCCAGAGTGGCGAGTTAAAGAAAAGTATTTAGAGCACTTTGTGGTCTGGGCTCATAGAGTTTAAGGCAGGCCTTTTCCAGGAAGGACCTAGATGGAATTAGACGAAGTGCCTGGTATAAGAGTTTAAGTCTAGTGGACACAGAGGGCCTTGATACAAATCCTGATATGCACAGTCTTGCTCGACAAGCGAGTTATATACTTAGGTAAGCACATTATTTCTCTGATAAGAGAGTCAGTAGTGCATCTAAGAAAACCATTTGCCTGCGCAGACTAGTTTGCACACAATAAGACTGTGTGGATTAATCTCATTGATTAGTGCCCCTTTGGGACCATTCTCCAGGCTGAGTTGGAGAAGAAGCCATTACCTTCTGGGGCTGTGATCAACCCAGATCATGTGTAAAGTTTTAATTGTCACTGTTTCTACCTCTACAAGCATCAAGTTTTCCTGTCTGGCAGATGGAATGATGTCCACACCCTACTCCTTGGGCCAACAAACAAGTGAGATTACAGGACCAAGGGAACTTGGCAAATGTGATTAAGGCTGATCTTAAAATAGGGAGATTACCCTGAATTACCTGGTGGGCCAAGACTAATAGCAAGGGCCCTAAAAAGCTGAGAACTCTCTCAGGCTGGAAGCAGAAGGGAGGCAGCAGAGGGGAAGTCGGAACAAGTGAGTGCCAGGAGGACTGAATGTGCCTTCGCTGGCTCTGAGATGTGGGGCTTTGCATAAAGACGAAAGGGTAGTCCCTAGGTGACAGCAAGGAAATGGACCCTCTGGCTTATAATCACAATTGACAACAACCTGAATGGACTTGGAAGCGCATTCCTCCCAGAGCCTCCCAATCAGACCCCAATCTGCCAACACTTTGATTTGGGCCTTTTGAAAATCAGTCAAACCAGCCCAGATTTCTGACCTACACAACTGTGGTATAAAGTTGTGTCAGGGGTGATTTGTTACCCATCAGTGACAGGAAACTGACACACTGCCTTTTGTGGGCTGACCATTTTTCGGGTCTTTTGATGGAACAGCAAGCACACACTGTATCTGAACACTGCGGCATGGCAAACACCCGAAAAGGGGTTGTGATCAGTGTGCCCACCTCTAAGCAAGGAGCCAACTATGTCCAAGGGAAAAGATCCCAGTTCTAATGAGAAAAGCTCCCAGAACCGCATATGAGGATATTAGCTAAATTAGCTACTTTCCTCAGTTCTCTGATCATTTCCCAGATCTACAGAAATTTGAGACAGCACATGTTCCACCCTGAAAAGCCAGTAAATCTGGGCTGCTGTGATTTGAGTCACAGTCCACCCAATCTCATAAACTTCTTGAGTCAGGACTTCTGTGGTCTTCGTAACATAGTTCAGCTCCTCTATCGATGGTGAGCCCTAAAATATAGGAATTTCCAGACCTTTACTTCAGACTTGAAATAAAAGGCTTAAAAGAAGAAGATAGTTCAGAATTCTTCTTAATGATTAAGATTTGGGGGTGTCAAATCAACTCTCATTTTTTTTTTTTTAGTCATTTAAAAACCTCTTCTTCCAAGAGAGGAAATGGATGGGCCAAAACAAATTCTGGGTGATATC
The DNA here is from genome assembly GCF_963259705.1 of Myotis daubentonii. NCBI lineage: Eukaryota > Metazoa > Chordata > Mammalia > Chiroptera > Vespertilionidae > Myotis > Myotis daubentonii. The sequence goes on along the minus strand of NC_081857.1, from coordinate 24,318,570 downwards.
AGAGACTATTTGAAGGCAGGCATCAGTTTTTCAAGATAACTAATCCACATCCGGCTTGTGAGCTGTAGGTTTTTTGGCCAAGACTCCAAGCCTAGTTTTTGGGAGCCTCCCAGTGATCAGTAATCAGCCAAAATATCCCTATGAAGTTGTTGAAAAGCATTATCTGGTTTTGGCATTACCCGACAAGAGTGGCTTGGCATAAGCCAGTGAGATTTATAGAAGACAGATCATTAGATAGATCTGAAACAAAAGAGCATGAACTTGAGCTTTAGTAGGGAGCCTTCCTGGTGAGGTCTGCCTGTGGCCCACATGCTTCAGAGTCCCTCTCCAAGATCTGCTTCTGGGAACACTCAGTGACATAGGGCAGTTTCTATACAAGGTTCCCAGGTGGTGTTTCAGTGGAAATAGTAAACTTCCATCCTAGATGTAATGTGATATAGCAAGTCCTAGTTTTTGGCTCTCTGGACTTTCGTGGTGTTTACCATCTAAAACGCCACCAAGTGGTTGAGGAAAACAGCTGAGTCACTACAAAGGACTTGTGCTGAAGAAATATGGGTGACAACCAGAGAAAAGTGAGCATAAAGCCAACAGTTTAGCCAGATCATGAGGAAATTATAGCCTATATCAGACTCTTACCAAGGAGTGACTAGGAATGCAAAAAGCAGTACTAAGAGGGGCCTTTGTGTAGTTAAGGGTTAACAGGTGTCTGTTAGCAGATTTTTAAGCGAGCAGAGAGGAAAGACTTATTACTTGCTAGGAAAACAAATAATAATACATGCAATTTAAAGTATGACTCTCATTGGCTCTGGAAATGTGGACTTTGTTTTGTGGGTCTTGAGTGGAAGTTTGCAGGAACAAATCCACTTGTCCAGGCCTCAGGTAGAGGCTGTCTCTTCCTGTCTGAAGAGTGTCAGAATCCTCAGCTTCAGGTCTCCAGCTGGGACAATCTCCAGTGATCTGAGAATTGCTTGGGTCTCTTGATTTGAGAGACATATATCCAAGGGTCCACCCCTTGGAGGTTTGCTGCTGTGCCAGTTATTTCCTGACAGTACCTAACGAGGTTCTCTTTACTGGAGTGTGAAGTCCGTCTGTCTCTGATGTCTCTTCCTGAAAACCACATTTCCAGGGGTTAAGTCATGCAACCGTTGCTTCCCTATGCAGTTCAACGTCTTTCAGGACATCTCCAGTTTATTCCAAGCTGCTTTTTCCATCCAAATTTTTGCATCTGAGGTTCTGTGTCAGAGGTCCCCAAAGTCACTCTCAGGTTCCACAAGTTAGTAGAAAAATTCACAAGACTCATTAAAGCGGTTATATCATGTTTATCGTTTAACACAGCAGAAAGACACAAATTAAAATCAGCAAAGGGAGAAGTAGATGGGTCAAAGCATAGAAGAAACCAGGCATACGCTTCCAGGCGTCCCTCCCAGTGGAGTCTCCCGGGGGCACATTTAATTCTCCCAGCAATAATGCGGACCAACATGTCCCTGGACCTTCGTGTCCTGTAGTTTTATTAGAGGTCAGTTCTTTCTATTACGTCCAAGCTTTATACAAATTATTTTAGCTCCATCTGATATCAGATCTTAAAACGAATCATAGAGATTTTTCTCTGTTCGGACGGGATTTAATGTTCAAAGGCAACCGAGCTTTAGGGTGTCTCCTATCTTAGTCAATGATTATTCCAAACATTAAAGCCAGAACTGGGGAATTATCCTGGACTCTCTATTTTAATCCCCATATCCAATAAGTTACCAATAGCTGCTTCCATGTCCTGCATCCGTATTAATCTGTTTACAGAGTAGTCAAATGCAGTTATTGGAGGAAGAGAGGCGTGTGTTTCTGTGTGTGAAGATAACATAATAAGCAGATGCCACACAAGAGGAAGGAAGTAGTACATTGCCTAGCATGCATTTAAACAGGCATTTATTGATTGCATAAGATTTTTATAAAAATACATTTTTCTAGAAGTGCCAGTTTCATTTGTTGAAGCTGACTGGTTCACAAAGGAGATCCAAAGAATGCTTGGGTGCCTTTTATGTCTTTCTACTGAGGCTTTGTGAGTCTCTATTCATTGATTGCAGCAAAGAAGAGAAATGTTGGCACATTTTCTCATTATGCAAATAAATGAACCAGCCTTTCAATGACTTTCTCACGATAAATTCTTAATTTTCATTAAAAAGAAAAGCCAGAACGCCTTTACAGAATAACCTTGGTCCCAAGCTGTTTGTAAAAACAAGTATTTTATGTAGTCAATTTCTAGAACTTACATTTCTTCTGGTAAATAATGAAAAAGGCAGCATTGAAAAGCCCACGTGCACTGATAGATGGGTAGTTCGGTACGTAGGTAGATAGATAGATAGATAGATAGATAGATAGATAGATAGATAGACTGATAGATAAGTAAAGCCATGATAAAATACCAACAGGCTCTCTTCCTATTATAGGTGCTAACTTCAGGGGGCTATGGAGTTTAAACAGCTGTGATCTCTAGAACAGCTCCATGTAGAACAAACTCAAACTCTTGTGCTACCAAAGCCTACAGCATTTTCTTCCATCTCCTACCCTCTCCTCTTAGCACTGTGCTTCTGGCTTGCTCCTGTGACTCCTCCCAAATTTCTCATGATGAATCTGAAGGACGGTTTCTGGTACTGTGGGCGAACAGAAGAGGAACAGCAGTTGGGCCAGTACTTACCGAGTTCCAGCAGATTAGCACAACTCTTGCCAAATAAACTGAACCTACCTGTCATTCAATTGAAAAGCTCAGAAAATAACTCCCTCTATTCGGCTTTGAGTCACTGTGGATTCTAACAAATAGGCCCCTATATACCAGCAACAATAATAAAACCTTTCAACCTGCATCTTCAACTTTCTGAGAAAAAATTGGCACCCAATTCAGAAGCCTCCCTCTTCATACACAAGGACAAGCCTAGCTGAAGCTGGAAGACCAGAACCCCATCGCTGCCTCCTCTGTCTGACACTCCAGCCTTCATTCCAGGAAAATCCAAAACAATGACTCAGGGCACCAAAATCCCCTCTCACAGCTTTTCCTCAGTGGCTCAGAGATAAAATGGCCATGCTGATCACGCACACTGGGCTACCTGGGAGGCACATAGAGCACCGTTAGAGGTTGTTCCAGGCCACAGACAGGTGGCCTTAGGTGCCCTGTGGCCTGAAGGAATCAATGTCTCAGACACATCTGTTTGGAAGCTTCACTCAAGCGGCCTCCTCCTGACTCTCACTTTAGCTGGATGTTTAAATCCATTGTAGAGACAGAAGAGCTGGGAAATGCCAAGAATCCCACTGGTCTGACTGAAGGAACCCAAACCAAAGAACTTCCTATGGTGTGAACATTTTCTGCAGTTAAACGCAACATATGTGAGAGGAGCTGCCTTCAGAGTCCCATGCTAGAGATAGGGGCCTCAAGGAGGAAGTGGCCCCCATACACTTTGCTTCTTGGAACCCAGGGTAACCCAGAGTTGCATGACATGCTTTGGATCCCACAAGTGTTTTAACTCACATTTATAATTTCTTAAACTGCAGTAAGTCTCAACACAATCTCAAATGTGCTCTATTATAACTTCGATGTTGAAAACAACCAACCAATGGATTAACTTCATGTAGCCTCATTGACATGTTTTTATGCAGACCTTGGAGGAAAATGTCTACTATCAGATCTGGAGATAGAGTTGAAAGTCTGGAAAATAAGTAATTTATTATGAAGTTTGCAGCTCTGCACTAATGTTTTTAAAATTAAAACATGCACAAGTAAAAATCGAAAAGTAAAAATAAAAATGTAGCCTTAGCTGGTATGGCTCAATGGATAGAGCATCAGACTTCAAACCAAAGGGTCACGTACTTTGGTTGCAGGCTCCTCCCTGGCCCGGGCCCTGATCCAGGCACATGCAGAAGGCAACCAATTATGTTTCCCTCACATCACTGTTTCTCTCTGTCTTTCCCTCTCTCCTCTAATCTCTCTAAAAATCAATGGTAAAATATCCTCATGTGAGGATTATATTAAATTTTTTATATATATAAAAGCCTAAGTAACCGTTCAACCAACCGACCGATAGCTATGATGTGAACTGACAACCAGGGGGCAGACACTCAACACCCAGGCATGGAAACATGGAACAGGCTGATGAATCTCAGAGGGAAGGGGGAAGTGGGGAGGGCAGGAAGAGATTAACCAAAGATCTTACATGCATACTAGAGGCCCAGTGCACGAACTCGTGCACAGGTGGGGTCCCTCGGCCTGGCATGCACCTTCTCACAATCCAGCACCACTTGGGGGACGTTGGAGGCCCAGTGCACAATTTCAGCTCGATCCCCACAGGCCAGGCCAAGGGACCCCACCAGTGCTGTTTTGGACAAACAGTACCAATACTTCCATCTCCTTTCTTCCTGCCCTTCCTTAAGTATTGACAATAGGACTCTTCAAGCAAAAAAAGTCTGTAGGTCTATTTTAAGGGACCACAAATAAGAGCACAGCTAGGAAAACTATGACCCACCCTATTCTAAAAACATGGTCAGTGCCAAGAGCTCTGCTTTTCTCTATATGAATCTGTGTATATATAATTTAATACTTAATGAGATATTAGGCAAGGTTGGCTTGTTCATTCATTCAACAAATATTTGTTTTATGCCCACTAGGAGTTAGGTTCTTCTCTAGGCACTTTCATGTAGCCTTGAACAGGTTCAGGCATATTTATTCAGCCTATATACTGAGCTATATAATTAATATGCAATGACAAGTAAAATCAGAGCAATTTTCATTGTGTTCCTGCCATAAAATTGCCAGGTTTAGCATTTATAAGTGTCTATTGATTGACTTTTATATTTATGGTAAAGAAGTAAGGTAGTTATTAGATACTGTTGGTACTTCAACTTTGAAACAAGAAGTTCTACAAATCCTCCTTAACACTTTTGGATCTGTTTGACAGGAGAGAATCTTGAGATTGCAAGGTAAGCTGATTATCTGTTTGAATCAGGATTTTCTTGGTTTCTTGGTACTGTTTGTCCAAAACAGATTACAGAAATAAATTGCATATTGAGACTTGTGTAAGACTGAAAATGTCAGCCACAACCACAATTTCTAATTTTTGTGTTCATCAAAGAAGAATCAGTATTTGACTTTGTCATAATTAGGAAAAGGTATTAGTATGAATTTATTAAATAAATGTATACTTAAAACATGCTTCCTTTGTGTGTTTTATGTATTGGGAGACTGAGTAAAATTTTATCTGGAAATAAATTATGCTCCTGACACTTTTTAATTGCTGGTCAAAAGAATCCAGTGGCTAGAGGGAGAGCATTTTGATGAGTTCCATCCTCATAAATGGAAAAAGAGAGCAGGAACTATCAGGGCTTCCAGTTATTAACATAGGAAAGGAGTCAAAAACAGGATAATTTCTTATGAGGATGCTGGAAGGTTCCAGAACCCAATTCCCACAAGTTATTATTTTTTTTAATACTTCCATCTCCTTTCTTCCTGCCCTTCCTTAAGTATTGACAATAGGACTCTTCAAGCAAAAAAAGTCTGTAGGTCTATTTTAAGGGACCACAAATAAGAGCACAGCTAGGAAAACTATGACCCACCCTATTCTAAAAACATGGTCAGTGCCAAGAGCTCTGCTTTTCTCCTGAATCCCAGCTCCCCAGCCTCACCTGTGCTCTCAGTGTGAGTGGCAATCTTTGTCCTGATCCCTAATGAACTTTCTCTTTCTCCTCACTGCAAACATTCCAAACACACAACATGCTCCCAAGTTCCCTCCTCTGCCCCAGCCTCACTCAAAGTGCACATAAATGAGTCATTAGTTAGAGCAGGGGTCCTCAAACTTTTTAAACAGGGGGCCAGTTCACTGTCCCTCAGACCGCTGGAGGGCCGGACTATAGTTTAAAAAAAAACTATGAACAAATTCCTATGCACACTGCACATATCTTATTTTGAAGTAAAAAAACAAAATGGGAACAAATACAATATTTGTATTTGCATGTGGCCCGCGGGCCGTAGTTTGAGGATCCCTGAGTTAGAGAAATAACCTGAGTAGCAATTAAGAACATGTATGCTCACTCCACTCCCATGCATCTTCACCCCTTACTACCACCTCCCACACCCCTCCTCGCCCCTTACCACCTCCCCTTCCTCTCCACCACACCCCTCCTCACCCCTCACCACAAGAAAAAAAGAAAAAAACTAAAAAAAAAAAAAAAAAAGAACATGTATGCTTGAGCCAGAATGCCTGGCTCTGAATCCCAGCTCTGTCACTCAATACCTGTGTGAGCTTGAGTTACTCAACTTCTCTTATATCTTGGTTTCCTCATCTATAAAATAAAGTGAAAATGTGATGGTGAATTTTATGTGACAACTCGACTGGGACATATGATGCTAAGATATTAGGTGGAACACTATTCTGGGTGTGTCTGTGAGGGTGTTTTGGATGAGATCAGCTTTTGAATTGGTGGAGTGAGTAAAGCAGATGGCCGCCCTGTTGGGATGGGCCTCATCTAATCAGCTGATAGCCCAAGTAGAACAAAAAGGCCTGCCTTCCCCTGAGTAAGAGAGGATTCCTCCAGCCTCACTGTAATTGAACTTGGGCATTGCTTTTCCTACCTTTGGACTCAAACTACAACAACTGAGGCCTGTAGACTCCGACTAGAACTGTACCATCAGCTCGACTGGGTCTGCAGCTTGCCAACTGTAGACCTTGAAACTTTTCAGTCTCTATAACCACGTGAACCAATTCTTTATAATAAATCTTTTCTCTATTGTTCCTGTTTCTCTGGAGAACTCTCAGAATACAACTATAACTTCTTCCTCACAAGTTAGGCTAACAACCTGATAGATGGAGGGCTCTCAGAAAGGGAGCTGGGACGTGCTAAGTGCTCAATGAGCGTAAACTGACTGAACACGTAATATTGCCTCTCTTCCACAATCACAGAAGAAATATTATAACCAATCCACAGCAGCTCTGGAAAGTCAAGAGAGGAGCCAACCAGCAGTTCACATCAGAAGGATTTTCTGAAAGGTAAGAGAGGGGAAAAACTGACAAAAAAGCCCACGAAAATAAAGAAGCCACGAGTCCAACAAGGGAAAATAAAGAAGCCAACAAGTCCAACAAGGGAAAATTCCAAAGAAAAGGGAATTTGCCATTGGTCCTCCAGAGAACCCTTAGAGTCATAAGCACCAGGGAATAAAATAAGGGGAATTCATTTATCACAGGGTGATGCAACAGCCATTCTAATTTCCTACTTTCAGGACAACTTATCCCAGTATTTACCTCACTCAAATTTTAAACACTACTTTATAAAATGAGAGTTTTAACATTAAAGTTTTAACTTACAAATCAGTGTTACCTGGAGGGTCAAGGTACTATCTCAGATAACTGAAGACCACAGTGACATTGGAGAGACTGATCCCAGGAAATAAGCTACATGTATACCCTAAAGCTGTGGTTCTCCAGCTTGGCCACACATTGCAATCACCTAAGGAAATGAACCTGCAGCAGGTCTGATGTAACTGCCTGAGGTGCAGCCTGAGTATTGTGACTTTTAACACCTCCCCAAGGTGACTCCAGCTTGCAGGCAAGGTCAAGGATGCGCTAACTTTAAGCCATTGTCCGAAATTGCTCCCACTCACAAACTAACAGAAAGGTAGTATCTATACAGTTGAACTATATGAAATTGTCCAACATTCAACCATTTTTTACCTATAAACATGACAACTTCCTATGGTTTGTTGAGGATCGGAAATTGGAGGAAAGGGGATCTTTGTTATGTAGTGACAGGAAGTTTAGCAGGACTGTCACTTGCAGTAATGTGGAAAATAAAATATACCCAACGAACTGCATGATCTAGCTCGAGATATTTACAGGCAGAATGCTTAAAGTATTTACAGGAAATGCGGAGGGAGAAAGATACACTAAGGACGGCCTGTGAGACTTGAAGGAGCTGGGAATTTATGGCTTCGAAAAGTCTCAGCCTCCCTGGATAGCAAAGGATGCTAAAATTAAGCAATGGCTTCTGAGCCAAGATCAAGTCCAAGGCATTACAAGGAGAGCATCTTCTAAAGATGAGCTAGCGGCATGGCTGTGGTATTCATTATTAAAGCCTCAGCAACAGCCCAGTTTATCAAATATCAAATATACCTCAGTATACCCTTCCATTAAAAAGAAAAGTTGCTTTCAAAATTTCAAGGGTGTGCCTCCATGATCCTCTGAAACAAATAAAGGGCTTCTAAGAAGCTTGCGGGGCTTGAAGCGTTACTACTAGAGAAAATTCCTAGGACTGCTATCTGTTCAGACTGCTATCCCTTGCATGGACAAAAACATTGGTAGCCATTTTCAATTAAATCCTCATTTTCTATTTACACTTTGTGAGCCGACACTGGCTCAGCTTCCCTGGCATCCAAGAAGCTGGCATCACCTCCCCCGTTTACCAGCAGCTTGGAGACCTCTGACAGGTAGAAACGGGTAACTTTTGGAGGCACAGATCTCAACCACATATGCTTGGAGCTGCTGATAGTGAACTGTTTACCAGTGAGAGTGCTGTACACCCTGGAGTTGGTTGAGTCACACACTCAGAAATGGAAACTGAGGGCCAAAGCTCAGGATCTGAACAAACTACCTAAGGCAAAGGGGGCCTGGATGCTTGTCATTCTGGGAGCAAAAAGGAGGGAGGAAACAGAGATGGAAGCACTGTCCACTGGGGTCCTTCACAGTGGACCCCAGGGAGGGGAGAGCCCCCAAGGGTAAGCGGGAAGCTTAGTGCCTGGGAACCTGGACAACGGAAGAGAGCTGGACAAGCTGATCTGAGCCCGATAGGGAGACCCAGAACCAGGCTGAGCTTGGCAAGGCCTGTGTGCAGCTTACAGCAAGAACCAACCCAAAGAGAGATGCTAACATGCTTTCTTCCCCATCTGCGTGAAGACTCACATCCATATATTTTCGTAAATAGAAAGGACAGAGTGCAGCATGTCGGTGGGGAGCTGGAAAGGCCTATCTATTGGAGACAAGCAGGAGTGACATCAAGTCCTCAGGTTCCTCGCACAGAAGGGCAGTCTCTCAAAACAGTGAGTCGTATTTGGGCAAAGATGTCAGGCTCCTAAGACCCATTTATATAACTTGTTTCTGCTCTGTCTAGTACTGGGGGGTGTCTAGATAACTCAGCAAATAATAAGCCCATCTTAACTCCAAAGGGGATTCTGCACCTGTGGGGGATACATTATCCTGGAAATCAAATTATAAATACCCATTCAGATTGAGCTCGTCTAGCTAGTCGCCGCAGGCTGGGTTCAGCAGCTAAGGGAGAAGACACTGGCAGGCCAAGGCGGGCCTTGGAATGAAATGGGTTTAAGCATCTAGTTTCGTTTCAACTCTTGGAAATCATCCAACTTGATGAGGAAATGAAATCAGCTCCTCCCTTACTGTTCTCATGTGAAAACAACAAGCTGTTTCTCTGCATCAATGATGGGTTTGTGACCCCAAAGGACACCTGCTCTCCCGACTTCATCTGGGCAGTGATAAGTTCTGAGCAACGATGTGAGCGCAAAGGAAAAGGGCCTTCCTTACTGTGCAGTCAAGGACGGATGGTCTGGGCCAACAGTGAGGCCAGGGATGCAGGGAATCCCGAAGGACAGTTAATTCTAATTTTAATTTTAATTGGCCTTGGCATACCCTGGATGACTTCTTGCACAATAAATTCATCTTCCTAATTATTAGCTTAATTAACCTAGTCATCAGTTGAGCTAATATTTAAGGTAGTTGGTATTCTCTAAGTCACTCCCAGTACAAAGGGCCAGAATCCTGCAGAACTGAGATGAGGGGGTGGAGAGGACACTGATGGGTAATGGGGGAGTGGGAGGCAAAGGGTTGACAGGCAGTCCCCACTCAGGCGCCAGCCACCCTATGGACCTGGTATAAACTCTGGTTAAACAGGGTTCTGGGCTAGCTGGTCTCCCAAGCTCTCCTGTCAATCTTCAGGGATGAATTTACTCAATATTACTGACTTCACCTGGGTGCTGAGATGGGAAAAGTGACCCCAAGTCACCAGGTGAGTCAGGAGACTCAAAATCCAATTGAGATTTTTCTTTTTTAGGTTGAAAAAACGGACAAGGATAGGAATAGAGGGAGACTTGAGCACAGGGGTTTCCTGTTCTCTTCTCGGAGTTCCAAGTCTCTGTCTGTCCGGTGTTTCTTCTTGGACTTCAGAGAGCAGGGGCTCCTGGAGGAGGACAGCACCCCCACACTGGGCCCTCAGGAAGGTGAGCAGAGGGAAGGCGGGGCCTCCTCAACTCTACTGTGATAGTCAAGAAGAAACAAAACACCCCAGAGATAAGGAAAATACTCCACATCATTCCCAGACTGAATATTTAACAGAATTAGGTTTTGATTTTTTGTTAATAAGGCATCAGTGGTTCTTTTGAAGCAACAAAAAGATTGTTTTATGCAAATTTCCCCTCAGGGTCTTTATTAAAATGTTCACATCTTTCTTGTCACAATATCTACCTTATTACAATGAGTCATAGGGCTTCTCTTATCTGCGATGAGACAACTTTGTATGATAAACTCTCTGAGCTGAGAGCAGGGCCTAACTTACTTTTTTTTTTTTTTTTTAATGAAAAGCCCTTCTTGCAAATTCTAAGGAAATGGTTGGGAAACCGAAGATTAAAAAGAAAGAACCTCTAGTGTGGTGAGAGCAGAGGGAGGACCTGGAAACATTCCTGATGAAGACAGTGGGCTTGCTGTGTTCCCATGGTTATGGCTCAATTCCCATCGCACCAAGTTCGTACCTCCAGTGCAGAACATGCTGGAATCATTCTGCTTCTACCAGGGATAATGTCTAAGCCCTTTGAAGACAGCCTTCACCTCTCCATCCAGCCCTCAGCTCCATCTCTGGGCCATGGATAAGCATGGGCACAAATACTGTTTTTCCTCTGCAGGGACTCATTCCTTGGCCCTGGAATGGAGAGGGTGGTCCTAGGAAAACAAACCCCACACACAGTGGATGGCCATGGGGCTAGGGTTTTGTATGGTAATACAAAAGGGGGGAGGGCAGGCAGTTACTCCAAGTAGACCTAATTAAGGAGCTGTGGGGGCGTCAGGGAGCCAGGTGCCCTCTGAGGAAAACTCTCCAAGCCTTTAGCTGAGATATTTCCCCTCAACCTTCCCCTTCTTTCCCATCCTACCACTTCCCACCCCTCACTCCTCTCCACCCCACTATGCATCCCTATCCCCTCTTACTCCCCATCCTACCTGCCCACCCCCCAGGCAAAGCCAAAGCCAGTCCTTCCAAAGGGGCCTCCCCACAGCTCACCAAAACCAGTCAGCTGGGGGGAACTCTAACAAATTCAGAGAGCAAGTAGAATGTGGGTCTCAAGAAATAACTGAGGTGGGATTAGGCAATGTATTAGCTTGGACTATAGAGTGAGAATCCTAGCTTCCCAATTTACTAGCTGTGTGGCCTTGGGCAAGTTGCTTAACATGGCATGAATCAGTTTCTGTGGAGCTCAAAACTACTGCACACGATGTTGAGATTAAATGAAATCATCTTCATAAAGGATGGAGCACAGAGTATGGTGAAAATAAAGGGTCAATGAAAGCCAGCATTTTTATCATCAGGGCCATTACCACTCCCAGAGTCTCTTGTAATTTTCCATAAACATACATATAATTTCTAATTGCTGTGCTCAATGGATGTGCTTTTCTCTTAAAATCTCTGTGCATACTTTTTCATGTTACCTGTCTGTGAATAACTTTTAATTTGTGGCCAGTGGTTTTCAAATATTCCTTTGAACTGATAAGGTTCTGGGTACTTGGTCTCTCCCCATTTTATATTTTGGGTTTTACTATTATAAGCAATGCTCCCCTAAGCATCTGTAAAAAAATAGATTTTAATTTATTGACAATAACTTCCTTGACTCTCTCAGAGGGGAAACACTGGCAAGAAGTATGGATGCATGTACGGGTTTCTTATTCACAATGTGTCCTCTAAAATATTAACATTGAACCTTGCTGGCATAGCTCAGAGGTTGAGTGTCAACCTATGAACCAGAAGGTTGCAGGCTCGATCCCCAGTGTGGGTGTGCAGGAGGCAGCCAATCAATGGTTCTCTCTCATCATTGATGTTTCTATCTCTCTCTCCTTCTCCCTTCCTCTCTGAAATCAATAAAAATATATTTTTCAAAAAATAAATATTAACCTTGACACTGGTGATGGGAGAGAGTGCCTGTCTGCTGAGAACTGCAATGGCATTGGCTTTATCTATTTTAGCTTATTTTTGCTAATAGACCAGATGCTGTAAGGTGTAAGTTACAGGTCTGGGTTTTCTCCACATTGCTTCAAGTGAGCCCAACTCTATGGTTCCTGATACTTCACTTGTTAGTTATTTTAAAAAAGATTTCTTTTTTAGCATATATTTCAAGGATATCTATTATCTCCCAATGACCTACATTATGTTTTTAAGCAAGTACTATAGCATCTTTTTTTTTTCTTTTTTTGTTGAATTATTGGGGTGGCAATATATAGCACTTTAATTATTGTCACTATAAAACAAAACACACCTAACAACCAGCCCAGTAGGTACCAAGCATACAGTTGAGGCTCATTAAATGTTTATAGAAGGAATAGACAGACAGAACTTGCCAAGTTATTTTGTATTCTTATGTATCATGATTTACAATAACCTCAATCCTATGGAGCAATTTCACTGTTAACAGGACCCAATTTATAAGGTGACGTGGAAGATACTGTCATCTACCATACTTGCCTTTTCATTCAGGGGTCAGGTCTCCCTTCTTTCTGCCTGGAGCCTCAGACTGTAGCTATATCACACTGTACTGATGAATTTTATATGCTGTACCCTAACCCCCTTGCTCTGGTTGTTCAGGTTGCAAGATCCCAGCTACTTTATATTTCTCTTCTTTTTATTTCCTTCATAATATTCTTCATAATATTGAAGCTCCCCAAAGGCATTTTCCAATGACCATTTTTTTGGTAATTAATACTAAAAGGGACTCTGTACAGATTAAATTCTTTATTAAAAAAAAAGATCTGAGAAAATTTCTACTATTCTGTCTTTACATAGTATTTCCATATTTTTAAGCTTTTCTCCCCTATTTTCCACAGGGTGAATCTTCCTATTTTGTTACTCTGTTATATTTTTTTTATGCATTACAAGGATCTGTTTATTCCTTCTATGGTTTTTGTAACTCATTTTATGTCTCACCCATGTGTTGTTCCAGAGTCGATTCTAGTATTTTTTTATTGCTAACAATATTTGGGGGTTTTTTTCATGCTATACATTATACAACTAGAGTCTCAACCTATTTATTATTATTGTTATAATTATTAGTAGTAGTATTACTTAAATTATCTTTCTTTTTTTCCAGGCATGTTTTCTCTATCTCCTGAACCCTGGTTGGGTATATATTTGCTTCATTTCTGTCACTATTCACGTTTTTCTTGGGTCTCTACTGCTGCAAAAGTTGTATTCATAAATTTGGATTCGCTTAGGAAGGAGGGGTCACAGGGTTCTTTGAATAATGCTGAAATGTGCTGATGCCTGGCTAGGGAGAAGGCCAAACAATACAAGCCAATGTGAACCAAGCAAGAGAGGGTTAAGAGACTTAGAGATGCTTGAAAGAGTGGAAGCTGGAGGATAGTTCCCACTGTGAGTTGGTCGGGGAGGGGAAGCCCGGAACAAGCTCAGGCTGGGCAGGCAGAGGGGAGGGCAGACTCATAAGCTCTGTGTGTGTAGGTCAGGAGGTCAGGCTTCAGATAGACCTGTAAGGCAAACAGGAAGATAATTGCCTTCACAGAAAGAAGCAGAAATTGGAGAAGTTCCTCGAGAATTGATGAGCCAAATTTATGGTGCTATGTAAACATGAAAGCTTAATGGGAAGAGTTTAGTAAGAGGTCAGGATCGCACATGACTTTGCAGCCAATTAAAAGCTAGAAACGGGCCTAGCTGCTGTTCATATCTGAGCTGATAAATCAGATAATGAGGTCTGTCGCATAGTTTTAGTGTGCAGGACAATGTTGCAGATCCCAGAGCTCACATGGCTCACTCCTCATCGCATGTAGGAGGCAGTGAGCGAGTTGTTCACAGGAGCAAACAAGTCCTGGTGGATCCTTACGTACCTCACAGAAAGCAGGAAATGGGAGAGGCTGAGTGTGGAATCTAGAAATCCAGGGCTTGGAAAGTAAAATATTATCGATGAGTTTCCTGCATTGACCAGATGAAAAGTGTCCTCAGTGATAGGGGTAAATCAGTTAGCTGACACGGGTGAGAAGGTGACTCACCCACTCTCCCCAATCTCCCATAGTTGATACTTGACAAACATCTGCGCTCGTACCTGCCCTCTCCCAAGCAGCTTCTGTTTCTGGGATAAGTTGACTGCATGCAGAGCTTTCCAATCTGCTGTGTGCTGGGTTTTGTTTGGTTCTTGTGCCCTCCCAGAGAAGAACTAGCAGCAGAGCAGAACCTCCTGGAGACTGGCTTGGGTGTTGTTTGGGGAAATCCTGCCAGGATAGAGTGGGCAGTCCCAGAAGGTTGTGAGCTCCCTGTGTCCAGGTGCTGGGCACAGCTTTGGTGTGAAGACTAAGCCATAACCATGTAAATCGTTGGACAAGCCCACCTTGAAGACCACCTTCCAGTCCCAAGTTTCCACTACAGAAGACACCTCCCAAGTCTTCACATGGGTGAGAGGCAGCAGTGATGAACAGAATCCCCAGGACAGTCAGACATTGAAGTCACATCTTGGTTCTGCCAACTCTTACAGGCGACGCGACCTGAGATAGATCCTTTAACTCCCTCTGGGCCATAAGATAATGGGTTTACAAAATGTTTCCATTTTAACCCCAATCCTTTAGTCCTACTGACTGTACCTCCAAACCATCTTTTCCCTCCTTACCTACCCCTCAGCCTCTGAGGGGCCCTGGTCATTCTCAGCCAGACAATTACAGGAGTTTTCTAACGAGATCTTGGTGTCCTTGGTACCACACCCCTAATTCATCCTCTTTCTAAAATGAGATTGGATGATATCACACCCCTGCTTAAAATTGTTCAGCGGATCCCCAGCGCCTTCATGAAAAAGGTCAACCTCCTTAGTAAGGCCCACCAGACTCACACCTAGAGGTGCCAGCTACAGGCACCTTGAAAGCAGGACCGCAGGCCACTCATTCCAGCACCCCCAAGGCCAAGCACCCTGCCTGGCACATAAATGCACTCTTCAGACATTAGTTGAGTGAATGAATAAACAAATTTTCCACCAGCCCCAATATCACCCTGATGTCAGCCCCAGTAAATAGCTTCTCTAAAGCACGGTGCCCGGCACACCTCAGTATTCTGGAGTGTTCTCCATAAACTCCGCAGCCCCACCTGCGCCATTTCCCTGCATACCCCCAACGCTCCACCCTGCCTTTTCCAGGGGTTTCTGAACAGAAGCTGTGTCCTTTTCAGAACAGAGCATGGCTTGTGAAAGTGCACCTGACTTTGATGGCATCAGCAAAAAAGCCTCAGGATGCCCAAGGAGACAAAGTCACTGCCCTGATATGAAGCAATGAATGGCCTCCCCCTCCTCAAGGCTCCTGGGGCCCAGGTCTCTGAGCATCAGCGAGAGCCAGAGCTTTTCCTAGGAGGGGGGACTAGAGTCTACCCAAAGCGCACTCTCCTCCTCCACACCCATCAAAGAAGAATAAATGAGATGAAAAGTGCTGGAATGGGGATGAAGGGAGGTCCATTCTAGGACGAGGTCAGCTCCAAGGCACTGGCTCTGCTCATGACAGGAGAGGAAAGCTCAGCAGGCAGGCAGGCAGGCAGCAAGTGGAAGGCAGCAAGCAGTCGGTAACTTATAGGGAGGCAGGAAAACTGCTAAACTTGACAATAGGAAAGGGAAGATGTCAGTTCGACATCTGTTCCCAACACCTCGGCAACTAATTATTTCTGTGTGCACTGCAGTCGGCGAGTGGAAGAGGGCCCAGGGGCAGGCTGAGGCCTGTCAATAAGGCTGAGTCTGACTGGCAAAATAAATCAGTAAATAAATAAACACGACTGCAGCCACCAAAAACAGTAACACCCAAGCAGCCCTCCTCACCTGTAGGATCCACAGACCTTAGTGCCAGGCCAGGCGTGGGAAAGACTGAGCCCACACTGTCTGCTGTTCTTGGGGTCTCACGCCCTTGGTGGTCCACGGAGTGCTGGCCCCCAGTTCTGGGCCTCTTATTCCACAGCTGCTGACAATTTCATACTCCCTCAGTTCACATCTTGTTATCACAGTCTGTGAGAACTGGAAAGATCAAGAACATTTTTTTTAAAGATTTTTTTATTGAGAGAGAAAGGGAGAGGGGGAGAGAGAAACATCAATCAGTCATGGGCATGGGCTCTGACCAGGAATTGAACCGGCAACCTTTTGGTGCACAGTAGGACACACTACCAACTGAGCCACCTGGCCAGGGCCAAGAACATTTTTTATCCCAGGCTTTCTCTACTCTGACTCTGTTGGACTGAATTGAGGCAAAGTGGCAAGTTTCTTTGGGAAGCTCATTCTGCATCCTTTTCCCTCTTGTAAGGCCCCATCCCTGCCTCTCTCCATATCCCTTACCACCCTGGGGAAACATCTGGCCAACTTCACACACCGTTATCAATTGAATCTGTGACAGCTGGCCTTCATACCTTTTTCCCAAGACTGGCCAAGGATCATTTCTGTAAACCTGGTGCTTTGATAGAGTCTAGTAAAAGTTAGAGGGACAGAGGGAGGGAGCAAAGGAGGGATGACGGATGATGTTGGCAGAAATAAATGAATATTAGTTACAATGTCACCCCTTCAGGACTCCATGAAAAAGACAATGCTGAATTAAAAAAATGCGAATTAAGGTAGGGAAATGAAGATCACACCTGCATCCTTGGAACTGTCCAGCCCCGAGAGAGAATTCAAAGCCCTGGAAAGATGGAAAAAGGGACGCAGGGACCCCCAGTCTGAGAAAGAACATCTCGAAATGACCTCAACTGTATTGGTCACTACTGAGTGTTCTGGCTAAGGGTGGGGGAGAAGGGCCAATTGCAGCAAAGGTGGCCAGGTACAAAGGGCCATGTCTCCAGACTCCAGAGCCAGGCATGGCCGTGTGCCTGGCCACGTGCCATCAACTCTCTGAGACTTAGTTCTCTTGTCTGTAGAATGGCATAGGAGACACTCCCTCAGAGGTGAATGTCAATCAGAAAATGGAGCTTCCTCACTGTGTATTCCAAGACACACATCAGACTAGACCACCCCTCCTGAAACCTGCTCACAGCTCTCCACAGCCCGCAGCACAGAGCCCAGGTCCTCCACACAGCTCACAGAGCTCCACAAGGTCTGGGCTGTCCATCTTCCCATCTTCCCCTCGCCCTCATCTTTGCCTAGCCACACACGTCTGACAGAGGCTTCCAACCAGCCCCACGCTCCCACAGAGCCTGCTCGTTTATGGGCTGGAATATTCTGCCCTTCCATCTTTACCTCATTACCCTACTCTGCCTTCAGATCTCAGTGCACATGTTACCTCCTCAGAAAAGTCTGCCCTGAGCTCCCTGTCAGGCCAAATCCTCATGATAGAGGGCATTCCATCGCCCACACCATCTCACCTCCTCCACCACCAACAACCTGGTCCAGGCCCCTCTGGGCTCCTGCTATAGCCTCCTGCTGACCTCATTCCCACCACTGTTGGACACCTACAGTCTGTTTCCACACACAGCCATGGTCCTCCCAGGCTCAGGACCTTTGCATATGCTGTTCTCTTACCTGGAATGTCTTTCCCCAGATCCTCTCTCAGATCTTCCAGTTCCCTGCTCAAGAATCATCTCTTCCACAGGGCCCACCCATAAACTGGATGTCCTGTCACACTCTAACCACTTACCTGCTTTATTTTTATCATAGCACTTGTTAATATCTGAAGTTGCATTATCGGTTTATTTTGAAAGTATCTGTGTTTCATCTCCTGTACTAGGTCCTAAGCATTGCAAGGGCAGGATTCTGCCCAGTTCACTGCTATATTCTCAGCTCCTGACAGCACCTGACACATAGACTAGACAGTCAGAATCCCAGGAACTCATTGATAGTAATTCCAGAGTGGTTTCTGACTGATTAATATCTGCCTCTCCCCTGAACTATGAGCTCCATCAGGGTGGGGACCGTACTAGTGTTTATTCATCATTGTATCCCTGGCCTCGGTCACCTGCCTAATACCTCGTAGGCACCCCATGAACACTTACAGAATAAATGCATGGATAAGAAAGTGAATGCATGGAAATGGAAGTAATAAAGGAAACACAAACACAGGTTCTATCATGAAGGGAGATTACAGTCAGTCCTATCTCCCCATTATACTTGCTAACACCGGGAAGTAGTCATGTGGATAATTTAAAGTCTGCACTCTCTTGGCTCAATTCTCTCTCTTGCTTTTCTCAAGACATTTTTGAATGAGGGGCAGGCCAGAGGAACACATTCTTCTGCCTCCAATTTCTTCTACACTTTCAGCTCAGGCCCACAAACTCGGTTGTTAGCTAGGTTTCCCTACTTGTTTGCAGCACAATGAACCATTTCCCTCCATTCATGCTCACAGTAATGTCACATAAATATTGTTGTTTTCTACATTGGCAGCAGAGAGAAATTTCCATCTTGCTTCAGGCAGCTTACAAGCTACACTTGTAGCAAATATGCCCTGTCTTGTGTCCCCAGATTATGTGGAAGAAGCTGAGAAGGTTCCAGAAGAGAGCTGGCATTGCATCCAGGTTGATGGTGTGCAGTGCCATAAACTTCATTGCCACACATTTCAGGAGACAGAGCTAAGTTACTGGCATCTCTGCCACTCTGAGGAAACCATCATTCCCAACTCGGGGACATAAAATTTTACAGCACCCAGCTATCTCTGAGCATAATACCTCACTTTCCAAGGGAATTCATCAAACCTCAACCATAGTTTATTTCATAACAGCATTTCGTGTGGTGATTCAAATTACTGTAAGCCCTCCAGAAAAAGTCAAAGAAGCCAGGGTTTAGACATAAAAACAAACTAACAAAAACATCAATAGCCATGGTTCTGAATTCCTTCTCTTTTCTGCTAAGAACCTTGGTCAATACCTTTTGATTCACCCAAGGTCTGTCTCTAGCAAAGTACAGGAAAAACTAATGGGAAATGTTGCAGGGGAGTCCTTTTAGAATAAAATTTCTGTGGCACTTTTCTAACTTTGCATTTTAAGGTCTTAAAATGGGAACACTATTATTTGACCTCCCTTCCCAACATTTCCCAGCACTAACCAGCATGGATTTGTGAAAAGAGTGTGGGGTCAGAACTGTTTATTACTTGGGTGACATATGGCAAGACATTTAATCATTCTGAGTCTCAATTTCCTCCTCTATAAAATGATGATAAATCCTGCCTCATAAAACTGTACCGAGAATTAACAGAGATCATCAAGGGGCTCACAATGGAACTCCCTCTCAATTCACTGCTTTCCTCATGTCCACATCCGTCTGATTGGTAGGAACTGACTCTTGCTTCTGGTTTGAAAATTTCCTTCCATTTTTTTTTCTTGTGTTTGTTCCAACTTCAGAATCTACACTAATAAAAGAGAAAGATGCAAATTGACTGTACCTTTGTGACACCCACCAGACAATCAGGGGTGAGTATGCAAATTAACCCAACAAAGATGGAGGGTTAATTTGCATATTCAGGCACCAAGCGGTCAGGGGTGGGGCAGGACACTTGTGTCGCCCCAGCCACTCCGGGCCTCTGGGCAGCCTGGGAAGGCGGAAGGGCGGCTCTGGCCAGAGCAAAGGCGGTGCCGGCAGCCAGGGGAAGGAAGGCCCATTCTTGCATGAATCTTCATGCATTGGGCCTCTAGTAGATTATAAGCTCTTTGGGCTCAGGAACTGCCCCTTCTCTTTCTTTTGTAAATCACAACTTCACAA
The DNA here is from genome assembly GCF_963259705.1 of Myotis daubentonii. Lineage (NCBI taxonomy): Eukaryota > Metazoa > Chordata > Mammalia > Chiroptera > Vespertilionidae > Myotis > Myotis daubentonii. The sequence goes on along the minus strand of NC_081857.1, from coordinate 24,298,634 downwards.
CATCTATCTTGACCTGCATATAAGACATAACACTGCTCTAATAACTGGGTGGACTTACAGATGATGGGCTTGGTGACATAAGAGAAGATACTGTCCTGAGAAAGGACAGCAGGAGAACCTAGAAAGGACAGCATCTTTAGTATGTTCTTAGAGAAAAATGAAGCCATAACTTTCATATTGAAAGAAATGAGAAATTATTTAACTAGGCAGCAATAAGAATAAAAAAGAGAACCCATTAGAAATCTTAGAAATTAAAGGAAAATGTCATTGATTTTTACAAATGTAGTAGTTTATAAAAACTCAGAACACTGTTAAAAAAATTTGTATAATCTGGAAGATGAAACCAAGAAGTTCACCCAGAACCACTCTCCCTCTCCCTGTACACACACATGATATATGTAATGCAGTTCAGAGACAGAAAGGAAAAATTGAGAGGGAGAGTTTAACATTCATCTAATTCCAGAGAAAAAGAGAATGGAAGGAATGGCAGAAAATCAATATTTGAAGAGGTAATTGCTGAAATCTTTCCAAAATTGGATAAAGACATGAGTCATTAAATGGAAAATACATGCTAGGTATCTAGCAAAATAAATAAAAATAAGTCCACTCACAGACACATTAAGGAATAAGAAGGATCACGGGAAAACTTTAAAATTACCAGCTAAGAAGACAGAGCAATTAGACTAATAGCAGACTCCTTGGCAACCATGACAGATGCCAAGAACAATAGAACATCACCCTCAGAGGGAGAAAGAAAAATAAATGTCAACCTGGAATTGAATTTTGCTATTAGCATCCAAGACCTAAGAACAAAGATGTAAACAAATTAAAGGCTCCCTCCTCTCACATCAGAGGTGAGAATGCAGCAGCCCAGGAAGGGGACGGGGCCTTACAAGGCCTGAGGGCCCACTCCCCTTGCTTCTGCTCAGCTTCCTTAGCAGAGGCTTCTCTCCTTATTGTCTCAGGAAGGCTCCTATGTCCCATGAAAGAGGGACAAGGGTGAGAGTGTGCCCCTCTTCACTAAATCAGCCCCTTTTAGGAGGAGTCCTCCCACTCAGTGCTTTCTGCTTACATCTATTTGGCCACTCATGGCTCCGAGAGTCTAGAAAATGTAGTCTTTCTGCTGAACACACAGCTGCCCTAAATAAACCCATGCTCCAGTTCTGTGTCTAAGGGAGGAGGAGGCCTGGGATGTGGGCAGGCAGCTTGCAGTCACTGCTGCAGCTATTATTTAAGGTGCAAGCAACATAAAGACATTTTTAGCCATAAAAATACTAGAGGAATTTAACATGCACAGGCTCTCACTAAAAGCACTATCATAAAGTACTGCATTTACAAATAAAGTAAATCCTGAGGGAAGATATGGACCACAAGGAGTGATGGTCAGCATGGAACTATATAGCACATGTCAGTAACACAATTGCAATTAACTGTAAAAATAAACATTATTTTCTGTTTTTTAAAAGAAAACTAAAACTCCAAATAAAAATTATAAGATGGTGGGAATATTTAAACGTGGCAAAATGTTAAGGTTTTATAAAGCTAGTAGTGAGTAGATTATATATTATTCTTTTTTTAAAAAAATATATTTTATTGATTTTTTACAGAGAGGAAGGGAGAGAGAGATAGAGAGTTAGAAACATCGATGGGAGAGAAACATCGATCAGCCGCCTCCTGCACACCCCCTACTGGGGATGTGCCTGCAACCCAGGTACATGCCCTTGACCGGAATCGAACCCAGGACCTTTCATTCCGCAGGCCGACGCTCTATCCACTGAGCCAAACCGGTTTCGGCTATATATTATTCTTTATATTTTTTATAAGTTTGGAACATTTGGTCCTTTGAAAATTCAAGAGAGGCAATGCTTACATAGAAATTTAAAACATCTATACATGAAAAGACATCACAAAGTTAAAGAAAGAAGCAAGCAAGGAAGAAAGACCAGAGGGAAATGCTTGCAATATGACCAACAGGGAAAATAAATCAATATCTAGAACATAGAGAGTTACTGCACATCAATAGAGAAAATCCAAGACCCAATGGAAGAAAAGGGAGGGGATATGAATGAGATTTTATAGAAGAAAAATATATTTAAAAGATGCTCAACCTCGTAATCATGGAAATTCAATTTAAAACACCGAGGTGTTATTTTTCACCCACTAGAAAAATAAAAATTTAGAAAATTGGGAATACCTGACACTGGCAAGAGTGTACAAAAGACTATTCTTTGGACCCTGTTAGTGAACATGTCATTTGGCAAAATGTGTTTGGGTTATGATTTGGTAGTACTTAAAAAAATTAAATACCCATGTTATTAGATTCATAGTTATACACGTCTAGAAATCTATTCTACAGAAATCATCAAACATGTGCACTGAACTATATGAATGAGTAACCAAGGCAGCATTTACTATATCCTGGTGGGTAGGAAGCAGGTGAGAACAGATACTGGGCAGGTAGTCCCTGCTGTAAAACCTCAGAAAGTTTTTCAAGACAGGAAATAACGCATGCAAATGAGCACTCTGTAAGCTCAACAGGGCTTTGCAGCTGTTCTCATTCACCCTCAAACAACCCTGTGAAGTGCAGAGAGGCATTCAAGGTCAACCACATTTAAATGGCCGGGCTGGGATACCAGCAGATGCCTGACGTTCCTGTGCCTCCCCACCCTAGAGGAGCGATACCGAATGGAAGGCTGCTCTCAGGTCGGCTGTGAGCCTGCTGAGGGGAGGTTGCCAGTCAAGTGCCTATGACAGACTTCCCACCTCCTGAGTCTATATATTGGGGGTGGGACTCCCTTGGGAACTGAGAGCCTGGGCTGATGCCCATTGAGTGGGGAGCCCAGTAGCCCCAGGTACCTCCAGCCTCGGTGAGCTCTGATCATGCCATCTTCTTTGAGATTATAGATGCTTTCAATTTTGCCTTTTACCAAGGGCCTTGAGACGGGAGGCCTTCAGGCATGAGTGCCTATAGATTGCATCCTATTACATTATTAATTACCGTGTTATCTGGAGTCAAATAACTTAACGCTTTGGCAAGCAATGCTGTGAAGTAGAAATCTTCCCTACTCCCTTCCTCTGTCCCTCCCCAGCTCACAGGCATGCAAATGTGTTCTAACTCTTTGAAAGAACTACCTGTTACTGAGAGCCCTGTCCTGTGGGTGTGGGAGCAACGTGCAGAATGATGGAGGAGTTAGCCCACAGGAAACATAATGATGGAAACAGACATCCTGGGATTCTGTAATCTAAGAGGATGTGAGTGTGGGACAAGAGGAGCCCACCAGCCTGAGGTGTGAAGGCAGCTAACAGGAGAGAGGAAGTGTGAGGATGGTGTTAGCTTGTGGGGAGAAAGGTGCTGAGGAGTTATTGCTGGAACCTGAGAAGGCTGGGGACTTTTGGAAATATAGGATTGTCCGAAGGGCAGGCAGAAAGGACCTGGGTTCCTTGAGAACCAGGGAGGGAGCCATCTGGGCTGGAGAACAGACCCTGGAGGTCTAAGGAGGGAGTGGGTGGGCCCACTGGGAATCGCCAACAGTGCATAACGCCTGCGTGCTGCGAGTCTATGGCCTGTTCCCAATCACATCCTGCTTTCCAAATAGTGCCCGGAAGTCAACACTTGGGGTACCATTATCCAGAAGACAAGTGTGAGAGCAAGCAGCAGCCCAGGGACCTGCTCTGCAGATGAAAACCCCTCTTTGCTTCTTGGAGTCTCCTTCCCCCATTACCTCTCCCACTCCCCCCCCCCCCCCCCCGCTGCCCTTCCCTCATCCCATCTCTGTCCTGCCACCCCCTCCATCCCATGCATGGAACCTCTAACAGGTACAGGGATCCTCTGATGTGAGGGCACTCTGGCCAGTTTCTTGCCAGCTTTTACAATAGTCCAGGACAAAGAGGAAGGTTGCCTGTGGGTAGCAGATCTATAAGGAGCCCTGACCTTCCTAAGCTGCAGGTGACAGGTGGTGAAAGCTTGCCCTTCCTGTCTCCCACCACCTTACCACTGGTCAGATATGATGGGTGAATGACAGTCATGGGCTCTGCAGTGGGAAGCAGACACTGGCATCTCCCTGCAGCATCTATGCAGCAGGCAAAATCCCACCTGCAAAACTGCTGTGAGGTCTCATCCCATCTGGAAAACTTTCCCACGGTACCTAATGCAGATTAGCTGCTTCCCAAACATTTGCTCGAGATGACTGCTTTTGCACGTGCTCAGGCCCACTCATATACAATCATGCAGGGTGTTCGATACCCAGCTCCCAGAGCCCTGTCCTCATAGGAACCAGGTGCATGGCCCTCTGGGATGTGAGCCCCTCTCCCCTGTCCTCATAGGAACCAGGTGCATGGCCCTCCTGGAGGTGAGCCCCTCTCCCCTGTCCTCATAGGAACCAGGTGCATGGCCCTCCGGGATGTGAGCCCCTCTCCCCTGTCCCCATAGGAACCAGGTGCAAGGCCCTCCTGGAGGTGAGCCCCTCTCCCCTTTCCTCATAGGAACCAGGTGCATGGCCCTCCCGGATGTGAGCCCCTCTCCCCTGTCCTCATAGGAACCAGGTGCATGGCCCTCCGGGATGTGAGCCATGCTGCCCCTCCCACACCACCACACACCACACGTGGGAGGCTGCTGAGGGCCAGCCCCTTCACTCAGGACAGATGCAAACCACTCCAGCACTATGACCCCCAGCTGACCCTCTGTTCTTTCACCTGCTCTTCTCCAGCCTCAAACCTCCCCATTGTTGCAGAGCCTGCGAGACACAACCAGCCAGGAAGGCAGTGTGGTCAAACGAAGGGCAGTCTGCTTCCTCTCCATCCTCTCTGAAGGTTGACCTAAATCTTTAGTCTCTTCCCATTTTAGGGCCAGTGGCTGACTTCAGGAGACAAAGTATGCTGCCTGCCCTGGGCCTGGGCTCTTGCCTGGGTACTTGGGCGCCTAGTTAGGCTACAGTGGCCACCAGGTAGAGAAAGGACCTTGCGGGATCATGAGTAATTTATTCTCAGCAAAGCTGGAGCAAGAAATCCTGGAGACAGTGGCTGCTGTTATTTCGATGTAAGTGTTGTTGAGTCATAATCCCCCAGTCACTTATCAGGTCAGCCTGCAGAGCAGGGACAGGGTCTGGCTCTCAAGGCCAGCCCAGGTCCCCAACACTAATGACACTTGACAGACACCAAATCCTTGCAATTTCCAAACAAAACACAGAGCTCCTGGGAAACACTCCATTGCTTCCCTGGGCTTTGCTCAGCTGTCCTCACTGATTGCCAACAATCCCCAGCCGGGCACAGTCCATGCCCTCCAGCCCTCCCCCTCTCCCCCTCTCGTCCTCCCTGCCCACTGTCCAGCTTCAGCTGGGGAGACCTAGTTTAGCTGCAAGAGCGCTCTGAGACGCCGGTCAGACAGAGCACAGGCCCTGCTTTATGCTGCTTAAAATAACATCACCTGTTTAAGACCTTCCTCCAGTGGCTGGAACGAAGCCGTGGTCGACAGGGATGGACTGTGCAGAGCCACCATTGTCATGCCACTGAGTTCCAGGCGTTCTTCAAACTCTATGCCAAGTAGCCAAAGACGGCAGCTTTTCACTCAAAAAGGCTGGACACAGACACAAGACGCCACACACTCACCACTGATCCTTGTGACTCTGCTCTAGTTCTCCTTCTCAAAACAGAGGGTTTGGGTCATTTTTGTTACTTTAACTATGGGATACCAGTAATTCAGACTTGGCAAACAAATACCAAAGATCATAGCAGCCATGTATCTACCACCCAACTTAGGAAAGGAAGTATCGAATGCGCTGAAAACTACCAGCATAAGTCAACACCATTCTCTTCTTGTTTCCCACCCCAGTTGTTACCACCATGCTAAACTGGGTCTTTCCTATCTCTCTAGGTTTATTTTTTTTTAAGTTTTTATCTTGAGATACCTGCAGGTTTACACACAGTGCTTAAGAAATAATAGAGTCTGAATACCCTTCACCCAGTTTCTTCCATGTTGCAAAATCGTAATGCAATGATCACAACCAGAAAAGTGATGCTGAGACAACCCACTGGCCTTACGCAGAATTCACCAGGTTTACAAGCACTCCTGTGTGTGAGCATGTGCGAGTGTTTAGTTCTGTGCAAGTCTACCTCGTGAAGATTCAGGGGACCACACCAATGTCAGACACAGAGCAGATAGTTCCATCACAAGGACCCCTTTCCCAGCCACAGCCACAGCCCCTGGTAACCACTAATCTGTTCTCCATTTCTATTATTTTGCCATTTCAAGTTATGTGGGTGGAATCATGGCATATAAGCATTAAAGGGTGGCTTTAACCCTCAACCCCACTAAATAGAACACCCTTGAAATGCATTCGGCTTGTTGCATCTATCGATTGTTCCTTGTTATTGCTGACTAGTGTTCAATGGTCTGGATGCATCAGGGTATATTTAACTGGAGGACACCTGGGTTGTTTCCAGTTTGGGGCTATGACAAATAAAGCTGCTCTGAATATTTGTGTAGCACTTTTGAGTAAAGATAAGTTTTTGTTCTGCTGCTGGGAGTAGCTAAGACGGTAATTGTTGAGTTGTGTGGTGAGCACACACTATAACTTTTAAAACATGATTCTGATCCTTTTAAACATATACTGGTATCATATATGTATATTATTCTGCAACTCATTTCTCTCTCAACATATGTTCCCTCAATCCCACGTTGAGATATATATATAGCTCTAGCTCAGCGATTTTCAACTAGTGTGCTGCAAGGATTTTAAAACCCGCAGTACCTGACTAGTCAGGAGCACTGACCTCTTTTCCCTTAGATTGTAAAAAAAAAAAATGACAACAGCCAACACAACAATAGCCATCCCATATGAATGCCCTGTCTTGAACCATAAATACAGGTCATATAATAGAGTTGCATCTTATTGGTCACATCTCATAATAAGGTTGTGTCTGATTGGTTAATTCTTGGTACCAGAAATCCTTATATACAAGTATAGGCACCTAGTTTTTAAAATGTCACTTTGAAATAAAAAGAGTAGGTAATTACTATTATTACTTTTGTAAGTCAACCAAAATTATACCTATTTTTTTTTTGTCAGATCGTCAAGGTGTGCACAGACTGTTATCAATTAGTTTATGTGTGCCATGAGATGAAAAGGTTGAATATCACAGCTCTAACTTATTGATTTGTACTGATATGTAGTGTCCATTGCATGAATATAGTACAGTGTATTTTTCCATCTGATTCTAATTCTGGAAGGCATAAAATCTTTACAAGGGAATGGATTTGGTAGGTAAGGACACAAGTTATCTTCCTGGTTTTAGAATAGCTTACTATGGAGCAAGCCTTAACTAGGTTAGAAGATAAGACTGGGTGATTTGAGTCTTGGTTCTGCCCACTAGATCACCTTGGTAAATTCACTTAACCTTTCTGAACTCAGCTTTCTCATCTATAAAATGGGAAACTCCACAATAATAACTCTTACCTTAATACTTATGGGAAGTCAATGAAAATATAGTATGTAAACTAAACTAAAACATGCCAAATAGGTGGCATTTACATTTACTAGTTAATAATTATAATACCTATTTTCACCAATGAACAACCCAACTAAGCATTCTGGATTTTTCATGGATTATTTTTAAATAATGTCCCCATTGTCAACCCAAGTTGCCTTGTCAGGCCTGTCCTACTTTAGGGGTCAGAAGATGCCACCAGTAACAGATCAGGTAACCATGGAGGTTCCAGTCCTGCTCTCCCTTTAAGGTGGTGACTGGTATACCACTTTCTAGATGAGAAAACTGAGGCTCAGGTGTTGAATAACTGGCCCAGGATCGCCCTGGATCCAGTGAGGGGGCCTCACTGACTGGGCTGCCCACGGCCACTGTCCAGGCTGAAAGCTGGAGGGCATAGACTCCAGTCCTGCTCAGAGTGGGCAAGAAGCTCTTCCCCGTGTTCAGCTCCCTGTAAACCACCCCTCCCACCCTCACACATCTCCAGATGCCCAGGCTCCTGGGTGGGAGAACTGAGCCCATCTGGGCAGCCCCAGGATCACAGGGTGGGAGGAGGGGAGAGGGAGCAGGTAAGTCTCTAAATATGCATGCTGGATTGCTGGCTAGCAACAACCAGAGTGACAACAGTCTCCAAATATTTAAAATGTGTGAGTCCTCAGGATGGAGGACTTTTTTTTAGCCTGGAGTGAGGAAGAAGGCAAGGTGGTGGGGCTGGTGAGGAGCCAGAGTGCAGGACTCAGGAGGGAAAAGGAACCTGGAAGTCAGGCCCAGAACCACTTTCCCTCACTCTGCCTCAGTTTCTCCCCTTATAAAGTGAGGAAGGTGGACTGAATATTACTCTCAGGTTTGCCCAATTCCACTATTCTTCAGACAGCAGGGCACTGTCTGTCCGTCTCCTGTGAGCATATCAAGCACTAGGGTATCGCAACCATGCCATGTGGCTTCCCATCATTCCTGGCTTCCCTGCCTCTGCACTGTCGCTGGTTTCCCGGGACTGCAGGGTGAGAAGACTCAGCCTAGACAGTGAGGGGTGGAATGGATGGAGAGGGGTGTCCTGGGAAGGATGCAATCCTGGTTCTGGAAAGGGTGCTGCCTGAAGCCGTTTTTCAAGGTGAGATCCACTGAGCCCAGGCCCAACCCCCAGACAGCTGTGCAGAGTCCCTAGCAGAAGACCTGGGGCTATGCCGTCCTGCCCCACTGACAGGATTTCCTTGCAGCCCTACACAGGGGGCAGCCCCTCACATCCAGAGGCCAAGGAGAGGCTGCAGCAGCCCTGGGCGCCCAGACACAAAACCACTACCCTGAGCCATCGGTCTTTCCACACGCAGGACCCCAGCAGCTCCCCCTGGCACCTCTTCTGTTGCGGCCTCAGCCCGTTTTCCCAGGGAAGACCACACAGTCGGGCTTTCCTTCTAAATTAAATTTCCAAAAGGAAAATGTCTCATTCAAAACTCATCACCATTCCTAGTAAAGAGCTCCTGCACCCACTCTCCAGTCATTCTACTGAGCCTCCCTCATGCCCAACATGCCACCCAAGCTCCTATTCCTTGGTCTACCCAGACCGCCATTCCAACTTCTGCCTGTCTGTCCCTGCCCTCCTGTGTCTGATGCCACCCCTTCATACACAGCGCCTTATCCTGAACCTCAGAATTCAGAAGGTTTTCAGGTGTTAGGGAGGCAACAGGACACCGCTTATCCCCCTGGTATGCAACAGCCCTGCCAGGTCCAGGCCAGCTCTCTGCACCAGGCACATGAATCCACCTTCAGGAAGGACCATGAATATTCTCGCATAACGGAATAAATAAAAGATTATAAATAGCCTCAGCTCAGGGCTGGTTTTGCCTCCAAATGAGCTACACAGTCACGCTGGATAAAAGAGTGAGGGCCTCGCTGCCAGTCCTGGCCTCACCTCCCTACGTGGCCACAGAGTCCCTGCTGCTCATCTGCTCAGAGACCCCTACTGCCCCTGGAAGGCCACATCCTGCTCCCTCCTTCCCTCAGCGGCTCTTCCCCAGCAAGTGCCAGGCTCCTGGGCCTCCCTGGCATCTCATTCATGGACTCCACTGAGCAGGAAGCTAGGGGTCGTCTTCCTGTGGCACACGGGTTTACATTTGTGGGTGATAAAGGGGCTCTACGGAAAGTAACCTCAGTGATCTGATCATAAATTCCTCACTGGAAGGTCAGTGTGGGCAGCCATGCCGCAGGCCTACAACTTCTTTACTGAAAGGTTACCTTGGGGCGAGGCTTCGGAAGAGCCTCCCTCTTGCAACTCGGCCGCCAACCTGCCATCCAGACTGAGGAAGATCCGCAAACTTCGGGGCCACGTGAGCCACGGCCACGGCCGCATCAGCAAGCACAGGAAGCACCCGGGGGGCGGCGGGAATGCTGGCGGCCTGCATCATCACAGGATCAACCTCGACAAATATCACCCAGGTTACTTTGGGAAAGTTGGTATGAGGCATTACCACTTGAAGAGGGACCAGAGCTTCTGCCCAACTGTCAACCTTGATAAACTGTGGACCCTGGTCAGTGAGCAGACACGGGTGAATGCTGCCAAAAGCAAGACTGGAGTGTCTCCCATCATTGATGTGGTGCGATCGGGCTACTACAAAGTTCTGGGGAAGGGAAAGCTCCCAAAGCAGCCTGTCATTGTGAAGGCCAAGTTCTTCAGCAGAAGAGCCCAGGAGAAGATTAAGGGTGTTGGTGGGGCCTGTGTCCTGGTAGCCTGAAGCTACATGGAGGGGAGTTCATTAAAATGTCCAAGTACTTTTGAAAAAAGAAAAAAAAAGAAAAAAAGAAAGGTTACCTTGGCCAAAAGCAAGCTCTGCCCATTGTTTCTGCGCATCTAGGTGAATGCCTCTTTGCAATGCCCCCTTTCGGACCCCTTCTCTAGAGCATGACCACCCCCCAGAGAGTACCCTGTAACCCCAAACCCCCCTTGCTTCCTCAGCCACCTTTATGGAATCTTCCTTGTGTTCTCTCCTGAATCTCAAATGCATAAAAGAAACAGCAAAACTGTTATTCTCAGAAGCAGTTTTCTCAGTCTGTTAAGATCTTGCTTCCAGGTATAGCCTCTGTTTGACTCAAATTTTTACAAAAGTTTTCTACAGCTTTGGACATTTAGTCAACACATTAAAGGTGGGTCAGGTGAAGATGGTGTTGGTTGGGACAGAATAATCGTTGGAGGAGACTAAGGAAGATGCCCGGCACACCAAGCGGTCAGTGTTCACCCAGGTGTTGCCTGCATGGTGGACGAGGGTGTGCGCCCTGTCCTAGGAGCACAGTTACAGCTCCTTTGGGGAATAGCACACAATATGCAAACTAGAATGGTATGAGGACAGGGCCAAGTATCCTATGGTGCTTTTGTGGAAATTATAACCTCCCCCCTCCCACACACACACACACACACACTCCAGGCAAGCACAACAGAAGGCCCATGATCCAGATGATCCGCTGGTCAGTACCCTGTGATGTCTCAGTACCTGTGTTCAGTCCCAGGGTCTCCTGCAGATACAGTGCCGTGTGCACTCTCTGTGCCATGTGCAGATTCAGTGCCGTGTGCAGATTCTGTGTCATGTACAGGCTCAGGGCTGTGTGCAAGCTTCAAGATGCACAATTATACACTGGCCCAGAGGAGGATCCTTCAGGACTTCCATGGGGAACTCGGGGGGCTTTGAGGAAGGTGGGCTGAGTGCATGGCCCACTGGGGTTTGCAGCTCCAGAGAAACCAGTCTCAGGATGGACAGTAGGGAAGGTTTTGGGGAAATGGTGGTAAGCTTGTGCAGACTCCCTAGAAGGACTGGCTGGTGTTTTGCAGTGAGTTGTCATTTGATGGTATGCAGATGAGAGGCACCACCCACCCAGGCCAGTGAACTGAAATGTCACCCCTTTAATGCCCACCGGCAGAGGATGGCAGACCTGGGGTTTACATCTCAGAGACGGAGGCAGTCAAGGCCTAGTTCCCTGAACTGCCACCCTTGCTGCTGCAGCTAAGAGGGAGGCCACCTAGCCTGCCTCCTCCCTGCAATGCCCTGCTCAGGCCCGAGCCCAGGCACAAGAAGGAAGTGCTTTGGGCAGAGGGGAGGGGAGGCAAGAGGAAGATCATTAAGATAAATACATATATAAATAAGTAAATAAATAAATAGATGGATGGATGGCAAATGAAGAGGTACAAATTATGAGAAGGCTCCCTTCAGCTCACCTACCTCCCCTCGCCCCCACTTTCCCTAGATCAAATTATGACTTGAAATCACTGGATACATATTTTATTATGCGGATAATTTCAAGGATTAGAGTGAGACAAAGAATTCATAAGCTAAAGTCACATTACAAGACAAATTGTTTCCATTAATCGCCGAGGAAGGGAGGAAAGGAGAGAATGGGAAAATGTGGGAGAACAGGAGAGGGGTCCTGGGGGGTTGGAGACAAGACACTCCTTCCCTCCCCGGCTCTAGAAGAGCCCCCACCCCCAAACCAGCCAGGGCTCAGCTCCAAATCAGGCTGATTTGCATTGCAGATCTATTGCAGCTGCTTTTTGCTTCTAGTTGCCAACCAGAGATGGTTTAAATAACAAGTATTGTTCTGCGTGATTCCGTATGCAAATGTTTCTGGCTTGTTTGTTATTCCTGAATAATTTCCAGCGCCTGCTGTCTGGGCAAAAAAAGCAGCTCACTCTGCCAGCTGTGCTAGCAGTCACCTGCTGGAGAGAGGAGCACGGGACAGGGTTTCAGTGGCTTTCTGGGTGTCCCAGGGAGGAGGGGGCAAACCCCACCCTGGCTGCACCCTTCACTCCAGAATGTCATCCCTGGAAGGCTTTCAGAGAACTGAGTCTAACTGCGGAATTTTACGTGGACAGAAGTTCCCCTCAGAGCCAGGACCCACCTTGTTTCTCTGCGAGGAGGAGGAGGAGGAGGAGGAGGAGGGGGAGGAGGAGGAGGAGGAGGAGGAAGTTGGGGGAGGAGGGCAGCGGTGGATAGAAGGGGAGGGGCAGGACGTGCTGGCAGCTAGAGCCTCCCCAAAGGCAGACTGTGAAACCAAGGCCTGGCCTCCCATGAACAATGAACAAACTCAGATTTCATGAGTGACTTGTGTGGGCATCCATTTAACACCCACTTTTTCCCAGGAATCGGGTGAAAAAGTGAGACCACAACACAGGCCCTGCTCTCAGAAAGCTCACACACCAGAGCCCAGGATGGAGCAGGTGCCTGAAGCAACGCCACCTTCAAGGTCTACCTCCCTCTCACAAATTCGGGCCTTTTCTTAATATGCTCAAGCCAGAGCAGGCCACTCTCCATTCCTAACTCGACCCTGCAATCACCTCCCACCCACGTGACCGCCCTTCAGGGAGACAGCAGCCCTAGAGGATGGCTTCTGTGCCTGTTGCTCACTCACTCACGGGTTCATTCGTGTGTCCCATTATTCCTTCACCAAACACGTGTTGCCATGGACTATAGCTGCTGAATAGGGCTGTGTTTGGGTCTCTAGCCCTGAAATCTGACAGGCTGCGATTTGAATTCTGACCCTGTACTTTCTTGAAACTCTATGCCTCGGTGTCCTCATTTGTAAAATGGGAATAAAAGTTGTTGCAAGGGTTAAGGGGGGAGTCTATTTAAAGCTAGAAGTGGGCAGGGAGTGACATCTGAGGACAGAAATGACAACAGAAACCCCACATGCAGGACCATGGAGCTGCCGGTTGAATCTGCGCAGCGGGCCACAACCCCAGGTCACCCCAGCCACTCTCCTGCACGATTGGACTCAAGTGACCAAGCCAAGCGCACGGGCAGGCACAGGGGTAGCCAGCCCCAGGTCAGGGCGAGGCTGAGAGACTGCTGAGTGACAGTGGGGCCCCAGTATAATCTGCTGCTAAAATTACCATGACTTCTTTTTTTTTTTTTCAGAGAGGAAGCTAGAGGGAGAGATAGAAACATTAATGATGAGAGAGAATCATTGATTGGCCGCCTCCTGCATTGTCCCTTACTGGGGATTGAGCCTGCAACTCAGGCATGTACCCTGACCAGGAATCGAACTGTGACCTCCTGGTTCATAGGTGGATGCTCAACCACTGAGCCATGCCAGGCGGGCTATCATGACTCTTAATGAGAGGAAAGATGCCACTACACCCAGTACCTTTCTTTAAAGCGCCTCCCTGACCAGTAGGTGGGGGCCGCCGTCACCCTTTCTTTGCTAAATTGAAAGGACACCTTGATCACCAGTCCAGGCAGGGTGAAGGGACAGGGACATGTTCTCCCAGCTCCGGAGGCACCAGGCACTGAGCCTCTGGGAGAGGGGGCAGGTCTCTCGCCTCAGAGCAGCAGGTGAGTGAGGCACTGAATCCTTGCTCCTCCCTCTGCATCCCAGGGGGTCACACACTGGGAACCAGGCCACCTCAGCTCAGCACCCTTGCCAAGGGCCTCTGGTTCTCCAGCCTGGCCCTGGGTGGGGTGAAGGTGGGAGGGTCAAGAGGCGTGGTCTGGGCCTGGGGACCACCCAGTGACCTGAGATTTCCACACATTGGATAAAACTGGAATGAGCAAGCAAGGGCCACAGTGGAAGGAGTGTGGTTTGGACCTGCTGTATCCTGTGCCTTAACCTTGCTGAGCCTCTGTCCCCCATTCATTACACAGGATGATAACTCCTTTGCCTGTGGCTAAGGGTTCACTGTAGGCTGCACACAGAAGCAGCAGCGAGCCTCCACAACACCCACTGCCCATTCCCACTCCCTCCCGTCCAGTTTCTCTCATACCAGCATCTCCCTGGAAAGCCAAGATGCATGTCTCCTACCAGTCCTGACATGCATCAGTCCTGCCTGACCTGCACAGGGTCTTTGTTTAGACCAGTGGTCGGCAAACCGCGGCTCGCAAGCCACATGCAGCTCTTTGGCCCCTTGAGTATGGCTCTTCCACAAAATACCACGTGCGGGCGCGCACATACAGTGCGATTGAAACTTCGTGGCCCATGCGCAGAAGTCAGTTTTCAGAAAGGAGATAGACGAAACAAGTATACAAGACGAGTGTGGATGGGAGAGTTGGAAGGGGTCGACCTCAGCGAATGTACCTCAATCAGATTGAGGACGTTTTTAGCAAAGGCCAGCTTAGGAGTACCCTAATTAAGTTCATAACAATGTACCTACCTATATTGTTTAAGTTTAAAAAATTTGTCTCTCTAAAGAAATTTCAATCGTTGTACTGTTGATATTTGGCTCTGTTGACTAATGAGTTTGCCGACCACTGGTTTAGACGGTAGCCTGAGTGGGAGGGAGAGGTGGATGGCACGCCCCATCCTCTAACATCAAGCTTCTAGCCCTGCACATGTAATGTTAGCAAGAAAAGGATTTTTAAATCTACAGTTGGATACATTGTATATTTCTAAGGTTGATTTTGTTTTTAATGAGACTTGGTCATCGTTTTCAATGCTAATGAGATGATCTGAATATTCTATGAGTTGCTGCTAAAACGATGCCATTTAAACCTCAAACGGATACACCCCAATGGAATTGCAAATAGCCTTCTGAAGGCACAGCCTCTAGTAAACACATTTCCTGGGTTTCGCTGAGGTTCCCCCGGTTTTGTTGGGGCCCTGAGTGGTCTCTTCAAAGATCTGGAGATTGCCATGGGCCAAGTCCAGAGGGTGGGTCTCAGACAGGCAGTTACCAGATGCATAGTTCTGGTCAGAAAGAGGAGGAATGTTTGAATGCCTAGTGCTGACTCATCGAGGAATGGGCCTGAGAGGTAAGCAGCCAAGCAGAAGACGACACTGTAGGGGTGACCAGAAGGATTTCCTCAGTTGGCCAGGAGTTGGACTGTGTTCTCTGAAGCTCATCGAATGGAGTTCCAGAGTGTTTAGAGCACACAACACGTGCTCTGGAAGGGAGCGGGAAAGAGAAATGAGTTTCCCAGAAGGAAAGGCCTCAGACAGGCCCTTAAGGATGAGAGGAGTTTAAGTTGTCAGAGAGTGGAACCTTCTCAGACAACACTGTTCCTCTCCTCGTGGCTGGTTCTGCCACCCTGGCCTCCTGCTCTGACTTCCCAGGAGAAGGGCCATGTCAGTGGTCCCGGCCTCCAGAGGTCAGAGAGGGGCAGGCCTCCCACCTAGCACCCTGGCCACCCAGCTCCATGTTCAAACACTAGGCTTGGACCTAGACGGTTTGGCTCAGTGGATAGAGTGGTCGGGCTGCGGACTAAAGTGTCCCGGGTTCGATTCCAGTCAAGGGCACATGCTCAATCCCTAGTGGGAGGCGTGCAGGAGGCAGCCGATCAATGATTCTCTCTCATCACTGATGTTTCTATCTCTCTCTCCCTTCCTCTCTGAAATCAATATATATAAAAAAATAAAAATAAAAAACCCACTAGGCTGGAAGGAGGCTTCGTGTGCTGGGGGCGGGACGAATGGGCTGGGCCAAGCCGGGCCACCTTACCCTTCAAATCCTATTACCACTGCACTGGCCAGGCCGTCAGATGTGGAGCAGTCGATTGAGAAGCGGTGAAATCACACCAGACTGAGCACGCAGCGCTGATCTCACCACCACGCCCACAGGCTGCCAGGGCAGGAAGTCAATAGCACTGCCCGGGCGGACACTCCAGAGGTGGGGGTCTCAGCCGGGCCTCTCACCATCTGTGGGACACTGAGCGAGTCACTCAGCCTCAACAAGCCCCAACGTCCTCATCTCACACAGGAGAGAACACACATCACAGGGCTGAAGGAGCAACGTGCCTTCTCATGAGACAGAGAGGGTGTCAGCACACACCACCGTTCCTTTACGGCCTCATTTCGTGCAGGGTGACGGACAGGCAGGGGTGAGGCATTTCCTAACTACCTTAGAGGAGTCCCGCACTCGGGATAGAGGAAGCTGTGTGCACAGATGGGAGAAAGGAGCCGTCACCAAGCACAGCCTGAAAGCCCACTAGCTTTGGGGGTAATGAGTTAACTGCACATCTGAAATCTGGAGACAGGGGCCACCGTCCTCCACCTTCCTAGCGTCTTAACTCCATCA
Source organism: Myotis daubentonii (assembly GCF_963259705.1). Lineage (NCBI taxonomy): Eukaryota > Metazoa > Chordata > Mammalia > Chiroptera > Vespertilionidae > Myotis > Myotis daubentonii. Next base: position 24,282,166 of record NC_081857.1, on the reverse strand, counting down.
CTTATGAGTAATGTTAGGCAAGTTCCTGAGCCTTCGTTTCTTCACCTGTAAAATGGGCGCTCTGACCCCTACTTCGTGGAGGTGCGACGCCACAGTCCAGACGTCACCTAACCGTCACCGTGTTCATGAACGCCAAGTGCGAGCCGCCTTCCCCTTTCCTCCGCCGCCGCTGATTCTAGCCCTTGACGGGCTCACAGAGAGGCTGTGTCACCTGCAAGTGGCTCACCTGCCTGCACCCGGGTTTCCCTGCCGGTGGACCACTACCCACCACTGAGACCAGCGGCAGGACCCAGTAGGTGGTGAGAGGAAGTAGGGCTGGGACTGGTCAGCATTTGTTAGAAAATTCTCAGTGGATTTAAAGGGAATTAGCGTACCTTGCCTCGGACCAGATGCCACCCGGCTCTGTGTTTAGAAACTTCGCACCGAGGGAAGGTTCCGGGGCTCCGAGCGTGCTGCCCTCTGGGCCTGGTTCTATAAATACGTCCCCGCGGCCTCAGCAGCTCTCTTCCATCCGAACATCCCTGCTCTCGGCAGCTCTGGGAGCACCTGGGCTCGAGCCCCGTGCAGCGCTGGACAGCGCAGGGCCAGTCTGTCCACTTCCGCTGCGTCCCCCAAGGCCCGGCGCCAGCGGCACCTCACCCGTGTCCTGTGAGCAGGGAGGAAGGGGACGAAGCAGAGACAGAAAATAAAACCATGGTCCTGAGCAGGTGGAGGGAAGAGGGGACACGGGGCAGGGAGGGCAGAGGGCACCGCCTCCGTGGGAGGCCTGGGGGGCATCCCTACCTCGACTGTTTTCTGAGCGACGAGTGACACAGGCCTGCCCGCGGGAGGGGAGTCTGCTCAGCCGCGGAGACGAGGGCAATGCAGGGGTCTTCTCTCCTCACTGAGGAGCCGATCCGGAACACCTTCGTGGTTTGGGGAAATGAGCCGGAGGAAGCGAGCAGGGAAGTCGCAGGGAAAGCAAAGAAGCCGACACAGCGCCTCCGTGCCTGTCCCTTCCACAGCCTCTCTGTGCGTGGGCGTCTCTGTGCGTGGGCGTGTCGGTGCGTGGGCGTGTCTGTGCGTCGGCCTCTCTGTGCGTGGGCGTGTCTGTGCGTGGGCCTCTCTGTGCGTGGGCGTCTCTGTGCGTGGGCGTCTCTGTGCGTGGGCGTCTCTGTGCGTGGGCGTCTCTGGGCGTCGGCGTCTCTGGGCGTGGGCCTCTCTGTGCGTGGGCGTCTCCGTGCGTGGGCGTCTCTGTGCGTCGGCGTGTCTGTGCGTCGGCGTGTCTGGGCGTCGCCGGGTCTGTGCGTCGGCGTCAAGTGGGTGTCTATCATTTGAACACTTTGAAGGCACCAGGGGAGCTTGGGTTTAAGGTAACCTAGGTGAGATGACTGTGATGAAGCTACTTGTGCCCCCTACACACACACACTCGCGAACACACACACACACACATATACACTCACACACACACTCGCGAACACACTCACACATACACACACACACACTCACACACACATACACTCACACACACATACACTCACACACACATACACTCACACACACACATATACACTCACACACACTCGCGAAGACACTCACACATACACACACACACACACACACATACACTCACACACACACATACACTCAACTCACACACACACACATACACTCACACACACACATATACACTCACACACACACACTCGCGAACACACACATGCACACTCACACACACTAGCGAACACACACATGCACACTTACACTCGCGCACAAACACGCACACTCAGACACTTGCACACACACTCGCACACTCACACTCTAACTGCTTGAGCAACCTAGAAGGTTCTCTGTAAGCCTCCAGAAGCGGCCTGCCGGGGGCGGGGCCTCTTTGAAGAAGGGAGCCCTCCTTCCTGCACCTTGGAGTGTTTCCTTCCCCTGTGAGCCGGCAAAGGAGGGCGTGTCTTCCCTTCCAGGGCGTCAGCTGTGCCTGGGTGACCCCTCTCCCACCTCCTTCTCTCGCCTGGAGTTGGCCCAAGGCTGGGGCAGCAGCTGAGGGGTGGAGGGGAGGGGAGGGGAGGGGAGGGGAGGGGAGGGGAGGGGAGGGGAAGGGAGGGGAGGGGAGCGGGAGGGAGAGGGAGGCTTGTGACAAGGAACGGAAAGCTGGGATTCGTGAGACAGGAGAAGAGGGAGGTCGTGGTCCTCACTTCTTTTCCTCTGCAGCCCATCTCCTCAGTCCCCTCCTCTCTCTGCTCCTGAGCAGAGCCCGACCTCTGCCGCTAGCACCCCCGCCCCCATCCCCACCACCTGGAATCCCATCTCCGCACCACAGACCAAGAACCAGCACAGGGGCCGGCCTCCCGGGGCCTTGCTCGCCAGGTCCAACTCCTGGGACTCCTGTAGCCCTCGGCCTCCCTGGGCCTCGGTGTGCATCGTGAGGCCAGCCCACAGCTGTGACATCCAGGGGAGATGTTTCTAAAATGGCAGTGCGATGAGCAGGTGCACAGAGCTACCTTGAAGACATTGTGGGTTCAGTATGCGTCTGGGAACCGGCCAGGGACCAGCTCTGTCACTAACGTGGTTTCCCTGGGAAAGGCTTTCCAAGTGCCCAGCGCCAGGCTGATTCATTCACAGGCAGGGGCGCTGCACCCGCCCACAGCCATGGGACCCTCCCTCAGGTAACTTTGGGGTTCACTTAGTGACGTGGCACCGCTCACCTGAGCCACCATTTGGAGAGTTGGATGGTTTGCGTTAAAACCCCTGTGTCACACTGAAGAAATTACAGGCTGGTTCCCGAGAGACTTGCAAGTAGAATTAAATAGTCAGCAAGATGGCAGGGTTAAAAGTCAAGAAAGCAATCTACACTAATAAAAGAGAAACATGGTAATTGGTGTACAACCGCTACCCTTTTCATTGGCTAATCAGCAAGATATGCAAATTAACTGTCAGCCAAGATGGCGGCCGGCAGTCAGGCAGCTTGAAACTAACATGAGGCTTGCTTGCCTCAGTGACGGAGGAAACCAACGTTCCCCACGTTCCCCACCTGCAGCTGCAGGCCTCTGAGCCTGAAGTTTAAGAAACTCTGTAACAAATACCACCGGACTTCAGCCAGCAGGATTGCAACATTGTAAGCCTAAGAGCTGGAGCTGGCCCAGAATAAAAAAAAAAAAAAAGGAAAAAAGGAGCAGTTGGGAGCTTCAGTCACCCCCAGCCTGAAAACAGCCCTCAGCCCCTCACCCAGGCTGGCCAGGCACCCCAGTGGGGACCCCCACCCTGATCCAGGACACCCTTCAGGGCAAACCAGCCGGCCCCACCCATGCACCAGGCCTCTACCCTATATAGTAAAAGGGTAATATGCCTCCCAGCACCGGGATCAGCGAAAGCCATGAGGCCTCCTGGCACCGGGATCAGCGTGACAGGGGGCAGCGCCTAAACCCCCTGATTGCCCTGCGGCTCTGTGTGTGACAGGGTGCGGCACCCCAACCCCGCCCCCCCCCCCGGGCCCTGCTCTGTGTGTGACGGGGTAGAGCCATAACCTCCCCATCAGCCCTGCCCTGAGTGTGAGAGTGGCGGCGCCCCAACCCCCGGATTGGCCCTGCTCTCTGGGTGATAGAGGGCGGTGCCCCAACCCGCTGATCCGCCCTGCTCTGTGTGTGACAGGAGACGGTGCCCCAACTCCCCTATCGGCCCTACTCTGTGAGTGACAGGGGGAGCTCCTCAACCCCCTGATGGGCCCTGCTCTGTGTGTAACAGGGGGGAGCTCCCCAACCCCCTGATGGGCCCTGCTCTGTGCATGACAGGGTACGGAGCCCCAACCCCCCTGATGGGCCCTGCTGTGTGCGTGACAGTGGGTGACGCCGCAACCTCCCCATCGACCCTGCCTTGAGTGTGACAGGGGGCGGTGCCCCAACCCCCCAATCGGCCCTACCCTGAGCGTGACTGAGGGTGGCATCACAACCTCCCAATCCGCCCTGCTCTGTGCATGACGGGGCAGCGCCCCAACTCCCCAATCGGCCCTGCTCTGAGCCCGACCAGGGGCTGCACCTAGGGATTGGGCCTGCCCTCTGCTACCCGGGAGCAGGCCTATGCCAGCAGGTCCTTATCTCCCGAGGGGTCCCAGACTGCGAGAGGGCACAGGCCGGTCTGAGGGACCCCCCACCCCCCGAGTGCACAAATTTTTGTGCACTGGGCCTCTAGTTTTTTATAAAACCGACCTCATCTCACTCTGTAGTGTTTCCTATTTACATTGAAGAAATGTCAATTCTTGACTTTAGGCCTCACAAGAGACCAGGATTTAAAGGCATTTATGAGACAGATATAAGTCATTGATAAGACAATAACTGCAGAGACATGCCTAGCAGTGTTGAGTGTGTTAGATCCGGGCACAGCTCTTCCATTTCCCGACTGGACTGCCCACTCGTGCCCCTGTATCCAGTGCAGTCTGTGGCTGTGTGGGTGGCGGGTGCTTCGTGGTTGCACCTGTGGTTCATGGTAGGAAAGAGCAATGAGAACCATGCAAACTAAGGTGACAGGTGGAGACGCGACACTGATAGTGAGCACACAGATAGCAAATTACAATGTTGTACACCTGAGACTTACATAATGTTATTAACTGATGTCACCTCAATTTAAAATTGTTTAAAGAAAAAGATCTAACAATAAAAAAGAAATGTGCTAACTCTTCTCTGATTTGAACTTTGGACCCCAAAGCTGAAGTGTCCGCATGTATCTTGGAGCCCTCCCTGTGTAACCATGGCTGTTCCCGGGGGCGCCAGCCTGTCTATTGCTCCCAGGCCAGGAGGGCCAGGTGCACATCAGATCAAGTCACATGGCAGGTGGAGAATCCAGGTGCAGAGTCTGGGGCAGGAACTGACATCAGGAAGGACTACAAAGCCTTGACTGGGCTCCATCAGGTTCTGGGACCATATGGGACCAGATCTCGGGTTTGGGTAAGAGGGGGGTCTAGCTGGAACCCACTCTGCAGTAGAGCACACTCCTTGTGCAATCTGGACAAGACGAGGAGATGAGGCCAGGATTCCAGTGGTGACAGGTCAGGGCAAAGAACGACCTGGAAGGGCAGAGGGTGGAGGCAGGAGGACCTGTGGGTCCAAGTCCCAAGTGTTGTCTGTGGCTGGCTTCCCGGGTACAGATGGTCAGAATTGTGCGATTTGACCCCCTCACAGCTCATTAATGACCACTTATGGCTGGGACTGAGGCACAGCCTAAAGGGAGCAAGTGACCAGGTAATGGATTTGTTGGGTGAGAGACCAGAAAGCACTTCATTCATGTTCTTGCCTGGAAGAGTGACAGGCCTCCTTTGGTTTTCAGGTGTGAAACAGAGAGGACCCCAATGTGACGTGCTCCCTCACAGCCCTGGTACCTGTGGCGCCACATTCTGGGTGGGGCTGGCTACGGTTCTACGAGATCTCCAGGGCCTTCCTCTCCATAAATCTTGGGCCCGAGAGTCCTCCGGAGCCTGTGCTCCCGAGAGCAGCCGCCACCCATGGCACTGCCAGGGACATGACCTTTGCCCTCCCCACAGAGGACTTTGGGGCACAGCTGCTTCTGCTTCAGTTGCAGACTCCTTTCCATCTTCCATCGCCTTCAGTGTGGGGCTAAGCCAGGATGTCTTCAGCCTTCCCCTCCTGTCAGGTGGCTCGAAAGCCCCTTGGTCCTTTGCCAGCTTCGCCCTCACTGCAGACCACCTCCTGAGGGTCTTCAGGTGGGCTCAGGGACTCAGAAAGGGGCTAGAGCCCGGAGAAAGACAGCCATGTATCACTCATTCCAGTCATCTGAGACACTCGACATGCCCTCAGATGACCATCCCCGGAGGACCTCCTGCAGAGCAGCTGGTCGCTTGGGGTGCTATTGGAGCCCTGCCCAGGAGAGAAATAGAGCAGGGAGACCCTCTGGGGGTCAATGAAAATCCAGCTCCCCTCCCTCGCCTGCCCCTGCCCGACCCTGCACACACTGTGGGCCATGCAAAAGGCTGAGGTCAGGGTCATGACATGCTGGTGTTCTTCATGGAACAGGCACTGGGTGGGTGAGCTCCAGAGAGCCCACCACATGGCTTAGCCGAGGAGACCCGTCTGTGGTGCTGTGGGTGCCAAAAACCAAGGACTAACAGTCTAGCTGGCTGGTTCTGCATCTAATAAACTTTTTCATCATTGGGGGGAAATGAAAAACCCAGCTTGAGCTCTGACTGGGGTCCTGACGCAACATCTCATTATTCCACCAACATCATGAGTCAATTCACCTTCCCCATTACCAATGAGTTAATGCTGGACCGACCACCTTCCCTCTCTTTCTGGGCCCCACTCCTCCTCTCTCTCTCTGTACCTGTGGCCCAGCCAAGCTGCTCGGCTCAGCCTCTGGGCCTTGCACATTCCTCCAGACTCAGGCTCAGAGCCACACAGTGGGACTAACTTCCAGGCTCCCTGCCTCTCCCTGCCTCTTATCCCCTTGGAAGCACCTGGACTTGTCCTTCTGGCCATTCTGGCTCCTGCAGCTGCCGCTCACTAACCCACAGCCCAGCAGGAACGCTTAGGGTCCCAGGATGACAGAAGCCTCGAGCTCATCCTGTCCACGCCCGTCTCTTGCCTGGCCTGTGCACACACCTTTCTGGTACAATGGTGCTCTCGCCTGCTTAAGGTGACCCCAAAGGGAGACTGCAGTTCACCTCATTGATCCCACCCAGAAGTGAATATTTCCCCAAGGAAGCTTTGACTTCCCAACTCACTGTCAAAACCAAGATTTTCCTGGCCCATCCACACACTGGCAGCCCCTCACCCCATTACCCCCCAGGCCTCCCCCTCTCCAGGCTAATTCCAGTTCCTCCATCCCCCCAAACCATTTCCGGGCCCCCTAATCACGCTGTTTCCTCTGTAGATTCCAGAAGGCCGCCATTCAATCTGCCTTAGGATCCCTTCAAGGAGGTGATTCCTCTTCAGCATCAGAGCCACTGGCCATTTCCTCATCCAGAACCACTGCCCATGGGTCACACAGGCCGCCCGGCAGAGGCCCTGCCTGACTGGCGGGCGTGAGGCCTGGGCACACACAGTGGGGCCTGGGGACGCTCAGTATGAGGGCTGCACGTGCGCACAGGAGTGGTGCTTGCAGGGCCAGTTGTCTCTTCGTGTGCCCTGAGGATTGGGAATGGGTGGGCAGGAGTGGGGAGGAGTATCATGGGTTGATGGGCCATTGGGAGAGGCCCTGTGGGCTTTCTTGGCTGAGCACTGTGCCAGGGAAACAGGGCATGGAGCTGCTGCTCACTGGGCACTAGAGGCTGAGGGCAGGGTTGGGGGGGTGCGGGGGGGGAGGCAGGCAAAATAGAGGCCCAGACCCTGGTACTCAGTTTGCATGGACCCCTTTGAAAAATCACATAAATGCTATGGACCACACACACAAGATTTCCCCCACAAATTTATGGGTGTGGCTGACCTTCCAGGGCCCGATGGAACTAGGTCCATCCTCCTGTCTGGCCTCCCAGGTCCCTCTGCGCTGTCACTCCAGGCCCCAGCCGTGCAGTGCAGCCTGAGTGGACAGTGGTCACCCTCTTCCTTCTGCCACAAGGACCCTGGGCTCAGCCAGACAAGAGAGCTCTTTCAGATGGACTCTGGCTCCCAAGGGATGAGAACGGGTGGGGTAGCACTTCTGCGGTGGTTGTTTTCCATCTGACACAAAGTTTGCTGTTTTGCAAACACAAGAGCTGTGACTTGTATATCCAGGATTTGTGGCTGGTCTGTCACGTTCCTTATGGGTTCTTCCCCTTGGGGTTTGGGGCACAGGGCACAGCACTCCTGCAGTCCAGCTGATGGCTTGGGTGCTGTTGGAGCCCTTCCCAGGAGAAATAGAGCAGGGATACCCCCTGGGAAGGCTCGAAGGGCCTCCAATAATCAATAGCACAGCCCTCATCCATCAGGGATCCTGTGGGTCTGTGGCCTATTAAGCGCTCCCTGTCTGTCGATAACCCACTATTACTGATCTCTTGCTGACACTCAGGGGCCAGCTTCCATTTGCCTGGAGAAAAATAATGATTGTTTGTTAGTTGGAAGGAAATGTTCCACCAGAAACAAGCTTTTGGGTCAGAGCTAGGACCCATGCAGCCCTGCCCTGACCCAGTTCCTGCCTGCTTGAACGCCTGTGCTGGTGCCTGGGGGCCGGGGTCCATCAGCAGCAGGTGACTAGGGCTACAGGGGCTGTCACACAGCCAGGTACACACTGGCACCCTGACTTTTTCATAGCTGGTGCAAGTGGTGTGGGGGCACCCCAGCTTGTCATTTAACCTCTCAGCTCCTCAATTTCCTGTCAAAAGGACTGACCCAGGTCCAAGTTCGTGAAGAAAAGGGTCCTCATGTCAAAGCCTTTCTCGGGACCTGATTCTCATCATCCGCTTACCTCCATCATAGCCCTGAGATGTGATTGCTATCATTCCCATTACACAGACAAGAAGACTGAGGCCTGAAGTGCTCAAGGATGAGCTCACCAGCCCTGTAGGAAGCGGACTCCCGATTGTGGCTCTTCAGCTCCACACTTCTGTGTTCTCCTACGACACCCGAGGTCGGGCCTGTCCCCACAATCGTCTTCCCTCCTTATACTCCTGACCCCATGTAATGAGAAGAATGTCCTCCAAGCTTCCAGAAGAGCCATGGTGTCTTGGGGGAGTGAGAGAGTTGCAGCTGGTGTGGGTAGACATAAGGAAGAGAAAACAGGGAAGGGCCTTCAAGAACAATTGTCACCAGTTCTGTTTGGCTTTGTCTTATAAAAATTCTCTTTTCAACATTCATGGGATGAAGATCCACACAAGTCTGTTCAGGCAGAGCCAGTTCCCGAGAGGCCTGACAGCTAACATTTCAGGATGTACATGCACATTTCAAACATCTCTCCCAAGGGCAGCTCTGGAACCGTCTGGAATATGTTTTCATGATTAGATGAGGTGTGCGTGTGCGTGCAGGTTGCTGGCTGCTGTTTGTTTTCCTCTCTCTCTCTCTCTCTCTCTCTCTCTCTCTCTCTCTCTCTCTCTCTCTCTCTCTCTCTCTCTCTCCTCCCTTCGAAGGGTTGTTTTCATTGTGCTGGGAATCTGGCTCTACTTAGAATGTCTTACAACAGCACAGATGGCCCCAATCTACTGCCATCTTACCTGTCTGGGGGAGATGTCTCCATGTGCTCCTGTCCCATCTCCCCACACCTGTCTCCCTGGGCCGTTCTGGGAGGCCCCATCTGTAGCTGGCTCTGCCTCCCTCCCGTCACCCTGTCTGCCCTCCCATCAGACCTAGAAGCACAGGTCGCCCCTGCCAGTGGGCAGACACCCTTGCTCCTTGCTCTGACTGAGATAGGAAAATCTCCCTTAAGTCTCCAGCCTCAATCCAGGGTGCAGATCCTCCCAACCTGCAGGGAGAGCTGGCCTGGCAGCATTCGCTCAAAGCCATGGCTCTCAGAGAGCAAGAGAGATGCCCTGTTTCACTGATTTTTGAACTGAAAGTGCTGGGAGGGGAGAGATGTGTCTTTACAATACAGGATGAGAGGGAAAGGTCTCGGGGTTTCAGCAGCAGCAAGCTCAGTTCTTATGGTAGCCGACCACCCTCCCTCCCCAGGACTGCCATGCCTTTACTCACCCAAGCAGGTCTGAGTGCTGTGGGGGCCTCAGGCACTCACTCCCATTCATTCATTCATTCATTCATTCATTCATTCATTCATCAAGCCAGACATGGCTCTAAAAATCAGGGATATGGCAGAGATGGGGGAGAACATGAGGAAGGGAGAATAAATAAGTTACAGAATAAATGAAAAGTGTTAAGTGAACTGAAAAAACAACAATATAACAAGAAAAGGAGTCCTGGAGTGGGGGATGATGGAGAAAGTTTAAACATCATGTGAAAGAAGGTGAAAACTCAAACCGTGCAGGTACCTGGGGGCACAGCAACCCAGAGAAAGCGAGCTGCTTGCACTGTGCCTGCGGCTGAGCTGGGCAGTGCAAACAGGAGGTGAGGCTGGAGAGGTGACGAGACCACACCCTGTAGGTTTATGGGCCCCTGTAACTGCCGGCTGTTCTTCCAAGTGCAACAAGGCCGCTAGATTGCTCAAGAAGGTTCCAGTTCTGATGTGTGTTTGAAATATACATGTGCTGAAAGTAATATTAATGCCAGGAGGCTACACCAGAAACCTGGGGAGAGCAGATGGCAGGGGGACCCTGAATGTATTTTGAAGATAGGAGCCAATAGGGTTAGCTGGTGGCTCAGATACGGGGGTGCAAAAAAAAAAAAAAAAAGAGTTGATGATATGTCTTTGGATGTGGCCTTAGCAACTGGAAGGTAAAGTAGGTCTGTAGGGGAAATGATGTACCCAGGCTTACAGCTGAAACCAAGGCTCCAGTCCGGACTCTCTAATTTCAGAGTTGGCCACATCATGCTAAGAAGGCTCAGTGGAAACAGAATGAAAGGCCTCTGCCCACAGGAAATGCAGTGCAGTCCAGGGGACTGCACAAACGCATGGAAAATTCCTGAGGCTGTTTGTATCCAGAGCTGCTTCACTGCCCAGGAATCAGGAGGAAAGGATGCCGAGGAGCGTCGCAGGCTATCTAACTCTTCAAGGAACTGTTGTCAGCAGGGTTCCTAGCTCGGCTCTCACCACCTCTGCAGTGAGGACCCCTGCTGCCCCCCTCCCTTTCCCCACCCCTGTGGAGGCCTCAAACTTATCCCCCTGGTTTGATTGACTGCCAGGAAATAAACAACAACAAAAAATCTAGATTAGCAAGGCGGCATGTGCTGCTCCTGGGAAGTTAAACAATTGCACTTCGAAATAACAGCTCGACACGGAACAGAAGAGATGTCACGAGGCAGGGTATGATTAATTGCCAAATGAATTATTGAAGCTATAATTGCTGAGGAGTTCAGAGGAGCGCGTGATTGCCGTGGTGGGTATGGTCAGGAGAGGCCGGGGAGGAGGGCGGCGTGGACACAGCCTGGGCGAAGGGTTATTCCTGGAGAAGGTGCAGAGGTGGGATGGTTTGAGTCTGGTGACAGGAGCTCACAGGAGCTGAACTGCAGCCAGACCTGCCCACCACGGGCACCTCCCTCTGATGACCCCATTCTCACCTTGGCCTTCTACCTGCTCTCTGTAAAGTCTGAGTTCTCGTCCTCCACCCTTCTCTGGCCCAGCGACCTCCTGTGCCTGTGCCTCAATTGCTCAGTCTGCAAGAGTGGGCTGAGAAGAAATGTCTTTCACCCGTAAGAGAGAAAGCATGTCTCTAAGCCTGGAGTGGAGAAGTATAAAACCATCAAGGTTTGCTGAACTAATTTTTATAAGGGCAAATACACAGGGACCAGATCAGACTCCTGGCGTGTCAGCAGGGCATAAGCCTAGGCTTAGAAGTTTTATTGACCTGAAACTCAATCCCTGCTCTGTCTTATAATGGCTGTGTAATCCCGGATAACTTGCTGAACCTCTCTGACCCTCACTTTTCCCATTGGTAACGTGGAGCTGTGTATGACTGTCTCATAGGTTGCCTTGAGAATGGCCTGAAATAATGTATGCCAGATGTGCAGCCCAGGGTGGGCCATGGTAGCCTAGCTCCATAAATGGTGGTGATTATTGGCCAAGGGTGGTCTAACAGGTAACATCTAAAATAGCTGCTTTTATGGTCCCCATGGACAGTGTCCTAAGGGTGTGACATTCTATCACTGCTCCAAGTGGCAGGGAAGCAGCATGGTGAGGGCACAGGCGCTGGAGGGTAAAGCAAGAAAGTGAACATAAGGGTCTGGTGCAGCCCAACACGACCAGCTAATGGAGAGGAGCAGTGGCTGCCTGGGCGCCCGCAGTGTGTTGGCAGAAGCTGGAAATTGGAACCCAGGCTACAGGATGCCAAGCTGTGTGCTCATTATAATGATAATTAGAAAGACTATGCAGAGATGTAAAAAAATGGTGCTTTATGAAAATGGCAGAATATAAAGCACTGGTTGCAACTGAATAAAAATGTTAAGATAATTAAAACAAAAAAAGCCCAAGCCATTCTGGAATTAGGCTCCTGTTTGGGTGAGGCTAGGCCTACTCTGCACGTCCTTTTGTTTTACGGGCTTTTCCACCTCAGCAGCCTCCCCGAGGGCAGTGTCTGCACAGGGAGAGGGCGGCATCTCCGCCTCTTCTCCTGACCAGACCCGTTGTGGGGAAAGGCTCAGGTTTGGCTGTCAACCTGTAAACAGGCACCAGTGGCAGTTCTCTCTGGGAGTCCTCTGCGTGAGGAGGTTGCGGGCACTGGCCCTCAGGTGAAAGGTTAGCAGGGGAAGCGGTGCTGGGGAAGGCAGTGCAGCCTGGTCCTGGACAGGGAACGTGGGTCAGGAATGGCAGTGGGAGTACAACCTTTGGCTCAGTGTAAGAAAGCACTTTTTAGCAATCAGAATAGCCGACCGCACAAACCTGTGAAGCAAGGAGCTCCCTGTCGCTGAAAATGTTCAAACTAAGGATGGACGAGCTATGGGCAGGGGGCTGGGGCAGGGAGGAAGCCTGCACTGGCAGGAGGTGGGCCTGGATCAGTAGCTCCCAAACCTACCTACCCCTCATCAGAATCTTTGGGGGTGTTTTCCAAAATACAGGTTCCTGGAGTTCTGCCCAGGCCCACTGAGCCAGAACCTTCAGCATTTGCACCAGATAAGCTCCTCGGGATGCTGAGGAGGCACACAGGCTGGCCCGGGGCCCACAGGCTGGCATTGCCCTCGTGGCCTCAGAGATACTACTCAGAGCCCTGCTGGGAGGCGCAGCTCTGGGCACTGGGCGCATACTTGTGCCTGCACATAAGCAGCTGTTCCTTCTCCCAACCCCGGGGGAGCTGACGGTGACAGGGCTAAGTCCAGTTCAACCCTCCTCCAGCCTTGCCTTGGGAGGGCAGGCACTATCCTCCTGGCACCTGCCCGGCAGGTCAGGCCGAGCAAAGTAGAGTCAAAACACGGAGTGTCCATAAGGAAGGAGTGCTGCACAGGAGTCTGCATTTAAGCTGGCAAACCGAGTATCACATTTCTTTTTCTTTAAATTGACTCAAATTCAAGTTCAAGGCTCCATTACTTCTGGCTTTAATAAATTTACCCTCAGTCACTCTACAAGCCTTGTCTCTCACCCAGGACCTTACACAAACTGAAGCTTCAAAGAAAACCTTCTGGTGGTTTCTGAGTTCAACAGTCCAGCCCTCAGCTTTCTCGTGGAAAAGCAGAAGCAGCCCCTCTGAGGACACAGTGAGATAATTCCTGTAAGGTGCATGGGACAGTGCCAGGCATGGAGCACTCAATAAACAATGGCGTTGTTGTTGATCTGTCTATACTATTTACTACTGAGACACCGTGGTCCCTCCAGGCTCACATCACCCTTAGCTCCCAGGAAACTTCAGGAAGAAGCCAGAAAGCTCATTTGACCTGCTGCTATTTTCCCAATTTGCTTTCACCAAATAGTTCCCAGCTCCTCACTCTGGCCCAGTTCATTCTGGGGGAACCCATCTCTCTCCCTTCCCTTGGTCCCAATGGCACACGCTTGTCATGTGTTTAGTCTTGTACCAGGGCATGCAGAACTGCTTTGAGGCGGCCAGACAAAATGGAAGATGGAAAAAATATAGGGAAAATAAACGTCTACTTCAGTGAGTGGAGCTGGGACTCACATCCAGGAATCTGGAGCCCCCAACACCCCCACCTAAGCACATCCCCACACAGTCGGCCAACATGATGGCTGCTGGCGGCTTAGTGTCTGTGGACAGGCCACTTTACTTTGAAAGAGGCTCCGGGGACAGAAGGTTCAGAGGACTGGTTCTCTGGTGGTAAAGTCTAGAGATCTCCAGGGAAACCTGAGCTAGAATATTGAGGATGAAGCCTTCCATGGCCTCAAATCACACCCCACAAGCCACAGGCCCACCTCATTCATTCATTCAGCCAGCCAGGCAGTGCATCAACGCAGTTTCCCCTGCATGCCTGCTCTGTGTCAGGTGATGCTGGGCAGGCGCTAGAGAGACACAGGGAACAGTCCTGGCTAAGGCTCGAAGCCACAAGAGGCCAGGCTTAGAGACTGGAGCTGGGCCATTAGGTTTTACATCCTGGCTCCTGCCTGTTCCTCCACCAGGGCCAAGCACAGGCTACCAGGTCAGACAGCCAGGCCCTGAGAAACCTGCAGTAGTGTGCAACACACTTTTTTTGTGTAAATATGTCCCAAATATTACATGGGACATATTATACTGAAACATCAGTTGCCATTTATCTGAAATTAAAATTTAACTGCATGTCCTGTATTTTCATTTGCTACATCTGGCACCCTTAACCCCAAGCGGCACCCATCCCTAATCCATGGCCCCTAGGAAGCCACCAACTGGCATTTTCCACATCCTATAGAAGGGTTTGTACCTGTACAGAGCTGGGCGCCATACAGAGAGGATAACAAAGGCCCCAGATCGCAGAGATAGTAAAAGCTTGGTGCCTGCCAGGTCTTTATAGGCCAGGCCCTGTCCTAAGTGCTGACCTGTATTACTCATGTTAATTCATTTAATGCTCATAACCACCCCATAAGGTACATGCTATTCTTACCCCTGCTCTACAGGTCACGGGCCTGAGAAACAGAGAATTGAGACCAAACAGCTAAGGAGGACAAAGCCAAGCAGATCTGGGACATGAAAGCAACCCCCCAGCCTGTGACATGGACTTCATTTTTTATAAAAACGGGCCCAGGACCGGTACTGAAAAGAAGGTGGCACCGTGCACTTGTTGGTGCTGGAGCTGCCAGATGGTGGTGCCACCAGGCCATTCTCCCTCTCCAGTGTCACATATAACTGTTGAATTGTATATTTATTCATACAAACACAGATGCATTTACATTCCAAGTGCTGGCAGAGCATTAACCAGCTGCCGGCGCTGTCTGTCCCAGGGACTGTTTGGTGCACTGCCACCAGCAGGCAGCCTCACACAGGCAAGGGGTTGTCACTCCCATAACAAGTCAAGCTCACACTCTGGGTTCCTCCTCCACACTCCCAGGCCCAGATAATATCCGCACCTTTTCCGACACTTTACACATTATATTTATAACACGTGTCTACAGCTTGTCTCTTGCAAGAGAAGGCACGCCCCCAAAGCAGACAGCATGCCTTCCATCACTTCACTTAAATGTTTCTGAATGCTTACTGTGGGTCAGGAGCAGAGCTAGGGACTAAGATTAAGTGTCCCTAGAGAGGTACTGACAAGCCCGTGGTGGCAGAGCCGGGTGGCAGAGACAATGAAAGAAACCAGCTTCCTACACTAGGATGTGTCCTAAGAGGAGTGCTGGGTGCAGAGGGAGGCAGTGGGGCCAGGCAGGAAGAGCTCTGCAGAAGCTGTGAGTGTGCAAGGGACCTGTGGGATGCAGTCATGCTGTCCTCTGCTGCCCTCCACCAGGCTTGCTTCCCAGCAAAGAAGGGAAAGGGGAGGAGAGAGGAAGCAGAAACACAGGGTGGACAACATTTTCAAGACAAAGAAGGGAAATAAAACAGAGGCTACCGTGATTTGGTTTTTGCTGCTATTTTTCTGGGTGAGGAGCACTTGAGGATAATTAAATACAGAGGAAAAGGATCCTGCACAGAGGCAGAGGTTGCCGGTGCAGGAGGGAGGAGGGTGGGTCCTGTCTAGGTGAGGGATGAGGAGAGGACACAGCACCCTCCCTATCTTCTTTGTGCTGGAAACAACAGTCCCCCAGTGGGTGATGATGGGGTAGGCAGGGGTGGGTGGTGACTCAGACAAAAGCTTGAGGACAGAAGTGAGGGTTTCAATAGCCACTGTGTGGACAGGAGAGAACCGAACAGGTTCATGTTCCTTGCATCCAGTCCAGAACATGACCTGGAGTTGGTGCCTAAAATGTTTGATGAACTTGACTGACCTAACCCCATGCCCCCACCCACGGGGTTCCCCTACCTGATCTCACAGTTTACTATGGTCTCCAAGACTCCAGACCTGAGCCCCCCTTATCTGTAGCATTTTCTTGTTCCCTAGGCCCCACCCATCTGTTGGAGGTGAGGGTGGGATTAAAGGGGCGGTGCTTAGGAAGTGCTGGGAGGACAAGCAGAGGGAAGCTCAGATGAGAGGGCAGGGGAGCAGCCTGGAGCCTCCTGAGAGAATCCAGAGGGGGTGGGCCGGGCCCTCCCCGGCTTGGCTTCTCTGCTCCCAACTCAGAAGGCACTGATGGCTAAGGCAATGTGCATGCATTCCTAGATGGAATGCCCTAATGATGGCTGTAAACTGACTGCTCCCTGACACCTGGGAGGTGCAACTGAGGCAGACCTGACAGCCAGTCATCTGAACCAGGAGGGCTTTGTGTTTTTTGCTTTTAGAGGCTCTTCCTTTGTTTCAAAGTCCTAAGACAGGCCCTCCCTTGGCAGATCATGGGCAAGTGCTGGGGCCCCTTTCCCTTTAATCTAGGGGTAGAGTGGAGGGAGGAGGGTGGGGATAGGGTAGAAGGAAGTGTGTGGGCCCAGGAACCAGAGGGACAGGGCAGATTGGAGTTGGAATGCCCCCTCTGCCACTTTACAGGAAGGAAGGAAGGAAAATAAAACCAGTCCCTGTGGAGAGCGGCTGGCCAGTGATCACCCCTGGCCAACTACCTCTGTCCTCACCCTCACCTCCAGCTACAGATGACTCAACTGGGGCTGAGCAGCTGGAGCCCGGGTCCCCAAACCACAGTGTGATTGGTGGCCCTAACATGGACAGAGAGGTTAGTTTTTAACCAAGTCAGTTGGACTATCCCTCTTCAAACTTGAACTCAGAAGTGCCCCCCTCAGTGGGCAGGAGACAGAAGCCACAGCAGGAAGGAGTCCATGGGAGAGTGGAGCCAGGCTGGGTCCTGAGCATGCTGACCCTCCTCCCCTCTCTATAACCTCTGGAATCCAGGGCCCTTGAACTGGATGGAGGCTGAGGGGAGAGAGAAGGCTGTGAGTCACCCTTCCAGCCTCCAACCAGAACTCTCCTCTGGGGGTGAGAATGCTTCAAAGCTCTGCTTCAGGAAGCCCAGAGGGCCAAGGAGGGTCTCAGGGTGTGGAGGAAGGAGACCCTCCAGGGAGGCAGGCCTTTTTGTTCCTGCTCTGCCAGTAAATAGCTGTTATCTGGGGCTAATGCACATTAACCTGCCCAGTTTTCATCTGAAATCATCTTGGGCCTCCACTTGCGGCTCTATGGGTGTGACTGTTCCCCTGATAACCAATCTTTTCTTTTACCAATAGTCACAATTCCTTCTCCCCTCTCTACTCATGTAGCCTGGGAGAGAAATAAAACTAAAAGGACTCCTGTAGAGATGATGCAGATTTTCAGCCCATAGTCACTTCCTACTAAAAATCTCCAGGGAGAGAATGCACTGGGCATGTGGTAGGAAAAGGGACATTTCAGAAATTTCACTTTGTGCATTTCCCCAAGCCAGCTTTTCGTGGCCATTGTGATGGTGGCTACTGGCAGGTCAGCTCATAAGCAGATGCCATATGCAGAGAATATGCGCAGTAATACCATTTTATGGGCGCAGTGAAACTTCCAGAATAGCTAACCTAACCTTTCAACTTCCTATCTTTTGTTGTTGCCAATATTTATTTTATACTTCGTATTCATAATAAAGAGTGACTAAAATTTTGTTATGCATATGCTAATGTTGCCCTGTGTTCATGGAGTGCTTTTTAATTTCCAAGAATGCTGAGGCCTTTCCCAAGATATATTACTGAAACTGTACTGCAAAGCTTTGCACTTCAACAGCACAGGAAGCCCACACCTCAGTGAGAAGACTCTCCTGGGACTGCTTTGTCTGAGAAGTGGGAGTACAAACATAGTCTTTAAACATGAAAAAAAAAATTGAAAAAATAATGAGCTAGCTTTTAATAGTGGCTAATATGGGGGGGGAAAGTAATTTTGTTGCATCTTTCAAAATTTAACCCCTCCAAATGAGCCAGAGTTCAAACATTAGCCATAACATATGTATGATTACCAGTAAGAGACTCAGTCATTCCAAGAAAACATCTTTGGTGAGTGCTGTGAGCTGAGAAGCTTCTTTTATGTTCAGAAAGGAAATTTTAATAACTCAGGATGAAAGAACCAAAGTGGGCGGTTGTGGGGGAGCCAATCTTGCAAAATACCCTCTGCTTTCCCAACTCAACAGGCTACCTTAAGCACAAACCTTCCAGAGTATCGTAAAGATATTTATATTCCTTTCAATAAATTGTCCAAAGTGTCGCATTGTTTACTGAGCTTTAACAGAAAGGTGTCCCCTGGTTCTCCAAAAATGCACATACCAATATACATCAACACTGCATGTGCGCACTCCTGTGGAAATTGCTATGCAATGCAACAAGAAAAGCTTTTAGTTATGTGGTGTGCCCTCCAAAATGGCCTTCCAGGTTCCTGTGCTAGACACACACCATTATGGAAAAAGAACACCATTATTTGGTGTTGGGAAAATTGGACAGATACATGCAAAAAAATGAAACTAGACCACCAACTTACACCATACACAAAAATAAACTCAAAATGGATAAAGGACTTAAATGTACTACAGGAAACCATAAAAATACTAGAAGAATCCAAAGGCAACAAAATCTCAGACATATGCTGAAGCAATTTCTTCACCGATACAGCTCCTAGGGCATTGGAAACTAAAAAGAAAATAAACAAATGGGACAACATCAAAATAAAAAGCTTCTGCACAGCAAAAGAAACCATCAACAAAACATCAAGAAAGCCCACTGCATGGGAGAACATATTTGCCAATGTTATCACCGATAAGGGTTTAATCTCCAACATTTATAGGGAACTCATACAACTTAACAAAAGGAAGATAAACAATCCAATCAAAAAATGGGCAAAGGACCTAAATAGACACTTTTCAAAAGAGGACATTCAGAAAGCCAAGAGACATATGAAAACATGCTCAAAGTCACTAATCATCCGAGAAATGCAAATCAAAACAACAATGAGGTACCATCTCACACCTGTCAGAATGGCTATCAGCAACAAATCAACAAATGACAAGTGCTGGCAAGGATGCGGAGAAAAAGGAACCCTCGTGCACTGCTGGTGGGAATGTAGATTGGTGCAGCCACTGTGAAGAACAGTATGGAGTTTCCTCAAAAAACTAGAAATGGATCTCCCATTTGACCCAGTGATCCCACTTCTAGGAATATATCCCAAAAACTAGAAACACCAATCAGAAAGGATATATGCACCCCTATGTTCATAGCAGCACAATTTACCAGAGCTAAGATTTGGAAACAGCCTAAGTGCCCATCAGCAAATGAGTGGATTAAAAAAACTGTGGCACATCTACACAATGGAATACTACACTGCAGTAAAAAAGGAATTCTTACCATTTGCAACAGCATGGATGGAACTGGAGAGCATTATGCTAAGTGAAATAAGCCAGTCAGAGAAAGATAAATATCACATGATCTCACTCATTTATGGAAAATAATGAACATAAACTGATGAACAAAAACAGATCCAGAGACAGATAAGCATCGAACCTCAGAGGGAAGGTAGGGGAGAGTGGGGGGAGGGGAAAAGATAAACCAAAGGACTTGTGTGCATGCATATAAACCTAATCAATGGACACAGACACCAGGGAGGTGAGGGCATGAGTAGCGGGGTGGGGGTGGGGGGCAATGGGGTGATAAGGACACATATGTAATACCTTAATCAATAAAGAAAAAGAGAGAGAGAAAGAGAGAGAGAGAGAGAGAGAACACCATTGCTGCAAAAATACTTGAGTTACCAGGCCTTTCAGGTTCCTGTGCTAGACACACACCATTATGGAAAAAGATATGCAATAAAATGATATGCAAATGAACCGGAGAGATGGGATTTTTTCATGGGTTTTCTTTTCCTCCTGCCACTGCCACATGGTGAACACCTTAAACAGAGGTTGGCAAATCATGGCCTGCAAGCCCAATCCAACCAAACTTTTCTTATGGCTCATCACCAATGAAGGTTTTTTACATTTTTTAATGCTTGAACAATAATTTTAAAAAATATTGTGACACAATTAAATGAGATTTCAGTGTCCATTCAAAAAGTCTCATTGGAACCCAGCCACACTCATTTGTTTACATTTGGCTAGGGCTGTTTTCACATGGTATAAGGCAGAGTTGAGTAGTGATAGAGACTGTATGTCCCACAAAGCCTAAAGTATTTATTACATGGCTCTTTATAAGTCACCTGACCCCTAGCCTAGACTAGACCACCTTTTAACAGGCACTCCAATTTTGTTGCATGAATAGGACTTGAATCCATTCCTTTTGAGAATAGCCCATATCCATTAGAGGCCACGAGCTAAGGATTCCAACCACGGGACTGAACTGAGTTATTACTAGGCTGCTACTCCACTGAAGCTCACTCACAAAAACATTTCTGAGATAAGGCATTCTTTCAGGTGTATAAAATTAAAGATGAATCTTTAAATTTTGAGTCTAGAAGTATGTCATTATTTATGTTTGCCTTGTTTGGTTTTTTTCTCTGAAAAATCCTTAAGACTCTTTCTTAATGTGGTTATTCCAAAAGGCTCCTAAACCACCAATCACAGACTAGCAGTAACAGAGTGAAAACACAGGGCATATAGGAAAACCCATAAAATCATCCTGAGACACTGCAAATACTCTACACAGTAGTTGGTGAACCTAGGCTGTTATCATCTTTGGAAACTTCAACTTAGAATTCATGAGTCCTTACCCACTTCCAAGCGAAGATCTCCTTCAGAACTTGGGCACGAGGGAGTTTGCTTCTGAAACTGATGAAGGGCAAATGATTCACAAAGAACAAATTAAAATGATATGCAAATGAACAAATTTCTTGATTCTCATATTGAGCTGTAATGATCTCAAAGAAAAAGAAACAAATAATTGCAGGCACTCACATATCTGAGTGACTAACACAAGATAACTAAGGACTCTATATAGTATAACCTTATTTATTAAGATGAGAGTATTATTCTCAGTCATTAGAACTTAGGGATAAATACAGAGTACAGGGGTTTACGATCTTGCAAAATTATACAATTTGTTAGTATAATTGTAGACAAAGTGGAGACTGTAAACCTCCCCTAAGCTCCATGTTTGCCTTTCTTTGTAGGAATAGCTGAAACAGATCGCTGATTTAGTCCATGTACTTCTCCAGCTTGAACTCGCACTACTGGCTTGAACTTTGTTTGGTATATGTTGAAGCTAACCTCATACCTTTATTTTTGATAAAAAATTTTTTTTTAGATTTATAGAAAAATTGCAAAGAAATCAAGAGTTCCCATACATACTACACCCCATTTCCCCTATTATTAACATCTGACATTGGTATGGTACATTTGTTACAATTAATGAATCAATACTAATACATTATATCAACTTGAGTCCAGTACTTTATTCAGATTTCCTTAGTTTTCATGCAACGTCCTTTTCTGTTTCAGGACCCATCCAGGACATTACATTCAGTCATGTCACCTTAGGCTCCTGGTGGCTGTAACAGTTTCTCCCTTCCCTTGTTTTGATGACCTTGACAGTGTTGAGGACGACCAGTCAGCTAGTTAGTAGGAAGCCCCTCAGTAGGGATTCATCTGATTTTTTAAAAAAATTTAGATTGGGTTATTAATTTTGGGAAGATCCCAAAGTTGAACTGCCATTTTCAGTACCTCATATCAAGAGTATATACTAGCATCACCATGACTTACAACTTTTCATGATGACACCGATCAACTGCCTCTGGCAATATTTGTCAGGTTTCTCCACTGTCAGGTTACAAATTTTTTTCTTTTCTTCCTTACTGGACTTTGTGGAAGGAAATCACTATGCACAGCCCATATTTAGAAGTGGCAATTATGTTCCATGAAAAATTTCTCTCCTTTCCATTTATTTATTCATTCAATCATTTATATCATTTATTTGTTGCTCAAATTATTCCACCTTTGGTCAGTAGGAGCTACTCATGCCTTCTTCTTTGCTTCCTTTGGTCTTGAATGTATCCTTGCTTTTCACGATTCAGCTGAGACGTTACCTCCTCCAAGGAAAAAAAATTCATGGAACCACCCCTACTCCCACTGAACTTTATCTCCTACCATTTTAGTTTATAATTTTTCCCATTACCGTACATCTAAAATTTACATTATGTGTTTATACACTGTAAACTTATCCATCTTTCCCTCTGGACAATAAGCTTTTTGATCATATCTTATTTATTTTGTATGTAGTACATAGTGCCTCACTTGCACAAAGCAGGAGCTCAACAATATATTTCTAGAATGATCATTATGGTTTTCTCTTTAGTCTAGGAATGCCTAACATATTAACCAGAAGCCACACAGAAGCTGGTAAATAACTGCCTTGGGAGGAACTACAAGGTGCTACTATTGTGTTAATCAGTCATGTAACACAACAGGCTCAGGATCTAAGTTTACACTTCCTCATGTCTCACTTCTAAGTAAGCCTATTTCCTGACCATTAATCCCAGTTATATTTGCATAACTACATTAAAAGCAATGAAATTATCTGATTGTTTAGAACCAAAGGCTAGGTAGTTTCTAGCACTGCTTACCTTAGAGAAGTGGTGTCCCTAAAATAGCACACAGACATTTTGGTCATGAGTTTCCCAAGTGACTTAGTGCTAGTTCGGAATTGCATAACCACTGAAGAAATAAATTTGCTGAGTTGTATTCTTCATTGTCAGGACTTATGAGAAAATGACTTTAAAAATTAATCAAGACTTTCTCAGATATAGGAACTAATGCTGTGGCAAACTATTAAGGTGAAACAGTTTTTAGCTTAGAGCATGCTATCATCTTTGTTGAAGTCACCATTAACTCTTGACTGATCACCTTCCTACTTGTACTCTTGCTCCATCCATCCACTCACAATAAATGAGATCATGTTGTTCCATTTAACCCTTCCTTGGCACTGCTTTTATAACAAAATTTAAATTCTCAACAATGCCCTAAAAGGCTCCACATATCTAGCGGGCTCCTCTACTTGTTCAAACTCACCCCATACGTGTCTCTTCCTTGTTTATTAATGCCAGCCATGCTCATCTTTCTGAAGCTGTGGCTCAGTCCCATAAATTTTCTGATGTCTAGTAACTCCATCTTGTTATAAGAACTTACAAAGTTCTTCAATCTTTAATGTTTCAAATGCACATGTTGTGTCTAAGAAACCCTCTACAAATCTGCTGAAATAGAGATTAGACTGAAAGATAAAACCCAAATTCTTCTTGAGTTAAAGTGGTTTTTTTGGGGGGTGTTAGAATGTACATTATCTTTAAGCTTTATTTAACTGATGTTATTTTTCCAAGAAATAGTAATAGTTTGATGTTGACATCCTACAAAAAATACCACAAATTTAAAAATTGTTTCTTACTATTTACAAGAAGTTAAAACACAAATTTAAATAAAGTATTGCCTTAAAATAATTGATTAAAAAAATTCAGTCCCTTTGATAACTAAAGTACCTTATTACATCATTCCAAACACATGAAAATTAACATGACCACCCCCCAAACTAAAATATTTTAAAAAATCAGATCACATAAAATACCACAACAATCTGCTTCTATTTTAGCACATTCAGAGACATGAAGTCTCTGCTTCCTGTTTTGATGATTTTTCTGGACCCATCTGCCTACGTGAAGTTCTTCAAGAGAAGAACCTACACTTGAATATTCCTTCTATACTTCTGTAAAATGTCGTTCGTTAGTCTTAGAAACAAAGGTCAACTAACACTGTTCTGATGACAGGCATAACTTTTGAGTGACAGTGACCTTTTCTCTCAGAATTGAGTCCAAAAGTTTATCAACTCTCAGAAGTTAGTAAGATATAACTGTGAAGCTGAAAATAAAAAATTTCACCTAAGTTTGCGGTAAATTCGTTGGATGGTAAAAACTATTCTGGCCCTGGCTGGGTGGCTCCGTTCATTGGGGCATTCTGCCATACACCAAAAGGTTGTGGGTTCAATTCCCAGTCAGAGCACATACCTAGATTGTGGGTTCGATCTGTGATTGGGGTGCATGTGGGAGGCAATAATCAATGTTGTTTTCTCTCTCTCTCTAAAAAATAAAAAAATAAAAACATATCCTTGGGTTAAGGATTAAAAAAAAAAAAACTGATCTGAATTGATGCAAGACTAATTTTAGCCTTTATTAATCCCATGTTAGGTGAAAGTTGTTTTTTGGGGTTTTTTGCCGCAGAATATTAATGTGTTTGAGAATAGCACATTTATTTTTCCAGACTCTATTGGAGGGGTTACAAAATGTATTATCATTCATATAGTTATTCACACCAAGTTTCTCCAAGTGTCTATTTTCAAAGATATATGGAGTTAATTTTGTTTATATCTTTTTCTAAAAAGCATACAGATTTTTTTTTTAATTTTTATTTTTTTAAAATATTTTATCGATTTTCTACAGAGAGGAAGGGAGAGGGATAGAGAGCCAGAAACATCGATGAGAGAGAAACATCGATCAGCCGCCTCCTGCACGACCCCCACTGGGGATGTGCCCGCAACCAAGGCACATGCCCTTGACTGGAATCGAACCCGGGACCCTTCAGTCCACAGGCCGACGCTCCATCCACTGAGCCAAACAGGCTAGGGCCAGATTTTTAAAGTAGCTCAAACAGAAGGCTTTACGTTACTTTTCCTTGACCTGCTATTCTACTAACTTCTTTCCTTCTACAAACTGAAAACTATTCAGAAAAGTAACTAGACAGTTTAAGAGATTACATGGCTTAGACATTTTGGTAACAGAGCTTCTAATTCTTTACCTATATGCCAGGGACTGTGGGCCAAATCCAACCCTTGGCCCATTTCACTGTTATGCCCACTTGTTTACATACTGTCTGTGGCTGCTTTCCTGCTACAAGACAGAGTTGCATAGTGACACAAACCTTATGACCTACAAAGCTGAAAATATTTACTGTTTGGCTCTTTAAAGAAAGTGCAAGGGTTGAACTAAGTATACATTCTGCCAAGGACGGTACTAATAGCTATGATTGTGTGAAATAAATTGGTTTGCCTGCATTTAGAGCTTATGACATATACTAGTATGTGTGACACTTCAAAGGCAGAGATATGTCACAGACTGACATTCCCTTTCTGTGTGAATGTGGTCTTAACGAGTCAAAATTTTAGATCTTTGGTCAGAAGTAGAGGGACTGAGGAGTATAGTACTTGCTGACAAGAGAAATCTGGTCAGAGAATGAAGAAAGGAATTTGTATGGTAAAGTTATTAATATTTCCACCTACTGTAAACATTAAATTCACTGAAAGGAACCCACGTACTTTTATATTTATGTTGACATGCATAATTTCAAAGAGGTGGGGAAATATGGGCCTTAAAAACTACTCACTGGTACTTTATTCTATAGCTCATGTGTGCTGTCTTGAGATTACTGTCTCTTGCCACAACTGATACAAACTTTCCCAGCTCAACCATGGCTCAATAAACTTTTATTACTTTTTGTTATTTACTTTTATTTAAAAGAATTTGTTTCCCTATCACAAAAATTAGATAACTACACCATCAACAGCAGCAAAGTCCACAGAGTTACATTGATGGTGCAGAGTTCACTGGGCATTCCCAATGTCCCAAAGGGCATAAAGGAGGGGAAAAAGTAAAAGAAAAAAAATACTCAAAACAAATTCAAAACCCATAATGATGTCGGGGAGAGACTTGTCGTGATAGTCTCTATCTTCATTCACTGTTGGCTGCAGATATACTTCAGCAGGACCATGTACAAATTAACTTGAGTAAACCTTTCATACCAACTCCAGCACCTAATTAGGGGGAGAAAAGGATCAGTTTAATAAAAAGTTTAAGAACATACAAAGAGTTTAATGCATCTTTACTATATTGTAAATGGTGAACTAATTCAGGAAAACTTTCGCTCACGGCTAAAATGCCAAAGAATTTGAAGGAATTAGTCATTAATCCTTTCTTGCTTTCAATTCAACAACTGGATCAATGCTCTGAGATTAGTTATCTCCAGAGTTAACTAGAAAGAAACTGGCTGATGCACAGCATGGATATAACATTTTTGGAACGTATACAGGGTGTGGCAAGAGTAGGTTCATAGTTGTATCCACTTGTGAAAATACTAAATTATTAAATAATAATACAAGAATAAACTCTATGCTTATTCTTGTATTTTTATTTATTAATTATTGTAATCAAAAGTGGACACAACTGTAAACTACTTTTGGTGTCTTTCCATATTCTTAAGAAAAGTTTAAGTATTGCTGTTTAGGATTTTAAGCTATTTATTTCTCCCATTGATAAAGAGTTTGCAGTATCAAGGTATACAGGACCTAATATTTTGCCTTTGCCTATTATTTCACATATTTTCTAGTTTATCATCTGGTGTCAAAATATTTTGCTAGTTATTACAGTAGAGTCTTGTCATACAAGAAAAGTGAGAGATTGCTAAAATTAAAAATGACAAGAAGCAATGATCAGTTATAAAAAGAATAGAAGAAATGGCTAAGAAAGAACATAGAACATGAGAAAAGTTACAAGCCACTGTCAAAAAGAATGTAAAATGGAGAGTGCAATTCTAGGTGGCAAAGAATTAAAGGAGCAACGATTCCCCCTCCTGTTAGTGCTAAGGCTTGACTTATACCTGTGCTTCCATAATGGTTTTTGTCTTTTGGTTAGCAAGCAGGCTACTTAACATAAGAGGTCAATGCTGTTGAACAAAATCTTAGATTTGTCACTAAGATTCTATAAGTGCATAACTTTGAGCTTCTGTAGCTACTTTAGCAATTCTAATTGCCTCAAAGGCCAAACTCACAGAAGGATAAGGTGCAGTTTTTTCAATAAATGGCTTGTCATGAGAATAAGAGAAAGGGAGACTGAGAGACTACAGAGAACCACTTAAAACAGAGATTCCATTTATTTGTCCAATGTACTGTGCCCCAAGTGCTAAATATCCAATGGTATAATTAGATACAATTTTTATTTCCGTAAGCTCCTAACTACAAAGAAGAGCAGGTGGAAAACTATGTATGAATTTGACACTGAAACTTGTGTGCCCAGAGACATTTAAGTTTTGGATCAAACTAATGGCAAGATCACATGATTGATCAATTTTCAACAGAACACTAAAATACCTTTTCTTTCCTTGGCAACTGAAGTAAAACCCACTTGTCAGGGAAGAGGACATGAAGAAGAGTAAGATATTTTTAAATCTGGTGAATGTCTAAGCATCTCCAGCTCTATCTTAGAATGCCCTGAGGGTCTTTGGACTGGCATAGAAAAGCTGAACAGCGTTTGGCCCACAGCAAATGCTTAACAGCCATTGCCTGTTTTTCATTCTGACCACTCATTGATCCACTGAGCATTCATATAACCTATAACAAGTACTATCATCTTCTCCATGGTTGCAAGCTACTTATTCTTTTCCCCTTCAATCAAAACCATTTCCAAGTAGACATAGACTCATGATTTGGAAATACCTCTAAGGCTAGTACAACTCTGTATTTCCATGTTACAGTTATATTCCATTACAGTCTAAAAATGAAACTGAATTTAAAATGGAGATGTATAAAATAAATAGCTTACCTTAATTGTACCCTGACTGTTAGCAGCAATCAGCACATTGGACTCCTAGAAAAGAATAAGAACTTTTAAAGTATAGAGGATTTTCTGGAGGGCAGTCCAAGAGAATAGATTCCTCTTCGTTCTTCTTTCTTCCCTTCACCCCAAGAAACTAATAGAATCTAAAGCGGGGAACCAACTTTAAAATGATTTTAACTAAAAATTTTAAACACAAAATTCCTTATTTTGAGAATTAAGTTTTAATAAAAATAATAAAGTTGGAAGCAGAGTAGGAAACTTTCAAATGTAAAGAAAAATAAAAGAACAGATTACTAGTAGAAGGAAAGCTAAAAGAAATAATGACTGGAAGAAAACACCAATAAAACTTGAGAAAAACAAAGAGCATAATCCTTTCCATAGAAAACTCCCCCTTCATTCATTTTCTCCCATAAAATACCAGTAATTGATGTAAATGCTACAGTAGAGTCTTGTCATACAAGAACATGGACAGCTATTCAGTATTAGGAATATGGACAGCTATTCAGTACTAGGAAAACAAACAAGTGTGAATATTCATCTGGGAAAAGGAAGGCTGTCTTTCTTTTTAATTATTCTATCACTCAGTATATGCATTTTTTATAACTTCGGTGATTACTTGAAATAGAATGTATGTGGTAATGTATCTTTTATATTCTAAACTTTAGGAAAAAATCATTTCTCTGGCAAGTAGGAAGAGTAGGAATGAAATGGACAAGACTGTCCATTTACTTAAGGAAACGCATTAAGTAGGAAGAGTTGGGACATGTCTCCTGTTGGAAATGAAGAGTCTGGAGCTTGGAAGTGTATAAAGTCTTTCTGCTTTTCAGAGTAGGCAGCTAAAAGGAGGTAGACAGACTCAAAATGCCACAGAGGCCACATGGCTGATGGAACGACCAAGTCCAAACAACAGCTATGAGAAACAGGTAATGTAGTCAAAACCTCAATGAAGAGCAGGGTCTGCTTGTATATCCTACAGGCTTCATGACAAAGTGATGAAGACAAGAAAGAAAACTCTTGATCTATATCTGCAAAAGTCAGGCATCTGTACTCTATAAACTTGTTCATTTCTATTTTTTTACTTCCCTTTGATTCCTAGTAAAGTTACTTTTGGAAAATGCTCATGTTTTTGCTACTGGTGTGATAGGAAATAATTTTTTCCACAACCCCTCAAAATTATAGTATCAGAACATTCTTTGGTTGTAGTTGGTGGCGATAAAATCCATGGTCCTAATTATATCAAGAAGGAATAAAAGACATGTTTTTGCTTGGGTGGACATGGGAACTCCCAATAGGGATTTGGGGACCAAAAAAAACCCTCAAAATATGGCACCTTGGCATATTATATACTTTAAGTTAAAGGAATCTGAGAAAAAAACAGAAGCAGGAAGGTCACTCTGACACCCTTACCGCCCCCGCAACCCATAAAGTCCTCAGGTGAGAAGTGCCCACCCTATACACAGAAGAAAGCAACACCTTTATCTCCAAAGACAAAGGGATGCCAAAAAGAATCCAAACAAACAGAACTTGCTGTTTCCTCCATGCTCTGTAACCTACCACATTTCTACAGGACTGCCCCTCTTCCTCAAACTTAGCACCAATTACTCAGGCTTGTTTCTTTGGGTCTTCATTTCCTTGTGAAGGTTCCTGTGTCACATAAAGCTTAAATACAGCTCTTCTCCTGTTAATAAGTCACTGACATTTAATTTTCAGACCTGGTCAGGGATGCTAAGAAGGTTAAAGAAAACTTTTTCCTCCCCTCACCCAGTATTTCCCTAGGTGAGGTTTTCCCTTAAATCAGCACATGTAATCTTGAAAATAGTAACATGGGTAATACAGTTTTCACTATTAGAATTACTTTCAATATCCACTTTGGACCCAGACATGATCCTTCTGTGAACAGCTTCCAGATATGAAGCCACAAATAGCACTGACTGATCTAGTTTCTGTTTGAGCAAAAACTCAGGTCTCCAAGAAAGCCCCGGCCACCATCATACACTGCAGTCACCCAAAGCTGCTCACTCTGCTGTGGGAACATACAATGATGGGATGGTGAAAATTTTATGACCAAAGCTCTATCTCTTTCTGCCATTTTAATTCTAGTCCCCTTAAAAAAAAAATGATTTCAGTGAGGGGCAGATAGAAACATCAATGATATGAGAGAGAGAGAGAGAGAGAGAGAGAGAGAGAATCATTGATCAGCTGTCTCCTGCATGACCCCTAATGGGGATCGAG
This sequence comes from Myotis daubentonii, assembly GCF_963259705.1. Classification (NCBI taxonomy): domain Eukaryota; kingdom Metazoa; phylum Chordata; class Mammalia; order Chiroptera; family Vespertilionidae; genus Myotis; species Myotis daubentonii. The sequence goes on along the minus strand of NC_081857.1, from coordinate 24,252,401 downwards.
CCCAAAACTCTGGCTTGTGCCCTGACTGGGAATTGAAACGTGACCTCCTGGTTCATAGGCTGATGCTCAACCACTGAGCCACACCAACCAGGCTCTAGTCACCATTTAATACAAAGAAGGAAGGCAGTGCAACCTGGTAGAGATGAAGGTGCACCCTCTCTGCCAGTTTTAGAGATTATAAATTACATAATTCAAACTTCTAATTCTCAGTAGAAGAAAATCTTGGAAAAGTGTAGTATATTACCATACAGTATGAAAGGTTAGGGTCAATTAAATAATACATCACCACATAAGAGGAGTCTGAAGTCTGTATAATTACTACACTAAACCTAAGTAGGAAGACATCTGATAACTATTCAACAGGAACAAACAATGTCTTTTGTAACCTCAGAACTATTGTGGCATTAACAAGTGATGCCATATCGGATGCTACCAGAGGGTTAACACTAAACATATTTTCCTGTGGAGACAGATAAATATCTTATTTACAAATAAGATAACACAGGAAGAAAGGGCCCAGTTGGAACTGTCTTTTGGGACTAACATATAGGTGACAGTGTTGTCCTAAGAATTCTTAGAAACACTCAAAACTGTTCATATTAACAAACAATGAAAAAAAAAAAAAGTCTACATCTCAGTATACCCCCTTCCTGAAAAAACCATGAACTTATAAAAAAGAGATTTAGGATAAAACTGTCTTTCAGATAACCAGGTATTGGCTGACGCTAAATTAATTTTTGCATGCAACAGAAAAATAAAACCAGGTTATTATAAATGGTGAAGGAAGGAGACTTGAATTGGGTGGTGAAAACACAATACAATATTCAGATGATGCATTATAAAATCGTATCCCTGAATCCTATGTAATTTTATTAACCAATGTCAACCCAATATATTCCACACAAAAAAACGAAAGGTTGCTAAAAGTTGGCCATAAAACCAATACAATACAATACAATACAATGCAATACAATACAATACAATACAATAAAACCTGGCATTTTACTTAAGCAAAGAGTTATGAAAGTGATAAGTATAAGGTTATTACTGTAGGTTTCAAGTGATTTTTGTTTGCATTTTGAATGACTGGTCGCTCTTAGCTGCAGCTGTAGTCTGCTAGAGCCCAAATGTAAATAAGTTCTTGTTTAATGAGTTGTTTTCACTTGCTAAGTGAAATAAACACCCTAGCCAATAATTCTCATTTTCTCCCTCTTGCTTGGAAACTGACATTTTTATTATGAACTCTCCTCAAGGTTATGCTAATATTGCACCTAATATTTTCTTCTTAATATAAAGAGATTAAGGTAAGATAATGGAAAAATTAACAGCAAATGTTTTATAAAAATAGAAGACACATGCACAAAAACCACCTTCCTTATAAAGTGGGTAATACTATACTCACACTGATACAATGCTAGCTTGCCTATAAAAGTGCCATCATAGCTAATATATTAAAATCTTAAGCAAGTTGAGAAATAACAATTATTCACTACTTTGTAACTAGAGAACTTATTCCTAGATATAGATATAATTGATTTTAAATGTGAACTAATTTTGTTACAGATTTAAATATGTTAAAAGAAATCCCAAATAACTCCCATTTCTGGCCATGGCAGAATAACTAGAACAAATGTGCTCTCTTATCAGCTAAAAAAAATTAACATATGTAAGACAATATTGGACAACAAGCAGTGCAAGACTGTGATTCTTATGAGAAGGGAAACAAATGAGGTGAGTCCTATAACTGCCCTGGCTTTCTGCTTGGAGGCAATTTCTGAACCACATAGCAAAAAAAGGAGAATCCAAATAGAGCACAGAGGAATCCAAGCACATCTTAGGACACAGAGATGTAAGTTCAGGGTATCTGTAGGGCAGCTTGAATTTGTACAGCAAAGTAGCATAGATTTTCCTATTTCCTCCCTGCACCCAACTTAAAATTTTTCTGTTAAGACATAATCGTTTTATTAGGTATCCAAAGGAACTTGTTTTCGCAATTAGGGAATACATACTATAAGCTTCTTTTAGGGATGGATATTAAAAATATTTCAGACACAGTCACCAGTCATAAAAACTAGTACAGTTATGCCATTACATATCTGATTGTCCCTGATTTTAGCATATCCTTGACCACAGTAGTTACAGTTCCATCCAATTTTTAAATATAGTAGTAACAGTAAAGAGATAGTAAACATCCATCTTCTAATGGGATTTAAAATTTATACAATGAGGATCAAAGTCTGAGCTTCAAACAGCAAAGAAAGATGTGTAACTTAAGGTGTTGGTACAGTATACAAAAATACTCACTTGCCTTTATATTCAAAGAAGCCCACCTTTAATTAAGATAATCAGCTTTGATTTGATATCAAGGGTCACTTTGATATCAAGGGGTCACTTGATTCCTATCTTCATATATCTGGTTTGAGTAGAAGCCTACTGTCATCTACTAGATGTACTGAATTTTGTGCAGAAGAAAATTGTAAGGGATATGACATTGCAAGAAAGGATAAAGATACATGTAGTTACATGGAAGAACATGGCAACAAGTAGACTCAAAAAGACAGAGGCATTGAAAAGGATTTAAAAACACAGGGACAATGTTTACTACATGTAACAATAAAAATTATTAATTAACTTAAAAAAAGAGTTGACAAAAAATAAAAAGAACCAGGGACATTTCTTGGACTTGGTTGAGACATTCTAGAACAGTGGTTCTTAACCTTGGCTGCACATTAGAATCACCTGGGAATCTTTTTAAAATCCTGATTTCTGGGCCTCATCCTCCAGAAATTCTGTTTCTTTGTTATGGGGTGAGGCCACAACATTAGTAACAAAGTAACAGAATTTCTGGATGATGGGGCCCAGAAATCAGGATTTTAAAAAGATTCCCAGGTAATTCTAATGTGCAGCCAAAGTTGAGAACCACTGTTCTAGAAAGTGGTAACAAGCAGTGACAAAACCTCTCCAGTATATTGGACACATATGTTGAGATAGGTTCAGTCATAAAGCAGTCTGTTCCCCTGTGTTAATAATTTTTAGCTGGAGGTCATTTTAGTGAAGGGTCTTGAATCTAGATTTGAATTTATCATACAAAGAAACAGAGCAAAAATAATACAAGTATGTAGAAAATTTTTAAATGGTTCATTAAAATGAAGATTAAAATAGACTAAGGGCTTCTAAAGAGCCTAGAGAAATAAGACTAGTTATTCAACAACTGTCTGATGCAATAACTGCTCAGAGTAAAAGATATAGGGTTTTCAAAACCACAAACAGGATTCTCACACAATCAGTTATAAATAAATTCCCAGCTGTGGCTTGCTTATTAGCACACCCTGGTGCTGTATATAACATGTCAGTGCATTAGAAATGCCATTGCCACTCCCTCTCCGTCCTACACCTACAGCAGAACATACTCCATGAAAAACTAAATTCTAAATTTAGTACTAAGAAGTTAATAATTAATAGCCAACTTTTCCTCCTGGAAGTGGTCATTTTGGAAATTTGGGCACAAGTATAAGAATACATAAATTATATTTTGGAAAACGCACTTTCTTAATGACAAATCAATTCTTAATGAGAAAAACTTAATGAAAGCCAACTCTGATGAGTTCCTTCACATATGACACAGATGACAGCCTATATAATAAAAGCCTAATATGCTAAATGTCTGGTTGTCTGTTCAACCAATCAAAGTGTAATATGCTAATGATATGCTAAGGCTGTTCAACTGCTTGCTATGACATCACTGACCACCAGGGAGCAGACAGTTGACTGGTTGACCAGTTGCTATGATGTGCACTGACCACCAGGGGGCAGATGCTCCAACCAGCAGGTTAGCTTGCTGCTGGGGTCCAGCTGATTGGGACTGAGCAAGACAGGCCAGACATACTCTGGAGCCCTCCCACGTTCCCTCCCTGGCTGGCCCTGATTGTGCACCAGTGGGGTCCCTAGGCCTGGCCTGTGCCCTCTCACAATCCGGGCCCTCAGGGGGGCACATCGACTGTCAGGTAGTTCCATCGACATAAATAAAAGCCTAAGCGACTGTTACGGTGGAACAACTGGTCACTATGATGCGCACTGACCAGACACTCAATGCAGGAGCTGCCCCCTGGTGGTCAGTGCACTCCTACAGGGGGAACACAGCTCAACTAGAAGCTAGGCTCATGGCTGGCGAGTGCAGTGGCGGTGGTGGGAGCCTCTCCCACCTCCATGGCAGCGCAAAGAGCAGCGAGCCAAGCGGTAAGGAGTGAGGGGTCCCGAACTGTGTGAGGGCGCAGGCCGGGCTGAGGGACACGCCCCCCCCCCCGTGCACAAATTTCATGCACTGAGCCTCTAGTATTATAGAATTGTACACCTGAGATATATATATTACCAATGTCATCACAATAAGTTCAATAAAAAATTTAAAAATTTTAAAAACCCAGTACATGTAATCAGCAGATATTAACAAATGGCAAAGAGAGCAGTACCTGGAGTGCAGGTTTCTCAGCTTGTATGGAGGGGAACGATCAAACTTAGCCAGCTGTGCTAAGCCAGACAGAGACCTCCATGTTTATGTAGGATCACTGCAATTTGCAGACAAAGGCATTTTTCATTTGTCCACACGGTTGGTACCTGCAGGTCCCATTTGGTGTGCTTCATTACTAAGAAGCCTTTTGCTATCCAGTCTTTTCTATATCAACTTCCTGACTGCATCAGATTCTCATTTAAGTACACTTTAATGCATTCAAACAAGTTATGGAAAATAAACAGGATTTGAGAACCATTAAAAAGACACACAACATACAAACTCAAAGTGATCTTTACTCAGGGAGAAAAGGTTGTAAAAAACATGTACAAGGGAAGGAGGACTGAGATACACAAAAACATTCCATACATTCACCACCCTTCCTTCATTCCCAATGCTTTCCAAAGTCTTCTCCCTTCTCATCAAGAACCTAATCAACTTAATTTCCCTTACCACACAGCACTCAAATATTACCTCCAGACACCTAGTTTCCTTCGCAGGACAATAACTCTAGGCTTTCGGATAATCTCCTGAATAAAGCTGGAGAACCATGTGCTTGCAAGGCACATCTGATGGGAAAAAGACTCTGTCTTGAAGAGGGCCTCTGAGCATGGAACTGTGAATATCTAGTTACTAGTGCTATTTGCACAATTCCTCCAGAATACTCTGAGCAAAGCTGTTTCAAGACTTCTGTACTATTTTAGTTATACCATGTAACAGTAGAAACTGCAATGAATGTAAGACAGGGAGACTTGGACCTGCATTTGGGGTCTGTCATAGTATTTCTTAACCTTCTTAGAGACTCAATTTCTTCAACTATAAAATAAATAATCTTAGGTTCTTTATAGAATTTTTATAAAAACTCAAAGAAAACACAGTAAAATATCTAACCAAAAATGAACAGGCATATTATAGACACTCAAAAAATACGTGGCAGTTATTCTTATTAAAATACCCATTTCTTTATAATTAAAATACCAATTTCTTTACAGTTGTTGCAACTATGACTACCACTATATCATTCTAGTCACTACAGTTATGATCTTATAAAATTGATTAAAACCATAAAGTAGATTCTCCAGTTAAGTAGCCTTAAATTTTAACATAATTCTAACTCCTAAAAAACTAAGTAGCTGCTGGTGTTGATATTTTTTGCTCTTAAAGTAGAAGCGAGGAATATAACTGGGATCACACTAATTAAGTACAATTAGAGAAGAATATACCTGAATGGCAGCTGGCGGAGTGCACTCTATAGGTGTATCAGCAGCTGTGAGAAGCCAGAAATGAAGGAGATGAAATGGTTAAGAAAGGGATAGAAAAGTAGGGGTTGGGTTAAAAAAAGGATGAGAAAATTTAGATAAGTGGGAGGGAGAGAACAAGGCAATACATGGGGAACAACATGAACACAAGTTCAGAGGTAACATTAGGAATAGAATGGAGGCAATAAAGAAACTTTCTTAATAGATGTTTTGTGCTAGAAAATAAAAATAAGGTTGGACAAGTAGCATTACTTCAAATTCTTAAAAATCTTGAACACTGCTAGCAGTTTAGATTTAATACCTAAGATCAAACACATGAGGAAAGAGAAATAAAGAAGAGTAACATTTAAACTCACATCTATGATTACTCTATACTTAATTTTAAAGGCTGACTTCTAATTAATTACTTAAATTTGAAATCTGAGCTACCTTTAAATCAGTTCTTCTGGGTATTTTTTCCTATAATTGAAACTGGATTTTCTCAAGAATCTTATTTAATTGTGAGGGTAAAAATACAATTTTTAAATGAGATAAAGGCACCTGAAGTGAAATAGGTAAAATAATCAAGTTGAAGAAATATATTTATGAAGTTATATCCTAATTTTTAATGATGGTCAAATATACTACTTGGAGTTACTTGCAAATACTGAGTTTGAAAGAAAGTTTTCTGAATGACCTAGGATCAATTAAAGGTAATGAGCAATGTTTGACTCTGTGAATTCCTACATGTAATGATTAAGGATATTTGATAGCAGTATACAAAAGCTAAACTAAAGGGAGTATAAAGCCATTGGAAGTAATCTATGAAGGCAGGGGAGGAACAGGAATGAGGAGATGAAAAACATAAATAAATGAAAAAAAGATAAATATAGGATATTGAAAACAAAGTATTATTGCTGTTGGATGAATATTTGAAGATAAAAGAGATGCAACAATGATGATTTAGGAATTTTGGGCTTAAATGACTTAAACGAATGATAAAGCCAAAAGGAAGCAAGGACATTAATCTGACATAGGCTCAAAGGAAAAATCAAAGGAATAGCATTTCAGAATAAAATCCCAAAGAGCTCACTGCTGGATTTAAATTGCCCTCACTTCTTTTTGTGGCTAGGTAGGGTCTTTGAACATTTAATTAAGTAAAATTTCACTTAAAAATTCAACAAATTTCTTACAAAGCAATGTAAAAATAAAAAAGCTCAAAACCTGATTATGTTATAGCACTTGATTATATATGAATCCCATGGGCAATGTTTTAAAAATAGAAATTCTGGAGCTTCTGAGTTGGTGAACACACTGAAGTGATGGAAATAGAAAGATGGCTTGCCCAGAGAAGGCATGGGAGCCCCATGTCACACCACCTCCATCAATACCTGCCTCTGCGCATCTTTTCCATTTGGCTGCTCCTGGGTTATAGCCTTTATAATAAATTGGTAAGCATTTGATCAAATTTGGCTGATTACACATCAAGATATGCTGCTTCCTGGGAGACAGATCTTGGGCTCCAGCTTTAAGATCCTGATTTAGTACAAGTATACAAGAATATTCTAGTCTTTCCTTTTGCCAATGAGATCAAAAAGAACCCCAGCCTCTTACTACCAACGTTACCCCTTAGAATTGGTTTTTATAACCTCTTCCAAAGTGACCAACTTCCAAATGGACCTTGGAAAGCCTTCTTATGTGGCTCGTGAAAGGGTTTGAGATAGTGCCTATTACTGCTGTGAAATGAAGATGAGGTCTGTAGTAGCCATTGTTGGGAACGCTTTTTTTCTCATTCTCACATGCAAACACTATTGGATCTCTACAAATTTCCAACAAGTGGGACCAAGAATGGATGTGTCAGGGATGTGACCTTTACTTCCTTCTCCCATGTAATTCTAGGCAATTTAATAAAATAAAAGATTTATGTGTCCTATTAAAGACACACAAAAATTAAGGTTCCTGGGTCTTACCTTCAGAAACTGACTTATAAGTCTGGGGTTTAGCAATTTGCTTTTAAAATACATATTCCAGGAAATTAATAATACTGAAGTAAATATTAGTAGACCATACTTTGAAAAAAACTGGTATAGATATTGAAAACTGTCTATAAATGTTGAATCCACAGAAAAAAGAAATCTGTACTTTCCTGCTTTGGGTGACAAGGAGGAAATTGAAAAGATTTACTTATTTCTTTTTTTAAATAACTTGAATTTATAGATCTCACACAAGAACAACAGAATTCCAAGATTAATAGGACGAGACTTTTTAACCTAGGGAGGCTTTTAAGTTTAGTGAGAATGATTATACACGTAAAAATTTATTTGTAACACCTTTATAAATTTATATAAATTTATTTAGTTAAAAAAGATACACAGTACTTGAATATTTGAATCACAGAAATTTAGTAGAAAAGTTAAACTTCACAAGTGGAGATCTATGAGAATTTAAAATAAATAAACTAGAAAGGGAAGCTGAAAGCTGGGGGTTGTTTACCTACACTAGTGCAGTTTACATATACTACAAAATGTCCCATTCTTTTCTTTCATATTCTCATTCCCATGTTTTAAAACTAGTTATGACAAAGTAAAACACATGAAGTCTGCACAACTTCATAAAATGCAGTTTAGAACTTTTGCCCACATTATCAAGTGACATTGTACATTCAAAGGATTTAAGTAAAACTGGGGTAAAGAATGGGTTAACACAATGAAAATTCAGAAAATGTTGACTTTTACTGCATATGGAAGCATAAGTTCTTGAATGTTTCACATTTTTAAACAATGTTTACTGTTTATGAGGTAATGGGAAGAGGAAAAGAGAGAGGGAGGGAGGATGAAGAGAGAAAGAGAGGGAAAAAGGGAGGGAGAGAGGGAGGGAAGAAGAGAGGGAAAGAGGGAGAAAGGGAAGGAGAGAAGGAGGGAAGGAGAGAGGGAGGAAAGGAGGGAAGAAGGGGGAAAGAGGAACATCTTAACATTGACTCGCAACTCCCAGTAAAAGCCAAAACAGTCATGACAATGCTAAACAATGCTGTACTGAAGTGGCTCTTCTTCACTCTGAAACATCTGCTGTTCTCCACCTAGCTCACTGTAGTCCACATAACACTGCCTTCTTTCTGTTCCTTGAACACTAATCACATTCTTAAAGGCTTCCGAACTGTTTGCTTCACCAGGAAAGCTCCTCTATATTTCAACATGGATTATGCTTTCATCTCCTCTAGTCTTTGCTCTAAGTCACCACCAATTGAAAACTACTCCAGCACTCCGTCTATTCCAGCACTCTCCCACTTTTGGGCTTTGTGTTTTTTCTCCAAAGCACTCGCTCCTACTATAACAACTTATTTACTTTGTTTTCCGTCTTCTCCAGCACATAAAATTGTAAGTCTCCTATGAAGGCCAGAGCTTTTTTTACAGTTTTGTTCACAGTTTATCTCTAGAATCTAAACTGTGGCTGCACATAATACTGGTTGAATAAATGAACAAGAGAGTCTTTCACACCTTCCGCTTCATCTAAAATAAGAAAAGAAAGTTATTTTTGTGGCTAATAAAGGGAAGTTATTATAAAAACCCCTAGAGGCCCAGTGCACAAATTTGTGCACGGGTGGGGTCCAGCCGGCCCACCCCAATCGGGGCGAGCTGGCCAGGGGGAGGAGCCACGGGCAGTTGGCTGGCTGGCCCCGCCCCTTGTCAAACTCCCAGTCGAGGAGACAATTGGCATATTAGCCTTTTATTATAGAGGATTATTATATAGGATACTTAAAACATATCTGGAGTAGTAATGAAATGAGTTACAGAACTTTAAATCTTTTTATTGTGAAAGAAAGCAAGTTCCTGGGTGATGCCTTTTTATAAGAATCCCCATTTGTATTTTATTTTCAGTTTTACTATGTATCAAGGTATGATTGCCCCACTACTAGGAGGGGGATCACAGTATCATATACAACTAGCTTTAATACAGCACTAAGTTAGCTTTATAGAGGGATACAGAGTAGGAAATTCATCATGCACAGCACCTTCAAACTCATCAGGGGGCCAAGCAACTATTTACAGGCATAGTTTCTTGGATCTCTCCCCAACTCACACAAAGAGTACTCAAGAGTTGCCAAGGACAGTTAGGGTGCAAGTGGTTCATCCCCATACAGAGATGTGCCTTGTTTTCCTGCCAGTCTTATACTGTTCACTTTGAATAGATGTAAGGACTATAAGCCAACTCACAGTTCTCTCACTCCAGATGAAATACCACAGATGAAGTTTCATAGTAAATTTAAGATAACTAGCTCCTAGCACATATTTGTCTAAACTCAGTTTATTTCCATAAAATAGTGCTATAAGAAGGCAGACCAAAGTTAAATTTTTAAGCAGGCCTAGGTCTGCAAGAGGTCTAGGTTAAATATTAAATCTATACTCACATTGTAGATTGCAAATCATTTATTCTCTGGGATACAAAGGCTTCCTGAATCTCTACATTGATGTCTTTCATCAATTTTGTCAAGTTCTTAACAACAATCCTTTCTAATATTTGCTTCAGCAACATTATTTCTCATCTCTCCTTTTAGGTCTCCAATTTATTGAACTTTCTTACTTCATCTTCTATTTCCTTTCTGTATTTTTTTCATCACTTTGTCTCTCCATGTTTACTTCTGTATGTTTTCTTCTAATTTAACTACAAGTTCATTAATTCTCTTTTCAACTGTGTCTGATCTTCCACTCAACCCATCCTGTGTTCTTAATTTTGTTAGCTCTATATTTTCAGTTCTAGAATTTTCATTTTAAAGTGTTTAGTTCCCAGTTTAAATTTTCAATATTTTCTTTAATCTCATCAGCGTGGGTATTTTCAAGCGATGCCTGATAACTCTAATATCCAGAGATGCTGTGATTTGTTTCTACTCTCCATTGCTTCTGCTGGATTTAGTCATGCTGCCTTGCTTTTTCCTAGGTCTGTTTATTTTTTATTGTGCCCTAATTATTGCAATTGCAATTTAAAAAACATAAATGAAGTTTTCAGATGATCTTCTTTAGAGGATCTTTCATAAAGGATTTAATATTGCATCCTGTGGATTCTAGCAATCCAGAATCACCTCCCTTTAATTTCAAGATTGATATGATTTGAAGTTGAGTTGCAATCACTGTGAGGCTTATCTTCCACAGTGGTAAGCACTTCCTGAATCTCTACCTTGATGTCTTTCATCAATACCTGTGCCCCTTTGAAACTACCATTAAGTGCTCTCAGCCACTCCACCAAAATTGGCAAATGCTCCCAGGCAAAAGTATACTCAAAAGTCAGGGTCACATTTCTAGGCTGGTAATTCTTTTCTATCTTGTGTACTTTACAATGCCTTCAAACAGGTTTTTGTTTTTAAAATACATATACCTGCTCCCAATTTTCTAGTACTACTTCAAGCAGCGGTTCTCAACCTGTGGGTCGCGACCCCTTTGGGGGTCGAACGACCCTTTCACAGGGGTTGCCTAAGACCATTGGAAAACACATATATACTTACGTTTTGTTTTTGTGATTAATCACTATGCTTTAATTATGTTCAATTTGTAACAATTAAAATACATCCTGCATATCAGATATTTACATTACGATTCATAACAGTAGCAAAATTACAGTTATGAAGTAGCAACGAAAATAATTTTATGATTGGGGGTCACCACAACATGAGGAACTGTATTAAAGGGTCGCGGCATTAGGAAGGTTGATAACCACTGACTTAGAGGAAAGATTGGTCCAACACTTAGTCTGCCATTACCAATACTGAAAATTGAATAAGAGAACTTTAAACAATATAGCAATGGAGTATATCTAATTAAAGTTCAACCATACCTGGAACTCAAATATCTTTTTTTTAAATATATTTTATTGATTTTTTTACAGAGAGGAAGGGAGAGGGATAGAGAGTTGGAAACATCAATGAGAGAGAAACATCGATCAGCTGCCTCCTGCACACCTGCCACTGGTGATGTGCCCGCAACCAAGGTACATGCCCTTGATCGGAATTGAACACGGGACCCTTCAATCTGCAGGCCGACGCTCTAGCCACTGAGCCAAACTGGTCAGGGCTGGAACTCAAATATCTTAACATACTCATCAATTAAGAATTTTTGTGTCAACAATAAAACCAACCAAGTAAGCAACTAAAAAGCTATTTTTTGAAAAAATGACACTAAAGAATGACTACTCTTTAAAAAAATCAAGATAAATTATTTCTTCATATACTTTATTAGAAAGCTTGTACTTTAAATAAGTGACAAGTTGGAGAAAACATTTTTTTTGCAACCTAGAAGTACAACTTTCTTAAGAAATTAAATGTATTTAAATATTCTTGAAAAATATATTTTGTAGAAAGTAATTCTGCCCTGAAATAAAATTTAGTTAGTTGTAGGCCATTCTCCTTTATCTACATCAAACCTTTTTCTTCCTAATACAATACCTGGTTTAGCTAAATGTCTTTTGAGCATATACTGCATGTGATCACTAAGAACATTAAGATATAACCCGGCTGGCATGGCTTGGTGGTTGAGCATCAAGCTATGAACCAGGTGGTCATGGTTTGATTCCCAGTTAGAGCACATGCCCAGGTTGTGGGCTTGATCCCCAGTGTGGGGCATGCAGGAGGCAGCTGATCAATTATTCTCTCTCATCATTAATGTTTCTATCTCTCTCTCTCCCTCCCTTTCCCTCTGAAATCAATAAAAATATATATTAAAAAGAAAAAGAAAAAGAAGATACAGTGTATACTCTGGAGAAATTTCCAGTTTTATTGAATAGATATAGAGACAAAGTTTTAATGGCTGTAACACAGGGATACACAAAATGCTATGGGTACATAGGAGAAACATTATGTCAGTATGACACTGTCCTATCAGTGACATTTCCATTACTACCTGAAATGCTTGTTTCCTTTAGTGATCGATGCAAGGCTAAGCAAAAAAATAAAATGCATATCACATATCAATTTATATTTTAAACATTAAAAAAAACTCACCTGTGTGTACATAAACATAAAGAATTATATAGAACACCAAGGTGGGAAAAAAAACTGCTATGAAAACTTACCCCATCTGGCAGTGCCCTCCAGCACACAGCACTAACAAATTCATTTGTATCATCTTCTTTTCGGTCTTTGTCAAGAACACTTTTAACTGTATCAAACTTAAACGTTAGCAAAGTCTTAGAAAGTCCTTTATAGTACAGGTAAAGAGAGTTGTTCTCGCTTCCTAAAAAAAATTAAAAAATAATTTTTTAGAATGGGATAATTCAGAGCTAGGACAGCACATTCATAAGATAATTTATACCTCAGAGTTTAAACTCCAAGACTAAATATCTTTTATGGTTAATTTTGAAAGAACAGAGCATGGGACTTTTTGGGAATCATGTCAGAAAAGAATTCATAGGAAAAACTACACTTTACTAATCTAAAGACATAATCACTGTTAAATGATTTAACATTGGGAATTCTAAGGCTGAAATTACCACATGAAAATCATTTCTAGGAAAGGTCTCCAGAAGAATAAAAACACTGTTAATATGCATGAATCTTTAATTACATTTACAACAATTTCATCTAGAGAGAAAAAAGAAAGTTAATGCACCTGTGAAGGCAAATTTTAATAACCTAAAAAACTTATTTCCCAATCCCTAATGAAGGCATTACTCTATTAGGTAAGCAGTCTAGAAACCTACATTTTTGAGCAGTCTATGAGAAGTTGGATAATTATGCAGAGACTTGCTTTGGCAGGGTTTAGGTTCACATACATGTGGAGAGAGTCAATTTTACTCAATAAAGGCCAAGTCATTTGAAGGTATTGATGAAAGTTCATTTCTTCAGGCATTAGATATATTATAAAGTTAAATAATACTAAATTTGATTTTTCTACTTCTGATTTAAAAATGTATACTGAATATAAACTATATTCAAAGCTTAATTGTACCTGCAGAGGTGGAATACTGTAAATAGTTGAATGATCTATATAAAGTAGTTTATCTTACTGAAATAATATGCAGATACAGTTATTTACCAAAAAGTAATTATATAAATTACCATTAAAAAAAAGCCCCAGAAGATCAGATAAAGACTACCCAAATAGACTGCTTAATGAAGAGAACACTTTATAGGGGAAAATAAATAACAAGCTCAAGAACACAAATAACGTCTCCAAAATTAGGATATTAGCAAACATTAATATTTTCTCTTTTACTTCATATCTATAGAAATTATGTTATAATGGAGAACAACCAAAAACATATTTAAAAATATTATGCTATTTCATGTGGTTAGGATTTGCTAGTGTTCCGTAGAGAAGGGAAGGACTAATGCAGTCCAATCTGAGGATTAATTAATATATTCCACTATAGTGGAATACATATAGTTCCACTGAATGCATTTTGGTGACAGATACCTGTTAAAAAAGTTTAGGAAAAGATGGTTTCACATACCACAAGCTATGTAATCACCATTGGAAGCGAGGCCTACAAAGTTTTTTTCATTGATATGACCCTTGAAGGAACGTAGACAGTATGGTTTCCCTACATTCCACAGTTTTAACTGGCTGTCTGTTGAGCTAAAATAAACACAAAAAGTTAGAGCATATTTAAGATGTCGTGGCATGAAACTCATCACTACTAATTAGAGGCACTCTAGTTTGGTGGTTAAAAATGCAGAATCTGAAACCAGACTGTTAGGATGCTCAGTATGCTGATAATTTGTTTTTGACCTTGGGAAAGTTATACAACCTCTCTGGCCTGCTTTTTTTTCATCATTTAAATGTGAAATATAATGATTCTTACACTATAAAATTTATAAGATGTTATGAATCTTATATTTTAAAAATTAAATTAATTCATTTAAAATGTTTTCAATAGTCCATGGGCATTAATAAACATTAGTCATTGGTAACATCATACCACCACCATCAAAACACAATTGTTCCACTTGTTTTGATTTACCTTTCAACTCTTGAATTGTATTAGTATACTGAATATAAACTATATTCAAAGCTTAATTGTACCTGCAGAGGTGGAATACTGTAAATAGTTGAATGATCTATATAAAGTAGTTTATCTTACTGAAATAATATGCAGACACAGTTATTTACCAAAAAGTAATTATATAAATCACTGGTAATTATTATATAGAGACAGTCTGGGACTTAAAACTACATGTTTTTTCTCTTTCTGTTAAAAAATTGGATCATAACATGTACATTATTTTGTAAACTGATTCTCCACCATTCATAAATTTGTGTTACATTGTTGTCTGTAAAATAACTCATTTCTGTACCTTTATTAATGACTACATAATAAATCTTTTTATTTACTCTAACATTCATAGACTAGACCACCATGGTAAGTATTTTACATACATTATTTTATTTAAAGATTAGTACTATTATTTAGAGATGAACAAACTGAGATTCAGGAGGTTGAGGACATTTTCAAGGTACCACAGTTAGTAAACAGTAGAGTCAAGACTGAATCTTTATTTCAGAGGCCAAATGCCATCAAACTCTTGAAATACTTCTCTATTGCTTCTCATCATTTTTCAACATAACATCTATTCTTCAGTATTGATGTTGTCTTAAATTTTTTTTTTGTTCAATAGTGTTGCAGTGAATATCCCTTTATATATATATGAACACACACACATTTTTAAACTGGCCAACAATTCAGAGGTTGCAACAATGTGTGTATTTTAATTTTACTTTTCAATATTTCTAAATATACTTGTGAATAAATTTATTCTAAATACTTCTAAACTCCAAAATGTGCAAGAGAAAAGTCATCTTGATTTATAATATCAACCCATCCTGTGTTTTTAACTCTATATTTAGATTGGTCAAAGATTTGGACCAATCTTTTCTTTAGGTAGTACTAGAAAAGTGGGAGTAGGATACTTTTTGACTTGTAACTACTTAATTCATATTTGTGAACCAATGACCTATACTACTTGCCCTTCTAAAGCTCAGTTCCTACTTTCTTTTGTTCCCTTCTTTGTAACTCAATTCAAATTGCCAAATTCTTATCGAGGGCAACCGGCATGAAGGTAGATGTGGTGAGAAATACCAAGCAGAAATCCGTGGCATTAAAAATCTCCTGAGAGATTAGAAGCTAAGTGAAGAAAAGAAAACAATATATCATTTACCTTGATAATAATAGATATGAAAAAGAAAGAACTAAAGAATGGGTATTTACTAGGTTAATATAAAATGAAGAGAACTATAAAATGGATCACAGAAAGAAGGAACTGCTTCTGTTAGCAGAAAAACTTTGTCAACAATATTTTGGCAGATGAGATTTATGTATCTGGTTGACCTCTTAAAAGACAACTAAAAGCTATACTATGACTCTCTAGGTCAGAAGCTTCTAAAAGGATATTTGTTGGGTATAAGTATTCATAGTTGGAAAGTTCTCTTCAAAGCACATGTAAAACTCACCATGAAATCATAAGGAGATCAAATAACATATAATCAAAAGTCAATCAAATATAACTTGAAATAAATACACTACAGTACTGCAATGTAGATATATATAGAATAACATTAGTTGAATTAAACAAAACACTTCGCATTTTATTCCCTCAACTATGTGTCTCTTCTTATGGAGAAGCAGTGGCTGAAACTCAATCTGAAGTTCAAATATTTAAGGGGGAGACATTAAAAATTAGTATAATCAGGATTTTATTCACAACTAACATATTAAAGTGAGTAATACAGATCAGAATATGCATGCATTTTAATCAGATGTTATAAAAAATTAATTTAAAAGTACACATACCACCACAGTGTTATTATTTATATATATATGCAGGGGTAACATTACAAAATGGTAAAGGATGACAGAGCTGTGTTCAGTTCAACCTCTGAAAAGAGTAATACTCACGCAGAGACAATTTCCTCACCACTCACAAACTTTGCATAAGAAACAGCTTTTCGGTGTCCTTTGAATACCATAATTGGCTGTTTAGTGTTACGAAGATCATAGTAGTGGACACAGTGATCTAAAACAAAACAAAACAGAGAAAAAATGCAGTAAATGAAGAAATAGAAAGCAAAGTTAATTTTAATTGGTTTTGGTTTTTTTCATCAAATGTTTCACAGATACTGGTAATGTCAACCTGTTAATAGCCAGAATATGAAGGGCTATGACTCAAAATGATTAGATAGATATAACAGGTTTTCTTTTATGAATCTAAGAAAATAAGGTTGCATTAAAAAATTAAACATATGGGAATGTCAGTGTGAAAGAGAGTTCCACTGACAATTCCTGTGATCCTGGCTCCAGAAATAGAGAATTAAAGGTTCAAAATAACTGGAAATTTAAAAATAAATCTCTAAATTTTGATGGCTTTATTAAAAAGGTAATATAAATATTTTGACATTCTGGCTAAACATAATGCTATATAATTTTATATATCCTACATTTGCTTTTGTAAAAACACTTTCTTGAGAGACACTACATAAAAATTTTAAGTACAATATTCAGTGATTTTCACTAAATTTACCCAGTGGTGCAACCATCACCATAAATGTTTTAGAACGTTTTCCTCATCCAGTAAGATCTCTCAAGCCCATCTATCAACCATTGCCCTATGTAATCACTATACCTACCGATCTAAAAATTTGTCTTTTCTGGACAATTTATATAAATGGAATCATTATAATACTTGGTTCCCCTGCATGGTTTCTTACACTTCACATAATGTATTTTAAGTTCATCCATGTTTTAACATGTGTCAGCAGCGTATTCATTTTTATTGTGGAAGAGTATCCACTGTATGGATATACCAATTTTGTTTATCCACTTACCAGTAGATAGATATTTGCTTCCCCTTTTTTTTTTTTGGTTATCATGTATAATGCTGCTATCAACAATCACATTCAAGTCTTTCTGTGGCCATATGTTCAGGTATTGAGGAGCTACCTATAAAATGTAATTACTGGGAAATGTAATAATTTTGTGTTTAACTTTTAAAGAAACTGACAAACTATTGACTGTACCATTTTACAACACGTGATTGTTTTGGGTTTGTTTCTGGGCGCTCACGTTGTTCCACTGGGCAGACTACACTTTGAGTAACAAGGTTGTAGAGCATATTTATTATTTTCTTATTTACTTGAAAGCGTTTTTCATGTATTCTGAATATGTGTCCTAAATATCTCACCCCAATTAATGACTTTTTAAAAATTATTTATTCCAGGTGTTATTTGATGAACCAAAGTATTATCCTATCTAATAAAAGAGAAAAATGGTAATTGGCGTACGACGATACCCTTTTCATTGGCTAATCAGGGCTATATGCAAATTAACTGCCAACTATGATTGGCAGTTAACTGCCAACTATGATTGGCAGTTAACTGCCAACAAGATGGCGGTTAATTTGCATATGTAGGCACAATGCAGGGAGGCGAAAGGGAAAGCAGGAAGAAGCCCCCTGCCACTGACAGTGATCGGTAACCCAGGGGGGAGCTAAGAGCTGGGGGGCAGGGCAAAGGCGGCCCTGGGGCCGCCTTTGCCCTGCCCCCCAGCCATGATGGGAGAATCAGGCGCCTTTGCCGCCCTGGCCAGTGATAGCAGGAAGTAGGGGTGGAGCCAGTGATGGGAGCTGGGCACGGTCGAAGCTGGCAGTCCCGGGAGCTAGGGGTCCCTTGCCTGGGCCTAAAGCGGAGCCCACGATCGCGGGGCCGCTGCAGCTGCGGGTCCCCGCTGCCCGAGCCGGACGCCTCAGCCAGAGGCGTTAGGCCTGGGCAGGGGCGGAGCCTGCAACCGCGGGGAGCTGGGGGTCCCCTGTCCAAGCCTGACACTTCTGGTGGAGGCGTCAGGCCTGGGCAAGGGGCCGATCCGGTGGTTGGTGATCGGAGGGTGATGAGGGTCAACTCCTCTGGCCGAGGCATCAGGCCTGGGCGGGGGGCGGAGCCAGGGGTTGGGGGGATATGATGGTCCCCTTGCCCAGGCCTGAAGCCTGGGTCAGAGGCGTCAGGCTTGGGCGGGGGGTGGAGCAAGCGATCAGAGGGAGATGGGGGTCCCCTGCCCAGGCATGATTCCTGGGCCAGAGGCCTCAGGCCTGGGCGGGGGCCAGAGCCAGTGATCGGGGGGAGATGGGGGTCCCCTGTCCAAGCCTGACACCTCTGGCGGAGGCGTCAGGCCTGGGCAAGGGGCCGATCCTGCGATTGGAGGGTGATGGGGGTCAACGCCTGAGGGCTCCCAGTATGTAAGAGGGGGCAGGCTGGGCTGAGGGACACTCCCCTCCCCACACACACCCAGTGCACGAATTTCGTGCACCGGGCCCCTAGTATTTTATAATAGCCAAATTTACCCACCTTTCATTTAAAGTTTACAGTTCTGGTATCTTAAAGCATTCCCTGAATCAAGATTGTGAAGATATTCTTTCTTATGCTGTCTTATAAACAGTTTATAGTTTTGCTGCTCATATTTAGGTCATTTGATCATCTGGAATTAGTTTTGTGTATTTCATGAGTTAGAATTACACTGTCGTTTTCCCATACCAATTGTCTAAAAATTCCATATTTTCCAAACTCCTATGCAATATAATCTTTGTCAGGTATCTTCTACTGCACCCAATAAAACTTTTTATTTACTTTTCCTTATCCTTGTTTTAAATGTGTCTCTTATAAAGAATATAGAATTGCATTCTGAACATTTTTAACTAGCCTGTTAATCCCTGCCTTTTATTTGGACCTATTAAATCCATTTCCATTTACTATAATTAGATATATTTGAATTTCTATCTATGAGCTTTTTTTTTTTTTTTAATTAACCCAAGTTTTCTATGCTTCCCCACCTCCCCTTTCTTGTTTGCTTGCTTTTGGATTAGCCAAATATTGTACTCCTTCCCCCTTACCCTAATAACAGTTTGAATTTTGTTCTTTGGTTCTAGTATTTTAATGATTTCCCTTGACATCGTATCATGCATTTCATACTTTCCAAATGTTTGTAGTGATTACTCAATTTTAGTAACAGTTGAGTAAAAGATGCCTGACTTTAAAATATCTCTGCACTTAATATAAATATAAAATTTCTTGTGAAGCTCATTTTTTAAAAGATCTAGCTAGAGTGCTAATTACAGGCTGAAAGGCAAGACAGGCATAAATAGATAAGAGATTTATTGGGTGCTTCAAAGTTGTTTTTAGGTTCTAGCACTCTAAAAAATAGATTTTATTTATTACAAAGTAATAGAATAATTTGTTTTGTGAATACTGGCTTTATGCTTGCCACTTCCATTTGAGTTTACTCAAATTACTTGGAAACTTGAAAATAAAATGTCCTTCACAGTCATACACCCTCATAATCTAGGTAGTATAGATAACTGAAACACATGTTTATGAATGTTGCGATATTAATCAAGATTTATTAAATATTCAGACATTCAATTCATTTAAACATGAAGGAAAAGACATCATCTCCACTGGCAACTGCTGTATAAAAGACAAGGCAGATTTATAAACTTAACAAATTGAAAATGCTTCCCATTACTTAGATAAGACAGGAAAATATAGTAAAAGTCCCCTGAGCAATTACATATCTACCTTACTCAAGTTTCTCCATGTTAACTCTATATTGTGAATTAAATTAGGTACCATAGATCCTTAAACACCAAGGTTTTCAACCTGAAAGGAACTAATTATATTTTGGTGACAGGGATGTTGGGAAAATAAGAGGAAAGTAGAAGGTAGTCCATAAATTGACTGTAGAGGTCTGAAATATTCTAAATTTGAGTTTTGTATAGTACAGATGTTCATCTTTTATAATCCACCCTCGTTTAAAATCATACATATTTCCAAATAAAGAAAACTACTTATTGGCCTCCTCCTCAAGAAATGCTATGTATTTATGGAAAGATACCTTTAAAACTATTAACAGTAGTACCTTTGAGGAGGTAGTTTAATAATGTTTGATCAAGGGGAATTTAAACTTTGTAACAAATGAAAGTTGAGAATGAGGACATAATCTTATACTATTTGTTTAATTAAATATAAACAATTTTAAATGTAGATATTTTTAAGCCGCAAATGTACGATAGCCCAGACAGCTTTACTGAGAATCAAGAAGAACCTTTATAAAAATTATTTTTACTGAATATGTTAAAAAACACACAACATGAGTCACATATAAGAAATATTGAAGCTGATCATGAAAGGCCTACTAGTAGAACAGAAAGCAATATTATCTGTATTTATTCTTTAGGCAATGAGAAGCTTCCAAAAGTATTCAAGTAGGGGAAATAAATTAATAAATCCTCCCAAACCCTTAAAAGGTTACTTTTTTCTTTTGAAGACTAAGAATCATCAAATGCCAAATAACAATTAGAAAGTATGGAAAATGGGAAAACAAATGGTGCTTATGTATGTGAACTGATTAGTGAGAATAACAGAGTTCACAGTAACCAAAATTAAAAATGTTTATTGATAACGCAGTTAAATAGAATATTTCAGAATTCCTGTTTATTTGTTCTAGGGACATTATTTCTTCCCAGTGAATATGTTGTTAACATAAATGCCACTTCTGAAACAGAATAAAACTAATTTTATCTTTGACTTATATCACTAATTTTGGGGCGGGGAGAACTATTATTATTTCAAAGAAAATAACCTTAAAAATACCCATATTTCCTATCTGTTATACTAATTACAACTTTAAAAATTACAAGATGCTTCAAGTTAGCATGCAAGCAACTCTAATATCATATTAAAGCCACAGATTGCTAGTTCTATTTACTTTAGTCTTACAATGCTCTCCCAAATTGGCTTTAGAGAAGATAAACTGGAGGAAAAATGGTTTTCTATCTTTTTCTACACAATAAGAATATGTCCTTGCCAGGTTGATGTGGCTCAGTGGTTGAGTGTCAACCTATGAACCAGGAGGTCACAGGGTTCAATTCCAGATCAGGGCAGATGGTTGGATTGCAGGCTCAATCTCCAGTAGGGAGCGTGCAGGAGGCAGCCAATCAATGATTCTCTCTCATCATTGATGTTTTTGTCTCTCTCTTCCTCTCCCTTACTCTCTAAAATCAATAAAAATATTTTTTAAAAATGTCCTTGTTAAACAAATAACAGACACTTAATAAAGACCTTTACCATTATGTTGAAAATATTATCCTCGCCCTAAATGGTTTGGCTCAGTGGATAGAGCCTCAGCCTATAGACTGAAGGGTCCCAGGTTTGATTCCAGTCAAGGGCACGTACCGTGGTTGCGGGCACATCCCCAGTGGGGGGTGTGCAGGAGGCAGCTGATCGGTGTTTCTCTCTCATGGATGTTTCTGACTATCCCTCTCCCTTCCTTTCTGTAAAAAGTCAATAAAATATAATTTTTAAAAAAAAGCCCTTCTCTTAAAAAAAAAAAAAGGAAGGAAGAAAGAAAATATTATCCTCTCCTTTTGAAAAGCACATTTTGAATAATCTCAGGGTTTAGGAATAGATTTTACATGGTTTATAAAGTCTTTCTCTCAATATTAATCACAAAAAGGTTCTTTAACCTATTATTTTCAAGTGCACTACAACTTAGGATTTGATTTTAACAGAAACGCTTGTGAATTTCTAGTCCATCTTGAGAAACTTTTCATGTAAAAAAAAAAATCAACAACAAAAAGATCAACTAGATGTATAACCCATTCCTAATGTCAAATTCTTCATTACAAATGGTATTTAATAAGCAACCTTGTGAATATAACTCTTGTACTGTTCTCAGTGGTAAAATAAATGGTACAGCTAGAGAGAATGATGTTTTACAGTTTAAAAAGAAACATTTAGATAATAGTCTGCATTTTAAGAAATATTTCAATTCTAAATGAAGATGATTCAACAAGAGTCATTGTTTTCTAGTAGTAAAGATTTTTCTTATGATTAATGGGGCTTCAGTAAGTGGAAAGTACAAATAAAGGCAGTGAGTAAAGTAAGACCTTCTGTTTCATTAATGCCTGTTCTGATATTAACCTATTTCACTGCCAAAAAATAAGTCTTTAATTCATATCAAATCTCATTGTGCTGGCTAGGGTCAATGAAACTCAGCATCCATTTCCCACCACCTTATGCTATTTTTAGCTTATGGAAGATAGAAAGTTAAAAATTATATTGCTCAGATCCCCTTGCAGTTATGCTCCTGGATGTGACTTAGGTTCCACCAGTGGGATGTAAGATTTGAAAGGTAGAGATTTTGTGGTCATTTTGCTTTGGATATTTCTGTTGCAAGCATCATTGTAAAGATGTGGAGGTTCTCTGTTGAAGTGTTCCAGTGTCTAGTCTCTATCTCTGTGGCAGATATAGTGAAAGATTTCTGAGCCCTTGATTACAGCAAGGGCATTTTGATTTCAATAGTTCTAATGGCTGAGAAAGAAATAACAGTTCTTTTAGCCTATCGGTACTCATGGTGAGCTAATAGTCATTACAAAAGGTTCAGCCTACACATCTCCAACCCTTCCAAAACAAGTAAATTTGGGTAAGAGCATATGTGGTGTTCTGGCCTGAAGCACCTTCCCTACCTACACATACAAATACACCTAAGAAACTGACAGATGCCCTAACCGGTTTGGCTCAGTGGATAGAGCGTCGGCCTGCGGACTCAAGGGTCCCAGGTTCGATTCCGGTCAAGGGCATGTACCTTGCTTGGTTGCGGGCACATCCACAGTAGGGAGTGTGCAGGAGGCAGCTGATCGATGTTTCTCTCCCATCGATGTTTCTAACTCTCTATCTCTCTCCCTTCCTCTCTGTAAAAAATCAATAAAATATATTAAAAAAAAGAAAGAAAGAAACTGACAGATATTTAACTGGACTGACCAAGAAAAAAGAGAGAAGACACAAATGATCAGTCAGGAATAAAGGAAGGGACATTAACTGACACTATGGAAATTAAAAAAATTACAAGAGAATGTTATAAACAACTTAATGCCAACAATTTAAAAAAATAAATGTATAAATGTCTAGAAAGACAATAACTATCAAAACCAACTTCAAGAAGAAATAGAAAACCTAAATAGACTTACAGGAAGTACAGAAGCTGAATTCAAAATGTAAAACCTTCCCACAAAGGAAAGTCCAAATCTAGATGGTTTCACTGATGAAGTTTATAAAGGTGAAATAATACCTATCCTTCACAAACTCATTCAGTAAATAAAGAAACACTTTGAAACTCATTCTATGAGGCCATTCGTAATTGGCTATCAAAGCCAGAAAACAGCATAAGAAAAGAAGGCTACAGCAAACCAAATCCAGTAACTTATAAATAGGATCTTAGCTTATGGCTGAGAGATTTTTCTCCTGAATGGAAGGGTGATCTATGGTAAAAAAATAAAATAAAATAAAATAAAAAGGAAAGAAAGAAAGATGCTATATTATTACAATAAAGGACATAAACCACGAGATTATCTTACTAGAGGCAGGAAAAAACATTTCACAAAATCCAACACTCATTCATAATAAATACTCTTAGCTAACCAGTAATACGTGGAAACTTACTTAGTTGATAAAGGTTGTCTACAAAAAACCTACAGCTAATATCCCACTTAACTGTAAAGAAGTAAATGCTTTCTCCCTAAGAAAAGGAAGTCCCTTCTACTACATTCAACATCTCACGTAAGTTTTTAGCTCACACAATAAAGCAAAAAGGCATTAACATAATAAATGAAAAAATAAAAGTGTTTTAATTCACAGATGACACTATCTTAAATGTAGAAAATCTGAAGTAATGCACCATAAAACTATGAGAAAATACAAAAGTAGCAAGACTGCAGTATGTAAAATCAATATACAAAAACTGATTGCATACATTAGCAACAAAAACTCTAAAATTTAAATTAAGAAAACAATTCTATTCACAAAGGACTAAAAGTACTAAAATACTTAAAAATAAATTTAAAAAGAGAAATTTAAGACTTGTATACTGAAAATAGTAAAATAATGATATTAAAAATGGTTAAGAGAATTACAGGTCAATTATTGATATAGATGTAAAAATATCAGCAATGAAATGTAAAAATTTATCAAAAGAATTCCAGCCCTGACCGGTTTGGCTCAGTGGATAGAGCATCAGCCTGTGGACTGAAGGGTCCCGGGTTCGATTCCGGTCAAGGGCATGTACCTTGGTTGTGGGCACATCCTCAGTAGGGAGCGTGCAGGAGGCAGCTGATATGTTTCTCTCTCATCGATGTTTCTAACTCTCTATCCCTCTCCCTTCCTCTCTGTAAAAAATCAATAAATTATATTTAAAAAAAAAAAAGAATTCCACATTAAGCTCAAGCAGGGCTTAATCTAGAGACAAACAAAATTGAATAACAGAAAATGTATAGCATAATTCATTATGTCAACAAATTAAACCAATTGATGCTGAAAAGGTACTTGATAAAGTACTAAAGTTGCTCCTAAGAAATAGTAAAATAATTAATTTGAATTTAGTAAGACTGTTTTCCAAAATTAGATATCCAAAATAGCAAAATACTACTGTGCACTCAATTAAATAGAAGTGGGAAGTAACCATCACTAGTATGATATGATACTGCCTTATAAGAATAGAGTGTAATAAATCATTGGAAAAGAAGAAACACAAACATCATTTCTGGCCACTACCAACTATAAATAGATAATCAAAAAGATTCTACTAAAAAACTCCCAGATTTAGTAAGATAAATATACAAAGTGCCTTGATATGATACAAATATCCAAATACCCACAGTTTTTATCTACTCTTAGCAAACAGTACCTAAAATAAGAATGAAAAATATTTTATTTAAAATAACAAAATTATAGCATACTTAGGAAAAAAATAACCAGAAAGGCCTAGGGCCTAAATGAAGTAAAGTATAAAATTTTACTTTAGAAAAATATCTCATATAAATATGTGGGAAGACACACTACCTTAATAATGTCAATGTTCCCAAAATTAACAAATAAATATAATGTAATTAAGATGAGAATAAAAAGCTTACATGGAAAAGTAAGTGCAAAAATTAACTATGAAAATTTAAAGCAGTGGGGACAAAACTGCCTGCCAGATAGCTGAAACATTTTAAAAGTAGGCTTTCCTTTTCCAGAAAGGAGAACTTTTGAAGATACTCATATCTGGCATTTGTGTTAAAGACTGACAATTATGTCTATTCTTAAATGATGGCCAATGGTTAGTATGTTTATAAAATAGAACTTTAAAATTCAATAAACTATTTTAACTTAATAAAATGTTAATAACTAAACAATGATTGAATTCTATACTATTAGAGCTTTACACATAGCATTTTTCTTTCATAATCCTCATAAGAGCCCCAAAGGGCTATCTCTATTTTAAGAATAAGAAGCTTGGGGAGAAAAGTAAATCAACTTGTTTAAGGCTACATATCAAGCAGTAACAAAACAGAAATTTAAATAAGGGAGAAGTTCAAATGAAAAAGAATAACACTTAATAAAGAAAAAAAGTCTATATAATAAAAATAGGGAATTTTACCCACCCATACATGTTAGTCCATATCCTTCTTGAGTTTAACTATGAAATTATGTCAGTATCCAAGTGAAATAAGTTGAAATAAGGAAAACGTGTAATGACAAATTAAGATTTAAACTGTGCTTTTCTCTTTTAAAAGTGTTAATTGTGCTTATTGTGATATGGTGTTAGCTAATATTAAAAAACACACACACTGATATTATCATTAAAAAAAGAACCAAAGAAATTTCACAATGCAGAAATTAAACTATAGATGTTTACTCTTTTAATAAATATTCAAGGGAAGAAAACAGATATAGAAGACAAAGTAATTAATAGTGACTCCTATAAGTAACCTGCCTGCCCCATAACACTTCTGACAATGAAAAAATAACTTACTAGTAATAATTATATTGGTACAAGTATAAACTTGCACTGACTCAGGCAAACAGACATTCCGTCACCCTAGTTTAAAAAAAATACTTTAGCAAAAAATTCTTTGCTATTATTAAAATAGCAAACATTTTTATGAGTACTTACTATATTAGCAAGCACTCCAAGATACAAGACTTTGTTTTATTCACTGTCCCTAAATAGGTAATTTGTACATAGTAGACACTCAATAAGTAATTGCTGAATTAATTGGTTTCCTATAGGAAAAAAAATTCCTGTGTCTATACAATATAACTGAATAGTTTAAACATCATTATTGACCCAAGTTTTTGAATAAGTAAGCATTAGTTCATGCATAGAAAGACTTAGAGGAACAATGACAAAAATTATCAACAAACTCCTCTCTATGTATTGAATATTAGTGACACTCTCTATGTATTGTATATTAGTGACAAAATACTGAAATGAAGGTACAGCAACAGATGAGTAATGATGGCATACTGCATACTTCTAATTTAGAGTTTAACAATGAAAACACAATTTAAACCTACAAAAAAAGTTACTCATTTTTAAAACTTTTATCTTAGACATGATTCTCAACCAACATCAAATGACCAATCTGCTTGTATTTCTTACCTGCACAGCCGAAAGCTAAATGGTATCTAGAAGAGGGGCTAAATTTAACACAGCACACATTAGCCTTTGCCTCAATGCTTGCCACTGAATTGTCTAGGTTGGTAGACCACAGCTTCACTAAGAATAAAGGAAAATAAAAACAAACAAACAAAAATAAATAATCATTAGCAAATGCTTCTGTAACCTAGAAACAGCTGTTTTGTTTTTTTGGGTTTTTTAGTTAATCTAAAGCATTCTGATTTACTGGGACCAAAAATTTTAAACAACGTAATAATAGAACAGTATATTGAAACCAAGAGAGCTTAGTTTCAAAGTCAGAAAACAAACAGATATTCAATGTAAAATGAGTGGTAACATGATCCCATAACTAAGTTCATTCTAGTGATTTATACTGAGATTTGTAATGATGGGGAGAAGAAAGAAAGCTGACTGATCAGAGCAGGTCAGATCTGAAAGCACAAGCAGAAAGGTGAGCTGTTGTCCTGTGAGGTACTACAGCAACCATCATGTTATTTTTAAACAAAAATGTCTTAGTAGACACCAGAATACATATACAAAATATATTTTCAGGATATAGGTCACAATGCTGGTTGCATAATAGAATTAAAACAAACAATAACAATAACAAAAACAAAACCTTCCCATCCATCTTTTGATTGGTCTCAGTGTCCCACCCAGGACAATACCAAGATGAGGTAGGTATTAGTGTTTTTTAAAAAGGTCCAGATGTCGAAGCCGGTTTGGCTCAGTGGATAGAGCGTCGGCCTGCGGACTGAAGGGTCCCAGGTTCGATTCCGGTCAAGGGCATGTACCTGGGTTTCGGGCACATCCCCAGTGGGGAGTGTGCAGGAGGCAGCTGATCGATGTTTCTCTCTCATCGATGTTTCTAGCTCTCTGTCTCTCTCCCTTCCTCTCTGTAAAAAATCAATAAAATATATTTTAAAATAAATAAATAAATAAATAAATAAATAAATAAATAAATAAATAAATAAATAAATAAAATAAAATAAAATAAAAAGGGTGATTTAAGAAAAAAAAAAGGTCCAGGTATTAGTGTTTTTTAAAAAGCTCTCTGGGTGATTCCGATGTGCATTTGGGGTTGAAAACCAGTACTAAGAATGAAGGCATAGTAAAATTTTAGAATCTTTTTAGGAATACTAATACAGTAACTTATAAACAGAAATAAAAAGAAGTAAAAGTGGTCCCAACAACTACCACTTCTATAAGTTACATGTAGGAAAAAACACACAAAGAAATTAAGGCTTCTAACTCTAAGATAATATAACTGTTAATATGATCTTATAAATCTAATGGTGAGAAAAACCAGGCCAAACAGGACAGTATGGACAACAGAAAAGAATAATAAAGATAAATATACAAGAAAAAATAGAAGAGGTCGATTAAATTGACAGAAAGAGATGTAGAATTTTTGCCTTAAAACAGGATTAACTGTACTCAAATATTTTAGCGTACACTGGAAATTTAATATAATTCAGAATGCAAAAATGTCTAAATGCTTCAGAAAAAAAAGTTCATTCAGTGGTGTATATATAAAGGAATTGGTTACAAAAATTTCACCATGTGGCATGTACCCAGAAAATATAATAATGAAGAAGTAGTATATCCATTTTTCTTTCATTCCAAAAGAAATAGAGATTTTTGGAGTTCAGTTATTTTTGGAACAATCAGTAATCACAAAAGATTGCTATAAATTTCAATAAATATCTGTGTTTCTGCTAGTAAAAGGAATAAAGGGGGTGGGAGGGAAAGAGAGGTGATTCAAATAGTACCTTTTGCATCATCAGAACCTGAAGCCAAGAGTTTAGGATCCATCAAATTAAAGTCAACACTCCAACACCTCTTCTCATGCTCCTGGATGTAGGAGGAAGACAAAGTAGTCTCAGATAGAATATAGATCTTAAAATAAATAAAGCAAAAACAACAAAAAAACTTGATACTAATTTACTGCTATTGTGGGAGGGAGAGAGAACAGGCTATAAAAACAAGAGATGTAAAGTAGTTCCGAAACTTTTAATATATAATATACATTTACTAAAATGAGATACACTCTAAAAATGCGAAAGTCTAAGAAAATGCTTTTAAAAGCATGATTTAGTATTACATAGGTATAAAAAAATACTAAATAGTGCCTTTAAAATTTTAATTATGAAGTATATGAAGCTTTATAATTATTAAGAAAGTAAAAATTTAATTCTCAAAACAAATTAGTATCCTTAATTACCTGATAGACCTTTGACCTTTGTCCTGTAAATCCATCCCACAGGATGACGGTGCCTTCATAATCACTGCTTGCTAACAGGTTCTTATGGTAACTACTCCAACTGATACAGCTGAAAAAAAGCAATATATTTAAGCTGTACTTTATGTAAAAGTAATTAACAATAGAGAGAAAGGATTTTTATATGTCCAGAAACATTAGAACCTTTTGAAATGTTCTACATAAGTTCACCATCTTTTTCCTGCTCATAACACATCTGGGAAGGAAAGATATCAAGTAATTCCCATATTTTTCTATTGAAACTACCAAGTAATGACCCATACCACTTTGCACCCTTATCACTAGCTGAAAGATGAATATGCACCTAAAGCTGCCACTGGCCATCTTGAATACATGAAAAAAGTATGCCTACGGGAGAATAGAGGCCAAGGGGGCACAAAGCATGGCAGGGCAGAATAGCAGAGATCTAATCAGACTGTTTAGGTCCCTGAACCCAGTTGTGCCAAATCATAAAAGCAAATAAACTAGTTTAAATTAAGTTTTAGTTTATATCTCAACAGAATCTTGTGGCTGAAAATCCAATCAAAAGCATTTAACAATGAGAATTAAACTTTTAACATTTATGTTTTCAGCTATTCTCAACCACTCCAAAATTAAAAATGCAACATCTAAAAATGTATATTTTTGGTGAGACACAGATGTGAATCATGCATAGAGTAAAGCAAATAGTATATTAAGGAAGAAGCCACTTTGAGAGCAATTAGCCTAAATGAGTTCCAAGCATATGAACATAATAAAATCTTTTGCTCTCTACTAGCTGCATTCATGCTAAATCTCAGAGACTGGAAGAATTAATTTATATGTTTAAATATACTTACTTGAATTTCTGTGTGAAATTACATGGAACAGTTAAGAGCTAAATTTGATTCAGATAGACCTGAGCTCAAATTCCAGATCTGCCCTGACTAGCTGTGGCTATGGGTAATTTACTTCACTTTCACTATTGCCGTACTCCAAATTGGTTGCAGGCATGCTTACAAACTGATTCTTTCAGTCCCAAGTCCATGACGTCCTATCTTGAAAAGCATCCTCCATTTACTCCAAGGTACCGAAAGTATTGCCATGTTTTTACGTGTTAAGAAAGGGTAAACTCTCTAATCCACATTTTCAATACAGTCACATTTAATATGAATTCTTGAGATGGGCCAAATATTGTACTGAGTGCATTATGTGTATTTATTTAAAGTGCAATCTAATAAAATAGGTATTACTCTTTGTTCTCCATGTTATAAACGAAGAACATGAAATGGTTAAGAGCACAGACTCTAGAACCAAACTACCTGTTTGAATCCTGGTACCTACAAGTCCTAGCTGTGTAATCTGAAGCAAGTTCATTAACTCTTCTGTGCTTCGGCCTCCTTGTATATAAAATAGGGCAATAAAGGTAACTATCTCATTGGTCTGCTAAGACAAAGCACTTAAGACAATGTCTGCCATGTAAGAAGAATTCACTAAAATTATTTCTTACTCATATTGGACTTAGGACAAAAACTATAATGGATTCTCAATAAGCACCACTGATAAATGAGTAGACTCACAAATTACGAGTCTACCATTTTTATGAATGAATTAGGAAACAAAAAAATAAAGCTATAATTATATAAAGACTGTAATACTTGCTATATAATTAACATTATTAAACATACACATACTATATATATCATTAATTTAAATAAAAAAGGTACAAAGATGACTGGGAAAGGTTCAAAGTTCTAAATAATTTATTATTAGATGATTTCCGTATATCATCACCTTTTAAGCCCAGTGCCCATGTGACCAGCTTAGGAAGCTTATTTTTAAAATGCAGATTCCAGGACTCCTCTAAAATTTTTGGGTTGCAAATCAGAAATTGTGCCTAGTTCCTCAATTTTGAACAGTATCCCAGGTTTGAATACCGTTAAAAATGCAGTATTTTACCATACTCATGAACTCTAAACCCTAGTACAGGAAACTTAAATATTATGCCCTCAATGAAAAGAAGCAGAATGTTCTTATGAAAAGAATTCTTGCCCTGACCGGTTTGGCTCAGTGGATAGAGCGTCAGCCTGTGGACTCAGGGGTCCCAGGTTCGGTTCCGGTCAAGGGCATGTACCTTGATTGCAAGCACATCCCCAGTGGGGAGGGTGCAGGAGGCGGCTGATCGATGTTTCTCTCTTATCAATGTTTCTAATTCTCTATCCCTCTCCCTCCTCTCTGTAAAAAATCAATAAAATATATATTTTTTAAAAAAAGAATTCTTAAAACTATAAAATATTATAATATTTAGAGATGTGCATGCTAGGGGAAAAATTCCTGACTTTCAGACATATTCATAGTCTACAGTAATCCTTTATTCAACACCTAATGAAAGGCCATCTCAACAAAGACCTTTAATTGATTAAGTGAAAGAAAAATAGCTTTCATTTGACAAACTGAAAAGCAATAACTATAGAGGGAAAGCAACCAATATCTATTAAGAAAGATATTCTGATGTATCCTCTGTAGGCAATTATAGTGTTCACCATGAATAAGTAAGGAGTTTCATAGAAAAGCAAAATAACAAACTCATTCTAATTATAGATACCAATCATTACATATACACTGCATTATGCCAAGAAAATAATGTAGGTACCTGATTTTGGAATTGCAGGTCATTTCATTTTCAGGGTAATGAATATCCACCGCATCCTGAATGACTGTGCCATATTCATAGACTTTAATCTTCTTTGTAACCCCAGCAATTGCAAAATAGTCACAATCCCGGTCAAATTCAATACTGAGGGGAAAAAAAAACCCACATATATATGTGGTCAGTAAGACTATTTATCTATACTTGTGACATTTATAATGACAACTATTCAGAATTTGGTTTATTCTATTTCTGAAGTGATTCTGTCTACAATGATAAGAGATCTACTTGAAAGGCCCTCAGATTGTACCAGGCCCTATGTCCAGATTAAATCATGATCAAGACATCAAATTATAAGTGGTGGTGAAATGTGCATAGCTACATAATTCTGTTTATAGATGGTTCTTTTGTTAGTAAAAACTTAGAATATTTTTTCATTTGTTTTAATAACCATAATACAACCTACCCAACGGTAAAGGCTAACAAGTTATGCTGTAAAAGTAGTGAGGAAAGTTTAAATGATTTGCAATATTAAAAATAAGTAAAAAGAGAATTATCAATTAATCTTTTCATAAGTTCTAGCTACTCTTCTTCCTACCATTGTGTGGGCAAGATAGAATTTCACACTATTTAATGTCAGTTTAATAAATAAATTAGAATACAAGAGGAATTACTGAAGCAGATAAAAGGATAAAACACACATAAAAGTTGAATCATTAAATTATCATTACAGGCCAGCCATCTTGGCCAGTGGTTGAGCAGCAACCTGTGAACCAGGCCATCACGGTTTGATTCCCAGTCAGAGCACATGCCTGGGTTTCGGGCTCGATCCCCAAGTGCAGGGTATGCAGGAGGCAGCCGATCAATGATTCTCTCTCATCTTTGATGTTTCTGTCTTTCTCCCCCATTCCCTTTCTCTCTGAAATCAATAAAAATATCTTTTAAAAAATAAACAAAAAACCCCACAAAACAAATAAACAAAAATCCTCCCAACAAAGTCCAGGATCAGATGGCTTCACTGGTAGATTCTACCAAACATCCAAAGAAGAATTAATACCAATCCTTCTCAAAAATTAGAATAGAAGGGAACGCTTCCAAATTCTTCCGAACTCATTTTATGAGGCCAGCATTACTCAATACCAAAACCAGACAAGGATGCCACAAGATGATGAGATGAAGCTGATGGGAGCAGATTGATGATGGATGGTGAACCCCAACAAAAATGACTGCATAACAGATGGCCGAGAGGACATCCAAAACAATGGTTTTCCCACCAGAACTAAGGCATAATCCCAATATCAGAGGCAGTAGGCCCTGGGAAAAGAGCTGGCATTGGGCCAGCTTCTTCCCCTACCATCTGAGCTGATGAACTGACTGGCTGCCTGCAAGATAAAGCTCAAGTTCAAGGCTCTCTGGAGATCTGTACCATTTATTAGTTGTGTGACACCAGACAGGGCTCTTAATTGCTTTTTTATTTGTATTCTCATCCTGCAAAATGTGGGTGGTGATATTACTTCATTATTGAATGACTTTACCTTCCTCCTAGAGTGGATGGGTGGCCCAACAAAGATAATGTGACAGTATTTCGTAAACTTAAATCCTTCTGCAAATACGGTACAGTATTGAGTTTTCAGTCATTGCAGGACTGGTCAAGGACACTCTTTGTCCTTCCCTTTTAAGGAACACCTCGAGGCAAACTTCCTCCTGGTTGGATAATCAGATGAGCAGCAGTGGCTAACCTTTGAGACCTCACGGATCACCAGTGGTCTGTGGACCACCGGTTGGCGATGGCTGCTCCAAAGGTTTCCTTAAGCCAGCGATCGCCAACCTTTCGGACCTCACGGACCACCGGTTGGCGACCACTGAGATGGAGGACTTGAGACTTGTATTGGTCTTCACAGGCTTTGACACATACAGGGAGGCAAAAGGGTAAGTGGAAGAGCAGGCTTCCCTGATGTCAAGGAAGCCTCTCTGGGAGGAGGTAAAGGGGCTCTGAATGGTTAAAAAAATGCAGTCTGGGAGTAACAGCCTTATTTAAAACCAGAGGAATATCACTTGAATTTACCAGATATATCAACAGATGTGTGAATAGTGGGAATGAGGAAGGATTCGTCATTTTATGGATTACCTGTGATATTCTTTCACAAAAACAGTTAATGGATAGTTAATAATTTAGTAAGAAGCTTTGCTGAGCTAATGATGAGATGAATAAGGAAAATAAGTACACATTAAAAATATTTCCCATAAAAACTTGTTGAGAGTCTCACTTTTCATTATAGTTTTAAATTCTTAATTTTATAAAAATTTTAAAGGAATTTCATTAAATGCTATTGACTACATCACAATTCAGCAAATGTTCCCTCCAATAAAACAGGACTATGTAGCAATGCAATAGGTTTATTTGTGAACAACTTCAACTGGACCGCTATCTCAGCTACTATCCTATGGATTCTAATGCAACATAACTATATCAATGACAACTATTCAACTATCCCGACTCATTCTATACCCACAACCTCATGCCACTGAAGAAAAAATGTTACTGCGTCTGGCAAAAGGCAGTTATTGAAGTTGAAATCCTATTCAAGTTTTGGTATAGCTCAGACTCCATGGGAGAATCCATTATATTATCTCTAAATACTTTTCCTCCACCTACAAACATACATGGCTAATAAATCAATAGCATTCTAAAGTTGTACCAGTAAAAGTTAATGTACCCTTTTCAAACTATAGTTTAAAAAAAAAAAGTTTAAACACTGACTTATCAAAACAACTGTCCAAAGACACTGCAGGGAGAAAACTGACATATAAATAAAAATGCTACCTGTCAAAAGAATTGATATGATGATGTAAGTCTATTATTTCTTCTGTCGCTACCCCATTACACAAGACAGCTATCTTTTCCTACAAAGATTATCTACATTTGCTCATTCTTTACTGAAAAAATAACTTTTTGGTTTGACTCCACTGCTATTATTTCTTACATTCTAGTTATGTTTTGTTCTTAATATAATGGGATCTAAAGGACCTGTACTACTGTACAGAATATCCTTTTTATATTCTGGACTATTGAGGTTCTTTATAGTTTAAATCAATAAGATTTTAATAGGATTACTGACCAAAATATATAAAGAATACTATTATTTCTAGTAAATTTCGATTAAAATAGAAACACAAACATCTGCCTTTTTAAAATATGCAAGTACTTCCACATAACTGAAACTAGATATTTAAGTACAGTTCTTTTAAACACTGAGTCATTTGTCCCCAATCTTAGACAGATTTAAGCATATCTGTTCCCAAACATAAACATAATTAGGATGTAAAATAGATTATGAAATAATTCAAGTGAACAATGAAGTTTTTAGAGAGCTTTTCAGAGCTTATCCAAAATAGATGATCTCTTATTTCACAATATAATATTTCAACTGCTTTAATTATGAAATGTAAACAATGATCGGTTTGGCTAAAACAAAAACAAAGTAAAAGGTAAACAAATTAACTGAAACATACCTGCTTGTGCAATTAAATTCAAGAGAATTGTAAGAAATCTTGCTTTTTATATAAAATTCATTTCTGCTATCCACTATCATCAGTAATTCTTAAAACAAGTGGTTTATGAAAGTTTATTGCAATCACAAATTCAATTTCATAAAATGTTTTAAATTTTAAAATACAAACATTTTCCTTGAAAAATAGTATTAATGGAGACTTACTTTAAACATGGAAATAAATTGTAATTTTCTTTCACACTTCAAATGTGTCAACTGTTTTAAAAAAGTGATGTATTTAAAATAGTTATAAAATGTAATTCAGCCCTAACCGGCTAGGCTCAGTGGATAGAGTGTCGGCCTGCGGACTGAAGGGTCCCAGGTTCAATTCCGGTCAAGGGCATGTACCTGGGTTGCGGGCACATCCCCAGTGGGGAGTGTGCAGGAGGCAGCTGATCGATGTTTCTCTCTCATCGATGTTTCTAACTCTCTATCCCTCTCCCTTCCTCTCTGTGAAAATCAATAAAATATATTTTTTAAAAAATGTAATTCAGATGTAGGAAACTGGTTATATTCTTTGTCAAAAGGGCTATCAGTCAAGTGATTAAGCAACAAGGCCACAGATCACACAGGATAGCTGATTAATGCACACTTCCAGTACAGTGTGGCACAAAGCAATGCAAAGACGTCAATATAACAAGAAGGTAATTTTGTTCCCACAGCTTGTCATATTTTTTGCAATTATAAAACAGGTATGGACAAACAAGGCAGATTCATAACCCTGAACACTAGAATCCAATTTATCAAAAATTACATAAAGTGAACACAGTTGTTAAAGGTCTAATTCATTACCATGATAATATGCCTCAAGAGACTGTGGTAACTATAACTTCAAGGAAACAAAGAAAGGTCGAGAAATTGGCCATTTTAGTGAAAAGAAGGGGGCAGATCTTTAAAGAATATAAACACAGGCAAAGGGGCAAAGGAAATTAAAACTAATGTTATCCAACTTTCTCCCAAATCAATCTTTATCCTAAAACTAGTTCAAATCTTAGATCTGTCACTGATTAGCATTGCACTGACCTTAGACAAGTTAGAAAATTTCTCTTCACCTCAATTCCTTACCTGTAGAGTGGAATTAACAGCAATGCCTTACTCCACTGGGTTTATAAAAAATTAAATGAGTCAATGAAGCACTTACAATGTCATGTAAAATATTTACAATGGTGTCTAAAAAAAAGTAATCAGGCCTTTCCCCACCCCTTCCTTCCTTAGGCAGCGCGCTCTCTGTCTCCCCCCGCCCCCCAGCAAACCAAAAAAAAAAAAAAAAAAAGTAATCAAATACCACATCATCAGTGTAGTGACTGATCTAGCAACAAAGAATGCCATAATATGTAACCATACTCTTCTTATGAATTTACTAATATCTGATGACATTCTATTTACAAAATTTGAGAAAACATAAAGCAAAAATATTAAATCTCTAAACTATAAGTGCAATGTATAGTAATTTTAAACATAACAATCTAGGTATGTAAAAATCAAACCAGAATCAAGAACCTAGTCCTAGAGCCATTGCTATTATGTAGTCAAAGTTTAAACTATGCTTTAAAACCATTCCTCTCTGGTGGCTACTCAATACCTAATTTAAGGAAAAGTGGAAAAGTGACATTACTGCTATGTGTAAGATGAGCTCTCTATGACCTTCACTGTAAGCACTAATTTCCATACCTGTCTGCTATTTAATTAGCTGAGATACTGTCAAAATGAACAAATGCTGCCACCTTGTGGATTTATGAGTGTGGTATTAACTCAAAATTACCTATAAGGGAAGAAAAATGTAAAAGCAAAGTTTCTGGTTCAGCTTTTTCTCTCAGTGAGATTCTCACTGCAATAAGTGACCAAGGGTAGATATATTTCTTACAATTTTACAGTAAGAATAATTTCTTCTACAACATAATGAAATATACCAAATTCAATGTCATCTCTAACATGTCTTACCACACTTCCCCCCCAAAAATTTTTTAAAAAAAATCCTCACCTGAAGATATGTGTTTATTAATTTTTAAGAGAAAGAGAGAGAGAGAGAGAGAGAGAGAGAGAGAGAGAGAGAGAGAGAAACAACAATGTGAGATAAATATCAATTGGTTGCCTCCTGTATGCGTCCTGAGAGGGGATCAAACCTGCAACCTAGGTACGTGCCCTGACCGGAAATTGAACCCGTGACCTTTTGGTGTACAGGACAATGCTCCAACCAACTGAGCCACCCAGCCAGGCCCAAAAGAAATTCATTAAAGGTCCTATTTTGAGAGGAATTAAAACCCTTTAAAACACACTTATTACCAATAATGCATTTGAATGTGAGAAAGTAGGAAAAGCAAAAAAAATCATTTGTTCTATGAGTTTCCAAGTCCCTTCAATTACTACTTAGATACTATTTTCCTTTGTTGCTACTAACTAGTCTTCATCTGTCCTGCATAATAAAGCTTGAATATTGGAAATTTTTCTTTCAGAAATGTTATTAAAAATATTGCCTAATTATACTTATATGGGATACTTAGTCAAAATCAGAGAGACAGAAAGTAGAATGGTGGTTGTCAAGACTGGTGAATGGGGAAAATGAGGAGTTATTTTTTCAATGGGCCCCGACTTTCAGTTTTACATGTCAAGTATTAAGGAGATGGATGGTGGTGACAGTAGCACAGTATTAGTTAGGAATGTATTTAATATCACTGAATAGTAACTTGTTAAGATGGCAAATTTTGTGGTATGTGTATTTACCATAATAAAAATATTTTGGAGAAAAGAGATATCACATCAAAATCTGTGGCATGCAGCCAATGCAGTGCTAGTAGGAAAATTTGTAACAAATTGCTGGAGACAAATTCCAGCAAGACAGCAGGGCTGCATCTGGGAATGGCTGAAGGCATTTCCCCAAACATGAATAGGATACATTAAATTGATTCTTGGCTGACAGACACTTAAAGGGCATCTTAATCTACATGTTATTGCCTCCTACTAGCCAAACACCTGAACAGCCTTAGGCTAATTCCCCCATTCTGACAATGGACTCTGTACTGAAACCCTGACCCTTTGAAGTGTATATCACTGCCTCGCCTCAGGACATATTGTGTGAATAAAAAGCATGGGGCCCTGGGATGAGGAGACCTGAGAATTTAGATCTTGGATGTTAGCTCCTTTAGCTAAGCTCCTCTGACCCCCAAATGCCTTTCAAAATTATACTTCGTCTCTGGACTCTTATTTAAAATCTACGCACAGCCTTCTCCAAATTCCTGAACCCTTCTTGATGCTGGGACAAGAACCCCGGCACAAATTATCTACAATAAAGAAACAAAAAGATAAGGGCAAATTAAACCTAAAGAAAGCAAAAAAGGCAATAAAGAGTAGAAATCGATAAAACAGAGAGCAGAAAAATAGAGGGTATCAATAAACCAAGAGCTGGCTCCTGAAGAAGATAAATAAAATTAATAAACTTCTAAACCAGACTACTAAGTGAGGGGCGGGGTGGGTGAGACAAATTTCCAATACCAGGAATGAGAGGTGAGCATCATTACAGAATTTAAAGATATTAAAAGGATAATAAAGGAATATTATAAACACTTGTTCACAAACAAATTCAACAACCTAAGTGAAATGGACAAATTCCTTAAAAGACAAACTAAAAATATGCTCAATCAAGAAGAAATGGATATTTGGTTAGCCCTACATATATTAAAAATTAAATTTGTATTTAAAAGTTTTCCCCCAGAGAAAACTCAAGGCCAAGATTGCTTCACTGGAGAATTCTCAAATATAAGGAAGAAATAATACCAATTCTTTACAAACATGTCCAGAAAACTGAATAAGAGGAAGCACTTATGAGGACAGCATACCTTCTCACCAAACCAGTCAAGGACATTATAAGAACACAACTGCAACCCTATGCGGTGAATACTATTAATCATCCCATTCTTGAGATGAAGAAACTAATGGTTAAAGAGAGTGAAAACTGGCCTAAGACCAAAGAACTAAAAATTGGCAGGCAATTGACTGCAGAACATAAGAGTCTTAACCATAACACTATAACCGCTTCTCAAATTCAATTAAATTCTAGATACTCTTGCAAAAGGAAATAAATAGTGGAGTGATGCCCAGTACTTACCTAGAGACTATGCTGGAACCATTATAGAGATCACTAGCATATGACAGAGTAGCCAAAGGTCGTACTGAATTATATCGAGTAAACTTGGACAAACATTCCTGAAATTCATCCAACTGGCTTGCTGTTCGACTGTCATCTATATAAATAAAATAAAATAACTGCAACATCCAAGAGCAATAGTCACAAATTAAGAATAATATTTTAAATACAACAATTCTTCCCATTCTTGAGATGAAGAGACTGAGGGCTAAAGAGATTGAAAACTTAGCTGATCTTTCAATTTTAATAACCCTTTAAAGATTTAAAACTTAGCCAATTCATTAACAATCTACATTAAAAGGGTCCAATTTGTAGTATTTATATTCTAAAAACAGCAAAAGGAACAAACTAGCATGAAATATCATAATGTTATTGAGATAAGGCTCCTGCTACACAAAAATTATCCTCAGGAAATTTAACAAATTATAAGTAAAACATAGGTTATTGTAAAAAAAAAAATCAACTGTACTACAAAGTGGTTTGAAGGTACAGTTAATTGGTTCTCAAAAAAAATCAATTATCATAAAGCGGTTTAGATGTAACAGTTAATTAGTTCTTTTCATATATAATCCTATTATTGTGAATGATGTAATAAATACTGGGAAGGCAGTTACTTTGTTCATTTAAAATTTATTTTAATGCTAATCTATTCTTTCTCATTTTACATCAATCCCTAAGTACATAAAATTCACAAGTATTTAAGAATGTGTATTCTGCCCAGCAGACATGGCTCAGTGGTTGATCATTGATTTATGAACCAGGAGGTCACAGTTCAATTCTGGGTCAGGGCTTGATCACCAGTGTGGGGTGTGCAGGAGGCAGCCAATCAATGATTCTCTCTCATCTTTGATGTTTCTATCCCTCTCTCCCTCTTCCTTCCTCTCCGAAATTAATAAAAATATTTTTAAAAAAATAGAATGTGTGTTCTGTTGAAGACCATAATCCTTTTCTAGGGTTGCATCATGCCATCATTAATTACATTAACACGTATTTTCAACCGAATAAAGAAAATACTAAAAATAGTCATTTCTGTATATGAAAGTATAGGAATTAAATTTTACTTATGTGGTTATAAAAAGGTAGAATTTTATTTCCTTGATTGGCTTATGAACATCCATACATATCTGCTAGCATATCACCTCTCCTGTCTTAATTACAGGTTATTTTATAAAAGTGTATCTATTCAGTGTCTCTTTTACCTCTTCTAATGCTTTATAATTTACCTCCTCTTTCAATTACAATTGAGAACCAAGGCATTAATTTCTTAATCTTGATCTTTCATTTTCATAGGTGAAAATAAAAAGTGGGGAAAAGGGATGTAGGACGGATTCTCATTTGAAAATATACAAAAGAACAACCAAACTTTTAAGTACCCTAAAAGGAACTTCATATTCACCAATATGATTAGTGTAGTCAATGTGCACATCTGACAAGATAAGCTTGAGATTCCTAAAAACTAAAGACAATGTGTATTAGGTATAATACACCATGTTCACAAAAATAAAAATCTAACCTTCCTCTTGGTCTTCACTTATCATTCTACTTAAATCCCCAAAATAAATTAAATTGGTTTGTGATTACCTTTACCATCCTACAGCATGCCTATGCTGCTAATTAGTTAAAAATTATTAATAGCAATAGCCTAGCCCCGTGGTTGGCAAACTGCGGCTCGTGAGCCACATGTGGCTCTTTGGCCCCCTGAGTGTGGCTCTTCCACAAAATACCACGTGCAGGCGCGCACGTAAAGTGTGACTGAAACTTTGTGGCCCAGGCCTAGAAGTTGGTATTTTGTGGAAGAGCCGGTATTTTGTGGAAGAGCCACACTCAAGGGGCCAAAGAGCCGCATGTGGCTTGCTAGCTGTGGTTTGCCAAGCCGCGGTTTGCCGACCACTGGCCTAGCCCAATCTTTCTGATCTTTTTTTTAATGTCTGCCACTTGCCATCTGAAAGGGCTAACATGAACCTTCCTTCTGTCAATCAGAATGTAAGTCTCAAAACACTTTCAAATTAACAGCTACCTGTTGCAATTTATAGACTACTAGAGGCCCGCTGCACGAAATTCGTGCACTCAGGTAGGTCCCTCAGCCCGGCCTGCACCCTCTCACAGTCTGGGAGCCCTAAGGAGATGTCCGACGGACAGCTTAGGGCGATGCCACGGTGATGATGACAGTTGGGCCTAGGCCATCAGTCGGACATCCTTAGCAGTGCCGCAGAGGTGGGAGAGGTTCCTGCCACTGTTGTGCGCTTCCCAGCCATGAGCCTGGCTCAGGGCTTCTGGCTGAGCGGTGCTCCCCCTGTGGGAGCACACTGACCACCAGGGGGCAGTTCCCATGTTGAGAGTCTGCCCTCTGGTGGCCAGGTGTGCATCATAGTAACCAGTCGTTTTGCCATTCGGTTGATTTACATATTAGCCTTTTATTGTATAGGATTATATAGAATTACAGAGGCTCAATAAAGGACTCAATTTTGAGGCAAGAAAATAAAATTTTTCCACCTGTATATTAATTGATTGTTAATTTCAAACATACTTATCAACAGAGTTTGGCTTCCCCTTACTTTTCATAGGAAAAATCCTATATAAATCTAGTATTTTTTTCCTCTACCATCAATCCTGAGGCATATTTGTCCAAAGGAACATATGCTTGAAGTAATGTGCAAATTATAATACAAACATGCCCATTCAAGAGAAAACCAAGGCCAAATTTTTAACAACTAATAAAATAGCGGACATTTGTATCCTTAGTGGCTCTCAACTTGAGCAGGTGTACCACAAATGACATGAATTAACTGAGCATCCAACTTATCACCGATCACTGTAAATTATATACCTCACTTAAAAACTGAAAAACAAAACAAAAACCCGTAGGACTGGTATTAATGGCCCAACTTAATTGGTGAGCAAAGATGCCAAGAAAAGCTAAAGATCAGAGAGCTAACAATAAGCAATAAAATATCTTATACTATCACATCCATGTCTTTGCATAAGTTATTTCCTCTACTTTGAACATGTTTTTGCTTACCTTTTTTAATTAATTAATACTAGCCTGGACTAAATACAACTCTTCAGAAATCCCTACAGCAATTATTCCCTCTTACATTTTCCCAATACCAAAGCTGGGAGAGATACTCTTCTCTCTTCTCATAATACCCTTTGCATATTTATATAACATACATTATCCCATACAATTTACCTGTTGCATTCTCCCACTACATTTAAACTACTCCTTGACAATAAAACCGTTCTTACAGCTTTTCATTCTTAGCACAGAAGACAGTGCTTAGAATTTAATAAATGTTGAATAATAAAGGCAACTGAATGGAACTTATTTTTGCTATCTACATATATATGGCTGTGTTTTTTTTAACTTTATATAGTTCACTATATAAAGATTAAAAATTCCAAATACAGAAAGAGAACAAAACTAGCTACGGGAAAGCAATGGTCTCCAAAATCTCTAAGAACCTTTACAACGCTCTGATAACCTATGTCAAAAATACACACTTTTGCTTTATAAATAGGACTTTCCTTAAATCCAGAACAGGAAGGTAAAGATGGATCTGAAATTTAAATTTGAGATATTTTATTGGGATGATTATGTATTTAATTTGGAATGTCTGGTCACTGGGGTGTATAAAAATATAAAAAATATAATTAAAAGTTTAAAAATTAATGAAGTCCTGAATTTGTACCTGAGATACGAGACATCCTTGTAGAAAAGTAACATTGCTCTAAGTCTTCAAAATGAGCAGTGAGTCGTTTTCGTCTTGAAGCTAAAGTGCTGTTATACCAAGGCTGTTTCTTAGTCTAAGGTGATAACAAGAAAATACATTCATAACTCAGAAAAAA
Source organism: Myotis daubentonii (assembly GCF_963259705.1). Taxonomy (NCBI): domain Eukaryota; kingdom Metazoa; phylum Chordata; class Mammalia; order Chiroptera; family Vespertilionidae; genus Myotis; species Myotis daubentonii. Next base: position 24,208,770 of record NC_081857.1, on the reverse strand, counting down.
ACATACTTTCTGCACAGAATAACTAACTTCAAAAGTTCATCACATTAAAATAATTACTAATGGTAAAAACCCATAGTTCTTACACATTTTCTAATTTTTTTACTTAAAGTGAAAATATAGGTTCTTAAGGCCAATTTTATAAAAAATACTGGAGGCCCTATGCACAAAATTCATGCAAGAGTGGGTCTTCCTTCTCCTGGCTGCCGGCATCAGCTTCCCTCTGGCATCTGGGACCCAAGCTTCCCTTGCAGCCCCAGCTTCGTCCGGAAGGTCATCCGGAAGGACACTCTAATTAGCATATTATGCTTTTATTATTATGTAAGACAAGAAGCTTCTTTCAGTTCTCCAAAATAAGTAAAGATAAAATCCATTATAACTGCCATTCTAAAATTTAGAATTTTACGAATTTTAATATGTAGAAATTGTTAGAAGACAATCATCAAAAGAAAACTATTTTCCATCATCCCTATGTTGTAGCCTTTAACCCTTTGAAAAACAGGAACAGTGCTTGACTGTACAGAATATGTATTTAAGTTAAAATTGAATATGAGTAAGGGGCAGTAATATGCATGCACTAAATAGTTTGACATATATTTTAGAAAATCAGACTAAAACACATATATATAGACAAAGACAACAAACCTGAAATATATTGGCATATAATTCCTATAAAAAATACAGTTGACCCTTGAACAACACAGGCTTGAACTGCACAGATTCACTTAAATGCAAATTTCCCCGCCAATAAATATTGTAAATGTATTTTCTCTTTCCTATGATTTTTGTAGAATATTTTCTTTTTTCTACCTTACTTTATTGTAAGAATATAGTATATAATATCTTATATAATAAAAGCCTATATGTTAAGTGTCCTGTCGTCCGTTCAACCAATTAAAACGTAATATGCTAATGATATGCTAAGGTTGCTCAACCGCTCACTATGACATGCACTGACCACCAGGGGGCAGACACTCCGACTGGTAGGTTAGCTTGCTGCTGGGGTCTGGCCAATCAGGACTGAGTGAGACGAGCCGGACACGCCCTGGAGCCCTCCCACAATCCCTCCCTGGCTGACCAACCTCCCGCATCCTTCCCTGACCCTGATTGTGCACCAGTGGAGTCCCTCGACCTGGCCTGCGCCCTCTCACAATCCAGGAACTCTTGGGGATTGTCGGAGAGCCAGTTTCGGCCCAATCCCACAGGCCAGCCCAAAGGACCCGACTGGTGCATGAATTTGTGCACCAGGCCTTTAGTATATAATAACATAAAATGTGTGGTCCCCCGCATTGTTCAAGGGTCAACTATATATAATATTACCTAAACCATGTTAACTGAAAGAATAAGACAATTCTTCCACAGTGGTTATTATCAATTATGCTTGAGGCAAAGAAACAAATACAGACATAAGAAACATCAGACCTTGAGAGATGACATAAGTTCACCAATAACTATGCCACAACTGCAAATGTATTAAGAAATATTAAGGCATTATTATGAATAAAACACTAACATGAACCCTTGCTCAAATTAGATGGTAGGTAACAATCATATTTTAAAGCAGTGCTTGAATCAGTCGTTCATTTTATATACATTTGATATATTTCTATGGTTTTTGTTTTTGCTTTTAAGGGCATCTTTGTATGTCTCTTGATGCATAGGTGCGAGAGCTTCTCTAGATTTTATACCTAGGAGAGGAAGTGAGGGTCATTTGGCATACACATCAATGTTTGATCTATGTATCTGCTTTTATGCTAATATCATACTCTTCTGATTACTTGTAGCTTTGTAATATCAAAGTTTCAAATCAGGAAGTGTGACAACTCTAGCTTTGTTGTTCTTTGGCTATTTTATTTTACCCCATTTGGAACTTTCATCAAAAATATGAGCCCGGCGTGCATGGCTCAGTGGCTGAGCGTCAACCTATGAACCAGGAAGTCACAGTTTGATTCCCAGTCAGGCACATGCCCAGGGTTTGGGCTTGATTCCCAGTGTGGGGCGTGTAGGGGGAGCTGATCAGTCATCTTCCATTTCACCACTAATCTGCACTGACCAACCTTCACCACAGGCTAAACTCTTAATTACCTTTCAGTTGGCATTCAAATTTCTTTTGTGCTCATTTGGCTATAGCAGTCTCAGAATACATTTAATAACTTATTGGATGAATGCCATCATAATTATTCCTCTGAATCATTCATTCTATCAATTAATTAGTCAGTTGGTCACTCTGCACACCCTTAAAAATATTCTTGAGATTTTTTTTATCCAATTGCACTAAATTAATACTTACAGTAACTGGTATATTCAAGTCTATTTTTATAAAAGAGTAATATGCAAATCGACTGAATGGTGGAACAGGCAGAATGACTGCTCGACCAGTTGCTATGAGGCGCACTGACCACCTCTTGGTCCCTCCCCGCCGACCAGCAGGCTCCGATCTCTGATGTGAATGGGGATCCAGGGGTGGGTGGCGGGGGATGTGGGTGGTGCCAGGCCAAGGCCCCGACCCCGCCGGTCACCCCACACACAGAGAGCGACGCGCGAAGGGTGGGGCTGGCGAGCGGGTGGGAATGGCCTACCTCTTGGTCCCTCCACCCAGCTGGCAGGTTCCGATTGCCCAATGGTGAATGGGGAACTGGGGGGTGGGTGGCAGCGGGGTACGGGGCTGGCTGCTGGGGAAGATGGCCCTGATCACAGGCCAGGCCTAGGGACTGTACCCACACATGAATTTCATGCGTTGGGTCTCTAGTAGTTCTATAATATTTTTAAATCTATTTATTTTATTTTATTTAAAATTATACATTTAAGGTTGGAATTTTATTAGCTTCAGCATTAAATTATTTTAATCTGCTCAATATTATAATAGCCAACTTCAATTATGTATTAAAACATTTTACTTTAAAAAAAAAAAAAAAAGAAGCCCTGACCGGTTTGGCTCAGTGGATGGAGCGTCGGCCTGCGGACTGAAGGGTCCCAGGTTCGATTCCAGTCAAGGGCATGTACCTTGGTTGCGGGCACATACCCAGTGGGGAGTGTGCAGGAGGCAGCTGATCAATGTTTCTCTCTCATCGATGTTTCTAACCCTCTATCCCTCTCCCTTCCTCTCTGTAAAAAATCAATAAAAATATATTTAAAAAAATAAAAAACATTTTACTGAAGCCCGGCTGATGTGTCTCAGTGGTTGAGCATCAACCCATGAACCAGGTGGTCATGGTTCCATTCCATGGTTCCATTCCTGGTTCCATTCCTGGCACATGACTGCATTGCAGGCTCGATCCAGTATGGAGTATGCAAGAGGCAGCCGAACAATGATTCTCTCTCATCATTGATGGTTCTCTCTCCCCTTCTCCCATCCTCTCTCTGAAATCAATAAAAACATATTTAAAAACCCACACAAAACATTTTACTGTATTTGAGCTCTTTTTGTATTTTGCTCTGTTTTTACCATCTGTAGCCTTTCCCAGCTTCTTGAGTTGAAAGCCTAGTTCATTTACTTTCATTCATTAAAAAGAAGAAGAAAAAAAGAATCCATTTAAGGATGTAAATTTTTGAGGACAATTCTGATCACATTTCATAAATTTTGATATTCAGTATTTTCACTAGCACTATTTTTCTAACTGTTTGTAGCAAGCATCTAAAACTACTCTTTGACACAAAGGCATTTAGGAAAGTATTTCGTTTACTCACTTCCAAGTTGTCTGTCTCTGTCTAAATAGTATTTATTTAGGGTTTGAATATAGAAAATGCAGTCAATCCATTTTTCTAAATGCTACAGAAATATTATCAATTTACTAGAGGCCCAGTGCATGAAATTTGTGCACTCGGGGGGGGGGGTCCCCCCCTCAACCCAACCTGCGCCCTCTCGCAGTCCATGAGTCCTCAGGGGAGTGGGCCTAAGCCAGCAGTCGGACATCCTTAATGCTGCCGTGGAGGCAGGTGGGGCTCCCACCACTGCTACTGCGCTCATCAGCCGTGAGCTGGGCTTCTGGCTGAGCGTTGCTCCCCCTGGGGTAGCGCACTGACCACCAGGGAGCAGCTCTTGCATTGAGCGTCTGCCCCCTGGTGTTCAGTGAGTGTCATAGTGACTGGTCATTCCGCCGTTCAGTCAGTTTGCATACTAGCCTTTTATTATATAGGACTAGAGGCTCATTGCACGAAGAGATTCGTGCAATAGGCTTTCCATCCCCTGGCTTCCGGCCCCAGTTTCCTCCGGCACCCGGAACCCAGGTCTTCGCTCCAGCCGCAGCAGAGAAGCCAGACCTTGAGGCTTCTCCACTCCAACCGCAGCAGAGAAGCCAAGCCTCTTCAGTCTTCAGTCGTCTTGTCTTCAGTCTTCGCTCAGGCGGAGCCTTCAGTCTTCACTCTGTGCCTGCATATGCAAATTAACCGCCATCTTTGTTGGGTTGATTTGCATGCTCATCCTGATTGGCTGGTGGGTGTATCAGAGTGACACCAATTTGCATGTTTCTCTTTTAGTGTAGATAATCCTTTCATGCAAAGTAAAAAGTGAGACAAGTGCCCATTTAACTGATCTAACTCAATGAAAAATCAAGTCTTTATAATGCATGAGAAGTCATGCACCAAGTGGAACTTTGTTATATTTTTACCTCATTTCTACTTTTCTCTCCCTTGTTCACTTCTGGACGATGTCAGGCATTCTCCTACCTCAGGGCTTATTTACTCATTATCTCTCTGCCTGGAACTTCTCAGCGTTAAGCATGGAGCTTGCTCCCTCACCTTCTCTTTGTTCAAGGATAACTTATTAGTATCTCTCCAACTAGATTGGAAACTTGGTTACTCAAGATTTTTATCTGTTTCGTTTTTGTTCAACAATGCATCCCCAGAACCTAAAATAGTGCCTGATAAATAGCAGGTACTCAAAAAAATAAAAATAAAAAATCTGTTGGTTGGATAAATGCGTATTTGAAAGCATAGGCTCTAAAGCCATAATGCTTGAGTTAAAAATCTCAGTTTCCTCCTCTTATTAGTTATGTAACCTTAGGCTATCTATTAACTTCTTTGTGCCCCAGTTTCCTCCTAAATAAAATAGGAAATAATAGGAATAGTACTTATCTTATAGGAAGTTCTAAGGATTAGTTAATACATGTAAAGTACTTTGAGCAGTGTCCATGAATAGCAAGTACAAAAATAAACATTACCTAGCTACTATTATTACTACTTTAATTACTTCTTGAACTAAATTTTTAAATCACACACCCATGTTTAAGTTTTAATCAATTTTTTAAAGTTTCTTACAGTTTTGCTTTACATAAATTCCAATGGTTACATCCAAATCTGGTGTTTTCATGGTTGTTCAAGAATAGATACAAACCAATGTATAAACTTACTAGAAAAAAAGAATAGGCCAAATACATGCATGCATATGAAGATAATACAAGAAGTGCAGAGTAGTTACACAAAGGTAGTTATCTAAGTAATGGAAAAAGATGATCCAAAAGATTTGCTTTTCACTATGATAAAAATAACTACATTATTACATAAAGTGAATATACAAATGAACACAAATTTAAAAACACCTCATTTTTTGCTCTTACTAAAAGGATAATATTAAGACCATTTTTAAAATCTGAATAAAATATAGAAGTTAGATAATAACTCTATATCAATGCCAACTTCCTGAATTTTAAAATTATATTATAATCATGAGACAATATACTTGATTTGAGGAAATACACACTGAAGTATTTAGAGGCAAAGGAACATTATGTCTGTACCTTGTTCAAACAATCCACACAAAAATTATATGTGTATGTAGTAAGACAGAATGAGAATAAAACAAATGTAATTAAATATTAACATTTGGATAACCTGGATAAAGAATATAAAGGAATGCTTTTTTATCACTCTTGTAACTTTTCTCTAAGTCTAAAATTATTTTAATACAGAAACTTTTTTAAAAAAAGATCTGGCCTCAAAATTAGATTTGACAAATATCAGCATTCCTAAGTCACAGATGAAGAGACTAAAGTGTCTAAATGATCATAACAATCCTATCTAATTGAGGGAATACGCTAATTTACTGCCATGACCTCAAAGATGGCGGTGCCCACAGCCACAAGATGGTGACGCCAGGTCCCCTCAACCCCACCAGGGCGGCAGGCATGTGGCAAGGCCAAGCCCGCCCGCAGGAGGGCCCACGCTCCGCCTGCCTGCCTCCAGAGTCCCCCAGTTCCCTCAGTACCCCAGCCACCCAGGGCCGGCCCGAGGCGCAGGCAAGCTTCGGATGTTGGCTGCCCAGCCCGCACGAGGCTCAGGTAACCAGGGCCAGCCAAGGCTCCTGCTGCCAGCAGTGGCAGCAGCAGAGGTGTGATGGGGCGTCATCTTCCCCTGATCACCGGGTCGTCTCCTGCCCCTGAGGGCTCCCAGACTGTGAGAGGGGGCAGGCAGGGCTGAGGGGAACCCCCCTCCAGTGCATGAATTTTCATGCACCAAGCCTCTAGTTAATTAGAAAAGAGGTGAAGCTAGAGTGTATTTTACTTAAACCTGTAGTTTACTTTCCACAGAAAAGTATAAGGTTTCAACTTAATGATGAGCAATTCATCAACAGATTACTTTCTTATCTCTGAGAGAAACAATATCCTAATTATTCATAATTTCCTCTTACAGTATTTAATTCTTCTCAAGGTCTGATGTTACCATTACCAGCATGTTAAAAAAATATATTTTTAACTCATCACTGATGAGCAAATAAATAGCTGATTATGCATCAGACCTATTCAAGTCCCAATCAATGTCACAGCATTCAAAACAGAAATCTTTATGACAGGACATTACAGTAAACCAATATGATTTTACAATTCAAATTATTATATTCATAGTACCACCAAAACATATTTGTAAGCGTATAATTTACCTGAGAACTGCCACTGAAACCTGGAGGTTGGCTGTATTCCGTGGAATCAATAATACTACTGCAAAAAAAAGAGAAAAAATGTGATTTCAGTGTTTATATTATTTTATCAAGAAAAAAAGCAAAACTAAAATATGTGAATCCAACATTTATAATTTCTAAGCAAATAAAATATCTATTGCCAATAATTTAATTAGACTAAGCAAACAAAAAAATCAGCAAATATTTAAACAAGTTATCCCTTTACCCCACCACCTTAAACATGCACACCATGAAGGAATATCAATAAAAAATAATCAGAGGACAGGTGCATACACAGATGTAATTGCTTCAATTTGGTTTTCAGATGTTAATAAGTTGTTTGAAACCCCATGTACAGAAGAGTATTGGGAAAAGAGCACAAGCACGTGATCAAAAGCGATGGTAAACAGATACTGCTATGCAGTAAAGAGCTATGTGTCCTTCGACAAGTACTTTAAAACCATTCAGTTTTGCCTGATGGCGTGACTCAGTGGTAGAGCATCCACCTGTGTGGATCAGGAGGTCACTGTTCGATTCCTAGTCAGGGCACATGCCTGGGTTGCAGGCTCGATCCCCAGTGTGGGGCATGCAAGAGGCAGCTAATTGAAGATTAGCTCACTTTATTTGTTTCTACCTCTCTCTCCCTCTTGCTTCCTCTCTGAAATCAATAAAACTATTTAAAAAATAAAAAGAAGAAACCACTCAGTTTCCTATCTACAAAGTGAGATGAGTGGGAACTAACTTATCTTTATTACATATATAGTCCCTTTCCAGGTCCAAAATGTTATAATCATCTCACATGAAAGAAAGCTATCAAAAGAATAAAATAAATGGTAGAATACCAATAATCTTTCGTTCGTACCCAAAACCTACGCACCAGTTTTCTCTGCTCTGGCCAAACATAATTTGCTTTCTGCATTGGTTCTTTACATTTGGTTATATGGTGTGTGCATTCTCTTACTTAACACAAGAAAAACCTCTAGAAGTCCAGACTATCTTGCCATTTCTATCTTATCACTTCATTACTTTCACTCCCTTCCTATCTTTAAACAAAATAAACTAGCTTATGAAAACTATTAGCACCTGAAAATGGCACAACATATATACCAGCCATCATAAACCAATAGTTATTTACATTTTAAAAACTCTTCTTCCTTATTTCTACTATAAAAATATTTACATTCTTGTCTACTCTAATAAATTTAAGCAATTGAGGGTATTAAAATGGTTCTCTCTGCACAAATACACATAATCATTATTTTAGGTTAGTACTCAAATAACCTCAAAGGTTGTAACATAAGAGGCACTCTTAAGAGCACAAAGTGGGTTTGAATTTCATCCCATACCAGCTAAATGACTCTGGGTAAGTTACTAATGTTAATTTGGTCTCTAGTTTCTCTATCTATTAAATGAGTTAGACACTTCAGAGAGATATGAGATTTAAATAAATATGTTAAGTTCTCAGTGCAATGCCAAAAAATGGTAAAAATTTAATTAATTTTACCCTCTAGTAATAAAATTAGTCAATAACATTGAACCTCACATTTAAAAAAATATAATAAATCAGATGGAACTGTCTTCACAGTAGTCTTTTTCAAAAGCAACACATATTACTAGATCTTAATTCATTGTGTTAACTGTTTCTATAGTAAGACTTAATTATACAAGAAAGAGCCTTCTAAGCACTTACACTAAAAATTGAAGAATTAACACATAATGGGTTCTCTCAAAATGGGTTTCTTTTGATGAAATATAATTCATGTCCACATTCCTTGCACAGAGTATGACAAGATCACATGCTATTTTCAGTATACTCCATCCAGGGCTAATAGGGCTAAAAATAAGGATATGCCAGGCATTCAAAAATGTTACTTTTACTAATAAAATCCATTCCCCTAGCATTTGTATAAACATTAATAAAATCATGTAGCTGTGTATGTAGAGGTCAAAAGAACAGAGAAATTTCTAGATGTGACTTTTTATGGTGTTATAATTCAGATTTCTTTGACCACAAATCTGAACAATGATACTGATATATTAGTGTGTATAAAAAATATTCATCTGACACAGACAACAGTATGGTGATTACTAGAGGAACAAGGGAGGTGAGGGCAGGTAGAAGAGAGTAAGCAGGGGATAAATGGTGATAGAGATTTGACTTGGAGTGGTGAACACAATATACAGATGATGTATTAGAGAATTGTACACTTGAAACCTATATAATTTTATTAACCAATGTCACCCCAATAAATTCAGTTAAAAAATATTCATCAATTTGTTGAGGTATTGATATTACAAGTTTTAAATGGTACTTTAGTAGTAATATCTGCAGTTTGAAATTTATTTTTATATCGTTTTACTTTTATTCACTAAGAAAATTTTATTATTGCATACAGACTGTGACAGAAGAAATCTGAAAAATAAACCTAATTCTGCCCCCTTTTTTTTTAATCCTCCCTGAGGACATGTTTATTGAAATATGGCCTATTCATACCTCAGAATTCAGAATTGGAAGGAATTGTCAATAGCTTCATTGACCAGTGTCAATTCCAGCTTATAACAAGAACCTAAAGAAGTTGTTTGTTTGTTTGTTTTTTAATATATTTTATTGATTGTTTACCGAGAGGAAGGGAGAGGGATAGAGTTAGAAACATCGATGAGAGAGAAACATCGATCAGCTGCCTCCTGCACACCCCCTATTGGAGATATGCCCGCAACCAAGGTACATGCCCTTGACCGGAATCAAACCTGGTACCCTTCAGTCCGTAGGCCGACGCTCTATCCACCGAGCCAAACCAGTTAGGGCAAGAACCTAAAGAAGTTTTTTAAAAATCCTGAAATGCCTATTAATCAAATATGATTACTAAAGTTTTAGCTAAAGTCATTTTGATTATTTTAACTCTTGAAACTGAAAGTCTATTTATACCATATTTTAAGCAGAATAATTGATTTGCCAGCATAACTTATTTTCCATTCTATAAGCTGTGGAACTATGATAGCAGGGTTCTAGGTCTGTCATATTCACAACTGTATTCCCAGTGCCTAAAACAGTGTTTTATACATGTCTGATACAATCCCAAAACTGGCTGAGTGACTAAGAATAAATTCTTCAAATATTCTAAATAAAGAAAGTGTACTGGTTCAAAATGGTTTTCATAACTTGCTATATATGCCTATTACCTATCAATTTAATGAGAAATTACAGATATAGGAAGAGTAACCTCTCTATTGTTGCCAAGGAAGTTTGATTTCTGTGTTTTGTGTTTTTGTTTTAGCTCAAGTTAAAATTTCTGTAAAATTCTTAAATGATCCTCCATCGCCTATAACACCAAATTCAACACGTTTGCATAGTACAGGGTTAGAGTTAAGGTGAATATCCCATGTACTCCCAACAATAAAACAATCAACTGGTTTTACTACTTTCCCACACAATAAACTTCATTAAAATACAGCAAAACATGCCGTAGCTGGTTTGGCTCACTGGATAGAGCGTTGGCCTGCGGACTGAAGGGTCCCGAGTTTAATAGCGGTCAAGGGCACGTGTTCGGGTTGTGGGCTCGATCCTCAGTAGGGGGCGTGCAGGAGGCAGCCAATCAATGATTCTCTCTCATCATTGATGTTTCTATCTCTCTCTCCCTCCCTGAAATCAATAAAAATATATATTTTTAAATACAGCAAAACATCATTTGTGTTCAAAAGTTCTCCGTGCAGGTGTAGCAGATATTTCTTAAGATATGTTTATAATAATCTAACCTTGGGGAAAAGCTACCTAAGAGATGATTCCATGAAGCTTCTAGGCCAGGGGTGGGCAAACTTTTTGACTCGAGGGCCACAATGGGTTCTTAAACTGGACCGGAGGGCCGGAACAAAAGCATGGATGGAGTGTTTGTGTGAACTAATATAAATTCAAAGTAAACATCATTACATAAAAGGGTACGGTCTTTTTTTTTTTTTTTTAGTTTTATTCATTTCAAGCGGGCTGTAGTTTGCCCACGGCTCTTCTAGGCAAAAGGAACAGTATATGTAAAGGTAACCTAATATCCTGTTTTGAGAATTAAATTCTAATCCATAAAAATAGTAGGCAGAGTACAGGTGAGTGTAAAAGACCATGCAACAGAGCTGGATCTAAACCAATTTACATACAATGGAAAGCCACCGAAGAATTTTAAACAGAAAAGAAACATAATCAAATTTCTGGCAATATGCTTTGGGGGATGGTTAAAAATCATTGCTGGACTCCATGAGATATTGAGTTTAAACAAGGCAGTAGGAAGAGAATTGACTGGATATGGTAATTATAGCTGATCACAGTATATAGAATACAAAATCCTGGGGGTAGGAGGTCCACTACTTGTCTTTCTCTTTTTTTCATTTAAATATATAATCTAATTACAAACTCAGAATCTATCATATAGAGAATTCAATGACCTGGCATATAAAGAAGGTCCTTAGTATAGAAATAAAAGAATCTATAAACAGGACTTTAAAATAATAAACCTGCTTAAAAGAAATCAAAACATTAGAGTGAGAAATAAAAATTAAAACTGCGGCAAATAATAAAGCTAATAATTATGAGGGAAAGTTATAATTGCAATTACAGATTATTTCTTAAAAATAAGGAAAAATCAACTATTGACAGTATAACAAGACATTCTTCTCAGCATGTTCAATTTCACATCCCAAACTTAAAGGTCATTTTCCAAGAGTATTTCAGAGCAACATCATTTTTTCCAAATGCCTTTCTCAAACTCTGAAGAATATTAAAACTACTTGTTTTAATAAAATGTCAAAACACTCTTTTGAAGAAAATATTATGTTGGACTATTTTCCCTTCTTCAACTGTTCACCAGTTTAAGTCTGCCAGAATCGCTTTTGATGATAGCTTTAAATACTAGTTTACAAATTTTTCAACAATGTTTTCATAAATTTAATGAAAGCCCTATATCTTTTATAAGATATGCTACTTTATTTTACAATACAACGACTTTTCATCTCTTCTACCATTAAAATCCTAATCCAGGCCATCATCTCCTCTCTTCTGGACTGTTGCAATGCTTCCTAACTTTCCTCCCGGCTTCCAATGGCAGGGGACTGAAAGCGACACAACTTTTCTCTAACCTCCACATGGAAACCTCAGTACACATTTTAACATCTAAACCACATCATGCTCAAAACTCTCCCATGACTTTCAATCATATTTACACTTCATCATTTGTCACCTTAAATGCCAGCTCTTCGGAGAAGCTCGACTTTCCAAACTAAAACAGAATCTTTGCAAATCCCTAGTATGCCTAATTTTACCTCCTGAGGCTCTACTTACATGTTATCTACTACTTCTACATTATAAATTTGCTTATTTAGTATCTTCCCCAACCTCCACACATATACTCCCCCAAAAGGTAAATATCATAAGGGGAGGATTTTGCCAACTAGATTCAACATCTAACAGTGTCAAGCACATCAGAAGCACTGAACAGAGCCAGTTACATGAATGTATTATCTTGTTAGATGTTAATAAAAGCCATCAGTGAGAGACTGAGTAACAAAGACTGAGTAACATGGGTTTAACATTAAATCTATGAAAACACAATAGATATAAAGACATGCTACTATTAGAGGGAGAGGGGTATGATAATGGGAACTATTAGTTTATTAGTGAATATTTCAGGATATGACAACTTTTGCCTTCCTGCATGTACTAACATAGTAAACATTCCATGGACAAAGATCCCATGTATATTAGAAAGTGAAAGCTAAGCTTAAAAAAAACAGAAACTGAGTCATTCCCAAGAGTTTGAAATAAGCTGGGAGAAAAATAATCTGAATTACATAGCTAAAGAGACCCCTAAATAACTAGAATTCACAAGGCTCTCCATAAAATTGTTAATGGGGAAAATAGCAAATATCCCAGAATGCCCTTTAACTAGAACATCCCCTGTACCCTTCCCCACATATCGTACCAAACTAGACCTACAATAGCTTTCCTAAATTGACAGGTTCTGAAGGCTCATATAATCTTTTATATTGGCATTAGCCTGCATGATAACCCACGTTATCCTTAAACTCTTTGTCTAAAAAGTTTCCATTGGCCTTGGCCTATGTGCCTCAGTGGGTTGGGCATGCACTGAAAGGTTGCAGGTTCAATTCCCAGTCAGGGCACATGCCCAGGTGGCAGGCTCATTGTCTCCCCCCCTCTCTCTAAGGAAAAAAAAAAAAAAAATCAATAAAAAAGTCTTTAAAATAAAATAAAAAGCTTCTATTGGACCTTTACCTAAATGGATTAGCAAGTTGAAAACAGATAAAATTGCTCTTACTTTAAGTATTTCAAGCAAAAAATTTAGGTCATACTTATTTCATCAACTAGAATTTTAGAAGGAACCAGATATTTTCTGTACCTCACAAATAGTGAACGAGGCCAGCCACTCAAAAACCTAGGGAAATAGTTGCAAGCTAGACAAATATAAGCCCTGCTCTAAAAGAGTATACAGAAAAGAATACTTAATTAACTTAGTAACAGAGTTATGAGAAGATGCCACAGAGATCTAAACTCACCAATTTATCTAGTGCACTCATTTTAAATCTGGGGAAGTGATCTACCCAAGAAAATTCAGTAAGTTATGGAAAAGCTTAAGGTTTTACTTTATTCCAAAATATTTAAAACTACCATTATTTTAAGAAATCCACCAAACCTTTAATCCAACAGTGAATTCGTAATATAACAATAGTCTACTCAGTGACTGTACCTGGCATGAAAATTCAAAGCACTAAAGAAACAGGTGGGTAATCTGAATCTCATTTCTAGATCATGACCAAAAGTAATTTCTCTGGGATTTCGTACATTACATGGAAAAGGCTCCCAAGGACTAGTACCATATGTGCATTTTGAAACATAAATCCTATACAATTATAAGTTTGAAGTTTTATACCTGTGTGATGGTGAAGGAGCTTCAAATTGAGGCACTGTGCTATCCTCACTGACAGGAGAGTATAAGCCACTCATTTCCTGAAAGCATAATTATTTGAGTTATAGTAGGTACTCCAAACATAAGATGTAAAAATCAAAATCAGATATATTATATTATTTTTCAACCCCAGGTTTTTATCAGTCACTTTTTGTATCAACATCCAACTTTCTCAAGGCTTCCTGTGCGAAAGCAAGAGTATCCTAAAAAGTTAAAAGATAAGCCTTTTCTATGATACACATTCTTTAAAAACTAGATACTCTTTAATAAATATTACTTATCACTAATAAAGCCACCAATGCAAAAAAAAAAAAAAAAAAGACAAATGTAAATATAGTTGACCCTTGAACAACATGGGGGTTAGGGGCACCAACCCTCAAGCACCCTATGTAACTGCTATAACTTTTGACTCCTTAAAAATGTCACTAATAATAGCCTACTAGTGACCAGAAGCCTGACTGATAACATAAACAGTCATTTAACACATATTTTGTGTATCATATACTGTAGTCTTACAATAAAGTAACCTAGAGAAAAGAAACTGTTAAGAAAATCACAAGGAAGAGAAAACACGTTTATAGTATTTATTGAAAAGAAAACCCTGCATGTGAGTGGATCTGTGCTGTTCAAATCTATATTCAAGGGTCAACAGTATTTTAAATGAGATGTACAGTACATTATGTGAACAGTGACCTGGCTAACCACTGATCCAGGTGAGTACCTATAGATAATTTTAAAGTAAATATGCCAGTATGGTAACTGGGTCATTAGGTTCAATTGTCTGAAGTGCAAAAGAACAGAATGTGTCAGTCTCTTCTTTAAAAATATCCTCCGCAAACATTACAAAAAGTAACACTTGACTCAATTTAGCTTTGTTTAATAAAGACTTAAACTCTATGTTTTGATCATTAACCCAGAAGAAAAGGACCCCCCACCCAATCAAATATTATTGCATAAATTATGCCTCTGAATCATACCAACCTGGCTTCCTTTTTATGTCCTATATTGATTCATAGAAATATAGCAAATTTTAAAATGCCACTAAAGATCCAGTCAAGCAGAATTTTTTCTGACTGATCCAAACTCAGTTCAATCATATAGCCAAGCAAGGGACATCAATATAGGTTAATGCCGCATGGAAACTGAAATTCCACTGATAGTACAACTCAAGGTCAATTAACATGTATCAGCAAAAGAAAAGTATAACATCTGTGAATAATTAAAAACATACAGTACATTTAAATACAGCTAAAGATAATGAGCCTCTCAAAGATCCTCGCATGGATTCCTATAAGTAAACCAGCATACTATAAATTCTTAAGATTATTGGTAACATATTCTCATATCTTTTCTTTAAATTAATGCTAGTCCTAGAAAGGCACAGTAGATATATCTAAAAAATATTTACTTAGTAAAAGAATGGAATTGTGACATCTTTTAACATTAATAATTGAGGGTTTTGTGGGAGTTAAGTTAATATGAAGGCACACAATAAAGTTGAATAATTTTTTTCAACCTGCCCCAAAATAATTATCGTAATAAAAAGCAGTGAAAACAAATTTAGAATACATTTATCATCAAAAAAGTGATGCTTTTTCTATAAAAAATGCACTTTCAATTAAAATTAAAACAGTGGTTCTCAACCTTCCTAATGCCGCGACCCTTTCATACAGTTCCTCATGTTGTGGTAACCCCCAACCATAAAATTATTTTCGTTGCTACCTCATAACTGTAATTTTGCTACTGTTATGAATTGTAATGTAAATATCTGATATGCAGGATGTATTTTCATTGTTATAAATTGAACATAATTAAAGCATAGTGATTAATCACAAAAACAATATGTAATTATATATGTGTTTTCCCTTGTCTTAGGCGACCCCTGTGAAAGGGTCGTTCGACCCCCAAAGGGGTCGCAACCCGCAGGTTGTGAACCGCTGAATTAAAGTAACATCTGTTACTTTTTATATAATGAAGCTCAATCCCATAAATTTAATGCAACAATTTAAAGGAAAAGTGATAATTTCATGAAATTGAAAAATTGCCAGAGAAATTCTTGATATCTTACTTCCACTCTTTTAATATCCTCTTCCAAAACACTCAGCTCCTTCTGGATCTGTTCCAGTTGCTGCAGATAAAAGAGAAAAAAAGAAGCCTAAACCAAACCATACTTGACAGCACCAAGATTATATAATAACTTCCACATTTGAAAAATGATTTCTAGAAAAGTAAGCACTATTGGTAAATTGTAGACAAAAGGATCTATAAGTATTATGTTAAAATGTAAATGAAGAGACTTAATACATAAGAAAACAAAATGTACTTTTTAAATGTAAGAATTGACTTTGTAATAAAAAGATAAACGACAATGCGACTTACTAAAAATACAAGACACCCAAAGAACCTCATTTCAATGTCAGCAAGTAATGTCAGCATGTCACTTGTTAACCCATTTCAAAAATAAAAATTAGCCCTCGCCGGCTTGGCTCAGTGGATAGAGCGTCAGCCTGCGGACTGAAGGGTCCCAGGTTTGATTCCAGCCAAGGGCACATGCCTGGGTTGCGGGCTCGATCCCCAGTAGGGGGCGTGCAAGAGGCAGCCGATCAATGATTCTCTCTCATCATTGATGTTTCTATCTCTCCTTCTCCCTTCCTCTCTGAAATCAATAAAGAAATATATTTAAAAATAAATAAATAAATAAATAAATAAATAAAATAAAAATTAGCCTCACAAAGCAATCCAAAATCAATCACAAGATAGCATCTTAACATTTCCTTCTTAAAAGCTTTAAGACATAGTTAAGATGTCTTACCTTTGCTATTGTAACCTATTGCTTCATAAGCTTTTCCCATGCCATTTAAATGCAAATATTTTAATTGTTGAATCACATTCAATACATTTAACCATTCCCCTCTCACCAAGTTTTTATTGCAAACTATCATAAGTATCTGAAACTTGATTCTGAATTAAGTTTTATTA
Source organism: Myotis daubentonii (assembly GCF_963259705.1). Classification (NCBI taxonomy): domain Eukaryota; kingdom Metazoa; phylum Chordata; class Mammalia; order Chiroptera; family Vespertilionidae; genus Myotis; species Myotis daubentonii. The sequence goes on along the minus strand of NC_081857.1, from coordinate 24,191,940 downwards.
AGAAATTATTAAAAATGAAATTAGAAAATAAAGAGTAGGCAATTCTTCACTATATAAAACAAAACAGCCTTCCAGAAGTACAATACGTTTCAAATTCTATCACCAATATATAAGTTGCTGTCTTATTCTTAATTCAGCAAGTGGCAGAACTGGAGCTCAAATCAAGACAGCCTTCTTGCTCCAGAATTCATGCTGTTAACCACTATACTATACTACTTCTTGAAAGCAGTACCTTATTATTTAACTTTCACTTCCTTAATGTTTGGTAAGGTTAAACAGTCTTTTACAGTTTATTAATATTAGGACCAGTCTCTTCTGTGACAGTACATACATGGTTGCTAATATAATTGATAACTTATTATTCAAATATTTACCAATCCTAAGCATTTTGCTAAGCCCTGGGAAGAACAGTATTTAGAAACTATAGCCCTTGCCCTCATAGAACTCAGGCTAGGGGAGACAGCAAACAAGTAACCAATTAGTTATAGCACAGTAAGCATGAGGAGGATGGTATGCACACAATTAAAGGAACATAGGTTGCTCCTAAGCTAGATGGAAAACTCAGGGGCAGAGGACAGGTAACTGGATAAGTGAAAGAAAATCTGAAATTAAATGAAAGGCTGAGCCTTGAAGGACTAATAGAATTTTCCCAGGTAGAAAACAGTTGGGAAATAGAGAATAAGCAGCGTAAATAATAATACATACAAAAGCTATGAGAAAAAAAGCTCTGAGGAATAATAAATTTGAAGTTAGGACAATGAACAAAATCCCCTAATGTCAACCAGCATAACCAGAAGAGATGAGAACAAGAACTGGATAGTAGGGAACACCAATGTTTAAGAGATGGGCAAAGGAAAGGGAGACCCTGCATAACTATCAAGGGCAAAGTGGTAGCCATGAAACTAGTATAGATGCATACTAGAAACTTGAAGTGGGGTGTAAAAAAAAGCAATTAGCACTGTCATATGTTTTCAACTCTTCCATCTAATAAACTTTCCTCCACCCTAAGTTTTTTTTATAATACTCCAAGATTACTTCAATCAGATGGCGTTCAAAACTGAACAAAAGAATACTGGTACATTTTCAGAAAATAGCTGGTTTAAAAAAAGAGCAGCAAAACTTAATATATAAAAATAGGAATGAGATAACCATTGCACACCTATTAGATATCCAAAATCCAGAACACTGACAACACCAAACGATGAAGAAAATGTGGAGCAACAGAAACTCTCATTTTCTGTGGTAGGAATGCAAAATGGTATAGCCACTTTGAAAAACAGTGTAGCAGTTTCTTAAAAAAAAAAAAATCAAACATACTCTTTCATATGATATAGTAATTACGCTCCTTAGTATTTACTCAAAGGAACTGAAAACTTATGACCACAGAAAAACATGTTTATAGCAGTTTTATTCATAATTGCCAATCAACACATCTTTCAGAAAGTAAATGGATAAACAGTGTTACATCCAGACAATGGACTATTATTCAGTGCTAAGAAAAAATGAGCTGTCAAGCCTGAAAAGACATGGAGGAAAATCAAATTAATGCATATTACTACATTTAAAAAAGCAAATCCAAAAGGTTCTAAACTAAGAAAAAATAAACAAAATAAAATAAAAATCAATAAACTGCATGATTCCAACTCTCTGATATTTTGGAAGAGGCAAAACTATGGAGACAGTAAAAATCAGTGGTTACCAGGATTTGGGAGTATGGAAAGGGATGAATAGGTAGAGTATAGAGAAATTTTAGGGCAGTGAAAATACTCTGTATAACAGTAAAATGATACATACATGTAATTATACATTTTAAATCCACATAATGTATAAAACTAAGAATAAACCCTAAAGTGAACTATGGACTTTGGGTGATTATGATGAGTCAGTGTAGGTTCTACAACAAATGTTCCCTCTGGTGAGGAATGTTGAGGAGGAGGAGGCTATGCATATGTGAGAGCAGAAGGTACATGGGAAATCTCTGTACCTTCCTCTCAATTTGCAGTGAAAAAAAAACAACCAAGTTTAAAACTACTCTAATCATCTGAGAGATGCAAATCAAAACAACAGTGAGAAACCATCTCACACCTGTAAGAATGGCTATCATCAACAAATCAATAAATGACAAGTGCTGGAGAGGATGCAGAAAAAAAGGAACCCTCCTGCACTGCTGGTGGGAATGCAGACTGGTGCAGCCACTGTGTAAGACAGTACGGACTTTCCTCAGAAAGTTAAAAGTGGAACTCCCATTTGACCCAGTGATCCCACTTCTAGGACTATATCCCAAGAAACCAGAAACACCGATCAGAAAGGATATATGCACCCCTATGTTCATAGCAGCACAATTTACAATAGCTAAGATTTGGAAACAGCCTAAGTGCCCATCAGCAGATGAGTAGATTAAAAAGTTGTGGTACATCTACACAAGGGAATACTACGCCACTATAAAAAAGGAACTTTTAGCATTTGCAACAGCATGGATGGACCTGGAGAGCATTATGCTAAGCGAAATAAGCCAGTCAGAGAAAGATAAATATCACATGATCTCACTCATATGTTGGATATAATCCTATCTAATAAAAGAGTAATATGCAAATTGACCATCACTCCAACACACAAAATGGCCACCCCATGTGTACACAAGATGGCCGGCAGGGGAAGGCAGTTGGGAGGGACCAGGCCTGAAAGGGAGGGCAGTTGGGGGCGATCAGGCCTGCAGGAGAGGGCAGTTGGGAGAGACCCAGGCCTGCAGGAGAGGGCAGTTGGGGGTGACCAGGCCGGCAGGGTAGGGCAATTAGGGGCAATCAGGCCAGCAGGGGAGGGCAGTTAGGGGTGACCAGGCTGGGAAGGGAGGGAAGTTAGGGGTGATCGGGCCAGCAGGGGAGGGCAGTTAGGGGCAACAAGGCTGGCAAGGGAGGGAAGTTAGGGGTGATCGGGCCAGCAGGGGAGGGCAGTTGGGGGCAACCAGGCCTGCAGGGGAGGGCAGTTAGGGGCAACCAGGCTGGCAGGGGAGTGGTTAGGGGGTGATCAGGCTGGCAGGCAGAAGCGGTTAGGGACAATCAGGCAGGCAGGCAGGTGAGTGGTTGGGAGCCAGCAGTCCTGGATTGTGAGAGGGATGTCCCAGATTGGAGAGGGTGTAGGCTGGGCTGAGGGACACACACACGTACACACACACCGTGCACAAATTTCGTGCACCGGGCCTCTAGTGATCAACATAATTTGATGAACAAGAATAGACCCAGAGACAAATGGTAGGGGGAGGTTAGAGAGCAACCAAGGACTTATATGCATGAATATTAGCATAACCAATGGACACAGACACTGGGGCAGTGGGGGCTTACCCGGGGTGGGAATGGCTGGGGGGTTGAGGTCGGGGGGAGTCAAGCGGGGAAAAAGGAGACAAATGTAAAACTTTAGACAATAAAAAAAAAAAAAAAAGACTTAAAGAGTGTTAAAGTCCTGATCCATAAAAATGTGAAACTAAAAGTGCACTACTGCTCATTTTGTCTGTGGACCACGCTGGAATACAATACTCTGCAAATAAAGAATTCCATTTATTCCCCTCCCCCCCAAAAAAATTAAAAAATAAAAATAAAAACATCCAAGTAGCTCAGACCAGTGTGGTCAGTGGATAAGCATCAACCCATGAATCAAGAGGTCACAATTCAATTCCCAGTCAGGGCACATGCCCAAGTTGTGAGCTTGATCCCCAGTAGGGGGCATGCTGGAGGCATCCAAAGGATGATTCTCTTCTCTCTCTCTGAAATCAGTAAAAACCTATTTTATTTTTTTTAAATATATTTTATTGGTTTTTACAGAGAGGAAGGGAGAGGGATAGAGAGTTAGAAACATCAATGAGAGAGAAACATCGATCAGCTGCCTCCTGCACACCCCCTACTAGGTATGTGCCCGCAACCAAGGTACATGCCCTTAACCGGAATCGAACCTGGGACCCTTGAGTCCACAGGCTGACGCTCTATCCACTGAGCCAAACTAGTTAGGGCAAAACCTATTTTTTAAAACAATAACTAAAAACATCCAAGTAACCCATAAGGAGAAAAACAAAAAAAAAATAAACAAGTAACAACAACAACAACAAAAAAAAAACACACAGAAAAAAGAACTCTGGCAGAAAGGACACAAACCTCTTCTGTATAAGAAACTCCCCTAGAATATGATTCAGTAATTGATGTAACAAGGAAACAAAGAATCAATAAGAATGCAGAAAACTTTATATATATACATATATATATATAAATATATATAACCCTAATATGCAAATAGACCTAACAACCAGTCGCTATGACGTGTGCTGACCACCAGGAGGCACACATGGAACATGGCGGGCGTCAGCAGCAAGCAGAAGAGCGCAAAACATGGTGGGCGTTGGCTGTGACGGGATGGCGGAGCAGGTGAGTGGGGGCACCAGACCAAGACGGGGCACCGGTCAATGTCACTGGGATGAGCATCTCTGGTGGTTACTGAAAATTCTTTGCTCCCACGCACCACGGTCCCACATGGCGCTCACACTTGCTGCTGGCACTGGCTCCACTTGCACCCACTGCTGGTGCCTGAGTCGCCGCTCATACCCACTGCCAGTGCCTGGCATCGGCCCTGATTGCTCAGGGCCATCAGCGAGTGTGAGCGGAGGCTGCCAGACCCAATCACCTCTCAGGGCTTCTCACCTCCCCCTGCTCTTGAGGGACGATCAGGGCAGCAGCAGCCGATTGTACCCACTGACAGCACCAGCCCAAATTGCTCTAAGCCGTCAGCGGGTGTGAGTGGGGCCAGCGCCGTCAGCACATGGGAGCAGCGGCGGCAGGAGTGGGGCTGCCGGCAGACAGGGGACTGGAGGCTGCAGCAGGAGGCTAGGTGGGAGCATGGAGGATGGGCTGAGACTCACCCCTGTGCCCACTGCAGCCTCACAGCCCACAGCTTCTTTCACGGTGCACGAATTCATGCAGTGGGCCTCTAGGCACCTTATATTCAACAAACTTTACATTGCACCATGCAATTGCAAAAAAACACATTCTTTTGGAGCACAAACATTCAAATGAATTAAAAAAAAAACATTTTCTGATAAAAAAATTATAACAGAAATCTATAACAAAAAAACAAGAAAATCTCCATGTCCAAGTAATAAGTAATTTATTTATAAAATAACTCACTGGCCTAAGGAAAACTACAATAAAAATTAGAAACTATTTTGAACTAAGGAATAACAAACAAAATGACATACAAAAATCATTAAGTTTAGCTTTTAAAAAAAATTTGGCCTGCCCTAACAGGTTTGGCTCAGTGGATAGAGCGTCCGCCTGCAGACTCAAGGCTCCCAGGTTTGATTCCAGTCAAGGGCATTTACCTTGGTTGCGGGCACATGCCTAGTAGGGAGTGTGCAGGAGGCAGCTGGTCAATGTTTCTCTCTCATTGATGTTTCTAACTCTCTATCCCTCTCCCTTCCTCTCTGTAAGAAATCAATAAAATATGTATTTTTTAAAAAATTGGCCTTAAATGCTATGTTAGCACATTGTATGGAGGAAAGGTATTTATACGTTTTACGTTGACTGGTAGTAGAGCGCGGGACACGTATTAATACGTTTTTTTATAGACTAGCGGTAGAATGCAGGTAACGTATAAATATGTTTATTTTTATACCTTTTTATTGCTCTAAAAGGATGCTAACATGCAGATATACGAATTCCAAAGGACAAAATTTGGGTCTCTAACACATACAATGGTGAATTATGTATGTACTTTCAGGTATAACGGTAATCAATCTATTCAACTGCAAAAATGGCCCGCGCCACCTGTTAGCGCGCGATAAAAACTACCCGCAAACAATGTGTTAGAAAAAAGTCTGCATATGTACAACCAAGTTAACAAATTAGAAAAAGAACCAAAAAAAGGTAGAAGGATGGAAATTATAAAGAGCATTAATAAAATAGAAAGCAAAACTTAGAGAATATAAAGCCAAAACTTGGTTTTTAGATAAGACTCAAAACTGATACATCCCTGGCAAGAACCAATCAATAAAAAAAGAGGGGAAGACATAGCACTAATCAGCAGAGTCAGGAATGAAGGACATCACTAAAAACTCTGGAGACTTTATAACATATCAAAAGTGACATCTAAAACAAAAACCTGAATAGGCATATAACTATTGAAGCAACTGAATCAACAGTTTAAACCTGCAAACAAACAGGTCCAGATAGCTTCTCCATTAAGATCTTTAAACATTCAATCAAGATAGCCTTCCTAGAGACTACACAAATTCTTCCAGAAAACAGTAGAGGATTTATTCCCTAATAACTCATTTGATAAAACAAAAAATATTTATAGCAAAACTGGGCAAGACCAGTATAAAAATAATTATGACAATCCACCAATGTATATAAGATGCAAAAATCCAAAACAAAATATTACCATACCAAACAACCTATAAAAGGACATACATCATGACCAAGTTTGGTTTACATAAGGGATGCAAATAAGGTGAACAACCGTCCTGGTGGGGTTCCCTAGAATGCAGAACATTCTGTGATAAAACTATTCCTGAGCAAATCAGGACAGTTGGTCTCCTTGTGCAAAGTTTATTTACTTTTTAATGTTAAATCAAACTAATGATTAGACTGTACAATGAACACCCACTATGATTAAAAAAAAAAAAAAGATCCTCTTGGGAAACTGTGAATAAAAATTTACTTCCTTGAATGATAAAATGTACCTAGGAAAAACCTATAGAAAACATCATACCTAATGGTGACACGCCGAAAGCTTTCACTTTGAGATCAGCACCAAGACTAGGATGCCCCGCTATCACCACTTCTATTCATCATTGTACCGGATGTCCTAGCCAGCAGAGTAAGACAAGAAAAATAAATAAAAGATATAAGAATCATAAAGAAAGAAACTAAACTGTTATTTTCAGATGATGATGTGTACACAGAAAACAGAAAAGAATCTACAAATTATTAGAATTAATGACAGTTTAACAAGGTTGCTGGATGCAAAAACATGTCTGTGTAAAAATCTACTATATTTCTATATACCAGCAACAGTAAGAAAACTGAAATTAAAGACATGGACTTCATTTACAATAGCATAAAAAATGATTGAAGAACTAAGAACAAATCTAAAATTAAAATGTATAAGAATATTACCCTGAAACATATCAAAATTTTGTAGGATATTCTTAAGGACCCAACTCTATGGAGAGAAATACCATGTTTATGGGTTAGAAGACTCAATATTGTAACGATATAGTCTCCTAGACTGATCTACAGAGTAATTCTAATAAAAATCACAGGTATATCACAGAAATATACCAGCCGGTTCTAAAATTTATATACTATCTAATAATAGACAAACATGGTAATTAACTGTACCTCTGACACACTTTCCATTGGCTAATCAGGGTTATATGCAAATTAACTGGCAACCAAGATGGCGGCCGGCAGCCAGGCAGCTGAAGCAAACAGGAGGCTTGCTTGCTCCAGTGTTGGAGGAAGCCAAGGTTCCCCGCCTGCCGCTGCCGGCCTCTGAGCTGCATTCTAAAAAACAATGTTGCAATTATAGAAGCTAAACAAACCCCAGAAACCTGCTTTCAGCCAGCCAGGCCTCAGAGCTGGAGCTGCAACAGTGTTTCAATTACAGAAGCCAAACAAACCCAGATACCTGCTTTCAGCAGCTGAGGTCTCAGAGCTGGAGCCGAGCCTCAGAGCTAAAACCGGCTCTCAGCTCCAGTGACAGCTATAGAAGGTAAATAAATCCCAGAAGAAAAAAAAGAAGAAAAAAAAAGAGAGGTTGGGAGCTTCAGTCGCCTGCCAGCCTGAAAACGGCCCTCAGCCCCTCACCCAGTCTGGCCAGACACCCCAGAGGGGACCCCCACCCTGAAGGGGGTGTGACTAGCTGCAAATAGCCATCATCCCCTCATCCAGGCTGGCCAGGCACCCAAGCAGGACCCCCACCCTGATCCGGGACACCCTTCAGGGTAAACCAGCCGGCCCCCACCCGTGCACCAGGCCTCTATCCTATATAGTAAAAGGGTAATATGCAAACTGACCCTAACAGCAGGACTAGGAATAACTGGTCACTATGACACACACTGACCACCAGGGGCCAGACGCTCAATGCAGGAGCTGCCCTCTTGTGGTCAGGGCGCTCTCACATGGGAGGAGCTCTGCTCAGCCATAAGCCAGGCTGATGGCTGCCCATACAGTGGTGGTGGTGGGAGCCTCTTCCGCCTTCTCAGCAGTGCTAAGGATGTCCGACTGCAGTTTACGTCTGCTCCCCGCTGGCAAGTGGACATCCCCCAAGGGCTGCCGGGCTGCCAGAGGGATGTCTGATTGCCATCTTAGGCCCAATCCCCTGGGGAGCGGGCCTATGCCAGCAGGTGGTCATCCCCTGAGGGGTCCCAGACTGCGAGAGGGCACAGGTCGGCTGAGGGGCCCCCCACCCCTCCCCCCAAGTGCACAAATTTTTGTGCACCAGGCCTCTAGTAGAAATATAAAGGCCCATGAATACTTGAGACATTCCTGAAGAAGAACAGAAGTTTACTTTAAAGTTCTAGTATTTAATACAATGTTGTTTTGCAAAAAAAAAAAAAGACAAATAGACGTATATGAAGGAGACGAGAAACACACCCACACATATATGGACACATTATGTATGACAAAGATGGTACATCAGAGCAATGGGGAAATGATTAACTCCTTAGTTAAGGATGCTTAGACAACTGGTTATCCATATGAAAAGTTCCCTATCCCTCACATTATACACAATCAATTTCCAAGAATATTATACATCTGAAAGTGAAAAATAAAGAATTAAAGTTTCAAATAGACAATACAGCAAAAATGTCTTCATGACCTCCAATGGAAAATTATTCTTTACCTGACACAAAAGATACTAATTGTAACAGGAAAGACGAATAAATTTGACTCTAGTAAAGATAGAAACTTGTGCTCATCAAATGGCATCAATTAAGACAATTAGAGGGGCAATATTTGCTATAGGTAGATAGAGAGATAGGCAGGCAGATAAGAAAGACAAAGAATTTTTATCTTATATACAAACAACAAAACATTAAGAAAATCAACTAACTAAACAGAAAATATGCAAAAAGCCTTAAGCAAGTATTTCACACATACACAAAAAATTTAAATGACCAATAAACATAGCACAGGTGCTCAACCAAATTAGTCATCAGGATAATGCAAATTAAAACCATAAAGAGTTAGAGCAATATATACCCCAAAGATCAACTAAGCTGAAAACTCTATTGATACCAAGTATTGCCAGAAGTTCAATGTGATAGGAATACTCATACAATGCCCCTAGGAAGTGTAACTAAGTAACACAAGTGCTTAGTAAAACAGTTTGTACATATCTTGACTCATTAATTCCACTTCTACATGCATCCCATTCAGATATATATGCTAATATACATCTGGTTACATATGTAAAATAGTAGCCTTTTGTGAATAGTCACAAACCAAAAACTCAATAGTCCATCAGCAACAAAAATGGGGTATATTCATTTAATAGAATACAACAAAAACAAATCAAATTAATCAGGATGGTGGTACATGGATGGTCACTCTACTATGATTCTTAAACGGTAAATTTGCTTAATAAACTTTCCTGTGTTTTACTTTATATAAAAACACTGAAAAATTCAATTCATTAACATTCCAAACAAACCAAAAAGAAACCAGGACTCATCAAAACTGTTCTGTTACAGTAAATTAAACAGGTATCATAAATGTCCAAAAGTACATTTAAAAATGAAATAAAACAAAATATAAAGCAACTGTTCAAATGCTAGTACAAATTTGCACAGATGAGACTGGCTTTTATATGGAAACAAAAGCCTGATTGTTTAATCTGAATATGACGAATAACATGTTCAATTATAAACTGATTAAATGCTGTGGTAGACAGGCTCTAAGATAGCTTCCAAATATCTCCACCTCTTAGTATTCATACCCTTCTAAATTCCCTCTCTTCTTGTGGGCTGGAACTACTTATTTGCTTTTAATGAACAGAAAACAGTACCCATGTTGGGATGTCACTTCCCAGATTCATTTACAAAAGTATGTGCTGTTTTCAAAACCTCTCTTGTTTTCTCACGTGCTTCCTAAGGGAAGCCAGCTGTCATGTAGGAAGCTATCCTATGGAGAAGTCCTTGTGGCAAGAAATTGGCATTTCTTTCCAAGAGCCAGTGAGTGAGCTTGGAATGGTTCCTATCCCAGTGGGACCTTGAGATAACTGCCATCCTGGCCAACAGTTTGACTGTAGCTTAGTAAGAAACCCTGAGCCAAGACACTCAGTTACACTGCACCCAGGATATTAAATGTTTGATGTTTGAAGCCATTAAATTTGAGGGTAGCTTGTTACACAGCAATAGATAACTAATTCAGAGGTCTACTAAGTGCACAATCCCGTCTCTTAATATTTGAAAGAGTCAGTAGGGTAAAATAAGTAAAAAATGAAAATTAAATATAGGATCCTAATACCCTAAGATACTAGGAAGATGTGACATTGAAATTATTATGTTAAATCTGAAAGGCAGATTTTACTTCTTTTTGGTATACATCGATGTCTAAACCAAGACTCATCATAACCCCAATTAAAAGTTAAGTATAGCCCTGGCCAGGTGGCTCAGTTGGTTGGAGCATTGTCCTCTACACCGAAAGGTTTTGGGCTCCATTCTGGCCCAGAAGAGTACGGGAGGCAACCAATCAATGTTTCTCTGTTTTTCTCTCTCTCCCGACCTCTCCCTCTCTCTTCCTCTTTCTAAACATATTCTAAACATACCCTTGCGGGGAGGGAGGGAGGGGAGAAAATGGGGAGGGAAAAAGGAAGGAATGAATGAATAAATAAGAAATCAAAGTTAATTTTCAAAATCTGAATGCTGCCCTGACCAGTTTGGCTCAGTGGATAGAGCGTCAGCCTGTGGACTGAAGGGTCCCAGGTTCGATTCTAATCAAGGGCATGTACCTTGGTTGCAGGCACATCCCCGGTGGGGGGTGTGCAGGAGGCAGATGATTGATGTTTCTCTCTCATAGATGTTTCTAACTCTCTATCCCCCTCCCTTCCTCTCTGTAAAAAATCAATATATTTTTTAAAAAATCTGAATGCTAATCTTAGGAAAATAAATTCAAAAGCAGTACTTTGCCTCATGATCATTCTGTATTTTACTTGAGTTAACTCCAAGTACAAATTATACTACTAGAGATAAGACTTTTTACAATCATATTCATTTTGAGGATTAAATATGAAAATATACTTTATAATACATGCAAAAAATATAACCACTGACTTTATTCCATCTACACTATATCTTGAAGTATTATTCGACTATATTTTCTAGACTAAAGTTTATTATGATTACAAATCACTACTGTACCCAACTCCAATCATGAAGAAATTTATGAAATGTAATAAAACAGGTAAAGTATGTTAACCTAGCTCCAAATTTTCAAATGTTTAAAATTTGTTAACCTAGCTCAGTGATGGCGAATCTTTTGAGCTCGGCGTGTCAGCATTTTGAAAAACCCTAACTTAACTCTGTTGCCGTGTCACATATAGAAATTTTTTGATATTTGCAACCATAGTAAAACAAAGACTTATATTTTTGATATTTATTTTATATATTTCAGTGCCATTTAACAAAGAAAAATCAACCAAAAAAATGAGTTCACGTGTCACCTCTGGCACGCGTGCCATAGGTTCGCCATCACTGACCTAGTCCTCAAAGTCCCATGTGTAATTAAGCTTGAAATACTCAAAAATCACTGAATGATGAATACACCGAACACAAGAAAACCAAAATGTATTATTGACAATATAATCAGTGCACAGAAGAGGCAACCAATATTCAGAAGTACCTGGAACTACAGTAGTATGTCTCTTGGTTAAACTGCTTACCATGATAAAATATGGACCAAAGAAAACCAAAATGAATCATTCACAAGATCACATTACTTCAAATTAAGTTAAGCTGAAAAATTCTACAGCACTATTACCCCAGACATTTAATAACAAACATAGAGAAACACCAAATTAGAGAGAGGACAAATTAGGATCACAAGAAAGAGTTACTGTTAAGAACCAATTCTCCATTGATCTCACACACTTCTGCTCATCTTGTGATAGATATTGTTCTAAATTATCTTTTCAATTATGGATAAAGAATGTCCCGGCAAGACAGAAACAGTGCTTCTTCCAGGAAACAGGGCAGATTTATTTTCTGATCAATATAATAAGAAGTGTGTCCCTGCATCAAGGTTGGACAGATTTGCTAGCAGACCCCTTTAAAAGACTAGGGTTTCCTAAGTTCAGGTTTCCTTAGTTGTAATATAAATCCATGTATGTGTAGTGTCAACCTGGATCCATCTCTACATTGCCCCTGTAAAACTTGGGGGTCACAAGGAACTGATGCAAATAAGAGGCTGATGCTGCCAGATTGATATAATTAAGTGCTTTATCTCCAACCCAGGAGTCACACGTCTGCTGCCAGCACCTATAAACTGTAACAGGCTAACTTGTTAACTTGCTGGTAAGATTAAAAACCTCAGAACCCTTACAGCTTTTTTAACAGTATTATGCTATGTTCTCATTACCTGAAACAATTTCAAATCTAACAATTTATTGTAAGCATTAATAGACCCCTAGAGAAGCACTAAAAAACCTCAGGGGCTAATGAAAACCTTAAATAACTCAGGATACAGACAATGACCAGCCATTTCGTTTAATGCCCAGATACTTAACTGATTTCATTTAGTCATTCATTATCAGGCAATTTCCTATGTACTGAATCTTAGTCTCAATAAGTTCAAAGTTTAAGGCAAGAAGAAACATGTACAACTACTGCAAAACAATTGCACATTCTGTTTTAAAACTAGGGTATTGTATGGAATATGGAAAATTATCACTCTTCCAAAGAATTTTCTATAGAAAAAATGTTGAGTGTACATATTTAATTAATAATTTTATTTCTATATGTTATAAAATTTTCAACTTTGTTATTCAAAGTGTGGTCCAAGGACCAAGAGCATTATCAACTGAAGCTTGCTAGAAATGTAGATTACCAAAATCTGACACACACACCCTTAATCAGAACTTGAATTCTAACAAGATCCTCATGCATATTAAAGTTTAAGAAGTACCCACAAAAAAAGGAATAAATAAATCTTAAATTTATAATGAAGATAGTGTTTCTGATAACAGACATTAAAATAAAAATTGTTAACAAAAGTTAAGGATAAGAAAAATATAGTCATAAGCCATGTAAAAAATATTAGCTATAAGCACTAGCATAATACAAAGCTTTTATCTAAAAAGTTAAAAATACAGATCATGAATAATCAAAAAAGGGGAGTTATCAAATTAAGATAATATAAGGTTCTAGCAATGCACAAAGTATTTCATCAAAATAGAGACATTTCTCATCTTTTAATTTTCAAAAATAATAAAAGATAGCCAAGGACCTAGCACATAATAGGTGATCATATTTCTTAATGAGTAAAAAGTATCCTAATTAGACAACTCAAAATAAAAATACATAAGATTTGAGATAGGAATTTAAATATAAAACAACTTTCAAAGTTATTTTAGCATGCTACCAAAGGCATAGGATTTTCCCTTTGATTTTTCTATACTTAGTACAAGTGCAATATGACTAAGGAATTTTATAAGTGTTAAATTAGAACATTCCAGTTATAAAATTGTTAATAAAAATTATCTTCTAGCTATCCTGCATGACTTACATCTTTTAAGTTCTAAATAGGTAGCTATGTTTTTACTTGTTTTCACCCCATCATGCATTTTTATCATTACAAAAATTGTAACCCTTTCTACCTAAGGTTCTATTACCTAAATTTTCTTTCAGGGTGAAGGGTGGGCTGTCATTCAAGAATTCTGTTTTATATTCTTTCAGCTTTGAGGTAACTCACTGCATGCAATCCTATGCACATCTCCAAAAAAGGGATTTTTAAAGAATCAAGTTGTAAAGGTAAAAGAAATTAAAATAACAAAGCTTAAGAAAACTCAAATGGTTTTTAAATATTAAAAAAAATTTTTTTAACCTGATATGCCTTTACAAAAATAGGGGAGAAATGGGAATAGTCAACAACAGTAAATAAAACATTATGTAAAATACACAAAATAATATACCTCTCTCTTATTTCTTCTTGCAACCTTGAGGAATTCCATAAGGATCTGTAGTTGGGCTGCATGTGATTCCTATAATAGAAAATTATAATTGTTCTTATAAAAATATAACTATGAGATCAACGTTTTCTTTAATACCACAATATAATCAGTAGGAAACAACTTAATGCATCCATTTAAGTCAGTCTATTACTTCTATTCAGTTTTCCCATTTGCTAATTGGAATTTTAAAAAGCAAACCATTTTCCCCAAAACTAAAACTAATTTTAAGAAAAAGGTGCCTTAAATTACATTCCTCATCTACCTTGCTAAAAAACTACTCATGGTAAGTGGCAATTCTGCTATCTGTCTTGCCTTCCTATTTCCAATCATGCCAATACAACATGAAGAAAAAAAATCATGGTAGAACTAACAGAGTAGAGATTCTATACACTAACACAATTTTCCTCATAAAAATTTTATTTGCAGGGGAGTAAGAAGCATGATACATGAAAAGAAGTCCATATATCAGAAGTCAAATTTACTATTTCTGATTATTACCTAATCACAGATGTGACAATTAATACAGTCTTATAAAAGATTTCAGTCAAAATCAAACACTTAAAAACAAAATTTTAATATCATCAACTGAAGGAAGGGGTAAATAACCCAACTTGGTAACAAACAAAAATTTAACAGATAAATGATTATTATAAGCTTAACATTTCTTGGGTATCAAAAAATACAATCACAAAAAATATATATTTTAATGTTAAAATTCACATAAAGAATTAAGGAATTGCAAGTGAATCAATACATATATGTACAAAGAAAATCAAAAGGTAAAAATGGAATTTCAATGGGATAGTTTATGAACAAATATAATTATGATTTTTCATATATATTTGAAAAATAGATAAAAAATGCCCAGTGGAACACTTCCAAAACAAACAAAAATAAATAAATAAGAGAGATTAACCAGTTAACTGCCATGTGTCCAAAACGTAAACCATCCCTCTTGCCTCTATAGATGCTTATGGCATACAAAGGGTTAATAAAACTTGCATTTACCTGGCTATGCAACAGAATCATAGGAGCCAGTTGTTAAAATAAACACTGGGGCAGGTTTTACCTCATTCTATTACTTTAGAAAAGATTCTAGGAATACATATATTTAACAATTCCCCAGATAATAAGAATAAGCCCATCAAAATTTGAAGAATCACTAAGATATTACATGTACTACAAAAGAGCATGGCCACTTCACCTCCATTCCCAGAGTATATCCCCTTTGGGGATATTCTTTAAAAGGCATTTTAAAGAATAAGAGGCAAAAGAGATCAATGAAATGTTTAAGCCAAGACAAAAAAGGACAAAGGAGGCAAATCTGAACTGATAATCACATTAGGATATTCCAATTAACAAACACAACTGAATTAATATATCACAACTAAGTAAGTGTGCTCTCCCTCCTGGGAGCAAGGCCACACATTTCCCTTTCTCTTCTTTACCCCCCACAGGCATGTATCTCCTAAGCTCTAACGGACCAGAGAAGACTTGTGACCAGAGGAGCAATGGGCAGAGGCAGCTCCTCCTGGGCTAACCCTAAATCTGTCCCCAAGGTCCCCTTTTCTCTGACCCTCCAGTGAACTGACAGCAGCCCCACCTTGGTTCACTTCTTTCCCATAATGTTTCTAGAGAGCAAAAGCAGCCCTTCCTAGTCTCTCCTGTGGGTTTTCTATCCTAAGTCCTTTCTTCTTTCACTGTCCCCAACTTTAATAAACATACTCTCAAAATAAAAATAAATACATACATTTGTAAAGCATGGTGTGATGAGATTTTAAAGTGAAGTTTTTCTTGCATAACAAACTGGCATTTATTGAACCTGAGACACATTCCTGAAAAGTTAAACTATCCTAAAGAACAAACAGGTGCTCTGTGTCCCAACAATATGACATTGTATCCCAGGATACATTGGGACTCTTTCTTGGAATTCTTCACACTGATTATTTACAACTGTCTACAGATTATTAATGGCTAGAGAGTCAAGATCACATCTTTATACAAAAAGAAACATGCACTACCAAGACTGCTAATAAAAAATACAGTTCATTTGCAAAAAAAGTGTACAAACTATCTTCAAAATAGTAAGTTTGAAACTTCATTTCTGTCTATCAACTAGGACATGTAAACAGGTTAAGAATGCTACTGATTTGTAAAAAAGGGGGAGAGCACCACAAACTTTATGATAAAAACAACAATAACACTTTTCCTTTGATCTTGGAATATCATTTGACTTTGTAAATTAGGAGTACTATTTATTACTTGGATTTTAAGAAAAGGGAAGAGAAAAGAAAAGCAAGAGGGGGAGGAGGTGGGGTAGACAGAAGAGAAGACAAAACAAGACTTAAATTTTAGGTATTAGAGAAAGGATTCTAACCTAAAAATCTTGTAAAACTTTTGAGTGCTTCCCCTACTTGGCCTAAGTCCCTATCTATAAAATAAGCAGGTAACATTTCACAAATCAAGAGTCACTTTGCCATGTCTTGTGTAATTGTTACTATGATTTAGGTGGTTAATTTTCTCTATATCAATACATTCTTTTCCTTAAATCTACTATCAATAAAATGGTAAAGGATATGCACTTCTGGTAGTATGATTAACTATAACCACCTTCAGAACAAGGAATATTTCAAGTGATAATCAAATACAATTCATAATGATAAATGGAACAATTCATCCAGAAGACATAACAATCCTAGACATGTATACATTTTTGGGGGGACATCTACACTTAATGAGGAGCTTCAAAATACACGAAGCAAAAATCACAGAAAACAGTGAAAAATGGAAAATCTAAATTATATTTTTAACATATCCTTATCAGTAACTGACAGAGCTAGGAGGGAAAAAAGATTGAATAATATTAACAAACTACATAATCAATTTTATAAAAGCATTACAACAAAGAGCAATACTGTTTTCAATAGCAAGTTATCATTTAACAAAATAGACCATATACCATATAATGAAAACCACAATAAATTTCAACAGATCAGCCCTAGCTGGTTTGGTTCAGTGGATGGAGCATCGGCCTGCGGACTGAGGGGTCTTAGGTTTGATTCCGGTCAAGGGCACATGCCTGGGTTGTGGAGTCAGTCCCCAGTGTGGAGCATGCGGAAGGGAGCTGAGCAATGATTTTCTATCATCATTGATGTTCCTATCTCTCTCTCCCTCTCCCTTCCTCTCTGAAACCAATAAAATATAGTTGAAAAATTTTTTTTTCAACAGACCAAAAGCATACAAATTGAACTTCTATATCTGGCTAAAATGTAGTGAGAAATACAGAATGAATATATATAGATAGATAGATATAGATACACTAAGATTAAGGCCCCCTTAAAAATAAAAACAGGACAAATCTGCAACAACCCTGTCCCCCCCGAAAAGACACAGAATGGGAAACTCATTTTGGTCACCTTAACTTCACCTACTCCTTTCTCCCACTAAAATATTCCCATTCTGTGATCCAGATCAAGCTATGTTAATCAGAATCTATCCACAGAAAATTTTAAACTGAAGTTGGAAGTACAAGTGAACCTATCATCTACCATGTGATAAAAATCTTAGAAAAGACAATCATACCTGTTTTTCTCTCTCTCTCACGCACGAGCGAGCACACACACACACAAAGAGGAAGCCCAAAGACAGATTCATGGTTCCAATCTTTCTAATGTTTGGTTGATAAGCTCTTCCCTTTTAATGTATATGAACTACTCACTCCCTTATCCTATCAATAAATATCTGCTTCTTAAGCTAGTTCGGAGTGGGTATTTGCTTAAGGGGTGCATTGCTTATCATGAATCATATTCAATTCCTAATACGTGCAAATTCACATTTTACATTTTTACATGAAATAAATGCAATTTTCTATTTATCTACATTTCATTACATCAAACTGGATATATTCAGTTCCAGTTCCCATCTTTCTAAATGCACTTAGTTAAGCAATATACTACTACTATACCAATGGAGACCTTTTGGGAGTACTTTATGTAGATAAAAATAATCTCTATTTTCTCCTTCAAATCTTGTATGTAAAGAGGGGACAATATGGCAAAGAAGATATTCATTAGAAGAAAGACAACCAATATTAAAATAAAATTGTACTTTCTCATGATCTTTCTTAACACTCAACTTTTGTTACTACAAACTGGCCACTCTAAGTTATATTACAAATATTTTGTTCTTTCTCTTATTTGAAAAAGGGGAATCTGTTATAAGTGACACCTTGAAGATGTTTCTAGCTGAATAAAATTGGATGAATTAAGTGACACTATCCTATTATTTATAAACATTTCTAGATCTTTTACAATGGAATAAACAGCACCATTTAAATCAATGTTTTTTTAAGTTCAGCTACCACTTACTGCTTCCAGTTGTTTCTTCTTCTGCACTAGTAATTCCAACATGAGGTTGACGTTGGCCAAATCAAGGTTATCTTGGTCAGTTCCCAGTAAATCTTGAAAGATTTGCCACCTGTGGCCATTCTAAAAATAAGGAAAAGAAACACAATAACTTTCTAAGAAGACTGTTTTAGTGTCTAAAACAAATGTTTAACTGCTACTTCCTAATATGATTATTACACAGATAACAAAAACCCTATATAATAAAAGCCTAATATGCAAATCGACCGAACAGCAGAACAACTGGTCACTATGAGGCGCACTGACCACCAGGGGGCAGACATTCAATGCAGGAGCTCCCCCAGCCCTCAGGCCCCAGGCCAGCCAAGGCAGGTGCCAGCAGGGGGCCCCCCCGATTGCCCCGCCTGTCACCCCGCAGATTGGCCCTGATCGCCAGCCAGGCCTAGGGACCCTACCCGTGCCTGAATTTTGTGCACTGGGCCTCTAGTACACTATATTGTTCCAACCTATTTTTCCCCAGCTAGTGGCTTCCCACTGCCTTCTCATGATCATTTAAATACTCCTTTCCCCTTAAATTTATTTAGATAACAGACATGAAAGGCATATTCAAGACAAATGTTGAGTCAGCATCTCTAAAGGTGTAATTCCTTTCAGAATAATTGCCTGAGTTTTAATTCTTTTTCTAGCCATATTTTCAACTTGGTATTTAGTTGTAAGGTCTTAATTTAAGCTCACTTGCCTCAATAATTTGGGGCTAATCCTCTTAAATTGAGACTCTTTCAACAGTTTTTCCCAAATTACCACACATAGTTTTACTGTGCCGTATAATCTTTCAACTGTCACGTATTACAAGCAAACTACCTAAATGTGATCCCACCAGACCTTCCAAAAGATGATCACTAGAGTAAATTTTAAACAATGCAGTTAAGAAAGTTCTTTATTAAACAAAACAATGGTAAACAAATTTCCTTTAAGAAAAATCAACAATATACTAAAATTTGAATATCTAATATTAAAGCAATAAAAACAATGAATTAAAATGTATTAAAAATAGTAATAAGAGTTGAAACATACGGTGCTACTCACTGAGTGGTCCAATTTGAACCTCTTTTCCTCAAACCTTTGCTTCTGTTTGAGAATGAGCTCATTCACTGAAAATAAAAACAAGAATCATGCATAATTGTGTTAAATGTATCATCTAATTGTTCTGTTTAGATGAACTGTATTTTAAGTTTACAAAGCTTCAAATTAAAATGATGCTAAGCAGAAATTTCAAATTAAAAACAGTTTTGTCACAGGCTACTACTGGTAAAACTATTACTATTATTACTCAGAATTCTTCTCAGAATATGTACCTACTCTTACACGTTTCAATAATGTCACTGCTTGGCACTTGGAGAGAGACAATTCTTCACTGTGTGAGATTGTACCATGCTCTCCATGGTAACTGGTTGAGTCTATGAGGTAGATACTAAAGATTATATTTTTTCTTTTTGTTTATTTGACTCCTCTATAAATATCCTGGCAGACAATGTCAGTTACCTATCCACAAACCATCCATCTTTTATTTAAATAACAGCAGATTTTTTCCAAGTGTCAGATTACCACATACTTTCAGAGGCGCTAGACCCTTCCTCAGGTCCATGGTATTTAGTCATTTATACTCTTGCCAGTGACTGACATGGTGTTAAGTTTGTGACCTAGTTTTGACCAATGAGGGGAATGCTGTCTTTCAGAAAGAGAAGTAGAGGAGAAAAACGAGTTCATTCCCTGCCATCATGAATGGATAATATCTGGAAATGCTTAGAGCCATTCTGCAGTCTTGAGGGGATCTAGCCTAAGACCAATACATATGCTGGGGATGGAGGAACAAAAAGATGGAAAGAACTTGATAATGTTACAGAACCACAGAATTAACTAGTTCTAGAAATTCTTTTTATGGGAATCAATACATTTTCCTTAATGGTTAAGCCACTTTTAATTGGATTATTCTGTCTTTAACAGCTAGCTGATTTAAAAAAATGATAAAGGGAAACTAGCACTAGGCTAGGTAGGTGCTTTAATTTACAGACATTATCCCATTGGTTGTTCTTCCTATTTAAAGATGAGGGAATATTAGAGAGCATGACACACAGTACATAAGAGGGTTGGGATACAAACCCAATTATCTAAAATTTCCACTACACCACAATCCAACTACAAATATTTCCTAACAAACAAGAGAGGTATCAAGCCCACACTAGATATCCAAACTTTAAAAGTGAGTAAGACTAAATCTAAGTAACACTCAATCCAAGACTCAAGCAGCTCAGAGTAGGAAGACAAATGTATATGATGCAGTAGTTGTAACATAATGTAAAAAATCAGTGTTATCATTGAAACAGATTTGCAAAGAACACAGAAGAGGAGTAATCAAAATTTAAGAAATAGGCTTCCAGTAGAAGGTGACATTAGAATTGAGCCAAAACAGGAACACAGAGATTAACTAAGTGGAAAAAATTCAGATAGAGGAAGGGGAGGCAAGGGACAAAGTCATAAGACAACAGAAGATAAAGTGATTTAAAATCAATATGGCTGTAACACAGGGTCACAGTGATTTTGTTAATGATTAACAGGGGCTAAGAACTAAGATTGGAAATGTAGCTAGATTGGAGCCAGATTCTGAAGAAGCTGGTATGTATTTCACAAGTAAAGTTATCATTATAACCAAAGGAAGATAACGAAGAGAGCTTAAAATAATGTAGTACTGGGAAATAAAGAGGAGTGTGTAAATAAGTGTTTAATGTTTCAGTTATAGAATTACCCATTTGAATAAAATGTGAGTTAGCCCTAACCGGTTTGGCTCAGTGGATAGAGCGTCAGCCTTCGGACTGAAGGGTCCCAGGTTCGATTCCTGTCAAGGGCATGTACCTTGGTTGCGGGCACATCCCCAGTAGGGGGTACAGGAGGCAGCTGATCGATGTTTCTCTCTCATCGATGTTTCTAACTCTCTATCCCTCTCCCTTCCTTTCTGTAAAAAAATCAATAAAATATATTTTTTAAAAACTGTGAGTTAAATAACTGTAATACTTTACATATATATTACATTGCATTTGACCAAGAAATCTCATATACCACTGAAACTGAAGGATAATCTATATTCATAATTATAATTTTATAGATTCTTATAACACCCATAGTACT
This sequence comes from Myotis daubentonii, assembly GCF_963259705.1. Taxonomy (NCBI): domain Eukaryota; kingdom Metazoa; phylum Chordata; class Mammalia; order Chiroptera; family Vespertilionidae; genus Myotis; species Myotis daubentonii. The sequence continues at coordinate 24,170,179 of NC_081857.1, read as the reverse complement.
AAGAATAAATAATGCATTTCTACTGCTAAATTTTCCTTTTTAGCAACTGTCTTTAGATGCAGGATAGTGTAGTAAAAGCACAGACTCTTGAGCCAGACTGCTTAGGACCAAATCCCTATTCTGCCACTTACTGGCTGAATAACTTTTATGCAGTTAAATTCTGCCTTACTTTCCTCACCTGAGAAATGAAGATGACAAATGATAATTAAATGCGTTAACATACATAAAGCACTTAGGACAGTAGTAAGGATGTTACATGCATTATGCTACTTAAAAAAAAACAACCACAGGGATTTTAAACTTTGCATTCATGTTGTCCTTTACTTTAAAAGGAGGGCCATTCGCCCTGACTGGTTTGGCTCAGTGGATAGAGCGTTGGCCCGCGGACTGAGGGGTCCCGGGTTCGATCCCAGTCAAGGGCATGTACCCTGGTTGTGGGCATATCCCCAGTAGGGGGTGTGCAGGAGGCAGCTGATCGATGTTTCTCTCTCGTCGATGTTTCTAATTCTCTATCCCTCTCCTTTCCTCTCTGTAAAAAAGATCAATAAAATATATTCAAAAAATAAATAAATAAAAAGAGGGCCATTCATTAGGAAGATTTAAAAATTAATTTATAATTTTTATCTATAGACAGAGGAAACTAAGAGAGAGAAAGGGAGGGAAAGAGGAAGGGACAAAAGGAGGGAAAAAGAGAAAGAGAGACCGCGAAAGGATGGGGCAGCTAAAGAGAGATCTTACACAGGAAGGAACAGGGAGACTAGTGAGGAAGCCTTGCAGGAATGGAGAACAAATGCAGAATTGCAGAAGTGGAATAGTTGGATGAGACACTGCCACCCAACGCCCTAACCCCACATGAGCCTTCTAGGATCAAGAGAGAGAGCTCTGAGAGCTGAAATAATGTAAGTAAATAACTTAAGAAGAGTTTTTCAGCATAGAAAAAAACATGTGGTATTCCACTTTAGAAAGAGATCTCAGTGGTATCCTGAGTGCATAAGAAATATAATCCCTATTTACTTACTGTGAGGAAACCTAAGAGTCTGACCATCACTATACAAAGGTAAAGGCTGAAGATGGGCAGAAAAACAGAAATAGATATATCAGGATAAAATGTTATTTCCATGGCTGGCATAAAAAATCTCTGCACTGTAATTAAGACTTCAAAAATATTTACATTCCAATTACTCAAAATCAAAAATTTCTATCCACAAAAAGAGTTTAAAAACTATATCATCACCAGGATAATTTCTAGCTTAGAAAATCAGTAACTGTGACTTCAATATTCACTAGTGAACACACACACACACACACACACACACACACACACACACACTAACATATAGAACACTGTATTTATAGTATGAAATTACTTTCCAACATTTTTACATTCCTTCCATACTGGTGTATAGCATTCGCATTCCCTCTCTCTCTCTCTGTCTCTCTCTCTCTCTCTCTCTCTCTCACCATTTAGAAAGTCACATAACAGAATTTCTAACTTATAGACTTACTAAGGAATACTGTTTAAAAAATTTAGTAAATCTCCAAATTTTCAGAACATTTGATTCCCTTCCGTATTTAATCATTTCAAAAGAAATAGTTTTCCAAAGTTATGCAACTGATAGAAAAGTGATTCTAGAGCCCACACGGCAGCATTAATCCAAGTTCAGGAACCTAAAGGCTTCTGCTTTGAAGGATTTGTTTTCCCTTTTATTTAACCTAGCCCATGAAGTCCAGTCCTGCAGAATATCAAACCACTTATATTTCCTCATTTCCTAAGTTCCTTATCCAAGTTTATCATAAAACTCTATCTATGTAGAAGAATTTGATATTCCAATAGAAAACCTTCGCAATATTTCTTCCAAGGTTCCTTTCTGCTATGCAATCATCTAATCATTTTCCTTAATGAAAAATTACTAAATGGTAGAGAAAAAAAGAATTGTAGCCAATGCAATTTTAGAGCAGAGATAAAAATGAAAGCCATAGCTGAAAAGGTTCAAATTCATGGTTTATTATAAACCAACATTGAGCTGAGAAAGTCAAACTGCAACTGGAGCACTGGCAAGTCAGAATTTAATATGCAAGTAAACATCACACTATAACTCTGAGTATGTTACTCTTTAGAATGAAGCATTAAACTTTTGACTAATATACACAGTAGTACTCTACTTCATGCCTACCCATATCTAAAAATTAATCTTTGGAAAATTAATCTTCATTCCTAAAAACTCAATCTAAAGATTTCCAACAAACCTTAGGCTATTCAACAAGTAGAATCTACACTAATAAAAGAGAAAAATGGTAATTGGCGTACGACGATACCCTTTTCATTGGCTAATCAGGGCTATATGCAAATTAACTGCCAACTAAGATTGGCAGTTAACTGCCAACTAAGATTGGCAGTTAACTGCCAACAAGATGGCGGTTAATTTGCATATGTAGGCACAATGCAGGGAGGCGAAAGGGAAAGCAGGAAGAAGCCCCCTGCCACTGACAGTGATCGGAAACCCAGGGGGGAGCTAAGAGCAGGGGGGCAGGGCAAAGGTGGCCCTGGGGCCGCCTTTGCCCTGCCCCCCAGCCATGATCGGAGAATCAGGCGCCTTTGCCGCCCTGGCCAGTGATAGCAGGAAGTAGGGGTGGAGCCAGCGATGGGAGGTGGACACGGTCGAAGCTGGCAGTCCCGGGAGCTAGGGGTCCCTTGCCTGGGCCTAAAGTGGAGCCCACGATCGCGGGGCCGCTGCAGCTGTGGGTCCCCGCTGCCCGGGCCGGACGCCTAGGCCAGAGGCGTCAGGCCTGGGCAAGGGGCCGATCCTGCGATTGGAGTGTGATGGGGGTCAACACCTGAGGGCTCCCAGTATGTGAGAGGGAGGGGGCAGGCTGGGCTGAGGGATACTCCCCCCCCCCCCCCGCCCCACACCCAGTGCACGAAATTCGTGCACCGGGCTCCTAGTTCTTATATATTCACGAATATCTTGATAATATCTTGTCTCTGACTAGACATTTTTATCAACCATTTACTATTTACCCTAAGCATTTCCTATTTTGTCTCTCTTCTCCAGCTACCATTCCTCTCTCAAAAATTCTACATCCATATCTTCCTTCCCTACTTCTTACTTTTCTATTGCCTCCCAGGTCACAGACTCTCTGCCCCCATGCAGGAATGTTCATGGCTTTTTTTTTTGTCCTCCCCCCTCTACCTTAATCCTTTTTTCCATGTTTTTTACTTCTGCCCCTGAAGCAGAAACAGCAGGAATACAAAACACCATATAAAGAGACAAGAATTCTGGACATCTGGCATTCTCCTTTAGCCTCACATTCTGTCCAGCCATCTATGCAAGAATCTAAGAGTAGTGTCAATCAAATTTTTTTAAAAAATTAAAAATATGATAAGGTATGGAATCTGTCACAACCCAGGTAAGACTGGGGAAAGCATCTGGTGAGTAGAAAAGAGAGACTTGCTTAGTCAAAGCTATGTTTTCTGAATAAATTAAATGCTAGCATACACTTTGGGGGGGAAAATATTTTAAAAATAAAAAATCATTCCAAAGACTCACCTAAGAAATTAGGATACAGATGGTCAATATTATCCACAACATAGTTACACTTGGGACATCTATTATTGTCCTCCAAACTCTGATGAATACACTTGTAGCTATTAGCAGAGAAAAACAATAAAATAGGTTTGATTAAGTCAGCGATAGATTAATAAACTGGTCACAAAATAATGTCTATTAGTTTTCTATTCCTCATTTTCAACTTAAGCAATCAAACAGTTTATCCAATTTATTCCAGCTTATATGTGTATATCATAAAGAAGATACATAGGGCATTTATTAGACAATAGTATACAAAGTTATTGAAAAATAAATTCAAATAACAAATCTACTGAATATAAAATTTAAAAAGATGATTAACTGAAAGTAGAATATACTACTCCCAAACAAAAAAATAAACAACAGGAATTAAACATACACAGATTACATACCCACATACCCATTAACATGGCTACTATTTAAAAAAAAAAAAAAAAAGGCAAAAATCAACAAGTGTTGGCAAGGATGTGGAAAAATTGGAACCTTTATGCACTGTTGATGGGAACATAAAATGGTACTGCAACTATATATAGAAAGTAGTATGGCTATTCCTCAAAAAAAATAATCATAGTATTACCTATAATCCAGCAATTCCACTATGGATATATAACCAAAAGAACTAAAAGCAGTGTCTCAAGGAGATATTTATATACCAATGTTCAAAGTAGCATTATTAACAACAGTTAAGAGATGAAAGTAATCCAAGAGTCCACTGACAGATGAATAGACAAAATATAATAGATACATGCAATGGGATATTATTCAGCCTTAAAAGGAAAGGAAGTTTTGACACATGCTACAATATTAATGAAACTTGAGAACATTATGCTAAGTAAAATAAGCTAGTCACAAAAAAGACAAGTACTACTTGACTCCACCTATATGAGGTCTAGAATAGTCAAATTTACAGAGATAGAAAGTTAAATGGCAATTGACAGAGGCTGGGGAAAGGGAAAAGGAGGAGTTGTTTAATAGGTATAGAGTTCCTGTACGTCTGCTTGTAGTTAAATTTTTATCTCAAGTGTAGAGTGAGTTCATTGTGTTTTACTTTATCCACTGGCCTATCCAAGGCTCCTCTCTCGCTTTGTTTTACTTTGTTATATTTCTTTTCTTCTGAATTGAACATTTTTTTCTTCCTTTAAACCAGTGGTTCTGAACCTTCCTAATGCCGCAACACTTTAATACAGTTCCTCATGTTGTGGTGACCCCCAATCATAAAATTATTTTCGTTGCTACTTCATAACTGTAATTTTGCTACTGTTATGAGTCGTAATGTAAATATCTGATATGCAGGATGTATTTTCATTGTTACAAATTGAACATAATTAAAGCATAGTGATTAATCACAAAAACAATATGTAATTATATATGTGTTTTCCAATGGTCTTAGGCGACCCCTGTGAAAGGGTCATTCGACCCCCAAAGGGGTCACGACCCACAGGTTGAGAACTGCTGCTTTACACTTTGGCATCTCTGAAAATTGGGTTATGTGTTATAAATGATGGGATTAAGAAATGTTTCTATTGGCTAAAACTAGCCATTGGATGTAGTAGCTGTTTTGCAAGAAAAAGTTCTGGATATTGAATGAACACAACAATGTGCACATATACTTAACATTACTGAACTTAAAAGTGTTTAGGATGGTAAATTTTATTATGTGTATTTTACCACAACTAAATTTTACAAAATATACACATATTAATGACACTGATAGACGTGTTAAAAAGAACACAGAAGTTTTTAATCCTCTATATTCTTTTCCAAAGTCCGTTTAGCCTATTTTACTGGGCCTCATACCTATTCCAGCAAGTGAGTTAAAGGTGCTTTGTACTGATTACCCAGAACCACACCCCAATTTTCTAAAAGAGCAGTTAAAAGCTCTTTAACAATTAATAAACCCAAAAGTTTTAAAATCTACCTGTAAAGCCTATCGTAAACCTAACTATTTCACAGATATTATGCACCAACCATATGCTTACTGCCTTGAGCCAAAGAACCTATAAAAATATATCAAAAAAATAATATGATTACAAGATAACCAAAATTACTTAAAAAAAAAAAAAAAACTCTCACTAGCTACATTTACACAGATTTAAGAATACCAAAAGGCAATTTTGCTAAGTAAAATCATCTTACCAAAAGCTGTGGCCACATTTCGTCATGTATGCTTCCTCGATCATATCAAAGCAGATAGGGCTAAAAAGAAAATAGAAAATAATTGATACTTTTAAAGTAGAGGGATTTCAAATTAGAAAAGGTCAGCAACAATACAACAAAATCCTATTTCCATACACTGCAATCTCCAAACATCTTATCAATGAGAGATGAAATTTCTCTTGAGCTGAATAAACTTCAGGGGATTGCAGGTCAAATGACAATTTGTTCAAGATGGCACTAATGGCCATCAAGCTCTAAAATGAATTAAATAAGTATATTAAAATGGCCCCAATACTTTAACTCACCCATAATTTTTAATAGTGCAATGCAATCACAAGAGTCCTTAAGAAAGTTCTATCATCTTCTTTGATCATCCGTACTAAAAAACATCTACCTAGATCTACTAAACCAAATGTGCTTTTATTTACTATCTCAAAAAAAACTAATTTCCTGAAAGATAAATTTACAATTCCAATTTCAATAACTCTTCTAGGTAATGAAGATGATAATGATAGTTAATACTCAAAACAGCACAAACTATATCCATTAAAACAATGACATATATTAACCCACTTAATACTTTCAACAGCACAGTGTTGGTAGGTACCTATTACTAGACGTACATTCGTACTACATATACTTAGAAAATTGAGGCGGGGGTAAATGAAACAACTGCTTTCAGGCATTGGACACTACTCAGCACAGTATTGATATCTTTGATGGAAGATGAATAAATAAATAAGTGAGCACTATCACAGACCCAGTTTTCTGTTTTCACAGAAAGATTCACAGGCCCAATGAAAGAGAACACAAGCATAATACAACAATCTTGCTGAGTCTAGGAAAGACAAAAGGGAAAGAATTCACAGGACAGGATGGACACCAGAAGGAGCTAAAAGGAGAAAGAATTCTACAACTCTATACAGGGTTCTCATCAAGTCCATTGCTGAATACTACTCATACATGTCCAGAGTAAAACTCCACAAGATAAGTTAAAAAATAACCACACAGCCCTCGCCAGTGTGGCTCAGTTGCTTGAGCATCATCCCACGCACTGAGAGGTCACAGGTTTGATTCCCGATCCCCAGTAGGGAGCATGCAAGAGGTAGACAATCGATGTTTCTTTCTCTCTACCTCTCCCTTCATCTCTCTCTCTCTAAAATGAATACATTAAGAAACACATTTATATACATAAATACATATACACCTATGTATATACATTTATCACAGTTTAATGTGAATCTCAAAAATATTATTATGCCAAATTGAAGAAGTCAGAAACAAAAGGCAATGTATTCAATGACTAGATTACTTGGGCCTAGGATCACGTGTTCCAATTCTGAATTTGGGGACAAAGAGCTCCCACCCCAAAGTACACAGACTAGGAAGAGAGAGGGATGGATTCCCAAAGATAAAATCAGAAATACGATAAACAGAAATCAGACCATCTATTACAATCCACCTTTCTCTCTACATAGAAATAGAGACAAAAATCAGTTCATTAAATTTAATTTTGAAAAATGAAAGGACAATTAACTTATATATGAGAATATGAACAGAAAACATGTTACTCAATGAAAATATTGAGATAGTAGGGACCTATATAAATAGAACTTGATACATACATATATGAAGAAAGGCAGAGGGCAAAGAACAAACAAGGTGAAAGGCCAACATGGGGAAACAACATATGTTAAAAACAAGTCAAGAATCATTTTAATTTTGTTTAATACAAATTTTGTATAATACAAATTTTAACAGGAAAAAGAAGAAAGCCTTCCTCCCAAGCTAGAGAAGCTTTGAGGATAAAGCAGCGGTTCTCAACCTGTGGGTCGCGAACCCTGTGGGGGTCGAACGACCCTTTCACAGGGGTCGCCTAAGACCATCGGAAAACACATATATAATTACATACTGTTTTTGTGATTAATCACTATGCTTTAATTATGTTCAATTTGTAACAATGAAAATACATCCTGCATATCAGATATTTACATTATGATTCATAACAGTAGCAAAATTACAGTTATGAGGTAGCAACGAAAATAATTTTATGGTTGGGGGTCACCACAACATGAGGAACTGTATGAAAGGGTCGCGGCATTAGGAAGGTTGAGAACCACTGGGATAAAGGGTTGCAGCTTAAACTTATTTAAAATACGAAGAAATAGCTTGGCTGGAGTGGCTCAGGGGTTGAGTATCAACCCATGAACCAAGAGGTTACCAGTTCTATAACCATCAAGAACAAACATGCATATGCAAGGAGAAAAAATGAGCAACAAGGTTTAAGGTTATAGTTATCTTAACAATTCTTAGAAGGAATATGGTCACCTAAGGAATATTGACTGGTCTGTTATTAGGAAAGGTTTGTAAAGGGAAAAGGTAGTCTCCAATCAGCACACTCTTTGGTAATAAACTACTACTGTACAAGTACCTCCCTCTCAATTTATAGACCTGAATTCAAGTTAATAGTAGTCTTTTATATCCTGCTTCATAATCACCTCATTTTCTCTGCCATTTGATGCACCTAAATCTTATGTTGACACTGATGCTGATAAAAGAACCATAATGAACTGCTATAACTTGATATCATCTTCTGCAGAGTATCTTTCATCATCATTGTCATCCAACAAGCATATGTATTATAAAACAAAAGAATCAAGGTGTTGTTGTTTTTAATAACAAAATAAACTGATGAGTAAATAGGTCCAGAGACATGGAAACATGGAATAGACTGACAGATCTCAGAGGGAAGCGGGCACAAAAGAGGGGATGTGGAAGAGATTAACCAAAGAAGTTATATGCATATATGCACAGCCTATGGACACAGACAATAGTGCAGTAATGGCCTAGGTTGGGGCAGGATCTGGGCGGAGGGAGCAAAGGGGGTGGGATGTGGGGGACATTTGTAATACCCTCAACAATAAAAATAAAAATTTTTTGCTTTGTTTTTAATAACTGTTTGTACTGATCTTAGAGAGAGGAGGGAGTGAGAGGGGAAGAAAGGGAGAGGGGGAAAGAGAGAAATATTGATGTGAGAGAGAAACCTTGATAGGCTGCCTCCTGCACAAGCCCATACATGGGAACAAACCCACAACCTGGGCATGTGCCCTGACCGAAATCAAACCTGAAGCCTTTTGGTGTATGGGACCACACTCCAACCAAATGAGCCACACTGGCCAGGGCCAAGTTTTGTTGTACAGATTCAAGGAAGTTCTTGACTGATATTGCTATAACAACAATGTAATGAATTCTAGCTTATTTCAGTAGTTGAATATGCTTTAACATCTCTTAAAAACACTTTTTAATTGTTTGGAAAACTGTAGCAATGTGGTCACAGGTTTCATCTTCAGTGCTAAGTATGATTTATAGATAATGGCTGCCTAAGGTGCAATGCAGTGAGATAACATCTGAATTCAGAAACATTTAACATCTAAGTGAAGTAATAATGCCAGGATATGACACAATTATGTGATTAAAAAGTCTTTTTTTAGGATAGTCTATTATTAATAGTTTGACTTGAGAGGCAATGACATATTTAATAAGTGTCAGATCTGTTAAATGTAGATCCTACCTACTTCTTATCAGACAGATGACTAGAGTTAATCTTCCCACAAGGGGCTAGCTACTTGAAAACATTTATTTCTGCTGCAACTTAGAGAATAACTGGGTCTTGCAGAGGTAGAAAAGAGCATTTCAGGTAGTTGAAAAGCTAATGCAGAGGCAGTAGTAATGTGAAAGAATAAAAGAAGTCATCTTTCAAATACAGGCTAGACTCAAGTAGCTTTAATTAAATGGATCATGTAAGAAAAATTGGAAAAATGAAAGGAACAAAGACTTCCTTTGAATGTCAACGATTTTTCCAACTTCAAGCTAAATACTACTCTCCTGTACTACAAATTCTGTCTATAAATCAGTTAAAATGACCTGCAATTTGATAATATATTCTTTTGATCCTTTGTGTGGAAACTATAAATCCCTAAATGTTCAATTTTGCAATTAAAAATAAACTTTTTAAAATATATGAGAGGCCAACATGTATTACTGAAAATTAGGCATTTGACTTTAAATCAATTATTCTCAAGAAGATGACAACATGTCATTATCACCAGAGTAGCTTTTTCGAACTAGACTGCCCACTCCAGCCTCCAATTCTGGAGGTAAGCAGGCAGACAGGCATGGAGAGGAAGAGGTTAGGGATTAAAAACATTTATCTCATGTGATTATAGAACAGTTATTTCCCTCCAATCTACCACATTTAAAAACCACTAGGATCAATACATGTACTCAAACCTAAGGATCTGTAGTCTTATTCCATACAAAGAAAGCACTAGGTCAAGAATTATGAGATCTGAGTTCTGATTTTGTCCCTTAGCTGTCCAATTTGAAACAAAGTTACTTAACATTTTTGTACCTCAATAGAAATATAATTATATTAGTATTATATTAAAATTGGAAGTCTAGATAACTTCACAGAATTGCTCTAAAGATCAAATACAATGTGAAGTATAAACATCTTTAAAATGTAATGAATAAGGAATTGTCAAACTTCACTCTCATTTAGATGTAAAAGCATAGAGTAATTGGGATTGACTCAGTTTGACTGTGAAGCATACAAGACAAGACCAACCACACCCAAAGTCAATTAGAAATGAAAAGGATCCTTTGAGCCTTGCCTAATCCATATCTTCCTACTCCAAAAGACTGGCCAAATCAAATCTAACTTGAGAATCGGGAAACTAGATTCCCATTAATGAATTCTTCTGAATAGTCAACTTCACCAGAAATAACCTTACTCCTAAAAAATAAAAAAAGTGCCAGCTATTTATACTCCCCATCCCTCTCCAATCCTATATAATAAAAGGCTAATATGCAAATTGTCCCCTCAGGAGTTCAACTGACCAGGAGTTCGACCACTCGCTATGATGTGCGCTGACCACCAGGAAGGAAGGCTCCGGCTAGCAGCCCGAAGGCCCCAATCGGCCCTGATCGCTGGCCAGGCCTAGGGACCCTACCCGTGCACGAATTTCATGCACCAGGCCTCTAGTTTCCTATAAAATAGCTGTTAGTTAGTACAATGAAACTCATACAGTGCCTGGCAGACAGTAAGTGCCAAATAAATATCTGCTGAATGAATGCTTGATTCCCTTATTTCTCACATAGTGTACTTATTTGGATGCTGGCATGTGTTCCTTTAGCCTACTGAAAAGTGAAATGCAAATGGTGGCTAAAAAAAACAATTGGTTTGATCCCTAGACAAGGCACATAAGGGAATCAACCAGTGAGTGCATGGATAAGTAGAGCAACCAATTGATATCTGTCTGTCTTTCATATCTCTAAAATCATTCAATCAGCCCAGTAGGTGTTATTCAGTGGACTGAGCTTCGTCCTATGCACCAAGAGGTTACTGGTTCAATTTCAGTCAGGGCACATGCCCAGGTTTTAGGATCCTTCCCCAGTAGAGGGTGTGCAAGAGGCAGCCAATTGATGTTTCTCTAGCATCAATGTTTCTATCTCTCTCTTCCCTCTCCCTTCCTCTCTCTGTAAAATCAATAAAAATAGATGAAACAAAACCATGCAATCAATCAATAAGATAATTGAATCCTGCAAACCCTCACTTTGTTTCATTAGCTTCTACTTTACCACATGATGCTCTCTACTGAGTATGGGCACAAACACCTCTTAGACCCAATAATAAGCTACTTCCGTTATTTATAAGTAACAATCACATTTATAGCCCAATTTCAATTAAAAATGAATTAATTCTGAATCCAGATGTATTTAAGACAAAAGCAAAAATATGAACAGACATTAACTGCAAGAACTGGACATTGTAAGTCTAATCAATAACTTCCTGCCGAACCGGTTTGGCTCAGTGGATAGAGCGTCGGCCTACGGACTGAGGGGTCCCGGGTTCGATTCCGGTCAAGGGCATGTACCTTGGTTGCGGGCACATCCCCAGTATGGGGGTGCAGGAGGCAGCTGATCGATCTCTCTCATCGATGTTTCTAACTCTCTATCCCTCTCCCTTCTTCTCTGTAAAAAATCAATAAAATATATTTAAAAAAAAATAATAACTTCCTATTATATTTATTATTACTGACCCTTAAATAACTCAGGGGCTAGAGGCACTGACCCCACAGTTGAAAATCCACTTATAACTTCTGACTCTACAGTTGGCCCTTCGAATGGTGGATTCAACCAATCGGGAATGGAAAACATTATTTTCTATCTGAGGTAAAGTATATGAAAATACTGTTTTTGTTCAGTGTTGGTTGAATTCATAGATGCAAAACCACGGAACAAGGGCCGACTGTATTTATTGAAAACAATCCACGTATATATGGACTAGGCACTTCAAACCCCTGTGGTTCAATGGCCAACTGTAATGACACCAACCCAGATCATCTTCGACCCTGAAGTGAATCAACTTCCCCTATGAGAGTGCAAGCCAACTTCCTATATCACTAATAGTCTAAGTCTACATACAATTTTCTCCAGATAACAAGCACAAAATCCTACCAGTTCTCACTCAGCTAAATGCAATTCCTTCCTCACAAGTCTACCATTTAGACTGCATTTCGGGTACAAATCCAATGAAAATTCCAAAACACTCTCAACAATACAATGAACTAAATCTTTCACTTATGGACAGCTAACTATACCCTCTATTCCAAATATCATAACTAAACACGACGGTGTTTCATTCATGATGCCAACTATGATGACAAAACGTCTAATACCTACTGTCTCTCAAAGCACAAGTGCCAGGACACTCTAAGCAGCGGTTCTCAACCTGCGGGTCGGGACCCCTTTGGGGGAGGGGTCGCCTAAGACCATCGGAAAACACACATATAATTACATATTGTTTTTGTGACTAATCACTATGCTTTAATTATGTTCAGTTTGTAACAATGAAATTGGGGGTCACCACAACATGAGGAACTGTATTAAAGGGTCGCGGCATTAGGAAGGTTGAGAACCACTGCATGCATTACACCAGTAACATCTGATACAAGGATGAGATTTAGTAAATGTGGTTCCCTCTTTCAAGACATTGAGAGGTGAAATTTCTTTTTTGAAACAGACTTTCTTGCCTCAACAGTAGATTGAAAAGGGGCCCGCCCTTGGAAATAGGACGGATACTTACATGAAATACTACTTCTCCTTAAAACAGCCATACCTATGCTTTGGAGCACCATCTACCACAGTCTCCATAAGCAAACTCCAGCCAACACTTCCAACCCTCGAGCAACCCGGGAAGCTTAACCCTCTTCCTTTACAAGTTTAATCCACTTTGACAAGCAATCGGACTGATAGGATGCCTAATGCACCAGGCAGCCAGAAAACTCAAGGCCCACCTTTCTTCTTTGGTGCACACCCATTTATGTGACTGCCCATCTCGTCCCCCCTTATTTCTTATTCCCTAAACATCCTTCATTTACGTCCCCACCAGCACTTACCTCGTGAGTACGACACCCGGCTCGGGACCCCCAACATCCCCGCTTCTTAGCCCCAACCACCAGCTCGAATCCCCCAGCAGCACCGAACAGCCACCTCCCCCGGACCCACCAGCCCGAACAGCAGCTCAGACCTGAGCGACAAGGGGGCTGCTCTTCACACCCACCAGACAAAGTCGTTGCTTTTGTCCTCGTAAGAGTTGATGAGCCCGTTGCAGAGGGGGGCGAGCAGAGGTCGCTTTCTGCTGCCGCTGCCGAGGCTGGAGCTGCCGCCTCCTCCGCCGGCGCTGGGCCGGGCCGGGCAGCTAAGTCGGGACAGGCCCGCGGACACCACCCCGCCGCCGCCGCCGCCGCTGCCGGACACGGCGGCCGCCACCAACACAGGCCGCCCCGGGCCCCCGAGGCCGCCGGAGCCCGCGGCCTGGGCTGCACCTCCGGACCCCAGCGCCGCGGCCGAAGCCGCCACGGAAGGGGGCGACGGGGAAGAGGATAAGGACGAGGAGGCGGAAGTCACCGAGGAGGCCGCCGAGGAGCCAGGGCTGGTCCCAGCGGAGCCCGACCCGGCCTGGCGGCTCCCGGACATCGTGACTCCCTCCCCTCCGGCCGGGCTCTCGGAGGAGAGGGACCGCGACCCGCCCCCGCCCCTACCCTCCGCCTCAGTGCATCCTGAGGATGCGCTCCGCGGCGGGAGGTGGGGCCGATGAACAATAAAGTTGATTTTTTTAAGGCGACCACACAACAGCGTCCAACGGGAGGGGGCGGAGGAAACTAATCGCGCAGAGTGAAAACCACTACCGCCCTCCAGGCCGCCGCCGCCGCCGCCGCAGCCAACCCCGGCGCGCCGAGGAGCGGCCGTGCGCGTGCGCGTGCGCGAGCGGCGGAAGGGGCGGGAGCGGCAGGGGAATACGACTTCAGACGCCGACCGGGTGGTGCTCAGGCACGCACGGCGCGCCTCCGGTGACGGCGGTGGCCTAGTAACGACAGCGGCTGTTTACGAGAGCTGTTTTCGTTCGTGACGTACCGGAGGGCAGGCCTTCATAATGGGCGACAAGGCGGAGGAGAGCGGAATGAATGGTCCGGGTGGCGGACTAACTAGAGGAGGGGGAAGCGCTCAAACAGCGACTGCGCACGCGCGCCCTGGGTTACCCAGGGTCCCCGCTCCAGGCCCCGGAGCCGTGTCGGCGCGCAGTCGCGGAACCACGCATGCGTGTGGGAGAGCCGCATTCCCGAATGGGGAGAGGGAGCGGTGGCTGTCGCCTGAGAGGCAGGCGGCGCAACGCAGAGGCGAAGGCGCGACAGGTGCTTCCGAATAGGGAATGGAAGGCCCTGGAGACTGGGCCTCACAGGAAGGACCCAGAAGCTCCGAGCAGTCGGAAGCACTGGCCGGGAGGCAGGGACTCCACGTTCTACTGTTTGAAGCCATTCCACAGTATCCCGAGGAATAAAATAAGATGAAGTCAGTCAACAATGCTTTGTAAGTGGAAAACGTGGTAGCAGGCGTTACCAATTGTATGCGTTCGACCTTCAGTTCACTTTGGCATTTTGAAAAGTTATTTACCAAATGAAGCATATCAACAGTGGAAAACAAATTAGACCTAATCGGAACACAGCTCAGTCAGAACCCCGGTTTAATGTGGATCTGATATAATCCTAGCACAAACCAAGTAAATCTGGCATTTTAAGCTACCAGAAAATTTGCACTTTCTGGTAGGCGTTTTAGAATAGTAAGAATTGATTACCAAAAAAAAAAAAAATTGATTGCAGATTTTCCTTTGCCTTTTTGAAAATCCCTAATATTCTCGGGGACATAAATTAGAAACAACCGAACTGGTTGGTGTTTGGTACTCTTTCTAACTCTATCATTGTATGATTCTTAGAAGGAAAGATCCGTGGCTTAATTTTCACAAGCTTTGGAGACTAGGGGCAGCAAGGGCCTTTCCCTAGACACATCTGTCCATGCTGAGGGAGCAGGACCAGGGAGGGGGCCAGATGAAGGCCCAGCAACAAGACCTCGCCATTCTCCTGGGCGGTGAGCCATCATAAGGCCGCCATCCTCCTCAACTCGGCCTTAGCTGCTAACCCTCTATGCCCAGCTCAGGTTCCTACTCGGCAAAATAATATAGGCATGGCCTTATCAGATTTCCAAGAACCACTCTCCGTGTATGAACACTGCATTATCCAATGCATGTTTATAATCACTTTCAAGACCCACCTGAAAATATAAAACAAAAACAAAAAAATGCCAAAAAAAACCCACACCAGAAATCAAACAAAAAAATAAGTAAATGAAAGAACGACAAAAAACACAAACAGACGCACCTGAAATGTGAGCCTCACTGACTCTGGCAGAGAGAGTTTCACCTTCATATGTGCTCCTAGGATTTTTTGTTTGCACTTAAAACATTGTATTTTCATGATTTATATATGATTCTCTACCACCACCAGCCTATCAGCTTTAACTTTGTATTCTCAGCATGTAACACAATACGTGGCCTATGATTGATGCTTATCAAATATTTCTTGACTAACAAATGAATAAAGCAGTTGATCTCATTTTAATTATTTGCTGAAGGTGTGCCTTTACAACTGAATTGTCAACTCTTTGAAAAACAGGACCATATTGGTTCACATTGGCCAACCAATTTTTTGATGGAGTGCATAAATAAATGAAGTATATAAAACATTACTCCTACATTCAGGAAGTTTATGAAATAATTGAAGCATTAGAAAAATATATAAAAAAGTTAAGTAACAGTACCAAGGAGCATATGCAGAGTGTTTAATGAAGAAAGTAGAGAATCGCCATAGGGGCTGAAGCAAGAACAAGTGCTGAGGGTCAGCCATGCTGGTGGGGGGGAAAGTTTGGCCTTAAGAGGCAAAAGTTATGGTCTGGTCGATCAGAAAATGTAATTAAAGTCATGAGTTCAGAAAATAAATAAGTAAAAATAACCTACATCAAGTTCAGCTGTCTAATTGATAGGGATAGAATTTGTTCAGGAAAAATTCACTTGTGGGGCAGATTGTAAACAGCCTTGAAATCACTTTGGAAAATAGCCTGTAAGCAATTGGGAACAATGAAGACCTTAAGTGGGGGTAAGCTATATTCAAAGTGTTGTTTTGAAGATTAAGTTTTCAGCAGATTAATCTTTCAGAAGAGATGGAAGATTAGGGGCAAAGAGACTAATTAGGAAAAAATAGCAGTCCAAGCATAAGTGGTGAGATTTTAGATTAGGGTGTTGACAAGGAAAGTAAGGGAATAGCCTGAGAAAAACAAAAGAATCTGTAGGAGTACGTTACTCTCTGAAAGAATCTTTACCGTCTTTGAGGACATGACCCATGTCTGTGTTCATTACTGTCTTTTCCAGTGCTTGGCACAAAGGCCAACAAACTGATTAAGTAAAAATGATGGAATGCAAAGAGAAGTGATTCCAAAAATGACTTCAGGGATACTAGCATGAGGACAGAATTGGAAACAGCCAAGGGTGGTTTAGTTTTGGATGTGTCGTGTAAAGTGTGGGATGAAAATACATTCAAGTGAGCATATCCAGGCAATGATTGAAAATTCAGGCCAAGGCACAGGAAAAGTTGAGCACACGAGAGAAATAAAACTGCAGATTCCTGAGCTCTGCCTCCAAATTCTGACACTACAGGTCTGGTGTCAGGCCTATGAATATGCATTCTTACCAGCACCCTGGTGAATCTGATGCAGGTGACTAACCCTTGGAGAAACACTGTGATTGATACTGTAGGTAATGTAAGAGAAATACATAAAATAGTCTCTTTTAGGTTGCTTTATTCAGAGGACAGAAAGTAATATGACTCCAGCTTAGAAGTCTCCGAGGAAAAATCATCGATTCTTAGTATTGCCACTTTTGTAATACTTTGGTAAATACCAGATAAACGTATAAGGACTAATCTGAAAGTACACCGTCCTTACTAGTTTTTACTGGCAAGATCTAGGGAAGCAGAAGAGAAAAGAGGAAGCTTGGCAAAACACAAAAAGGAAGTCAGACAACTCCGGAGAAGTAGCAAATAGAAGGGAAGAAAGCATTAGTGAAAAATGAAAGTAAATATAAAATAAAAACTAAGCTCTAATAATTAAAAGAAGTCCATTATGTTGTTAAATACAGGGATCCTTTGAGTGACAAAAATGACAAGACGAAGTCCAAAGTCCTCCACAAAAACACTGCTACTGAAATAAAATCTAATTGAGTTAAGATGAAATGGAACTACCTAGAGAATTGAACTTCCCAGACATATTTCTAAGGTGTCTTAGAAATATCCAAATATTTTAGGGAAATGGGGCTACTAGTTTTCATCTCCAGCTAACCCTGCCCTTTGGTAGCCAATCTCCCAAAAAGATCCTCCCTAAAAAACTATATTTACCTGACTCACCTGAAGGGTTTGCTACCTGTTAGCCCTGTTGCTATTTGACCAAATCATCAAATTTCTCAGTAAATAATAGGTTCCTGTTCATTTTTTTTAATGTAATGTGTTTGTCTTATTTAAAAAAAAAGGGGGGGGGATCGGGGGCCTAAATTGAGAAGAGAAAGGAGAAAAAAATTTTCAGTCAGTGTGAAAGAAATAGAAAAGCTTCTGTAACCTGATAGCATAATGAGGCATCCAGCAGAAAATTATCCATAATATACAGGTAAAATGAAAAGCTCCAACTTGCACATTAAAATTTGGAAGTAGACACTTACCTATAGAGAACTATAATTTCTTAGAGTTATTATCTGAGGACAATCTCTTTCCCCAAAATGGCTCTGACACTGTTTTCATTGTTAGAATTGCATCATTAGCTTTTATTCCTCTCCCAGTCTTCCTGTGTAAAATTACAAGCACATTTTAGAGAAGATAAATTAATAGCACTAATAACTTGGTAAGTCAGTCATAGTAAAAGAAGTTAATTCCCTTTATTAGAGCACTTCTTTTGCAAGTTACTGTTAAGCAGTTTTAGCCAACGTAGTTGTAAAATATGGCCCAGGCTGGCTGGTCAAAGTATTGTAACAATGAAGGATTTATATAGGAGGAGTTGTATGTATGCGAATGCTCGCGCGCGCGTGCGTGCATACACACACACACACACACACACACACACACACACACACACACATATAAAACAAGTAGTATTTGAGATCTTGCTCCCCAATATATGTCCTCAGTTTGGCTCAAATAAACTAATAGAAACTTACTACAAAAAAAAACACACAAAAAAACTACAACAAAACAAAAATCAACATTGGGAAAAAGCAACATTGACTAGAAAAACATTTACTTGTATTATATGGTGAATGTATACATATTTTGTTACTGTGGGTATGTTTAGATCCATTTGAAGATCGTAAGCAGAAACAAAATAAGGTCTAATGAATTCTGCAAAAAAACAGAGCAATTGGTGTCATCATGAGATGGAGACCAGGTAATATTAAAGAGCAGGGGGGATTTGACTACCCATGCATTTAATTAAGTGGTATAATTAAGTGATCTGGGAAAGTAAGCTAGAATCAAGAAATGTTTAAAACAGTACATTGTCCATTGTAGTTTGCATCAAGTCTCCTCCCTAGATTGTGAATGATACTTCTTTCTGCCTACTACCCTGGGTATTCAGATGTAATTACTGGCAAATCATCTATGACATCACCTCCAAAACCCACTCCTCTCAGTGAATTAGCTAATTAGTTGATTTGAATTCATTACACGCATTGAATTCTATAAGAAACTGGGAATGCTAAAGTAGCACTAAATTGTGAACTTGTCTAAACAACTTAGAATAAAGATTGAATAGTATTTGGATGTAATAATTATAATTAGATTTATACCCAGTTGGAAGAGAATTTAGTTTGGGAGCCTATTCTTAACCTTTGAAGGTGATGTAAAGTAAAGTAAGTATTCTTTCTGACAATGTTTCCTCTTATTCTCTGAGTCTGTATGGTAATTCTTATATTCTAAATTTGCTTTACGCAGATATGACAGGTATTTCTTTTCTCACCCCATTGAGTCCTCCCACAAAGAGCTTTGGGCGTCTCCTATTAAACCAGTTCATCAACTGCATTTGCACCTGTCAATTTATTGTAGAAACTTGTATTATCTCATCTTCAGTTTGGAAAAATTAGGTCAAAGCAGTAAACTGCTGGCCAAATCAATTGAAGTTTACTGAATCTGTTTGACAATAATTCAACTGATACAAGAGCATATACTAGTATTAGTTTTGAGTCAATTAAATCAAAGTTACAAATAAAAATTAAATGTCATACACTAGTGTTCATTCTTCCTTCCTTTGCTGTATGAAGAAGTTAGAAGCTGAATTCCATATTGGAGATCTGAATTAGTATTGGTATTATTCACTACAGTGCCAATAGTTGGTTTCTGTAATTAGGCTAGCTCAAATTGCCCTGTCTGCCCCTACCTATGTTCCACCTGCCTTTGTTTTCCTGGACCCCTGCCCTGTCTGCCTGCCTGTCAAGCTAACTTCTCTCAATAGCAGCATTAACCCAAAATATTTAGTTATACAGACAATAAATTCCATACTCCTGTTATTACACTTAGCATTGTAATTGTCAGTTCTTTCTTCTAGACTGCCAGATTCTTGATTGCAATGACTATTTCTTTTCTGGTCTATTCCCAGCATCTGGCAAAGTACCTGATATATAGAGGGCAAGGCTCATATATTTTACTAAATCAATGTTGAATGAAGATGCTCTCATGTTTTAAAGATGCCTTAGAGACCAATTCAATTTCCCTATGTGATTTTGACTTTTCACAACATCATAAAGATATTTTCTAGTCTAGAGTTAATGCATGACTCACAGAGAACTCACAAATATTTTTTTTTTAGCATCATGACTCCATATTTTAGGTGGGTGATACATTTGTTACACCCCCATAGCAACCGAAGTTTCAAAAATATACTCAAGATTCATATTTTCATCCTTGTCAGCTCATATACTATATGTCATCTCAGAGCAGAAGCCCAAGTAGCAATTTGCTTTGGAACTCCTTGTTTGCCTTCTTCCCTCTTGGGAAGGAACACAACCCCAGGTTGATGTTACCCATTTGTTTACTCATTTGTTTGTTCATTTCTTCGTTTGTGGACACAAAAAAAAGCCACATCTAAACCTGACAAGATCAGGGGAGGCCAGCATGGCAGGGCCTACAAACTCAAAAGACCGAAAGTAACCACATAAAATGATCTAAACATAAAATTCCTAACTAAAAGTGAATCATGGCAGGTAACAACATCCTAGATCTGTAGCTTCCTTAACAAAGGTCAATCTTCACTTTAAATGAGCCTATCTATTGTCTCTTTGCATCTAAGATAACATACCTTTGGAATGTCAGAATAATCTCTTTTTCCAGACCCCTCAGGGCACACTCACCACATCAGAGCTTAAAACCACAGAACCCCTCATTGTTATACCCCCCCCCATACCATCTCTATATGCTGCAAATGTTCATTGTTAACTCTCCTGTACCCACCAAAGTAAAAAAGTATGTGTCTCTCCGTTTTACTCTTTATCCAATCTCAAAGATTTCCCCACTTTGGTTTCTGTCACCTCAGTAGTTTACCAGCAACAAATTTTATGGAACCCTTTTTATATCTCCTCCTTTGATTCTAATGTATAAAATAAGCTATAAAACTACCATTCTTCAGAGCATTTTTCTCAATCCATTGAAATTTTGCTTCCTGGCAAATTTCATCAGTTTGACTCAAACGAGTAAAAATTGTCTACAGCTTTCTTACACTGACACATTCATGTGTTTAGCCAATGTATTAATCCATTTGCTGCATTACAAACACCCATAAACTTAGAGCATTAAAACACCACCATTTATTGAGTTCATCACTGTACAGCAAGCATGTCAAACTCAAAGGCTAACATGGGCCAAATAAACAAGGTTTAAGTTTATGTTGGCCGCAAAAAAACAAAAGCTTCAATTTTCATAGAAACAGGTTTACTTTGATAGACACAAGCTGAATACAAAGGACTGAAATGAGTAATCGTTAAAATAATAGGACATTTTAATAAAAATTAATATTTTTTCTTGAACATTAACTTATCAGACACTGAATAACTGCACAACTTAATAAGTATAAAGCAAATAAACCTATTTTTCTTGTTTTCTGAAAGCGAAATATTTCCTGTTGCGCACACCAAACAAGTCAATGCAAGACTAATGATGTGGCAATAGGCTGCCAAAATATTCACTGCTAGTATTAGTGGAGAGAAATGGTGTGCCTGTGCATAAGGTGCGAAAGGGAAATGAATGCAACATGATAATAGTAACCAGTCATTAGTGAACATTTGTAGTTTGTTAATAATTATGTATAAGGATATTGTAAAAATTAAGTTACAAAATTTCTATTAAAATGTTTCTTATATTGGCTAGGCCGTAAAAATATTCACTGTGGGCCACTTGTGGCCCGCTGGCTGCAAGGTTAATGTGTTTGCTATACATGCAGGCAATTTCTCCTAAACTCCACTGGGAAGTCCTTCAGGTCTTACTTGGGCTCTCAGTGGGACTTTGGGATTGCCTGGAGGCTATGATAACTTCAGCTGGGACAACAACAGTCTGCTCCCGGTGCTATCTCATTATTTCATCCTGAGCATTAAACTCAGGGTTAACCATAAAACATAAAACCCTATTGTTTGGATATCACAGGGTAGGCAATAGCAAGAAAAATTACAAGACTGGAATAAAAGTCAAATCTGGTTTTAGAGAGTGAGAGACTATATTCAAATGTAATATTGCAAGAGAGGGAAGGGCTATTGCAAATGGGGAAATGGGGGTGGGAGATCATTGCAATAAGGAGAATGCTTTGACTACAAGGACTCAAGAGTTAGACAAAAAGAGAAGAGTAAACAAAGCTAGAAAGAACTAAGTGGGATGAGTGGGTGGCACATTAAGGTAGTAGCTAAGAGAATATTTTATTTTACCCTGAAGCCAGTTTATTCTCAAGAGAGGATGTATGCTGGCTCAGGTTGAGGGTGGGCCAAAATTTAGGGGCTTGGAGTAAGGAGACAGATTAACAGAAGAAAAAACACACACCCTATTTTAGTTATGTACCGTTAAAAAAGAAACAACAGGCCCAAAATGAAGTCACTTGTGCTAAGCCCCACCAAGACTTACTACCTAACTTAATTGCAGTTTTAGTCTGTCTTAGGAGTGAATTTTAAGCCAGTCTGAAAGTCCCTGATCAACATTAGTGAAGTATGCTGATAAGACCCCTGCTACCCTTTCTCATTCTGCCCAGTTTCTGCCTATAAAAATTTCTGTACACTTTTCAGAGCATCTCTCTTTACTAGATGGGATTCTGTCCGATTCATGAATCCTTCAGTAAAGTCAATTAGATCTTTAAATTTACTTAGTTGATTTTTTTGTTCTTATGGCAGTTCCTCAAAGATAATAGGTTCAAAAGGCAGCCAGAGGATTGAGGCTCATATATCATATTGTGAGCTAAGGAAGGGGTTAGGATCAGGGGTTTCAATGAGGAGAAGGCAATTCAGAGGAAGTTGAGAAAAGGAAATGTTTGGTAAACAAAGGTTGCCCTGCCAGGCAAATAATGTCAGATGAAAAAGTTATCTTTAGACTAGAAGTTTTTACGCAGACCCCTTTTCTAATGTAAATTTCCTTTACAAATGTAGATTTATCTTACAAAAGGACAATTTTACTGTTTTTCAGAGTTTCTCTTGTGTCTCCAGTTTCTTACAATAATTAGTTCAAAATAATCCTTAAGCCAAAGAGGCATGTTTTGAGGTGGCATATTCTGCTACCCTTCAAAATGTTAAATTATTCTTATGGCAATAAGTCTCAGAAAGTCCTATCTTTTAGGCATGAATTGGTATAATAAAGCATGGGAGGAAGGTGATTCCTCAATGTGGTAAAAAAGGCGTTGGGCCCTAACCGGTTTTGCTCAGTGGATAGAGCTTCGGCCTGCGGACTCAAGGGTCCGAGGTTCAATTCTGGTCAAGGACATGTACCTTGGTTGCGGGCACATACCCAGTAGGGAGTGTGCAGGAGGTAGCTGATTGATGTTTCTCTCTCATCAATGTTTCTCTCTATCCCTCTCCCTTCTTCTCTGTGAAAACAATCAATAAAATATATATTTTTTAAAAAAGCCTTGGGTGTCAGTGAAGGAAAGAGGCAGGAAGGCCAACTCTCTTACCTTATGGTAAGTTAACGGAATAATTTTTGGTTGTTAGGAGAGAATAATTTATAGCTGTGCACATCGTGATGGTCGTGGGCAGAGAGAGAGAGAGAGAATGTTCTATTAATATCAAAGGAATGCATGTGGGTGTCAATGGTACTGCTGTGTCGACGACGTATGGATGACTTAAATGACTGCTAACTTGGGAAGTAGGGACTACTCTGTGAGTGAAGAGCAGTTCAGGGCCTTGGTCACAGCATGCTGAGAAGACTGGGGCCATAGTCCTTGCCACAGCGTGAGAGCAATGTTTCCTTGCCAGGAGATGCAAGCTGAGAGGAACTCAGGCTGCTGACTCTCCTTCACTGAGCACTCAGCTCCTATAGTAGGCATTGAAAGGGCGAGGGCTACGCCCTCCATCTTGCCCCAGGGTAAGGGTTACGCCCTCCATCTTACCTTGGCCATGTGCTCGGTAAAGGCTTCTTCCCGGAAGCCCAAGCCTCTGCTACTCTGCTAGCCACACCCAGGACTTCTTTAAACTAGCCAGTGACTGTCAAGGGAGGTGCGCACCATGGATATGACCACATCCTGTGTGGTGGGACCCGACTTGCGCCTGGCCAATCGGCAGGGCCCACGGTCACCTCTCCTCCCCTTACTCCACCCCCCTATAAAACTCCTTCCCACCGGGCTAGCCTCTCCCTGCCACTTGGCTTACCGTTGGGTCGGTGAGTGTTGTCGGGGAGCCGAACTAGTTCGAATAAAGACTCTCTGCTTTTGCATCGGACTCGGCTGGCTCCCTGGTGTGGTCTTTTGGGGATCCTGAAATCTGGGCATAACAGGCATGTCACTCAGAGAGAAGCTTGTCATTATTCCCAACCCCAGAGCTCTGGCTTAGAAAGCTGTTCCTCCTTAAGGAGCAATGTGAGAGGTTTAACATTGTTATGTGTGCCGAAACCAGTTTGGCTCAGTGGATAGAGCATAGGCCTGCGGACTGAAAGGTCCCAGGTTCGATTCCGGTCAAGGGCATGTACCTGGGTTGCAGGCACATCCCCAGTAAGGGGTGTGCAGGAGGCAGCTGATTGATGATGTTTCTCTCTCATCGATGTTTCTAGCTCTCTATCCCTCTCTCTTCCTCTCTGTAAAAAATCAATAAAATAAAAAAAAAATTAAAAAAACCCCCAAAACATTGTTATGTGTGTGTAGAGGATAGGGGAGAAGGGGAGACTAGACTTCACTAAAATAATCCAGCCAGTCTCTAAACCAATTGAACAAGAGGCACTTGCTAGACTAATGTTGCTGTAGCAACTTGATGTCCCTTCCAAAGGTGGAAAAGTTTGGGTAAAAATAAATGACAAATCGAGAGGAGGAATAATAGCTGAGTGGAAAGAAATGTATGAGGGTTACCAAATGAGAAAAATCCAACATTTTATTAATACCTCAATAGCTCAGAGCAAGAGAGTAACATTGCCTCTGAGCATAAGTATACCCCATGCCCAGATGGGTGAAGCTATGCTTACCGAGACCACCCCTGCTTTTGGAAACTGACAAGGTTGGGAGGCAGTCTGCAAACCTGAGTCTAGAAGGCATTCTGGTCAGATGATATGTTGTTTAACTGGATGAACTATTAATGACTATATTGAACTCTAGCAAGGTGCCGGTACTCTTGACTACTATTTTCAAGTTTCATCCACTGCAAAGGGCATCATTTGGGAAAGAATTTCCAAGAATTGCTTCTTACTGGGACTTTAAACCATGTGGTATATGGATCCTAGCACACTGATTGATGAGTAACTGTAAACCCTGACAATCAGATGCTTAGCAAGGTCTCTGGTTACAATAGTCAAAATATAATGGCAGCGTGCCCAATATGCCACAGTGTATTATGCGCACACACAATCACCCTAGTTTTTGTGGATGGAAAGCTATTAAGCAGGAAGCAGGGAAGCAAAGGGTTCCTGATGAGATTAAAACATGGGCATTGTGTGGTAGATCTGAGATCTTTTGGGGAACAGCCCCATCCTAAGATGAGGAAGGCTGTGGGAAGCCTTATGACATACTCAAACCAAATTGAATCTGGCTTTGACTATCACCCATTTAATCCTAGTTGGGGTACCAAACAATTTTTGGGTACAAAATATTTATCTTAAGTGGACCCAGGACATCTATATATATAAAAGCCAGTGTCTGTGATGACCAGGACGACCAAACGACTGGTCACCATGAGGTGCATTGAGCACCTCTGGGTCCTTCCCCCATGGCCCACAGGCTCTTATCACAGCAAGGTGGGTGGCGGATGGGTGGGGCAGCGAGCAGCAGCAGGAAGGTAGGTTGGGCTGTGAGTGCAGCAGGGCAGTGGGCAGGTGGGCAGGGATGTGAGCAGTGGCGGGCTACCAAGTGTGATTTCGCGCGCTGGGCCTCTAGTCAGTACATAATGACAACAACATGCATGGTGGATTAAACAACAATGACCTGCAAGTCAGAAAAGAGCCTTAAGGGAGATAGATGCCAGCCTAGGTATCCTGGGACAAGCAGGGTTTACTTTTACTGAAGAACAGCATTCAAAGGAAAAAGAGATATTCACTAGAAAAGGCAAATTAGAGGGAGTTCTCTTCCCAGAGGAAGACAAACGCTGGGAGTTAGCCTGGAGAGAGTGAAACATTAGCACAGTGGGCAAGGTAGATTCAACCAATAATGTTGGATACTGTTAGAACCCAGCTTTGGGAAAGGACCTATACTCTGGCCCAAAAGGCTCTCTTAAGTGTTTTAATACAGATGGAGGCTGAAGTGGCCATGGGGCAGTGGCCCTCTATCCTATCCCTTGAGGCTCAGGGGGCATGGCTGTGAGAATCTTAAGGCCTCAAAGTTTATGGAAGTTCTCTGATATTGATATGACATGACTGCTTTTGCTCCCAGAATAGGTTGAAATAAAGCATATCCTACACTATAGTTAGTAGGATAGGCACTATTCTAAATAGAACTTGTATCTTCCCCATTGAAGAGAGGAACTTGAAGATAGATTGATAAACTTCCTATAAGTACTCTTTAGCTCCATCTAAAAAACACCTTGATGTATTTTTATTACTTAGTTTCAAATATTTATTAATTTTTAAAAAGAATTTCTTCTCTGACTTGTTATTTAGAAATCTTTATAACTTCCAAATATTTGAGGCTTTTCTAAATATCTAATTGTTATTGAATTCTTATTTAATTTCCTTGTGTTTAGAGAACATATTCTGTAAAATTTCAAACTTATAATGTACTGAGACTTGCTTTATAATGTCCTGGCATAAGGCCTTTCTTGGTTAATGCTCTGTGTGCACACAGATAAAAATGTGAATTTTGCAGTTATTGGATAAATTCTTCTATAAAGGTCAGTTATATTAGAGCAGTTAATAATTATTTTTAGATATCCTACACCCTTCTCGATTTTTATGTAGCTATTAAAGAGGAAATTAATATTTCTACTTCTGATTGTAGATTTCTCTATTTGTCTCTTTTGTTCAGTCAGCTTTTGCTTCATCTATTTTTAAGCTCAGTTATTAGCCACCTACATTTTAGATTTGCTATGTCTTCTCCATGGATAGACCCATTTATCATTATAAATGTTTCTGTCTCTGATAATTCTTCTTGTCTTCAGGCCCATTAAATCTAATATTAATAAAACTCTTTCAACTTTATTGTGCATACCATTTACATGGTATATCTTTTTCTTCTAAACCAATCTTTTAAAAAATATTTAAGAAATTATTGATACAGTTGGATTTAGGTCAGTCCTTTGTGATGCTTGCTTTTGATTTGCCAAATCTATTATTTTATGTTTATCTTTCTCCTTTCCTGACTTCTTTTGGGTTAATAGAATATTATTTTAGTATTCTAGCATGATCACTCTGTTGCCTTTTCAGCTATACTTCTTCACATTATGCCACAGGGTTGCTATCAGGATTACAACATGCATACTAATCACAGCCTACTTAAGAGTTAATTTTGTGTAAAACTTGATAAAAATGTATGACCCTGTGATGGTTCCATTTGCCTCTCTTTTGTTCTCTCTATATTCAAATGCATGCATACATCTATTATAATATGTGGATTGTAGATGATATGTTGTTGGGAGCCTGCATTATGATTTTTCCACTATAAAGGATATTAAATTTTGTTCTTGCAGTCAGTTGAACTACCGGTAGATCCTTCAGGTCTTGTCAGGCTTCAGTTTTGAGCCTCATCCTGGGATGTGCTTTCACTCTGGAGCGTGGTTCTTTCCAAGGATGTTTCCGAGATTGTTAGTGAGACCTCTCAGCTCTGGCTGGGCCTGGACTTCAATGTATGATCATAATGTAGCTCTTATCTCTGTGCAGATGATCCCTGCTAGGCCTTGAGCAGTCTTTTTCTGTGCTTATGTGGCCCAGCCCATGGTCCTGAGTTCATGGTGAGTTCACACAGACAACTGGCTGTCTGGTTACAGGCAGCAACCTGTTTTCAGGTACCTTGCTCCACAAATCCCTGCTGCTTCCGAATTCTCTAACTCTTCAGCCCAATAAGTACACTGTGTCACCAGCCCTCTACTTCTTTCTGTTGCACAAAAGTCTCTCCTGACAAACATCTGAGGTGCCTGTGGGACTCCCGTTAAGTATGTCTATTTTTTCAATGCTCATGCACTTGCTGACTGTTGTTCATTGCCTAACTATATTCATTTGTCCATGGTTGTATCTGAGAGTCTGGTTTTCATTCCTCTGTCATGGCTAGAAGCAGAAGCTCCTGTGTGATGTTTTAGAAATGTAATAGGCTAAATGCAATGTGCTATTCTGGGTTGGATCCTGGGACAGAAAAGGGGCATTCATTTAAAAACTGGCAAAATCCAAATAAAGTGTAGAGTTAATAAATGTACCAATGTCAATCTTTTAGTTTGGGTAAATGTATCATGGTTTTGTATAATGTTAACTTTAGGGGGCACTGGGTGAAGAATACATGGGAACTCTATTACTTTTTTTAAAATAACTTTTAAAAATATATTTTATTGATTTTTTTTACAGAGAGGAAGGGAGAGGGACAGAGTTAGAAACATCGATGAAAGAGAAACATCGATCAGCTGCCTCCTGCACACCACCTACTGGGGATGTGACCACAACCAAGGTACATGCCCTTGAACGGAATGAAACCTGGGACCCTTCAGTCTGCAGGCCGACGCTCTATCCACTGAGCCAAACCAGTTAGGGCTCTATTACTTTTTCATGTCTAAAATTATTTGAAACAACTAAATTGTCTATTAAAAATGTAAAGTTGGAAACTATGGTCATTAATAATAGTAGCCAACACTTACATAACACTGACTATATGATAAATATTGTTTTAAGTTCTTCACGTATATTAACTAACACCATCCTCACCACCTCAGCCTGTATGGTAGGTATTGTAAACATCTAAGTTTCACAGAAGAGAAAAGTTCAGCACAGAAATTAAGTTAGTAAATGGCAGAAATGGAGTTTTAATCTAGGTAATGTGGCTCCAACACTCAGGGTTTGTTTTTTTTTAATTTTTTGGCAGCCTGTAATTTATTTTATTTAGTCTGCTTCACATTATTATTATCTTTTATTTATTTAAAAACAATTTTTTTTATATTTTATTGATTTTTTACAGAGAAGAAGGGAGAGGGATAGAGAGTTAGAAACATCGATGAGAGAGAAACATCATCAATCAGCTGCCTCCTGCACACTCCCCACTGGGGTTGTGCCCGCAACCAAGGTACATGCCCTTGACTGGAATCGAACCTGGGACCCTTGATTCCGCAGGCCGATGCTCTATCCACTGAGCAAACTGGTCAGGGCTATTATTATCTTTTAAAAATAATTCTCTATTGTTGAAAGTATTACATATGTCCTCGATTTCCCCCCACTGACCTCCTTCAGCCCTCCCCACCCCTCAGACTTTCACACCCCCCCCATTGTCTATGTCCATGGGTTATGCATATATGCATACAAGGTCTTTGGTTGTTTACCTCCCACCCACCCACCCTCCCCAGCCTTCCCTCTGAGATTCCACACTCTTCCACAGCACTCAGGGAAATCACCATGCAATACTTCCTATGTTCCCAAATACCTAAGGCCAGGCTAGAACAGTTACGCTTCAATAGATGCCAGCGTACATTGAAGGATGTGATGTAAAAAGAGAATTACACAGAAACAAGAAGCAGCGTACCAAAGGAAGGTACCTGGACCATACATTTCTGTCCAATACAGACAGAAATAACTCATACAGAAATTTCATCCTCTATTATCAAGGGGTAAGGGCTGAAAGGAAGAAACACTAAATATTTATTCTCAAACTGAGTTAGTTGAGAAGCAATTTTTTTTTTCTAGAGTGAGTTACCCTTAAACATGTGTCTTTATTTTTGCTACTAAGAAGAAGTGAAGACTTTTAAGCTAGTTGTGTTATAGAAAATGAGTTTATATTTTTGCACATGTCATCATGTATATACATTTCAAACTTGCTGCAAATGCAAATCGTGTCTGTCACTTCCTTGCTGAAAGCTAGTGCCTCCCTCAGGTGAAGTCCAAAATCTTTCTAGAGCCGGAGGGCCTTTTTCCTAGCTCTCTAGCCTCATCTACTGTTTCTCCTTTGCTCTCCATGCTCCAGTCATTTATTTTTAAAATTTTAATGTAATGTTTTTATTGAATTTATAGCAATTTCTTAAACATCCCCTTCTAGTAGGATACTAAGGTGGGGTTTGGGTGGCACTGTGTGAATCAGCTTCTAGAGAGGGAGAGGTGTGCGTGCTTTTGATAATTTTTTTTTTTTAGAATAGTTTTAGATTTACAGAAAATTTATGAATAGAGAGCTCCCATGTACTCCACACTCAGCTTCCTCTATTATTAACATCTTACATTAGAGGGGTACTTTTGTTATAATTAGTGAACCGATATTGATATGTTATTATTAATTGAAGTCCACACACTCAAATTTCCTTAGATTTACTGCATGTACTTCTGTTCCAGGATCCTATCTGGGGTTCATTACATTTAGTTATCATGCCTCCTTAGGCTTGATGTGATGGTTTCTCAGACATTCCTTGTTGGCTTTTTTGTTTGTTTGTTTGTTTTTATACCTTAACGTGATTGTTTTGAGGAATACTGGTCAGGTATTGCACAGAATGTTCTTCAATTGGGATTTATCTGATTTTTTTCCCTCATGATTAGACTGAGCTTATGGGTTTTTGGCAGTAAGATCACAGAGGTAAATTACCCTTTTCATGACATTATGTAAAAAATACTTTCTAGCAACATGGCTTATCACCACATGCTCACCTAGTATTTATCAGGTTTCCCTACTGTAAGGTTTGTTCCTCCCATCACCCTTCTTTCCATCCTGCAGTGTTTGGAAAGAAGTCACTGTGCACAGTTCATTGTCAAGGATAGGATAGGGAATTACAATCCACCTCCATGAGAGCAAAGTGTCTACATAAATTATTTATAATTCTTCTACATGGAGGTTCGTCTCTTCTCCAGTATGTACTTATTTAATCAATCAATCATTTTTATACCATATGGACACATGACTATAATAAATTAGAAGAATCAATGAACATGGGTATTTGGGATTCTGGTTTTGGTTGATATAGTTGAAGACCAGTCATTTGTTTTGCTGGTTACTATATTCCTTGTATCAGAGAGTTGGCAACACATAGCAAGGGAGAAGGGTTTCTTTGATTTTTTATCTAGATTGTGGAAAACGTGATTTACAGTCCAAGAATGCTTCTTAATCCAAGTTGAATGACAATGTAGCTAATGGAAGTTCGACTCAGACATGGCATATGATCCTCTCATTTTTAGCTTATAGTATTGTAGCCAGTTTTTGTCATTTTGTGTACTGTCATGGGTTTTAATGTTAAATTGAGTGTGCAGTGAGCTTTATCAGGCAATACTGGTAGGTTGCTATACCAAGAAACAGCCTGAGATTTGTGCAGTAACTTTTATAAAGGCATATGGCCTGCAAATGTGAAAGTTTATATTTAAATTTAGTTTTGTTTACTCTAGTGTCCAAGGTTCAGAGATCATAGTAAAGTTTAATAAAGAGTTTAATACAAGTGAGGGAATGAAACTGTTGTATAGAAGAAACTCAGATTTTATAAATTTTGAGGTGAAGCAGTGTTATATAATAAAATCCAAAGTGTGGCCATGCCATCTTGTAATGAAGCATTAGTAGATGTTAGGGGAATTGAAAAATTCTGTAGTCAGGGAGCCAGGTGTTAAGTCAATAGGAATGGGAATGGATTGGGTAAGGCATCAGATGAATAGAAAGACTAGTTCATTGATTAACTAATCAGGAATGGTGGCATGACTTGTAAGTAATGGCAGTGAGTGATAAAAGCTGTTAGGAATTGTTGATGGAGCAGTTTGAATCAAAGACCATTCAGAACTGTATCTCCTCTTGCCCTATTAATGACAGATTAAAGTCCTTTCCATTCCGCAGTATGATAAAACTTACTCAGATCCCATGAATTCCGCTATTTTTGTTCTGCTTGTCCTGGTTTTCCCCAGCTAGCTTACTTTTTCTGAATCCCTTGAACATCTCTCATTTTTTCTTGGGAGCAATATCCCCTAGCTTTTGATTCTTTTTGGATTAATGTAGCATAAAATAAATCCATCTGCAAAGCTATTTACAGATGGATATTGCAGACTGGGAATATTTACAATATTAAAAGTGAAGAAAGTGTGTTTTTTCCAATTGCAAAATGGAAACACATCATCCCAATTTACAAAAATTTGGTGGCGAGTCCCCACACCCCCAATATATTCAATTAAGGTTTAACCATCCTTCTTGTTGTCCTCTCTCCAGGAAAGAAAAGGGGAGAATAAACTCCATTTGTTTTGCCTTCTAATACATTGAGTATTCATATAGTTATGCACTCTGAAAATATTTTCCCAGCTTTATTTATGAGTGTGTCCTTTAAGACCAGGATTAAAGTCTTTCTTCTTCCCTTTCCATCAATAATGTCTGGCAGTCTGTCGTGCAATGATATTACATAGTTCTGACTGATTTATCCTTCCCAAAGTCCAGCTTCCTAGTCACTGGCACCCTGCGATCTTTTAGTGTTTTATAAATGAGATGATTGATGAGTTTGGTCTTTTCAAGTATCAAAGTTAAGGTGACCAGGCTATACTTCTTAGGGTTATTACTTTATTTTCTTCTTCAGAGGTAGGTGCTACCCATGTTCTTTCTCTGTTTTTAGGCTTCATAGCTGTCTACCATGTGTTCTGAAAGATTGTTTCTATGATAAGTTTAGAGTATGTCTTAAATATTCCAGGATCTATGCTACCAGGGCATGCTGATCTGAAAACATCTATATTTCATCTGACTCATTTATCTCCTATTCTGGTTGAACTTTGTATTCTACTGAAAATGTGATAGAAACTTTATTTTACCACAGTTGAACCTTTTTACAGGCTTTATACTCAAATTCAGCTTTAGTAAAAAAGGAAAACAATTACTCACTAGGGAGCTCTGTAGTTCACAGGTCACAATCTCCCTATCCTGAATTAGATGATATAAATTATTAGAAGTATTTGTAAAAATTGATAAAGGTGCCCAATAGTGGGCTATATATTATTTTTCTATAAATCTCTAATCTTATATTGACATAGGGTATATAGATATTGATCCTAGAGGCTTTGTTTAGCTTCACTTTTAAATATCAAAAGAGTGCACAGTTACCAGTATGTCACCCTGTTTTCCCAGTAAATCTAACTCAGAAATTTTCCTAACTGTGGATTTCCTCCTGCTCATGAAAACGCAACTTATTTGTTTATTGAATGAGCTGCACTCACTAGAGTAAAGCAGAAAGCACCTTTATTCTCCTTCACTTGCTCTTTGGATTAGTTATTTACAGCCCCTGGGATAGAATCTGTCAGGTGCCAAGGTTTTCTGTCTCACTAAATAATTAAAAGTACAGCACAGATGGATATCAAAAAGTCCAAATCTTATTCACTGTAAAATCTGTTTTTCTCCAGGCTAGGTCTGCCTCAGGCTTAGGGGAATGAAAAGATGGGGTAGGGAAAGGTTTTGATCTGACATCTTTCTTTTCTTGCTTCACTGCATTCTTCACTTAAAAACTGTTGTTTCGGGGCCCTTTCATAATGGAATAGAAGGGGGAGAAGTAAGGGGCAGAAAACGTCCTTCTAAACTGGTAAAGTTACAAAGCATTGATCACACCAACTGAGCATGGAAAGCAAGCCTTATCCTTTTCCTTTCAGTGCTTCTTTCTCCAGAAACCTGCACCTGTGCTTCCTGGCATGAGTCATGCTGCTTCCATGGGGCCCACTTCATCCCCATACCCCACTTCTGCACCCATGGGACACCTTCATCCTCTTGCTATTAAAGGTGCCTCCCTCTTGCCAGGAGATTTTGGTAGAACTCATGGCTAGCCAATAGATTTAACTCTCAGTCATCCCACAGAGTCTGTATCTGATACATGGAAAACAGACCCCTCTGCCCAGTTCTCAATGGATGTGTAGCTCACTATTGACACAAACTTTTCTTCTGTATGTAACTCTAGCTGCATACATTGATTTTTTTGTTCAGTATTGGATCAAGTAACTTGCCTCTATGTCCCTAAAGTTCCAGAGAATACTAGTATAGATTAGCTTTTCAAATGATTCTTTTGAATCCTCTTTACTAGCCTCTTCACCATCCCACTGAATTCAGAGCCATCTCTTAGACTACCCAGAGGTGGTTGAAGAGCTCGTTTCCCAGGGTCTTTGATGTCCACTGGAATGTAAGCAGCAATAAAACAGGCACTTTTGTCTATTTATTGTTGTATCATTAGGTTTTAGAACAATTCCTGACACATAATAGGCCCTCAATAGATGTATGTTGAACAAATGAGTAAAGAAGTAGTCAAGCACCTTGTTTTATGATGTATATATGGCATCCGTTTATAAAGACAGAGAATCCAAAAAGTCAAGAAATATCAAATTTAATATTCTATTAAACTTACCTTATTTTAAAATTATCTTTATGAAGAAAATAACTGCAAAGTTTTTTACTATCATTCAATGGTAATGTCTAAAAATAGATTACTTTTTCAGAGAGCAAAAGGTATAAATTCAAAGCTAATAGTTTAATTAATCTTAAGCAGTCCAGAATAAATAGGAAATTTATTTTATTTTATTTTAAAAAATATTTTCCTTACTTTTTAAAAAGATTTTTTGCTTTTAAAAAAAATATATATTTTATTGATTTTTTACAGAGAGGAAGGGAGAGGGATAGGGAGCTAGAAACATTGATGAGAGAGAAACATCGATCAGCTGCCTCCTGCACACCCCCTACTGGGGATGTGCCCGCAACCAAGGTACATGCCGTTGACCGGATTCAAACCCGGGACTCTTCAGTCCTCAGGCTTATGCTCTATCTACTGAGCCAAACCGGTTAGGGCAGAAATTTAATTTATCTTAGTAATTTGTTCCATCCATTTGCAGATTATAAATTCTAGCTAAAACTCTGAGAGTCTGTGCAGAGTGGTGAAAGTAGAACTTACTAGACGCTGGCTCGCAGATAAAGAGACATTCAGGGTTAGCATCTGGTAAAGCTCCTTTCTCAGATTTCTCTAATACATGTCTGTGTCTTTAAGTCAGAAGTTTTAAAACTTGCTCTGACTGTGGGTCATGTTGGAAGTCAAGACTATGAATCAAATTGGAATTTCGGGAGCCCAAACATCAGCAAAGATGATCCACCAGTGATGTCGTTGGAAAAAAGCTCCCTATGATTAACTGGACAAATGGCACTGTTTAAAGTTACAAAGGAGGGATTTCACAAGTAAATGATTTATTTATGTAACAATCACAAATATAGACAGAATGAAAAATGATTATCCTGTCATGTGCCCTCTTTCATCAATCAGTAGTGGTACCCGGAAAGCAAGGATGAGAAGGGTTTTGAGCTTAATCTAGTCCCAGTGCTATATAGCTGATCAGAGGCAGCACATGGCATCTACACTCGGCCCTGCCAGGGAGCCAGGAGACTGCACACGCACATTCCTATTGTGTTCAACTATGGTTAGAACATTGTGGTTACAAAATGGTAGAGTTAAGGCAATTCTCCCTCCTCCTCATCCTTGAAATAAAGAAAAGCGACACAAGATAGAGTAGAGCCCTGGCCTTTTGGGGCTCAGTGGTTAGAATGTTGATCTGTGGACCTAAGGGTTTCAGGTTTGATTCCAGGTCAAGGGCATGTACCTAGGTTGCAGGTTTGATCCTTGGCCCCAGTCAGGGCGAGGACCTTTGTGGGAGGCAACCAATTGATGTGTGTGTCTTTCTCCCCCTCCTGCTCTCCCTTCCTCTCTCTCTCCCTCTCTTTCTCTCTCTCTCTCAAAAAAAAATATATCAATGGAGAAGAATATTGCTATGATAGGGTGAAGCAATGAAAGTAAGTGATAGTCATTTCTGTGTCTGCTGATCATTAAGCTGAATTAGTAAATTATATTATTATATAAATTATTGGTATATTAGAGGCCTGGTGGATGAAATTCATGCATGGGGGTGGTGTCCCTCAGCCCAGCCTGCACTCTCTCCAATCTGGGACCCCTCAGATTGGAGGGGTCGGACCTAAACCGGCAGTTGGACATCCCTCTCACAATCCAGGACTGCTGACTCCCAACCGCTTCCCTACCTGTCTGATTGCCCCTAACCACTTCTGCCTGCCAGCCTGATTGTCCCCTAACCACTCCCATGCCAGCCTGATCAACGCCTAACTGCTCCCCTGCTGGCCCAGTTGCCCCCAACTGCCCTCCCCTGCTGGCCTGGTCTCCACCAACTGCCCTCCCCTGCCAGCCTGGCCCCCCCCAACTGCCCTCCCCTGCATGCCCAGTCACCCCTAACTGCCCTCCCATGCTGGCCTGGTCCCCCCCCAACTGCTTTCCCTCCCCTGCAGACCCGGTCCCCCCCAATTGCCTTCCCCTGCCAGTCCGGTCACCTCAACTGCTCTCTCCTGCTGTCCCAGTCCAGTCACCCCCAACTGCCCTCCTCCCTGGCCTGGTCGCCTCTAACTGCCCTCCCCTGCCGGCCATCTTGTGGCCACATGGGGGTGGCCATCTTGTGCGGGGGGTGTGACAGTCAATTTGCATATTCCCTCTTTATTATCCTATATAATAAAACCCTAATATGCAAATGGACCAAATGGCAGAATGACTGGCCGAACGACCAGTCTCTATGACAAGCACTGCCTCCCTGAGAGGGAGGCGATTGGCAGAGGCGATCTGGGGTGGGGCTGACCAGCGGGTGGCTCCAGGCCACCAGTCAAGGTGGGTGCCAGCAGGGGCCCCCCGATTGCCCTGCCCGCCGGTTGCCCCACAGAAGGCCCTGATCGCTGGTCAGGCCTAGGGACCCTACCCTATATATTGGGAGCAGTCTCTTAGATTTAAAAATTAAAACCTGACTCGGCTACTCTAATACTGAAAAAACAGGATGATGCAGCAATGACATGCATGGACTCTGGCATGCACATTTTGTGGTCAGCCCTGATTCTGATAGTTATAACTGTGTGACAAAGCCAATTACTCAACTTCTCTCTGCTTCAGTTTTTCCACCCATAAGATGGGGAAAATGGTACTACTGCCTTAGAAGGATCATGTTATATACTGTTTTTTTATAATCAGAGCAAAAAAAATGTAGCTGCCATAAAACAGCAAGATGCCTTTCACCTGTATGAAAAGTATGGTCACTGGTGCATGCAGCATCCCGGTTTACTAGAGGGATGTCCAACTGCCAGTTTAGGCCCAACATCCCCTGAGGGGTCCTGGATTGCGAGAGGGCGCAGGCCGGGCTGAGGGATCCCCTCTTCCCCCCTACTGTGCATGAATTTCATGCACCAGACCTCTAGTATAGGATAATTAACATACCATAAAATTCATCCATTTAAAATGTACAATTCAGTGTGTTTTTAAATATTCACAGGGTTGTGCAGTCATCACCACAATCTAATTTTAGACCTCTTTTGTTCCTTTCCCCCCCAAAAAAACTTTATCTATCCATAGTCAGTCCCTATCTCTTCCCTCTCCTGAGCCCTAGGCAACCAGTAATCTTTTTGTTTCTAAGGATTTGCATATTCTGTACATGTCATATGAATGGAATCATGCAATATGTGGCCTTTTGTGTCTGTCTTCTCACTTAACATAATATTTTGAAGGTTCGTACATGTTGTAGCATGTATTAGTAACTCATCTGTTTTAAGCCTGAATGATATTCTATTGTATGGACTTACCACATTTTATTTCTCCATTCATCATTTGATGGATATCTGAGTTGTTTCTACTTTTTGGCTATTTTGAAAAATGCTGCTATGAACATTTGGATACAAGCTTTTTTGGGTAGATACTTGCATTCATTTCTCTTGTGTATATACCTAGAAGTGGAGTTGCTAAGTCAATTGTAATATTTTGAGGAACTGCCAAACTGTTTTCCAAAGCAGCTGTACCATTTAACATTCCCACCAGCAATATACGAAGGTTCCAATTGCTCCACATCCTCACCAACATTTGCTATTGTCCACTGTTTTGAAGATAGACATTCTAATAGATATGAACTGGTATCTCATTGTGGTTTTGATTTGCCCCTTTCTAATAACTAATGATCTTGAATATATTTTCATTGGCCATTTGGGAAAATGTCTATTTAGATCCTTTCTCTATTTTTAATTGGGTTGTCTTTTTATTATTATTAAAAGAGTAGTAACTTTCTAAAATATAATATATTTTATACAAAGTAGGATATTTATGTGGTTGTTATTTTGATGCTTTCAGGTCAGTTAAAAGAGGCATAGGTATTAAATTTTTATTAATATGAAGGTACAATAATTAACTGGTATTAACATTTAATTATAAATACGTTGAGCCCTAAAACTCTGATTAAATTGAAAATGTTAACAGACTTTGAACCAAGGAGAGTCAGATGGTCTAGATGTTTTCTGGCCTTGAATAGGGCCATTTGGTTATCAGAGTCATTGCCCCCGAATGTTAATTGCCTTTATTTTCTGCTCTAGCATTAAGTAATAAAACAAACTCATCAAGGCCTAAAATCTCTGACTCCCAAGAAAGGCCTTTAAAGGAATGACCTTCACCTTTCTGCGAGTCAGAAATCACTAGAGTAAAACATTAATTAATTTATGTCAAATACTTGAAGTTGCTCATCAGCTATTTTCCATAGCAGTGCTACAGGTTTCAGCCTTTGTTTTCTAGAGGTAATCCAGAAGAGAGATGACTATTTTCCTTGAACTGACAGTGAAGATGAAGGACATGGACATATCTGAGACATAGAGGAGGTAGTTATAACAAGATTTGGTGACTGATCAGAGAAGGGAAGGGTGAAGGAGAGAGTCAAGTAAAGGATTGATACAGGTTTATGAAATGGGTGACTAAGTGGATCATGCTGCCTTCATTAGCACAGGGAATAAGAAAATATAAGCTAGATATGAAGGAAGTGCCAAGTTTCTGTTTGGACACAATCCATTTGAATTGCCTGGGAAATTTATATGGTGATATTGAGTAGATAGTTGTATATCTGGTACTGAACCTTAAGAGGTAGCTCTAAGCTACACTGAAAGTGTGAGCATAGGAGAGAATGATAGCACCAGGAAAGAAGGTAGAGTGAGGAGAGAAGAGTGCATAGTTCAGAATTCTGAGGACCATCAATATTTGAAAGGCAAAGAAAGGAAGAGTCTGCAAAAGTGGATAAATGACAAGTGGTAGTCAAATATATAAAAAGAAAACCTAATTTCTGGGGGAAAAAAGAGATGTCATCTACATCAAATGATTTGGAGTGGTCCAATAACAAGAACTAGAATGTGTGTATTAGATGAAACCAAAAGAAGGTTTTAGGTGCCTTTAATGAGAGTAGTTTCAGTGGTATGCTTACATAGCTAGTTAGCTGAAGACCTAGTTTATCTAAGTCTTTGAAGCCAAGTTTATCTAACTTCAAAAGCCACATTTATAGTGTCTGAGAGGTAGTATCTCTCAAATCCAGGCACTTGACTTTCAAATTTACTCAGCAAATGTCCTCAGATCTCCAACAGAGTTTTAATAAAAGTAGTATTATTTAATACTAGGGGCCCGGTGCACGAAATTCGTGCACTGGGTGTGTGTGGGGAGGGGAGTGTCCCTCAGCCCAGCCTGCCCCCTCTCACATACTGGGAGCCCTCAGGCATTGACCCCCATCACCCTCCAATCGCAGGATCGGCCCCTTGCCCAGGCCTGACGCCTCTGGCCTAGGCGTCCGGCCCGGGCAGTGGGGACCTGCAGCTGCAGCGGCCCCACGATCGTGGGCTTCGCTTTAGGCCCAGGCAAGGGACCCCTAGCTCCTGGGACTGCCAGCTTCGACCGTGCCCAGCTCCCATCGCTGGCTCCACCCCTACTTCCTGCTATCACTGGCCAGGGCGGAAAAGGCACCTGATTCTCCGATCATGGCTGGGGGGCAGGGCAAAGGCGGCCCCAGGGCCGCCTTTGCCCTGCCCCCCAGCTCTTAGCTGCCCCCTGGGTTTCCGATCACTGTCAGTGGCAGGGGGCTTCTTCCTGCTTTCCCTTTCGCCTCCCTGCATTGTGCCTACATATGCAAATTAACCGCCATCTTGTTGGCAGTTAACTGCCAATCTTAGTTGGCAGTTAACTGCCAATCATAGTTGGCAGTTAATTTGCATATAGCCCTGATTAGCCAATGAAAAGGGTAGCTCGTACGCCAATTACCATTTTTCTCTTTTATTAGTGTTGACTAAGACAAAAATAGTTTCTAAGCCAGTAGATGTCATTATGTCTGGAAATAGAATCTTTATTGATATATAAGGATGAGTAATGCTGCAATTGGCTTTAGGATCCATATTATGGGAACATCTTAATGTTGAGTCCATTACACATGCATTTCTTCGTGTTATTTCAAGCACAAAGGTTCAAAGCAGATTCATATAACAGTCTATTGCAGCAGGGAAAAGAATGGAGAATGTGTGCTGCCAGAGGTGATATTTGAGCAAAGGCTTGAGTTCAGTGAGGAACAAAGCCACGGACACGTTCAGGGTAAGGCCTTCCTGGCAGAAAGAACGCAAGCACAAAGGCCCTAAAGTGGAAAAGGATTTATCAAGCGGAAGGCAAAGGAAGGACGCTTAGAGCCTTCCGGCGTAATTCTACAGTGGAACTATTCAAAAGTCTCAGAGGATGCAATTCTAGCCTATCTTTTTATTCTTTTTCAATATAAAAAAAAACTATTTTGAAAAAGAAACCTGAACAGAAAAGGTTCAAGTAAAGCACAGTAATTTTTTCCTTTGAAACATTAGGGAGTAAGTTGTTGATATGGTCCATTGTCCTCCATTTTTAATGTGAATTTTCTACAAATAAAAATTGGTCCCTGGGACAACATTTTGAGAAAATTATATGGGATTTTCTCAAAAATTTCATCATTGAATTTATTAAATATATCTAAAATAATGTTTAATTGTACTTGCAACAGACATGAGTAAAAATACAATAAATTAATATATTGATACAAAAATTGATAGGTAGTACAAAATACGTTATACCATTTTATAGGTACTCAATAATTATTTGTTCAACAAATGAATGAATGAACCAATGAAAAACATCTACGTATTTTATTTCATAACATTTTAGTTCAGGCATTTTAATCTAGATGCAATGTCCCTGATGTCCTAATAATAATAGCACAGGATTCATTATTATTTTTTAAGAAAATATTTTTTATTGATTTCAGAGAGGAAGGGGGAGGGAGAGAGAGATAGAAATGATGAGAGGGAATCATTGATAGGCTGCCTCCTGCATGGCCCACACTGAGGATCGAGCCTGCAACCCGGGCATATGCCCTTGACTGGGATCAAACCCAGGACTCTTTAGTCCACAGGCTGACGATCTATCCACTGAGACAAAACAGCTCAGGCTATTTTTTAAGTTATTTTTATAACAATGTGAGAATGATGGTGTGTTGTCTTACTTTAATAATAATAATAAAACATTTGTTGTTTCTACAATTTTATTAGTTTACATAATCATTGGCATGAACAAGAGAGTAAATGCTAAATACTATGTTGCTGAAGCTTGACGTCCATGAATTTATTAAAAATCATACAGGCTTAAATTTAACTCACTAGCAACTCATTTGCCATTGACAAAGGTGTTATTTGAAGATATAGTAAAATGTTCTGCATATCCAAAATATCTTAATTTTGCTTGTAGATGATTAAATATGTTTATGTCATTTATTTTCCATTTGCAGGTATAATTCAATTTTTTATTTTCTATTTTCTTTCCTAAAACAATTCAATAGTAATGAAATATTTGTAGTTCCTAATATGCAAATTAGAATTTTTAGTTAAGGCTATATAATTGTTTAAGTGATCTAAGTAATTGAATAGACTAGAAGTGCTGTATCTCATATGATCATCTCATTGATTATAATAGCAAACCTGTATTTCATAAAGCAGTTACTTTCATTAATTAACTTGGTTGGTAATGTGGGCATTTGGGTATTATTATTCTCAGTGAGAACTGTAATGACAGTTGTGACATTTCCTGTTGCTGAAATAGTAGAATTTAATTATTTAATAATATCTACAATTTTGAGTTTCTATTAGGCTCAAAGCAGGATTTTAAGTCATGCTCCCATAGAGCTGGCTTCTTTTTTTTTTTTTTTAATATATTTTATTGATTTTTTACAGAGAGGAAGAGAGAGAGATAGAGAGTTAGAAACATCGATGAGAGAGAAACATCGATCAGCTGCCTCCTGCACATCTCCTACTGGGGATGTGCCCACAACCCAGGTACATGCCCTTGACCGGAATCGAACCTGGGACCTTTCAGTCCACAGGCCGACGCTCTAGCCACTGAGCCAAACCGGTTTCGGCTAGAGCTGGCTTCTTGAAGAAATCTCTATAATTTTGGTTGCTTCTATCAAGTTGATAACAATGTATGGTAGGATTCACTAATCTAGGCATGTCTAGGTGCCTCCTCTGGACATGCCTGGTTTAGGTGGAGTTCCTTTCTTGTAAAACTGTGTATCAACGTTGATACCATGAAGAGAAAGAAGAATGAACAAATATGATGTAAAACAACAAAAAATGATTAACTAGTAGTGGAGCTCTAATCTGTCCTTCACTGAGTATAGCTCCTCATATTGTCTAAAGGATTTTTTGTGCTGACCATGGGTATAGTCCATTAAAAGATAAATTATTTCAAAGAAGTAATGATGTTTCTTTAAAACACCTCCAGTGCCTTCATGATCATTGTGACATTAGTTCAATGATGCCTCAAGGCAATACTCCGTATTTGCTCATTTCCTTTCTTGCATGCCTGTTTGCAGCTGTTATGCCAAGAAGGGTATATCTAATGTCCCCTTAAAAATAACTGAGGAAAATCCATCATTATAGTATTTACCATGTTTCATAATAATTTGCTTTGTCTACAGCAAATGCATGAATTTTTTCTGGATGGTCTTAAATGGTTTTCTATTTTGCAATTGTGGAATGTCTTTTTCTAGTGATGATGCAGGTAGTATGTGTACTCATCTTGGTAACTCCAGTTGGTACTGATCTAGATTAGTCTGCTACCTTTCTGGGGTTGTTGGCAGCAATGCATTCCCCTGGAATGGCATCACTTTTCTTGTTCTTGTGCAATGCTTCTTGAATATTCTGCAACTTCAAGATATCTTTCACTAGAGTTTTATAGACATGCCGTGTACCCCTTAGGCATAGCAGTTAATAGTATGGGTTCTGGAGCCATAAATCCCCAGCTTTGAAACCTAGCTCTGCCACTCAGTGCCTATACAATTTAGGGCAAGTTGCCTATTCTCTGTCAAAAACAGCAACAGTATCCTACCTCCTACTACCTGTTGTGAAGTTTAAATGACGAATATGTTAAAAGACTTTGAACAATTCCTGGCACATAGTAACTACTAAATAAATACTAGGTAATAAGTTCTAAATACTATTAAATAAATATCAAATGTTATTTGTATTAAGTACCCTGGTACCAAGCAAAATACTTTCCCGCTCTAAGCACAGTGCAGTTGGGATTGAGACTGCACAATGAACCCTTCCTTATCTCCTCTTGTTCCTAATTCACATTCCAACTTGTATAGGATGTTTTAAATCAAGTTTAAGGGTCATCTTGTGAGTAAACCATGTCTGACTCTCACCAGCAACAGTGAAATGGATTAGGGTCAATTAATATGCATCTCTCTATCTTGACCACAGGATAACTCTTGCATGTCTTCTAATCTTAGCAAGCCATCCTGAGGCCTGGAAGTAATACTTGGTGCAAATAACTCCTAATAGTTGTCTGTGTAACCTCCCACCCATGTCAGGCTTCTAATTCCAAGGGCTTATAGAGGGGTGAGTAGTTTAAA
Source organism: Myotis daubentonii (assembly GCF_963259705.1). Lineage (NCBI taxonomy): Eukaryota > Metazoa > Chordata > Mammalia > Chiroptera > Vespertilionidae > Myotis > Myotis daubentonii. Next base: position 24,126,450 of record NC_081857.1, on the reverse strand, counting down.
ATACAAAGACTTTAAATACAGGAAACAAGAATTCATTTATTATCACCACAAAATATCTAAACTTTGTGGTAAGTAACTGAATAATACTCATGAAATGGACTGTTTCTGGGAACAACAGTTCCTAATTTGTTTGGAGATGCAACAACTTTTGTTATGTTTTGTATCAAGGAATTCTATTATCCCATGTTTATTTCAAAAATTTTAAGGTGAATCCAAATTAATTTAGTTTTAAGAATTTTATAATACCTTTTGGGGTATCACAACCTGGGTATCACATAATGGACTTTGGGACTCACTGGCCAGTTTGTAACTCCCTATTCACACTTGTCAAAAAAAAAAACGAACAAAAAAAGGAACCAACTGTGCTAGCATCCACAGATTTCATTCGCTTCTAGACCCAGCGAGAGATATTACATAGCCACTCTAAATAAAAAGGACACACTTCTGAGGATGGAAGTAGAGAAAAAGAATGAGATTAAATATTGATACTTTTTTATAGTCAGAGAACTCATTGTCATTACAAGTCATGGGAATTCTTGTTTAGAGTTGTTACTGAACAGGCTGTTGGAGACTGAATGCCTGGAGGGAGAGGGAAGAAAATAGGGAATTGGTGGTTGAAAAATGAGTGGGGCTAGCATGACCGACCGGGTACTAAGACCCCTCACTTCAGGGATGAACAAAAGCAGTTCTCTCTCTGCCTTCATAAATCTCAGCTGACCTGTTCAAGCCAAATTCTCCAACTGGAGCAGAGCAGAGGTCAGCTTGACATAAACTGACAGACTGGAGGCCCCTGCAGATTTATGTAGGTTTGGGAAGATTCTGTTTTTTCTTCTTTCCTCCTTTTTTTTTTTTCCAAACTCCCATCAGAATGCCATAGGGAGTACTGGATATGTCCCAGGAGCCAGGCAGGAAACAACTGGCCTTAATATGACAAAATTAAATTCAGGTTTATTAACTAGTGATCTGAATTTACATCCGAATGTTGCTACTCCGGTTGTGTCTGTGTGGGTTGAACACATGTAACTGATATATTTCTTCTGCTATTTCACAGCACTAACCAAATAATGGGTTCACTGTTCTTGTTGAATTTTTAGCTAAGGTGAATGGTACATTAGTTCAATTTGTTAATGTAATAAATACTTACTGTGATATTGTGTGTGTGTGTGTGTGTGTGTGTGTGTGTGAACAGAAACCATCAAAGGCTGATCCTTTAAATATCTTCCACTCTGTGAAGGGAGCTGAAGCTTGTACATTGGCAACTCTGACATAAGCCTGAATGCTATAAAATTTCAACTGGACCATGAAGATGTAGAGAGGAAGGAGAGTACATGCAATGTAGATGGAGGAAGCTGTATATGACAAGGCACAGAGGCAATTAAGCCCATACGTTTATGGGAACGATGTCATTCATTCATTCATCCCATAAATATTTGTAAAGTGCCTACTGTATGACAAACACTGTTTTAGACCCTAGAGATCCAGTGCTAAGCAAAGAAAAATCTTTGTTCGCATGAGGCTTACATTCTGAGAGGTAAGGGACAGACAGTAAACAAATCAATTAGATAATTTCAGATAGTGTAGGTTTTATGAAGAAAACAACACAGAGTAATGTAGGGCATGAGTGGACAGGGAGGAGTTTACTTTGCAGAATAAGGTCTATGATAGGATTGTGGAATTGAAAACTAGAAAGGTCTGTATTGGGGAGTCCATGAAAAATCTTGAATGTTAGTCCTGGAATGTTCATCCCTGAACTGAGGGGCCATTTCTAGAAAATACTAATTACTTTAATTTTTTTTTGTGTGTGAGCCCCCCCCCCTTCCCTCCCAACCCCCCACCCCCACCCCCTAGTGCCCACACAGTACCTGTGAGCCCCCCTTCCCCCCCAACTCCCCAACCCCCTCCCCCTAGTGCTCACTGTACCTGTGAGCCCCCCCCCAGCACCGCCCCCCCCCGACACACAGCCAGACACACATCGCCACCCTCATACGTGCTGTGTGACTCAGCCCGGACCCTCCCCACTTGGGAAAGCCTGGCTGCTGGGCCCCCGCAGCTCCCCGGCCACACCCCATCCCGCCACCCGCTCAGACCCGGGACCTTACTTTAATTCTTGACTTAGCGAGATCTGGTGCTCACTTTTCTGACCAATGATGTTTTCCACACCATGTATAGAGGAACACTTGCATTCATGCTTGGCAGCTAAGTGGACCTGGTCATTCTATTTTTGGGCACTATTACATCTTGAGTCATTTAACTTTATTCAGCTTTTAAGGACACAGGAGGTTAATCTTTACAAGCTCATCCAGGAGATTTTAAAGATTTTTTTTAGTTGCTCATAGAATATTTTCAAATCACATTTAAGTTAGTTTATTATTTTTCCTGGGTTTCACTAACATTACTTCTCATCGAAGCCTATCCACACAGGAATCTACAAAGTTTAACCATTTTCTGGAGGATTTTTTTTTTTTTGTAAAAATGACAAAATAGAATTTTAAATAAATACGTATGTAATCTCTTTACATCTATAACTAAAAAAGAAAAGTAAAAAATGGACCTATCTCTAGTGGTATCATTTTACATGCAATACAAATAAAGAATATTTTAGTTCCCAAGGAGAATTTTTAAAGAAAGTTTTAAGTATGTATGCTGTAGTAGAAACACTTGTTATTTGAATCAATAATATTTTTCTTGATAACCCCAAAAACTATTAATTAAACACTATTAGCCTGCTGTAGCTCTAAAGATCTACTAGTATACTTCTCTTACACTATCTTATCATTCATACAGCTTGTAGGATAACTATCTGGAATATATCTTATAAGAACATAGTTTTCACAAATTGCTGGGGGGTGGGAGTAGCTGGGGAGAATCAACGGGGGAAAAGGAGACATAATGTAATATTTTAAACAATAAAGAATTTAAATTAAAAGAAAAGAAATTGGAGAGTTTAAAAAAAAACACAAAAAGAAAAATAAAGTGAATGACAGCAGAGAAATAGGCAATATTGAGATCATTCCCTGATAAGGTATTAGGAGGGAAAGGTCTGAGAATGGAGGAGTGTGACTGGATTATGGATCATATTAAGGAAGAAAGGGAAAAACATGAAAAAATAAGAAAATGGGATGGGAGAACATTGTTCTGGTGGCCAATAGCGACACACGACCCCATGAAATCAAGCCACAGTAACACACTTGTTAATTTTGCCAGTTTTACAGAAACTTCACTTATAAAATTGAACACTAAAGTATAATAGGGAAAAAAAGCTATCATGGTTTTTAATAAAATGATAGAGTGCACTTTTAAAAAGGAATAAACAAGGTTAATTTTAAGGTTGCAAGGGTAGATTGAATGCAACCTCCAAATTACTGTGCTGAGTTATTACCCTTCTTAATTTCTTTCAGAATATTTTTTTAAAGACTTCGTGGATGGTGAGAGATGTAACACAGCAGAGTTTACAGTGACCAAAGCCTCGGGACTGTTTGCCAGGGAAGCAGTAAAGAGGCAGATAAAAAGAGAAGACAGGAATCGTATATGTAATAGTCAGCTTGCTGCCACAACAAAATATTGTGGACTGGGTGGTTTAAACAACAGAAATTTATTTTCTCATAGTTCTGGAGGCCAGAAGTCCAAGATCAAGGTTCAAGATGATTTGGTTTCTGATGAGAGTTCTCTTCCTGGCTGCCTCCTTATTATGTCCTCACATGGCCTCTCCTTGGTGCATGTGCAGGGAAGGAGGGAGAGGAGAAGGGGGAGAGAAACAGAGTGTGCCAGCTCTCTGGTGTCTCTTCTTGTAAGAACACTAATCCTATTGGATCAAGGAATCAGCCTTATGACTTCCTTTAACCTTAATTACTTCATTAGAGACCCCCTTCTCCAAATACAGCCATACTGGGAATTAGGGTTTCAATATATGAATTGTAGGGGCCACAAACATTTAGTTGATAAAATATTTTAAAAAAAGGAAAAAAAATTCTAACTGAAGCAGAAATTAGTAAAGTTTTACTACAACTGAACAGTAAATTCTTGAGCTTCCTGGCACAGAAGGCAAGAAGAGAAATGTAATAGGTAGTGTGAATGTAAGTCGGTGGTAATCTCTTGGACATCTTAAGCCTTATTTTCTCTTATTGTGTGTTTCTGTTTGTTAAGGTAGTTTCAGACATTGACCAGTAAGGATGGGGGTCAGGGATGGATGGATTTTGGGGGCTAGAAAGTCTGTTGTACTTCATCTCACATTCCGTAGATTTTTTTTTCTACATAGACGGTTGACTTCAAATATTGCTTTGATTTCTTGATGCCTGGGTGGAAGATTCCAGGAAGTACATGTTCTGGACTGGATCTGGGTTTATAGCCACTAGAATGAAAGATTGGGCTCTTTGAACTGTCAGTGCATATACAGGTTTTTTATTTGTTTGCTTATTTGTTTGTTTTTTAAAGTGGAAAAGTCACAGATCCTGCAAGCAGATTGTTTCAAATCTCGGGGGGAATTATAAACCTTATTGCTGGTTCAAGTTAATAATATACTTTTTAACAAAAGTGCTAAGGATCACTTATGTGAATGCTTTTGTATTTTGTATAAATTTAAGATGATTTTATCCTGAAAATAACAAATATCTATGGGATAATTTGAGGTGGCTTATTGGTCACAAAGTATGTTTGGCATTTTACGTTAGTTGCTCTGGGTTGGTCAATATAATGTTTATAGTGGAAATGGTCAGAACATGATTTGAATGATGACTGCATAAATAATTAATATTTAGTTCTTAAATTACTGGTGCCATTTTCAATTCTTTTAATCCTCACCTGAGGATATGTTTATTGATTTTTAGAAAGAGAGGAAGGGAGAGAGAGAGAGACAAGAGAGATCAATTGTTTGCCTCCTGTATGCACCCAAACTCAGGGTTAACCTGCAAAATCTAGGTTTGTGCCCTGATTGGGAATCAAACCTGCTACCTTTTGGTTCAGGGGATGATGCTCCAACAAACTGAGCCACTCAGCAGCCAGGGCTTGTTTCTTTAAAAATTTAAATTATGTCATAATTGTCTTTACTTAAGTACAAAGACCCTAACAATCATGTCACCTAGAGATCATTTCACCCGCCGCTCTGTTTGGCTGTCAGTCTCTTGTCTCTCCTTCAGCAGTGGTGAGCTGGATCCATTTTCTTCTGGGAAGAGAAATCAATGGTTCGTTGCCTTTGCCAATAACAAAGATGTTGTCTTTTGTATGAACTCATTGAAAGAACCAGGATGTCTCTCTCTGTTGGTGATCACACCAATTCTTTCCAGGTTAGTACCTCAGGTAACCACATACAGGTTCCCTGTGAAATCAGTAACCTTTACATTTTCCAAATCAACCTGAATGGCGTCATTCACCTTGCTGAGGGGATCAGGGTAGCAGTTGGTGTGAGCATCACAGGTTGCCAGATGAGGGATTCCCCTTGTGTCTTTAAAGATCCTTCTCACTTTGCACAACTTGTACTTGGCCTCATCAGGTGTAATACGATGGAAAGCAAAGCAATGTTTGGTGTTATAGAAGAGACTGAAATTCTCAATTCTCTTTGGTCTTGTCAATGCTGAGTTATCTGTTAAACCAACCGGGTAGGCTATATCATTTGCACCCTGCCATCAACCTTCATGAACTGCTGCAGACAGATCTTTACCTCATCTCCTGTCAGAGCATATATAACTCTGTTTAGAAAACAATGAAAGGGAGACATTCTCTTAGATTGTGGGGACTGGTAGGTGGACGAGAAGCAAACACACTGGTCAGTTTAATCAGCATCCAATACTTTGGAGCTCCTACACACTTCAAATGTTTGTTGGGACTGGGAGCCACAGCTGCACTAGCCACAAAAAGAAAATTTTTGCCCTAGCCAGTTTGGCTCAGTGGATAGAGCATCGGCCTGTGGACTGAAGGGTCCCTGGTTCGATTCTGGTCAAGGGCACATGCCTGGTTTGCAGGCTCCATCCCCAGTGGGGGTGTGTGTAGGAGGCAGCCAACCAATGATTTTCTCTCATCATTGATGTTTCTCTTTCTCTCCTCTCTTCCTCTCTGAAATCAGTAAAATATATTTTTTAAAAAAGAGAATTTTCAATTCTTTTCAGCTTGTTTAAACTTTGTGTTCTTAAATCTACTTTGCTTCCTCAAAATAGTAGAAAGGGAAAAAAACAATTCCCAAGGTCCTTTCCAAATGGCAAATTCAAGATCAGTGTATAAAAGTAAAACTGGTAAAACAAGTACAATGTAAACATACACGTTTTATTCATTAATCCTTTTGCTCGTTTATAATTTGCCCAATTTTAAAAAGTATATATATTTTTATTGATTTCAGAGAGGAAGGGAGAGAGAGAGAGAGAGAGAGAGAGAGAGAGAGAGAGAGAGAGAAACATCAATGATCAGAGAGAATCATTGATTGGCTGCCTACTGCATGCCCCCCACCGGGGATCGAGCCCGCAACCCAGGCATGTGTCCTTGACTGGAATCGAACATGGGACCTTTCAATCCGCAGGCCCACACTCTATCCACTGAGCCAAACCAGCTAGGGCTGACCAATTTTTATTGAGTACCTTGTACATACCAGAGTATTGTTAGGCTCCAGATAAAATCTGGTCTCTTGGAACTTTCATGCCATTAAAATGCAGGGCTGTGTGATTTGGCTGCCACCGTGCAGATATGCACAAAGTTACTGGGACACTTGTGGGGGGTCATCTTTTCTAGATGAGAAACTTTGGATTGGTTTCTGGAGAAAGTGGTCCAGGAGTTGAAATATGAATAGGAGCAAGTCATGGAAAGGGCAGGGAATTCCAGAGGTGACATTATATGTATGGGAACAGCTGGTTCTAAGGCAAAGCAGCGAAAATAAGTGATGACTTAGAGCACGACACGTGGCACAGTGGAACACAGAGTGACAGTGTGAGGCAAGAGGGAAGGCTCTGATAGAACTTTGCATGTTATACTAATTTGGCACCTTCTCCTAAAAGCTCTCCTGAAATCTTTGAGGGATTTTAACCATTGGGGGAATCAGATCTGTTTTTTGAATGACAGTACCATTAGGAAGGAGTATGGCAAATGACTTGAGGGTGGGGTGCAAAAGTCCCAGTCTGGGATCCAGTTAGAAACTGTTGCAGTAATCCAGGCAAGAAGTGATGAAGTCCTGAACTAGACAGTTAACTCTTTCCCAAAGACATAAAAACAAATCTCTTACACAATATTGGGCCAGATGCTTTAAACAGTTATTTAGAGGAAAGCAGATAATATCTGCCGGCAGTCAGAGCTAATTTATTTCTTTCTTTCTCATTAAAACCCCCCCACAAACCTGTCAATGCAATTTCGAAGCTATATGATATTTAGAACTCTCTAAGAAAGAACAACAAATAAGCAGATATAAATCATCTATGCTTACAAATAGTCTATTTTTCAGGCAATCCTCTGCAGATTAATCAGAACCAAACTCATACATTTTAATCATAACATGTTCTGTTATCTGCCAACGTATTTTCAAGTCTATGCAGGTATGACCATATGCCACGATGGACAAATGAACTGGGAAGATCAAAGCTATTTGATCTGGTTCTGTGATTTATAATTTCCAAATCAACATGAAGAGAAAATAGCAGGCATCAAACATTCATCTATGCTTGTACCAGGTCATACACTGTAATTCTATCCAAGTGCAAGTTTCCATGGTAAACAGGGCAAGACTTGCCAACACTTCACAGGTTTCCAAAAAGCGGCTATGTCCCTCTTGGGAGGACTTTGTAACTGGAAAAGAAAATCTTCACAGATGAAATGTCCAGCAAAATAAAGTCACAGACTGTATTTCTACAGCAGGCCTCTTGCCAGATGTCTCATCAACAAGTATGGCGCTGGCAGTGACCCGTTCTATGGTAGAGGTGGTAGAATGCTCCCGCCAAATCTTGTTTTCATTTGCTCACAGCTTCCTAGAAAAAAAAAATCCTATTTGAGTTGAAATTTTCCACGTTTCATCCTAGTCCAAAGGTGACTTAAATTTTTTTTTTTTTAAATTGAAGTAAATTGAAATTTGTAAAGTTTATAGTCATTTGGGGAGCTTTGTGTACACAAAAATCTCACTGGGTAACACCAAAAAAATTACATTTTCCTTTTCCTTGTGACTTTTGGAAGACTAACTCCTTTTGGCTGTTTCTTTCAAAAGGATTTAACCCTAAGTTACAGGGACAGAAAACCAAATTTTTTTTTCTTCAATTTACTTAAACAGATTTTTGTCCATGAAGAACTAATAAAATAAGACTTTACCTATTAAATCCACTAATATTTTTTTTAATTTAAAATATTCTTGCATATATCTATGACAGAAAAATATTTTAAATTAATTAGTTTAATTCAATTAAATCCAACAAATCTAACTACCAGGTAGTAAGGTGCTAAGTGAATGCTCAGTGTTTGAGGTGTATAAAGCTGTATAAAGCAGTTCCTATCTTCAAGGAATGTATTATTTGGTAGTGAAGATGAGAATAATAAAATGGCAATAATGTAAGTCAGAATACAATAAGTGTTACAGCAGAGGTATAAGCAAAGTCATGTGGGACCATAGAATTGGGAGAAATTAATGTTGATTGGAGGCTAAGAATAGTTTATCCTGGGTTTTGAAAGTCAGAGAGTGTCAAAGATCAGTGGGTTGGGAAGGCCATTTCAGACAAGGGTCTAGTGTGAGCACAGACTCTGATGTTAGAAATGGGACTAATCAGGGCTGTGGCCAAGTAGCTCAGTTGGTTAGAGCATTGAGCCTATGCAGCAAGGTTGTGGGTTTCATCCCCAGGCAGGGCACATATAAGAAGCAATCAATGAATACATAAATAAATGGAACCACAAATCAATTTCTCTCTCTCCCCCCTCCCATTCCTTTCTCTCTCTAAAATCAACAAATACATATTTAAAAAAAGAAATAAGACTAGTCAGAGTGGTTGGAGTGTTGTATATGACAGAAGAAGGAGAACATAAAGTTAAGAAAAGTTGAAAAGTTAGTCTTAGAGTTTCTCAATGGGTATTCTATCGGTATGTTGGGGTGGATGGTTCTTCGGTGTCTTAGGGAGTGTGTATCCCTGGTCCTAGCCTTCTAAAAGCCACTATTGCTCTATGTTGTTTTGATCCTTGAGAAGAACTCCCCCAAATTTTCCAAACACCCCGTAGGTGTCACCTTTGTAGAAAATGTCTGAGGGAGTCTTGGATACTGAGTTTGGGGGCAGTCCTTTATTCTGTAGGTGATGAGGTCTGGCTTCTGACCAGACCAAGGGCATGATCTGAGTTGGGGTGCAGGACAATAATTTCTGGAGATTGAATCAAAGGAGAGAAAAATTGAGAAGTAGGCTAAGCAATTCAGTCTATTGCAATAGCAGGCAAGAGTCAATGTGGACTTGAACTGAACAATTTCATCACTGTCATGTCTGAAAACGTTTTAATAGACTTTTTTTTTAGTTATTCCTTGTGTCTCTGAAACTCCATAGTACTGCATTGCAGAACTTTTTGTGCTGTAGCTGCTTTCCTGTTTTTTTTCCTTTCCTCAAATTAATATCATATGGTAAATTCAGTATTACAAAAACAGGATTTTTAGAGGGTGATCATAATACCCTTTCTAATTATAGAATAAACACATGGGGGATGGAAAGCTCTATTTAAAAAACAAAACAAAACGAATGATGTTTCTCTGTTTCATTTAGATAGTGTTTGGGTTCCATCACTTCTTGAATTTTTTTTTCTTTTTTCTTTTTATAAAAGAAAGCTCTGTTGACAGTAGATTGAATAGTTTTGAATCCCAGATGTCAGTGTGGTGGAAACTCAAAGTGAATAGGCAGATGGAGTTTGTCAGAAGCACCAGTCATTGCCAAAACAGAAGATGGTGCCCAGGGCAAGATAGGCACAGAGGTAGCATGGCCCCTGTGAGGGCTCCAGACGGTGGTGAAGGGCAGAGAGTGGCCCTCAGCACCATTTTGTAGGTATCAAGGGTGTCCTGACTCCCAGTAGCAGCTGTGATCACACCTCGTCACGTGTCCCTCTTTCCCAGCTGCTGCAGTATTGTTGCCTTCTGGTTTCCCAGAGGAACTTTGGAAGGGACTATACTGACAGATCAACCACAGATATGTTATGCTTAAATTTTCCCTAAAAAAAACCCTCTTCAGGAAACTTTCAGGTGGTTTTTCATTTGAAACAAAATGGGATTTCAAGAACATTAAGCAGCTGAAAACTTGTACCACATCTATGCAGAGGCCCAAGAACTTGAGATCACAAATTTGAATCAGATCCTATTCATTAGTGAGACGCTCATTCTCCAAACCCCATCCTTTTAGCTCTATTTCTATGAGAGGTTTCTAAAACTGGCTTGGGCCTCCACTCAGATTTTCTGAGGTTATACTCCTTCAAGTTTTCTGGTGCAAAATTGTTAATTTTGCTCTTCATTGAGGAATTTACTGAAAAAATAATAACAACAATGTTTTCCATTTTCCTGGTACTGTATACCTGTTATAAAGCATTTTCATATATATATATATACTCATTAAATCCTCTGAAGCTCAGAAAATTAGGGGACTTATACAAGGTCACAGAATGGAAAATCCAGAACTCAAGTCCAGGTCTTTTGATTCCAAGCACATGCTATTCCCTCTAAAGTTTGCTGTTCAGTGATCAGCACTTTGGTCCTCTGAACTGACAGTGAAGAGGGCCAGAAGTGCGTCTGAGCAATAAGATTTCCCAGTTCTGACCTAGGGTCTGCTGCTTTGAATAACGAGGATCCATTCCATGGGCAATTTCTAGCACTGTCATTTAGAAATTGCTATTGATGGCACCAGCTTTTGTGGGTCATGGTCCTCAGTGGCAGGGGAAGCCAGTGGCCACAGCTCCTGTTGACCAGTCCTCTCTATATAGCCACATGCTGTGACTCTCAACAGCATTTGCTGCTGACCATGGTAACTCCCAGTTGCTCCAGTCAACAGTTCTCAAAAGGCCCTCTGGGTCATTCCAGAGTCTCCTGCTTCCTGGAAGAGTTCCATGGCAAGCAGACAGCACAACCTCAGCCCCACCTCTAAATGCAGAGCACAGTTCTGTACTCCTCAGCTCATCAGAGGACTTCCTCAAAATTGACCCCCTAAGTGACATAGGGGACGCAAGACTCTAAGGGCTTGTAACTTCACAATACTAGGTTCATGAGAACTATCTTTCTCTTGCTGCTTTAAAGATTCTCTCTTTGTGTTTAACTTTTGATATTTTAATTATGATGTGTCTTGGTGTGGCCCTCTTTGGATTCTTCTTGTTTGGGACTCTCTGTTCTTCCTGTACTTATATGTCTTTTTCCTTTACCAGGTTAGGGAAGTTTTCAGTCTTTATTTCTTCAAATAGGTTTTCAGTCCCTTGCTTGCTCTTTTCTCCTTCTGGTACACTATGATGTGAATCTTGTTATGCTTGATATTGTCCCAGAGGCCCCTTAAAATGTCCTCATTTTTTAAATTATTTTTTCTTTTTGCTGCTCTGGTTGGGTGTTTGCTACTACCTTGCCTTCCAAATAGCTGATTTGATCGTCTAATTTGCTGTTGATTCCTGTTAGTGTATTCCTCATTTCAGTTACTGAATTCTTCATTTCTGACTGGTTCATTTTATGGTTCCTATGCCTTTTTTTATTTTTCCTATCTCTTTGTTGACGTTCTCACTAAGTTCCTTGAGCATCCTTATAACCAGTGTTTTGAACTCTGTAGATTGTTTGCCTCCATTTCAGAATGGAAATCCAGAACTCAAGATGCTTGCCTCCATTTCATTTAGTTATTGATTTCAGAGAGGAAGGGAGAAGGAGAGAGAGATAGAAACATCAATGATGAGAGAGAATCATTGATCAGCTGCCTCCTGCATGTCCCACATTGGGATTCGAGCCCGCAACCCCAGGCATGTGCACTTGACTGGAATCAAACCTGGGATCCTTCAGTTCCCAGGCCGACGCTCTATCCATTGAGCCAAACCAGCTAGGGCTCATTTAGTTCTTTATCTGGAGATTTCTCCTGTTTTTTCATTTGGGACATGTTTCTTTGTCTCATCATTTTGGCTGCCTCTCTGTGTTTGTTTCTCTGTATTAGATAGACCTGTTACATCTCCCAGCCTTTGCAGAATGGCCTTATGTAGTAGGTGTCCTGTGTGGCCCAGTGGCATAGTCTCCTTGATCCCCTGAACTGAGTGCTTCAGGAGTATCTTTTGTGTGGGTGTTTGTGTCCTCCTGTTGTAGTTGAGCCTTGATTGCTGTTGGCATATCGGTAGGTGGGACTGACCCTCCGGCTGGCTGGCTAGCTGTGAGGATTGGCCGCGACCCCATGGAATCAGATTCACACTACCCAGCAGGGTCTGGTGCCTGCCAGGATCTCCCTTTGGGTGTGTTACTTATGAAGCTAATTGGGGGATGATTGGTTGTGGTATGAAATCAGCCTCCAGATGTATTGGTTCTGGAGCCTCTTGAGAGGGAGTTGGTGCAGGTCAATGTCAGCTGCTGCCTGTGATAGGCCTGGATCTACCTGTTAAGTGACCTGGTGTTGGTGGCTGCCTATGCTGGGTCTGGATGTGTGTGGGAGGAGCCATGCTGAGAGCCAAGGCTAACTGCCATCAGTATCAGGCCTGGGGCTGGTCAGTAAAGGCCCAAGGCATCCCGGAGACCTGCTACCGCCTGCAGGTAAGTGTCAGTACTGACAGCCTTGGGAGGTATGCAAGTTGCGGCAGGCATGGTCTCAGGGAGTCAACAGGGTGGAGCTGTGGATTTTACCAGGCTAATGCAAATTCAGATTTGGTCATTTGTGGGGAGGGCTTAACATAGGGACCATGGTGGTCATCCCTTCAGCCTTCCCCCTGAAGCCATACAACTTCATTTCTCCCTGTGTGCATCTGGCATTCTCTGAGCTTGATGGAATTTCTCAAGATTTTTAAAAAGAAAAACTGCAGTGCAGACTCAGGATGGTTATTCCTGAAAGAGCCTCAAACTCTGCTTGAGTTGCCTAGGGGAGGGTCTCAAGAAGTCATCAGTGTGAAGCTAGTGGAGTTCACCAGGCTACTGCAGATTCAAATTTGGTTGCGTGTGGGGAGAGCTCAACACAGGGAAAGAATGCACCTGTTGGCAGCATGGGAGGAAGGCTCAACACGGACAATGGTGGCAGTCCCTCTAGCTCTTGCTCTAAAGCACACAATTCAGTTTCTCCCTGTATGTCGCTGGGCCCCTCCTCCGCCACCCCCACCCCCAGCTACTATCCCTCTGCCAGAGCCCAAGGTGAGTGCCTGTGAATGAGTTTGTATGCTAGCCCTTTAAGAGGATGCCTGAGTTTCCAGCAGCCTTTCATCTCACCAGAATGGTCAGGAATCCCTGCTGATTTTTACAGCCAGATGTTATGAGAGAGCCCAGCATGGGGCTTATCAGGAAGGACCTCTGCCCCTGAGATTCTCAATTGCCACATGTGGGTGCAGGGCCAGCCTGTTTGTCTCTACTCCTCCTACCACTCTTGATGTGGCTTCTTCTTTATAATCTTAGTTATTGGACTTCTGCTTAGCTAGTCTTCAGATGATTATCCAGGTTTATTTTTCTATAATTTATGTGGTTGCGGGAAGAGATGTGTGCAGCTTACATCCACTGACGACGACTTCTTCTTCTTCTTCTTCTTCTTCTTCTTCTTCTTCTTCTTCTTCTTCTTCTTCTTCTTCTTCTTCCTGTCAATCCTCAACAGAGGATATCTTTTTCCATTGCTCTTCAGAGAGAGTGGGGAGGGAGGGAGAGGGAGCAAGCAAGACAGAAACGATATAAGAGAGACACATCTACTGGTTGCCTCTTGCATGCGCCCTGACTAGGGCCAGGGAGTGAACCCAGGCACGTGCCCTTGACTGGGAATCTAACCCAAGACCCTTCAGTGCACAGTACAAAGCTCTAACCACCGAGCATGTGTAGTATACAGGCAGGCTGTACCTGGGGTGGTGCTGTGGCTCGAAGGGTGTCTGCTGAGTGAGTGGGGTCCCTCTGGCAGGTGGGGTCCCTCAGCCTGGACTGCAGGGATCAGGTCAAAACTGGCTCCCAACATCCCCTGAAGGATCCTGGATTGTGAGAGAGCGGTTCTTGGGTAATGCACCTGGAAATCTCTGGTTCCGAATGCGTCACCCAAGAACTGCCACTGCCAAGTCACAGTAGCTCAGCAGCTCCTGCATTGAGCATCTGCCCCCTGGTGGTCAGTGCACAACATAGCTACTGGTCAGAACGTCTGTCCCCTGGTCATTATGCATCATAGCTACTGGATGGTCGCTTAGCCTTTTATATATACTAGAGGCCCGGTGCACGAATTCATGCACCAGTGGGGTTGCTAGGCCTGGCCTGTGGGATCGGGCTGACACCAGCTCTCCAACATCCCCTGAGGGGTCTTGGATTGTAGAGGGTGCAGGCCAGGCTGAGGGACCCCACCAGTGCATGATTGGCCAGCTGGGGAGGACTGTGGGAGGGCTCTAGGGCATGTCCGGCCCATCTCACTCAGTCCTGATAGGCCAGACTCCATCAGCAAGCTAACCTACCAGTCAGAGCATCTGTCCCCTGGTGGTCAGTGCTCATCATGTGACTGGTCAACCGGTTGACTGTCTGCCCTCTGGTGGTCAGTGCATGTCATAGTGAGTGGTTGAGCAGCCTTAGCATACATTAGCATATTATGCTTTGATTGGTTGAACAGCTGACCAGTTGATTGGACACTTAGCATATTAGGCTTTTATTATATAGGATGGCTAGCAAAAGTGTGAAGTTGGCAACATTCAGCTCTGTGTTCTCTCACATGGTCCTTCAGAGATCTCTCCCATCCTATACCCCCTGCCCGCCCCCAGTTATTCCTTCTTGTCTCTCTCTCCCAATTCTTGCTTTTGCTCTCAGCCTGACACCAATTCATCTTTAATAAGGTTTTAGCAAATAAATTCCCCTAAGGACATTTAGGACTTTGTGGCTTTGGGAAAACCACTAATTTCTCTGAGTCTGTTTTCTTGTTTGTAAAATGAGGATAATGTGACACCCCATTATATAAATAATAATAGAACGTAACATTTATTGCTTACTGTGTGCTTGGTACAACTTTAAGCTCTTTATAAATATGAGCACATTTAGTTCTCTTAACAACTTTATGATGTATGTGCTACAATTTTATCTCTATTATATGAATGAGGACTCTGACAGGGTTACATATCTAGAAAAAGGGGCATGATTTAAACCTTGATATGACCACTCAAGCTCTCCTCCTTTACCATTATGTTGCAGCTCCTATCGTAAATGTAAGAAATATTCAATATTATGTGATGAGAAAACTTTGGATAAAAAATAGCTTATCTAAAAAATAAAAAAATAGCTTATCTAGTGATTGAGTCTGTGTGAACCACCTATTTATAATATTGTGTTTTAACATAATGAAAAGTGTATTAATGAGCCATCTCAGAACACCAAAAGAAAGAGAGAGGACTAGAGAGAGAGAGAGAGGATGAGAGAGAGAGAGAAAGATAGAGAGAGAGAGAGAGAGAGAGAGAGAGAGAGAGAGAGAGAGAGAATCAGCTGGAACATCTGACTTCTGGTTGGTTTCCTGCTCAGGAGTTTCCTAAAAGTAAACTTAATTATAGTGTTGATATTAGTAGATTGGAACATGGGACTAGCTTGGAGTATATTGCCAAATGGACCAACCCTTTTCAGGTTGATCCCTCAGTAGCCAGAGGCAGTGGAAAGATCTACTTCATTTCTTGGTAATCAGCCTGTTTGATGGAAGGCAGGGCTAAGTCCAGGAAATGTAGAAGACCAGGAATCAAAGGAGTTGGACTCCACTGCTGGCTCTGTTACCACCTGGCTAAGTGACACTGGGCAAGTCACAGAATCCTTCCAGGTGCCAGCTTTCTCTGTGGTGAGGCTCAATTGAAGTAATGGAGGTGGAAGTTGCTTGAAGGCTGTAAAAGCCTTTGAACATAATTGCTATGCTTTATATTTATATTAGTGACAAACCCCTGATATTGACATTGTGGAATATGTGAACAAAGTAGCGTGGTTTAGTGAAAATTACAGTGTCTCCAAGACAAGTGATCAGGGTTCCAGTCATCCTCCAGCTCCAGCCTGCTGCATCAGTTTTCTTACATGAAACATGAGGGATGTGTGTGGAGGGAGAGTTCTTTTTTTTTTTTTTTTTTTTAATTAAATCTTTATTGTTCAGATTATTACATTTGTTCCTTTTTTTTCCCCCCATAACTCCCCTCCTCCCAGTTCCCGCCCCACCCTCCGCCCTCACTCCCCACCCACTGTCCTCATCCATAGGTGCACGATTTTTGTCCAGTCTCTTCCCACATCTCCCACACCCCTTTCCCCCCCAAGAATAGTCAGTCCATTCCCTTTCTATGTCCCTGATTCTATTATAATCAACAGTTCATTCTGTTCATCAGATTATTTATTCACTTGATTCTTAGATTCACTTGTTGATAGATGCATATTTGTTGTTCATAATTTGTATCTTTACCTTTTTCTTCCTCTTCCTCTTCGTAAAGGATACCTTTCAGCATTTCATATAATCCTGGTTTGGTGGTGATGAACTCCTTTAGCTTTTCCTTATCTGTGAAGCTCTTTATCTGACCTTCAATTCTGAATGATAGCTTTGCTGGATAAAGTAATCTTGGTTGTAGGTTCTTGGTATTCATCACTTTGAATATTTCTTGCCACTCCCTTCTGGCCTGCAAAGTTTCTGTTGAGAAATCAGCTGACAGTCGTATGGGTATTCCCTTGTAGGTAACTGAGTTTCTTTCTCTTGCTGTTTTTAAGATTCTCTCTTTATCTTTTGCTCTTGGCATTTTAATTATGATGTGTCTTGGTGTGGTCCTCTTTGGATTCCTTTTGTTTGGGGTTCTCCGCGCTTCTTGGACCTGTAAGTCCATTTCTTTCACCAGGTGGGGGAAGTTTTCTGTCATTATTTCTTCAAATAGGTTTTCAATATCTTGCTCTCTCTCATCTTCTGGCACCCCTATAATTCTGATGTTGGTACGCTTGAAGCTGTCCCAGAGGCTCCTTACACTATCCTCGCATTTTTGGATTCTTTTTTCATTTTGCTTTTCCGGTTGGATGTTTTTTGCTTCCTCGCATTTCAAATCATTGACTTGATTCTTGCGCTCCTCTGGTCTGCTGTCGGGCGTCTGTATAATATTCGTTATTTCAGTCTGTGTGTGCTTAATTTCTAGTTGGTTCCCCAATATAAGATCGAGGGTCTTATTAGTTTTCGTGTAGATCTCATTAAGTTTATCGGCAGCTTCTAAACAGTTCTTGAGAGACCTTAAAAGTGTGGTTCTGAACTCTATTTCTTCCATTGACAATTTTGTCCTGTTTCTTTGTCTCCGCATTTTGTTATGCTTCCTTGGTGCACCCCCTAGTGGTCTTTGTTCGCAGTCTTATAGATAAATCTTGATTGTTGTAGCTAATTCCAGGGAGGGTTTGACCTCCAGGCCAAGTGGCTATGAGAATCAGCTGTGTCAGCAGTGAGAGAACTTCTGTCCTCTAGGGAGGTGCTAATCTAGCCTTTGCCTGAGGCTATCCGGCAAATGCCTTTGCCTGAGGCTATCCGGCAAATGCCTCTGTGCAGGGCTTGGGCTGGGCGGGTCGCACAGGATCAACAGGGTGGGCCGGAGAGAGCAGTTATGGCGGCTCTCAGTCCTGTCCCAAGGGGCTCTGCCTCTCTGAGTCCCAGCACCCGCTGCAAAGCTCGGAGAGAAAGCTGCACTCGCTCTGACCGAAGCCAGACAGTCCCGCTTCTCCCGTTTGAGTCTGGGTCCCTAAAGACTCGCCCGGATCTGGTGCTCAGAGTCTGCGACTCCCTCCCGATTGAAAACAACAACCGCGCCCTCCGCTGCCAGCCCGCTCCGCGCACTCCGCACCTCAGAATTTGACTTCAGCACTGCGCCTCCTCTGAGTGTCCGTATGCGTTTCTCTTTCCTCCTAGTTGTAGGACTTCCACTCAGCCACCGTTCCTGTGGTTCTGGGTGATGTCCCTTCCATTTTTTGGTTTCACTTTTGAAGTAGTTGTTCAAAGCAGCCTGGAGGGAGAGTTCTAAATGATCTCTGGGGCCCTGTGCCATTGGCTCATCAAAATGGTATTGAGAAGAATTTTCAAGTCCCAGGATGTGACCAAGGTTAGCAATGTCAGCCCCGCTGAAAAAAAATCAGGGCTACAGAGGTCAGTGTGGAGAATGAGGAGGCTGAGGTTCAGAAAGGACACATAAATTGCCTAAGGCTGCACAGATAATCAGCAGTGAGCAGGGCTAGAACCTGGCTTACCTAATTCCCAGGCCGGGGCTCTTTCTTTTGATCCTCACAGCCTTATTTACAAAGATGACATTATTAAAACTATCCTGAAGAATTGCTCACTATACTGTACACCTGAAACCAATATAAAATAATACTGAAAATAAACTGTAACGGAAAAGTAAAAAATAAAAAATGAATTCCTCAAAGAAATCATCGTGAAACACCTAAAGAAC
Source organism: Myotis daubentonii (assembly GCF_963259705.1). Lineage (NCBI taxonomy): Eukaryota > Metazoa > Chordata > Mammalia > Chiroptera > Vespertilionidae > Myotis > Myotis daubentonii. Next base: position 24,107,952 of record NC_081857.1, on the reverse strand, counting down.
ACAGACCCTCTGGAATACTCAGATGATTTCTACATATTTCACTCATCTCATATAAGACATGTGGATATTTTACTAATACTTCTTTTTCACCAACATTCAGTAGCATTTCCTGCATCATTTCTGAGTGGTATATAATTGCAAAGACAATATTGCCACATCAAGCTGATAAAACTTTATATTTGAAAGATTTCTCTTTTTGATGTTCAGCTTCATAGTCATCTGAGGCAACTCTCTGGAAGAAATCTTTTATTTTGCGTTGCGCATAATATAAAATTTTACCCCAGATCAACCAGAAGGAACTACAGAGTTGTGAAAAAACAATTATAAGGGGAATGGCATGCTTAGACATAGCAAGACCTGAGGGTCATGGTGGACGATTAGCCAGATATCAGACTTACAGTAGTTTATTGTGAAAGCAAGTATTATACTTGGACATTTCAAATGGAGAAAGCTATATTATAGCCAGAATTATACTAATTTTCCTATTATCCTCAGTGTGTGTCAGTCCTTTAATTTAGCATTGAGTCTGCTTTTGTACTTCTCCTCAAGTGACTTGGATCAATGGCAAAGGGCCTGTAGAAAAGGAGAAGCTCAGTGATTCAAACATAAAGAAGAAAACCTTTCAATCATGTGATAGATTATTATAAAAGATGTTATTAGCTGATAGAAAAGGAGAGAAGGTCAGATGAGGTATCAGAAAGAGTGTCAAATTATAAGATTTATTGAGAATTAGATGCCAAATTAATAGCTAACATTTATTGGATGGATATTTATTATGTTTCAGGCACTGTGCTAAGTGGTAGTCATGAACAATTCCGTTGAAAATTCATAAAAACCTAGATAAGATAATATTATTATTTACATTTAATAGATAAGGAAACTGAGGCTGAGAGATGTTCATTGACTTCTCCAAGATAAAACAGCTATAAAGAAGATGAGAAGATACTATTGGACACCCACCAAACAGCTATTTCCTCCTTTATTTTGCAAAGAGAACCCCAATATTTTCACTATTGCAGGGACATGGTCCCTCTTGAACACAAGGGGTGATGTTTAGTTGGTCTAATTTAATCATGGTAATGTCCTTCCACTTGCCAAGTAATTGGTTCAGGCATGAGAATGAAACACAATTTTGGTCATAAAAGGAAATTCACCCTGAGGCTTATCCTTCTTCTTAAAAAGATACTTTGCACTTTCTCTGCCTTTGGGTGCTCTGGTGTGAGGCTGTGATATGTGGGGCACTTGAAGTCATTAAGCAAATGTAACGAAAGAACAAAGGTGCCATAATGAAGGTGTCAGAATGGAGAAACAGAAAGACATTGTAGAATTCACCAATCCTAACATCACCCTGTCTCAGGACTTATTATGAGAGAGAGTAAATATTAATAAATATTAGATAGTAAATATTCTTACTTCTTAAACCACTTTTGGTTGGTTTTCAGCTAGTTTTGCTGAATGCCTCTTCACTGATGAAGTGAAAACACTAGAGTTCAAAGCCTGTTTACCAGATACTAGATTCTGTGTTCTTAACTACTACAGAAAATTGAGGGAGATAAATTAGAATGTGTCTATAAAAGCAAAGAGAAACCGATGGGCAACTAACAGATTATTTTAAGAATAATAAAGCCAGTGGATAGGTTAAAAATGTTAGATATGGCTAAAAGAAAATTTGTATACTCGAATAGGAAATCTGAGGAAATTATCTAGAAAGTACTAGAAAGAAAATGTTGGAATATATAAAACATCAAGAGGCAGTGAGGATATAAGAAGGTGAAGCATTTATCTACTAGGAGTTTCAGTAAGAAAGAATAAAGAGAATAGTGGAAAGATAGAGTAGCTAAGAATTTTTTCAGCATTAATAAAACAATAACGGTCATGAATCCTAAGAGTCAAGAAGCACAGCAAAGTTCTTGGCAGAGTAAGTAAAATAAATCTAGACACATCTTAATGAAATTACAGAACATTAAAGATAAAAGAATATAATAAAAGCAACTTCAGAAGAAAAGACAAATTAACAAAGGAATGATTGTTCAGTTGGCTGGAGATTTCTCAACAGGCAATTATAGAGGTCAGAAGATAGTAGAAACATAAGCTTAAAGTGTTAAGAGAAAATAAATACTAACCTAAATTCTGTCGCCAGCTAAACTTTCTTTTAAGAATAAAACTTTTCCTCCCCCTAAAATAACATTTTCAAACAAAATAAAAAAGAATTCAGCACAAAAGAACCTTGCTGAAGGAACTACTGAAGGATGGACTTCAGGAAGAAGAAAATCGAACTAAGAAGGAAGGTGTAAGGAATGGTGAGCAAATGAGCTGTTGTGTGTTTCCTCTTACTTATGTGGGTGTCCAGTGCCTTCCACAGAATTAGGGGTAGGGCCCGAGTGTGGAGACGAGGGAAGGAGACATGTTGCCATTGCTGCACATGTATTTCTGTGTGTATGACACATGTTCCCATAGGAGCAGTATTGCAAATAGTGAATGGCTTCCCATGCTGACTCTTCAAGCCTATTCATGTGCTACTAACACAGAAACTATCTGATGAAAGAAATAGTTGAGTCAAGAAAGAATTGAGCAAAGATCAAGAGATTCTTAAATTACTAAGTCTAAAGTCCTGGGGTGGTGGCAGTGGCAGTCATGGGGATGGAGCAGTAATTCATGAGCATCAAGTTTCTAAAGGAAATTCTAGATTCTTCCTCTGAAGAAACATGCATCCTCCCCTGGACTCTAATTAGACTTTGCTTTTTCTTTAACGGTCACTGACAATAGAAATGGAAGAACGCGAGCCATGGAAAAAAATATGACCAAAGAGGATATGATTGCTAACATGCCTTTGGATTTCACAGTAAGGTCTCTCCCCCCGCAAAAAGCTTTGTTGTTTCCATTTGGTTCACAGCATGCGTGAAGGCTCCAGGATATTAAAAGCTGCCCAACTGGCTCCGTTGAGTGTCGACCTATGAACCAGGAGCTCATGGTTATATTCCTGGTCAGGGCACATGCCCGGATTATGGGCTAGATCCCAGTAAGGGGCATGCAGGAGGCAGCTGATCAATGATTCTCTCTCATCATTGACGTTTCTCTCTCTCCCTCCCCCTCCTTTCTTCTCTTTATATTATATATAAAGCTGCCCAGTGGTTGCAAAAGCCCTGACAGAAGCGTTGCAGAGGGCCCCTCACAGTCCCCCGAACGCCGGAGCCCCTAGTCGTGCTGGAGCCCAGCCTGGGGCGGGCCAGCCTGCGGACCTCAGTCAGGTGGTCTCCATCCTCCTGATGAGTTTCACCTGCTCATCTGCGAAGTGGCTGCCGGGAAGCCAGGAGTCTGCGCAGGCGCAGGCGGGCTGTTTCAGGGTCGCGTCCCGGGCTTCACCTGGAATTCAGAAATGCTTTGCCTCCTGGCGCATCTCTTCCGCAAACTCGGGGGTGGGTTGGGGGGGAGACAGGAGCCACATTGTCGTGATGGAAATAGAAGCCCAGAGAGGTAGGCAGTTGACGGTGGCCTCCACCTCCGTGGAATTCTTGTGACGAACCTGGGAGCTCATGGTTGGTCGGCAGTCAGGAGGTAAGCTAAAAAACAAAACAACACCCCCCCCCCCCGCCTCCCTTCCCCCCCAAAAAAACAGTGTTGGCTGGTCCTGGAGGCAGAGGGTGGCGGGGAAAATGGCTCCGAGGCTTTTACTGGAAAGGAGGTTAGAGTGGTTGGCGGAGGCTGGAAGAAGGGGGCCGCTGGGCCTGTTCCACTGTTGAAGCCCCAGTCCGATCCGATCCCAGGGAACCACCCAGCGCATCGGGAACGGGGCTTTGTAGGCAAATGCTTCTTGCCTAAGGGCCCCGCTGGGTCTGAAACACACCTTAGTGTTAAATCTTTTTTTTGCCAGAAATGAACTCATTGGGGAACTGATTGACTAGATGCTTATACAGATAGGCAGGCCCCAGAAACCATGGAAGGAATGCCCCACCGGGCTGGGGGGTGGGGGGGGTGGGGGGTGGGGGAGTGGGGGCTGAAGGTCAGGAGCAGGACAGGAAACATCAGGTGTTCTTAGTTGGCGCCAGTGGTCGCTGCAGACAGTCCCGGCCGGTGCTGGGGTGGGGGAGCCCAGAGTCAGGTCTGGTGCAGGTACCCAGGAGAGGGAAATCTCAGGGCACGGAACGTGGAGTTCTTGGAGAGACAGCCAGGCAGGGAACGTTAAAATTACCCTGCGCCCATCTTCACACCCAAATAAATCCGAAACACGTGGTTTCAGGAGTACTACGGGGCAAAATCAAAGTTTGAGAGCAGCAAGTCATTTCGTGGGAAAGAAACAAGTGACCTAAAGGAACACAGAACCTAGCGCTATGATGTTAGTGTCGTTCTAAAAGAAGCTTCTTAAAAATCCCAAGTGCAGTTGCTTGACTGCTGTAAAATTAATCTTAAACTTTTAATCAGAATATATTGTTTAGTATGGTGTAGTCACATTGAAAGGAAAGATCAAGAAGACATTAGTACTGCTTTTCCATTAAGGATTTCAATTTAATAAAGCTTAGCTTTTTAAAGCATAAAATAGTTAATATTCTAGAAAGGTGCTGACAAGCTTAATTAGACTTTAATTGGGGGAATCTGGCTGAAGGAGAGCTGAGGAGCTGGCTGGAAGGGTTATGTTAAATTGGAAAGTCATTTATGCTACACCAGAGCATTACCTACTGAGCTTTTTTTGTTTGTTTGTTTCTTCCTTGACTCAGAAAATACAGGCAATGGATTTCTATCAGTTTCCCTTTTTCTTCCTTCCTATCAGTGTCATCACCACTACATCACGAAGGTAGTTTTTTGTTTTTGTTTTTAAAATATATTTTATTGATTTTTTACAGAGAGAAAGGGAGAGGGATAGAGAGTTAGAAACATCGATGAGAGAGAAACATGGATCAGCTGCCTCCTGCACACCCCCTACTGGGGATGTGCCCACAACCAAGGTACATGCCCTTGACCCGAATCGAACCTGGGACCTTTCAGTCCGCAGGCCGACGCTCTATTCACTGAGCCAAACCGGTTTGGCACGAAGGTAGTTTTATGAGTTCCCACCTATGAACCCTTTATTCCAGCAGGAGTGTTTGTGTGAAAATCCAGGGGGCTACATCAATCCAGTTTAACAAATATTTATTGAAAGTCTGCTATGTCCAGTGAGGTATATCAGGGACGGCAGCCATAAAGATAGGATGATAGATGAGGGAGGGAGGGAGGGAGGCAGGCAGGCAGGTGAAATGGACAGTTCCATCTTATGAGCTGGATGATTAAGGTGGCTGAAGTAAGGGCTGCAGCCGGGGTTTTATTATTAACAGGGGCCCGCTGCTTAGGACATGGGTTCTCAGTACTGCCTGCATGTTAGAATCACCTGAGGAGCTTTAAAAATCATGTGGTCCTCATTTCTTACCACTTGTATTCTGGATTAATTACCTGGGTGGGGCTCAGGCCCAGTCCTTTTCTTTTTTTGTATATTTTTTATTGACTTCAGAGAGGAAGAGAGAGAGAGAGAGAGAGAGAGAGAGAGAGAGAGAGAGAGAGAGAGAGAGAGAGAGAAGCATCAATGATGAGAGAGAATCATTGATTGGCTGCCTCCTGCACGCCCCTTACTGGGGATTGAGTCCGCAACCTGGGCATGTGCCCTCACCGGAATCGAACCCGGGACCTCTTGGTCCGTGGGACGATGTTCAATCCACTGAGCCACCACAGCTGGGCAGGCCCAGTCCTTTTCAAAGTGGTTTCTAACGGGCAGTATTATTCCCAAGGTTAGTTTTAGGTTTAAACACTCAAGGCCTCAATTTTCTTATCACCAAATAGGAATGTTATTATTCACCTGTAGTGGACATTTGATTGATAGCTGACTTTGCACTAGGAATTACCTTTCCCATCTCATATGGTGTCAGAGGTCTGCCAATTTCATTACCTGCTTGTCTCTGGTGGAAAGGGCCATGGGACTCAAGCTTGGTCCATGGAGTGTTTGGTCTGAGTTTTGTGCGCAAGACTCGGCCATCCAAAGCCTTCCAAAGATTGTTTTCTCCCGCCTTTCTCTTTTTTTGTGATGCAGATCTGCTATATTCACTATCCAGTGAGGTCACCCTTCTTGTGTGTGATGAAGTGATGATCCCTCTTCTTTAGGTTAATTTATTAAAAATTTTAAAATTAAAGTATAGTTGGCATACAATATCAGTGATTCAACATTTATATATCTTACGATGTGAACACCCCTGTAAGTCTAGTAACCATTTGTCCGTGTGCAGTTACTACACTATTATTGACTGTAATCCCCTTCACCTTTTCATCCATTTCTCCAACCCCCCCACTTTGGCAACCCCAGTTCTTTGTTTCTATGAGTCTTTGTTTTGTTTTTTCATTTTTTGTTGTTTTTAATTCCACATATAAGTAAAATCATACAGTATTTGTCTTTCTCTGACTTATTTCACTTAGCCATTTGTGACAAAATGGAAGGACCTAGAGGGTATTTTGCTTTAAATTAATTTAAATGATGATTATTTAAGGGTTTTCCTCCCCAAATATAATAGTAACCACTGTGTTATAGCCAAGATGGAAGTGAACAATTGCCTGTTTAGTTTGCTCCTCCAGTCTTGAATTCTAGGTATTTGATTTAGTGTTCTTTTGGCAGCTTTCCTGCCAAGATTCTGGACCATGCAAGTAAAGGTGTTGCACCTTAGATTCAAGAGCATACTTTGGCAAAACTCCACCAGAAGACATAATGCATTTAAAAGCCCTTTGAAAACACTGTAAAAGTGAGGGCAACAGTTATAATTAGAAGGTTCATGATTCCGGTAGCTGCATAAGAGGTGTGTTTTACTTTAGTTCAAACGCTTATTTCCTTCAGGAATTTGGCAATAGCATCCCAGCATGCCAACAGGAAAATGGTTTTATTGCACATTCAGGTCTGGCTTCTTTCCTGATTCCATTAAAAAAAAAAAAAAAAAAAGGCAAGAGAAAGCCCAGCACACACACACATACTCTCTCTCTGCCTCTCACACTCACATACCTATACCTATATGTATAATTTATGGAAAAATACTGAATATCCAAAGAAAAATTGCTAAAAAGAAACTTTTCCAGAAAACTGTAACTACATATTACTATATCATATAAAAAAATAAAATAAGCTATTATTCAATAATCTTAGCAACTTACATGACTTACAAAGGAAGGGCTATTTACTTTAAGGGCCATTAAAAGCAAGCACAAATGAATGTGTTTTCAGTGATATACATTGAGTCAGACCTTAGGCACTAGGAATCAGAATATTTTACCACGCAGCATTAACAGATTGTAAAATGCATAGTGTATGAGGATTAGACCTTCACCTCACCCCCACTCCTAGCATTGCAAGATCAGTGTTACCAACTAGACAAGAAAGCCTTCTTTGTCCATCATTTCATTCAGGGGTAGCTGTTATGAAACGAGAAAAGGAGCTGTATTCCTTCTGTGTGCCATATAAAACCAAACAGAAAACAAGATTAAACATCACTCCTATTATACACTAACAATTTTAAGGTACACAGTTTGTACAAAAGAAGGACCAAGAACAAAACAATGTTTATAAACAACTAGAGGCCCAGTGCACGAAATCCATTTACTGGTAGGGTCCCTAGTGGCTGCTGGCCAGGTACTCCCTCTCTTCCCCCAGCTGCCTGCTGCAGCTGGGGCCTCCCTCTCTTTCCCCTGGAAGAACTCCCAGTCAAGGGGATAATTTGCATACTATGCTTTTATTATATAGGATGGTGGGCTGGAGGTGACTGGAGTTGCCTTGCACGAGCTCATGAGAGCCAGTTGTACCCATCTCCTCCTAAAGTGACATTGAGATTATATCTTGAAGTCGGTGGGAGTATTTTCACCTCAGAAATTGGCAAATGCTAAAATCAGTGCTCTTGACCTGCCCCCCTCCCCCACCAAAGAGCTGGTTGGTAAACATTTTCCAGTACACCTCTGAGATCCAAATATAAGTGAGTATCCACTGATCACAGCTTGCTGATGGTACCCTATAAGTGCTGGTACTATACAAAGTTGCAGACAAAGTATCAGTTGTCATTTTCCTCTTTCATTTCTGATTTTATTTTGGGTCCCCTCTCTTCCTCTCTTTTAATGAGTTTAGTTAAGGGTTTATCAATCTTGTTTATTTTTGCGAAGAAACAGCTCTTGGTTTTATTGATCTTCGTATTGATTTTTTTAGATTCTTTTTTTTATTTCCACTCTAATCCTTATAATTTCCTATTATCCACTTACTTTTGGCTTTGTTTGTTGTTCTTCATGTACTTCCTTTAGTTGTAAGGTTAGCTTGTTCATAGCCTCTATTGCTATGGATTTCTCTCAAGGACTGCTTTTATTGTGTCCCATTGGGTGGTTATGTTTTTATTTTCATTTGTCTCAAGGTATCTTTAGATTTCTTATTTGATGTTATTATTAACCCATTTATTGTTGAATAACATGTTATTTAGCCTCCATGTGTTTATGTTTTTTGTTTTGTTTTTTTTTTCAGTCCATTGGCCACATGGGAGGACAACTCAACACAGGGACAATAGCGGATGTCCCTCCAGCCCTTATCCTGAACCCACACAACTCAGTTTCTCCCAGTATGTCTCTGGCATCCCCCAAGCCTCTGTCCTCCTCCTGGAGCCTAAGGTGAGTGCCTGCAAGTGAGAGTTTTTGTGCTGACCCTTCAAGAGGATGATTGGGTTTCTAGCATCTTTTTGTCACACCCAGATGTGTGGAATTCTTGCTGATTTTCCCAGCCTGATGCAGGTGGGCTCCTCTTTCTGTCACTGTAGTTCCCCACTGGCAAGCCCTGCATGGGGCAGAGACCTCTCGCTTGTCAGCGGGGACCTCTGCAACTTTGATGTCCCTCTGGATTCCCAACCACCACGTGAGGGGGCGGGCCGGCTTGTTCTGCCTCTCGATCCCTCGATGTGGCTTCTTCTTGATATCCTTAGCTATAGTGCTTTTGTTCAGCGAGTCTTCAGATGGTTAGCCAGGCTGATTATTATATAATTTAGTTGTAATTTTGACGTTTTCATGTGAAGTGGTGAGCTCAGCATTGTCCTACTCTCCCATCTTTTTTTTAAATTTTTTTATTATTAGTTAAGGTATTGAGATCCCGCCTACTTTGTTCTTTCTCAGGATCGCTGCAGCTATTCGGGGTCGTTTTTTATTCCAGATGAATTTTTGGAGAGTTCGTTCTAGGTCTGTGAAATATGCCATTGGTATTTTAATGGGAAGTGCGTTGAATTTATAGATTGCTTTGGGCAGTATGGACATTTTAATGATGTTGATTCTACCAATCCAAGAACATAATATGTTCTTCCATCTCTTTATGTCTTCCTCTATCTCTTTTTTCAGTGTCCTGTAGTTTTCAGCATTTAAGTCTTTTACCTCCTTAGTTAAGTTTATTCCTAGGTATTTTAATTTTTTTGGTGCGATGGTAAATGGGATTGCTTCTGTAGTTTCACTTTCTGTAAGTTCACTATTGGTGTAAAGAAATGCCATGGATTTCTTAGCATTAATTTTGTATCCTGCTACATTGCCGAATTCATTTATTAAGTCTAATAATTTTTTGATGGAGTCTTTAGGGTTCTGTATGTACAGTATCATGTCATCTGTAAATAAGGACAGTTTTACTTCTTCGTTTCCAATCTGGATGCCTTTTATTTCTTCTTCGTGTCTGATCGCAACGGCTAGTACTTCCAGTACTATGTTGAACAGGAGTGGTGAGAGGGGGCATCCCTGTCTTGTTCCTGTTTTTAGGGGGAATGGTTTTAGTTTTTGCCCATTGATTATGATGTTGGCTGTGGGTTTGTCATATATGGCTTTTATTATGTTGAGGCATGATCCCTCAATTCCTATCTTGCTGAGAGTTTTTATCAAGAAGAGGTGTTGGATTTTGTCAAATGCTTTTTCCGCATCAATTGATATGACTATGTGGTTTTTTTCTCTCAATTTGTTTATGTGATGTATCACGTTTATTGATTTGCGGATATTGTACCATCCTTGCATCCCTGGGATAAATCCTGTCCTACTCTCCCATCTTGATCCGATCTCCTGTTACAGCATTCTAACCCACATGTAGAATTCCAGTAGAGGGCCCGAGCTGGGAGAAAACCAGAAATTTGATGTCATGAAAGGTAAGGGAAAAAGGTGGAGCAGATCAGCCAGTGCTGTTGAGAGATGAAGTAAGATTAGAACAAAAATGTGGCCTTTGAATTTGGTAACACAGAATCCATCATCTATTCATTCAACTAAACTGCATGCCTATTGAATGCCTAGCCAAATGTTATGCTAGGCAAATGGAGAAGACAGAGACGTAAAAGGCAATTAGGATACAGTGTGATGGCTGGTATAATAGTGGCAATTATCATAGGAGAGCTATACCTAACCCAGCCTTTGAGGTGAGGAATGAATGGAGGTCCCCAGGAGTTTATGCTGGTGTTGGGTGTTGGAGGGTGAATAAGGATTAACAAGAAGGGGGGCAAATTTGCTTTAGGCAGAGGAAACCCACATACAAAGTCAGGGAAACATGATAATGATAAAGCACTGTACTCAGATAACTAGTGTGTGGCTTTGGATAACCAGTAGATGGTTTGGGTGGCCTGTGGTGTATATGTGAAGTAGCAAGGCAGGATGAGGCATTAGAGGTTGCCATGGGCCAAATGATGAAAGCCTTGTGTCCCTTACTAGGTACTGCCTTTCAGCCTGCAGAAAAGAAGTAGAGAACACAAAGCTAATCATGTCAGGGATGCCAGAGTAGAAGGATGCGGTCAAACCCCAGGCCGACTCTAGCCATACTGTGCAATGTCTGCTTGTTCATGTACATACGGGTCTCACAGTCCCATGCTCAAGGCCACAGGAAGTTTTCCTTCATTCCAAAGGTGGGAAGTAACTCAATGAACAGAGCTATTAAGATCAATAAAGCAGCATTTGGCAAGGTGGTTTGGAAGAGAAACTGGAGGCAGGGTCACCAGGCTGTGGTAGCAACATGAACTTGAGGTTAATAAAAAGGGACTTGATAGAAACTGAAAGCAGGCATCCGGAAGGAAATTATTGGTGTAAGAGATTTGTAAGGGTGACATACACAAAGCGTAAAGGGGCCATTGGGATAAGAATAAAATATTAAGAACTTTCTATTTGATTCTGAGATTCGCATGTATCTGGTAAATCATAATGGCATCTCTTATTTTAATGTAGGCAGTACTTTACTGATTAGCAGGCATTTCATTTGATCCTATTGTTATTGTTTTGCATCTTTTAACAGAGAAAATGAGAGGGGACTAGGCCAAAGTTACACACTAGGAATTATAGTGCAAGGCCCTGAACCAAGATCTTATGACTTTGATATTGGTGGATTTTTATGTTACCAAGAGAGATTCAGGAATACATTTCCATCTGGAAGCATTTAGGGTTGAACTCAGGAGACAGCACACCTCCAGAGGTGGAGCTGTAATGCCACAAACCAGACATTCACCACCAGAGGGTGCTCTTACCCAAGAGAAACTTGGCAGTCCTCACAGGTTAAGAACTCTGGGAATGAGTTTCTTTTCTGAGGTTCTGTTTTGGGAAACTGCAGTATGAAGAGCCTGATGGTAGTAGCTCAAGAACTACAAAGTGTGGAACGATGACCTATAGCCTTCCATAGCCTGTGTCAGGGAGGTTAGATTTATAGGGAGATGCTTAATTCTCTCGGAAATAATTCCAGGTAATGCCTGTGTGGAAGAGAGGAGAAGAGAGTTCACAAATGCAGTTACACTGGTGTTGTTTGAAGACAGAAGTACTTTCTGTTCTAAAGCAGGATTTATCTCCATGAGCTGTAGAAACAAATGATTTATTTCTACAATAGATGATTCTTAGCTGGTTTCTAGGTGCTCATTGTACAAACTCTTAAAGGGTCATATTTCTGAATTTTGATTTCACCTTACCAAGACAACTTTTTTTTGCAAAGTTATGAAGGCAGTAATGTCAGCATTCCTTTTCTTTTGTGTGCCATTGTTCATTCATGGTCACTGTATATCCCTCCTTCCTCGCTTTCCTTCCTGGATCCCCTCACTTGTCACTGTCACTTCTGTAGAGAATAGGAACCTATTTACTTTCAGGTTAAAGTAGCTCATATTGACTTAAAATGTGATATTCCTAGAAGTACATGCATTATAACAGAAATTAAGATCTTAAACCAAGGAATTAATGATTTAAAGAGACATGGAGTAGCATCCAGTGGGCCTGGGTGGGGAAGGTTTTTTGGGGGGAGTGGGGAGCAGGAGCAGGGTGAGGTGGGGAGGGGGATAGAAGTTTCTTTCTGGAGTTTAAAAAAGTCATTTTTTTTCATGAGCAGTCCTGTATTTGACCTGTACCTTCTAGCTATCCCTGGGAATCTTGTTGTAGTGTCATTTATTGCCTATTTAGAAAGAAAGTAAAAATTTTATAGTAATCTGGTGAGGATGATTTCAGAAACATCTCCTTTCCTTTCTATTTCCTTCTCCCCCTTTCAATAGCTACCCTCTGTCAACCCCTAGGAGGGTAGTGGGAGTAATCCAAAGTCTGAATGATTGAGATCACGCTCTGTGCCTCCACTTGCTTCTCCTTTTCTAGGCATGGTCTCTGAGTTTGGTTGGAAAAGTGGACTTCATCCAGTTGAAGCTCTCTTTCTTGATGTCCTGTCAGGACCCTGCCTGGGTGGGCAGGTAGGAGCGGGGAACACCAGATTCAGTACCTATGCCCCTTTTAATAGTTATTTTCTTTAAATTCTTCTGTAGCTTTACCCTTTAGGTGAATTTGGCTTAAAATAAAGACATTCCAGTCATACCCTCCAGAAAAAAAAGACACTGTTGTCCATAAGAAGCTAGAGACCTGTGACAGTGTCCTAAGTGGACAGTGGGTCTAGCTCAGCCATGGGCAAACTATGGCCCGTGGGCCGGATCCGGCCCGTGTGAAATGAATAAAACTATTGAAAAAAAAGACCGTACCCTTTATGTAATGATGTTTACTTTGAATTTATATTAGTTCACACAAACACTCCATCCATGCTTTTGTTCCAGCCCTCCGGACCAGTTTAAGAACCCATTGTGGCTCTCGAGTCAAAAAGTTTGCCCACCCCTGGTCTAGCTCTTATTCCTGTTTGGTAAGAGTGGAGAGGCATAGTTTGGCTTGTTTTCTTCGTTGGATCCCCCATCTTTCTTTTGTAACAGATGTTTTCCTTTTGAGCTTGTGGCCACAGTGTCAATACCATGGAATCAGCCACCTATCCAACCAGTGGGGTTTTGGGCAAATTCTGGTTTATGGTTTAGTTCTGATGATTTGAGTGGGGAGTGGGGTAGTACACATATTGAAGAGACTTGATAAGATTCCATCTTTTGCAGTTAGTCCTGTTCTATATCTTTCCAAGGGTGGTTTCAGTAGCAAATGCCATGGAAGATGTGATGTATGGGGCCACTGAGCTGGGCACACCTAGCACATATTTCTCTCTATTGCTTATCATTCCACCTTTGTAATCTGGTGAGGATGATTTCAGAAACATCTCCGTTCATTTCTATTTTAATCATTTAAGGTTTTTCAGTCTTCAGGAATGATCTGTTAAAATGCAGCTGTTCCAGGGAAAGTTTATAGCTTAGTCCTAAACAGCCACTGGCTTAATTACCAATTAATAATTTAGCAGGTATTAGAGTCATTGAAGGTTTAACGTTTTCCCTTAAAGCGGTGGTTCTCAACCTTGGCTGCCCATTAGAATCACCTGGGAATCTTTTTAAAATCCTCATTTCTGGGCCTCATCCTCTGGAAATTCTGTTTCTTTGTTATGGGGTGAGGCCACAACATTAGTAACAAAGAAACAGAATTTCCGGAGGATGAGGCCCAGAAATCAGGATTTTAAAAAGATTCCCAGGTGATTCTTAAAGGGTCTTCAGATATTGTTACTTTACAAATGAGAAAAGTGAGAACCATACTTACACAGCTGGAAAGAAAGAACGATTCATTTTTTTCGATTCGTGGCTGGTGCCCCCCACCCCCCGTTTGCCCTGTAAGACTCTGCTGGGGGTGAAGGTGAGAGGAAGAAAGAGATAACAGGTGGGAGGAAGTGAATACGTTAAAAGAAGTGATTGGTTCTACTATTAGAGGTAGTTAGCACTGCTGTTCTAGGCATTGAGGTAGATATTTCAGACACTACAGACAAATAAGACATATCTCCTGAGCTAGGCAAGCAAACCAATAGTTATAGTGAGTGTGATGGTAGAAATGAGAGCCATTTGGAAGGATAGATTATTGTTAAGATTCTTTTGGTTGCAAGTGACAGAAACCTTCACTCAAATCAGCTTGATTTAAAGAATTCACTGATTAACATGACTAGGAAGTCCAAGACACTTCAAAACTCTATCAGGACAGTTATCTCTCAGCTCTTCTTTCTTTTCTGTTGACATCAATCTCAGGCAGATTCTCTGCAAATGGTGCCAAGGATGGATGAGGCAGCTGTGGTCTTGCATATTATCTGCTTAGCAACCCTAATGAAATGAGGGTCCTTTTCTGTCAAGCTAATCTCATTGTGTCAACTTGGATCACAAGCCCATCAAAAAGCAACCAAAGGAAATGGTATGCTCTTATTGGCCAGGTCTGGGTCAGTGATTACTCTGGAGCTAAAGAAATGGGATTAGCCCACTCAAACATCAAGGATTGATTATAGAGGTTGATTCCTCCATAGGTATGCAAAACAACACAGACTCTAGTACCAGCTAGAGATGAGGTAGAGAGGAGGACTAGGGGGTTGTTCTTTTTCAAAATCCAACTAGGTGTATTATAATACAATTTAGATGCTAACCACTTGGAGTTAGTGTGGGAGCACAAATTAAAGGGTAGATCCTCTACAGTACTATCCTTACTTTAGATGCTAGCTGTACTTTGGGGACATCAGGTCACCTGATCTTATGATCGACTGGCTATAAATTCGGGGCTTTCAAGCCCTTCAGGTTAGATAATATGCTAGAACAACTCACAGAACTCATGAAAGTGCTATACTTATGATTCCAATTTTATTATAAAGGGTACAAGTAGGATGAGTTCTGGGAGGGAGCACAGGGTTTCCACACCTGTCCCAGTGGATTTAGGGTGCATCATCCTCCCAGTACATCAATGTGTTTACCAACCAGGAAGCTCCATGAGCTTGGGTGACCAGCATTTTTATTGGAGTTTTATTATATAGTTAAGATTAATTAAGTCATTGGCTGTGTGACTGGACTTAATCTCCAGTCCTACACCTCTCCCTGGAGGTCTGGTGACTGAAAGTCCCAACCCTTTTCTGGTGAACCTGCCCTCATCCCGAAGCTAAGTAGGGGCTCATCATGAGTCACATTATTAGCAAGACAAAGACACTTCTATCACTCAGGAAATTCCAAGGGTTTTTGAAGCTCTGTGACAGAATACAGATAAGACATATTCTTCACCTACAGAGGTGAAGGAAGGCTTCTTATGGAGGTGATATTTGAGTTGAGTCTTTACACTGACCAAGAACACATCTGTATGAAATCACTGAGGCATGAAAAAGAAGGATAGTTTTAAGGGACTATAAGTCCAATGAGTGAGGTCTGCTTTTATCTTGTGCAAAGTGGGGGGTGGTGGGTTGTGGTCACTGAAGGATTTGAATTTTAGTGTTATGTCTCTAGCATAAGTGTGGAGGGTGGAAGGAAGGCGAGCAAGATGCAATGAGGTGAATACAGTAATTTAGGCAAGAATTTCAGTTTCTAGCAGTCCTACTTGACTCTTCTGTCAGGAATAGACCCTTGACCTTTGTATTGAAGTCCTAGGGTTGCCATAACAAACTGATACAAACTGGGTGGCTTAATACAACAGAAATTTATTCTCTCACAGTTTGGGAGGCCAAAATTCCAAAATCAAGGTTTCAGAGAGGTTCCGTCTGAGGGAGAATCTGTTCCATGCCTTTCTCTTAGCTTCCAGCAGCTGCCAGTAATTCTTGGCATTCCTTGGCTTGCAGATGCATCACTCTAATCTCTGTGTTTGTCATCACATGTTGTTCTTGTGTGTTTCTGTTTCCAAATTTCCTCTTCTTATAAGGACACCAGTCATTAGATGAGGGCCCACCCTAATTCATGATGACCTCATCTTAACTTGATTCATCTAAAAAGACCTTATTTCCAAATAAGGTCACATTCATGGGTACCTGGGGTTTAGACTTCAACATATCTTTTTTGGGGGACACAATTCAAGCCCTAACATGCACCAAGCCTTCCTGGGCACAGAAAGGAAAGTGATGGATCATCTGTGTGGCCTCATAGCCTCATAGCTGTCTCCTCAGCCTCATTCACACACTGCTCTGACAGTGTTTTGGGTGGAGTCTCTTTTTCTTCATTGGCTGAGCTGAGTCAAAGTGGGTGGATAGTGCTGTCCTTGCTACTATCCTGGAGGAGAAGACTGTCTGCTCCTTCTGTTGGTGGCAAGAACAAAAATGGCACCAGGTGTTAGATGGTGGAGTCAGACTGGATGTCAGTTCAGCAACCTGTCAGTACTCGAGTTCTGGCTAAGGAAGATTTCAGAGCCAAGAATCAAATTATAAAAGAAAGCTTATTTAGATAGTCACAGAAGTAGAAGAAGTAAGCTGTAGAAGGAATGGGCTCATGAAACTCGTTACCAAGGCAAAAGAAGGGCCCTTGGACTTAGGAAAAAGAGAGAAGCAAAGAAAATGTGCCTGTGGGAAAGGGGCTGGGGAAGGGTGCTGTTAAACTCGAGGTACTTGGTCCTAAGGGCTTTTAAAGGTGAGAAGGTCCCAGAAAAGTATCTCAATAAAATATTTATCAGCTTTCCAGGTGCGTTCTGTCAGGATCATGGCCTCCGCTAACTGGTCAGTGCCAAGGTAGGGGGTCATTAGTCAGTGCTGCTGGTCCTGATGTCAGCTGCGGCATTGCTTGTCTGGTTTTGCTGCTTCTTTGGACCTGAAGTTGAAACACAACTGAGGCCTAGATGTTATCCCTGCAGATTAATGCTTAAGTGGTTGTGCAAGGGCCTGCATGGGAGTCACATAAAACCACCCTTTGGCCCTTTGTTCCTCCTCTAAGGAGGTCTACCAGTGACTAGTGACATGCCAGGTGCAGGAAGGTCAGGGGAGGGTTTAGACTGCATGACTAGCGGTTTGAAAAGTTAGAGGGTCTAAACTGCATAACCAGAAATATGCTAGAGGTCCTTGTTTTCCAGTTTTGCCTGTTGCTAGGCACGCAGTATTTTTTGCCCTGGTGATCTTCTGTACCTGGCCCATTGTCCTTGCTCTGCTCATGACTGTCTACCTGCTTATCACATTTTCTGCTCCCAACTATGTTTTAAATTGGGGAAGGGGAGGCTTTGAGTACCCCCTCCCCTGCACCAACCTGTAATTCTCATAGCACTCCTATTTCTCTAGAAAGAAATGAATAATGGATTATTCTAAGGCCAATGACTGTGCTCTTCTCACTGGAAGAGGGATGGTGATATGAAATCACTGTAGGATGACTTTATAGTCTGTTCCTCTTGCCCTCTTTCACCCCCTTCTGAGCAAGTACATTAAATGGAACACCTCAGTCTGGTACCTTCTTTGCTGTGTTTAAGTTGTAAGCCCTTGCAATCAACATATTTTACTGATCATGTCTCATTCATCCCAAACCTGCAGCTGTATGTTGGGAGTTTTAAGATCGGTTGTTCAATATTTTTCCAGTGTGTACACTACATCTTTAGACAGCTCCAGGGAGTCAGTTTGATAAATAGTACTCCATTGCCTTGAAGACACCAGGTGCACCACAGGGAGAAGCTATGCTTTTGAGATCATGGACATTGAAGTGTTCCATTTGAGAAACCCAATTCCCTGGCTTTCTAGAGTCAGTGCTCTACAATCAGACATGGCTAGCATCTCTGTACTCCTTTTTAAAGATTTCATACCTTTTTTTTGCCATTGAATGAGGATTACTGTGAATTAAAGCAAAGGAGTTAGAATTTTAAATTTATTTTTGGAGTTGAGAGAAACGAAGTCTATGTAGGTAAAGTGAATTTCCCAGATTCACTTCATAGAGTGACTAGCTCATCCTAGTTTGCCCTGGACTTTACTGGTCATAAAACTAAAAGTCTCACAACTCAGGAACCCCTTGAGTCACCTACCCTTTGAACAGGACCACATATTCCTCAATGGCAGGGATGGTTTTACATGTCTTCCATACCCACCATCTTGCCCTTTCTCCTCTCCCATCACAATATTCAATATAAATTTTAGCAAGTATCTCCAGTCCAAAGGAATGTCTCCTAAGAAGCCAGAGCTGAAAGCAGCAAAGGAAAAGCATCCAATTTCTAGTATCTAAATTTGTTCCATTCATGTCCTGAATACCGAAGTATCTGAGAAGGCCAGGAGAGGGAGAGTAATGGAAATGAAGGGTGCAAACTCAGAATGCTATTTATGGCCTAGGAAGAGTCTGTGGTTGAGTTGCTGGCTTTTCTCCAAGGGGCAAACAACTCCAAATTTCCAGAGGAAGGCCCTGGAAGTAAACTTTTTCAGGAGAAACTACTATGTAAATTTCCCTGAAAAGATCAAAGCAAGTGTCCATCCAGTGATGCCCTACTCCATCTCCCTTCACCGCTGGGGATCATCCCTCTGATATAATTTATGGACTGTGATCAACCAAATACTTGTCACAATTTCATAGCTAAAGTATATTCACATGCTTGTTGTTATGGCAACCATCAATAATATTAATAAAACCCTGTCTGGTTGAATCAGATGACTGGGACGTGTAAACACAGACAAGAATAGCCATATCAGATGTCAACACAGAACAACATAAGCACAACAGTCTGTATGCTGGTTATCTTCCACCCCACCCCAGCAGCCACATCTGTCTTGCTTATGCCTGAAACAGTCATTGGCTTCTTTGTGGGGCTATGTAAGTAGGTACACATTTAGAAGGGGCCCTCTTTCACCTCTAAAATGAGGGAAAGAGAAATAGTTTACCATGAGTTCAATATCCCATGCCACTAGGGGTTCCCTGTATGATATTTATTCATCAATTATGGATATCATAAAAAACATTGTTTACAAAGCTTATTCTTATAAAGTATTCACTTTACACCTGTTAGTTCCTTAAATAGTGGCTGATTTTAGCTGGAGGGTCAGTGGACATTTTGGTGATCAGTGCATTTACTAAGGTTCTTGTTTTGTAAAATAGGATTATTAAAGTTACCATATAGGCTGTTGTGATAATCTAATGAGATAACATAAGCAAAGCTCTGAGCACAATGATAGCATATAAATGAAATATCATGGGAGGCTAATAGATTGGCTATGGACTTTGAAGTTAATTCAAATTGAAACTTTTTCATTTTCTAGCTGTGCATCCTTAGGCAAGTTTTGTAAATCTCTGTCAGCTTTAGATGAATTTCCTTATGTAATGAATGGAAACCGTCATAGTGTTCACATTACATGATTGTTGTGAGAATTAAATGGTGTTATGTACCAAAGGTGCTTACATCCGTGCTTAAGACTTGGCTAGGACTAAGTAAATAGCAGCTGTTAAGTACTGGTGCTACAAAGCCAAGGAATCTTCAGTAGATTTTCAGTTTAACTTGGTGACAGATTAGGAGCACTAATCTTTGAACTTCTTTCTCTAATTTTTAAATTTCACTTTCAAAATCCTGAGTATAAATTAGTGCTATAAATAATAAAGTTAAATTCTTTATTGCTTCTTGACTTAAAAGCCCATTTCCAATCTATTTCTAGGTTTTCTTCTATTACCTCTTTGTCCTGTCAGTCCTTACCTTTGCTATTTTTCTTCTAATCTTTTTTACTCCCTGGGACCAGCATTCTTTTTATTTTTTTATTTTTTTTATTTTTTAAAAAAAATTTATTGAATTTATTGGGGTGACATTGGGTAATATCATATAGGTTTCAAGTGTATCTACATAAATAAAAATCTAAGCAACTGTTACGACTGAATGACCAGAATGATGGGTTGACCAATTGCTATGACATGCACTGACCACCAGGGGGCAGATGCTCAATGCAGGAGCTGACCCCTGGTGGTCAGTGCGCTCCCACAGCCAACCTCCCATGGGACCAGCATTCTTGGTAATATATGCTCTCTAGCAATCAGAAAACCTTACTATGAGGGAGAGAAACAAGAAGCTCTTTTGCTGATTTAATCCAACCATGATGTTCATATTTTCATGGAGATCTTTAGCCATTAGTAATTCTCCTTCCACATTCTTTTCTTTGCTCAGTTATAAAACAAAGCCATGTTTAAGAGTATTCATTGGAGTTGAAACGGCCCCGGTGAGGTTGAAACGGCCCCTGTGAGGTCGAGACAGACCTGGTGAGGCTGGGACGGCCCCAGTGAGGCTGAGACGGCCCTGTTGAGGCTGAGACGGCCCTGGTAAGGCTGAAACAGCTGCAGTGAGGTCAAAACGGCCCCGGAGAGGCTGAATCGGACCCGGTGAGGTTGAGACCGCCCCGGTGAGCTTGCGATGGCCCTGGTAAGGTTGAAACGGTCCCTGTGAGGCTTAGGTGGCCCCCGTGAGGCTGAAATGGCCCCCATGAGGCAGGGACGGCCCCTGTGAGGCTGAGATGGCCCCTGTGAGACTGGACGGCCGCTGGGAAGCTGAGAAAAATACCACATGAATTCACTCATTTATGGATAATAAGAAACATTATAGACTGATGAACAAAAATGAATACAGAGGCAGAGCAGCATTGAACAGAATGTCAAACTACAGTGGGAACCCTGAGGAGGGTTAGGGAGAGTAGGAGATCAACCGAAGGACTTATATGCATGCATATGAGAATAACTAATGGACACAAGACACTGGGGGGTCGGGGAAGCCGGGGGAATGTCAAGGGGGAGAAAAAAGGAGACATGTGTAATACTCTTTGTAATACTTTAAGAAAAAAAAAAAGAGTTTTCATTGGAGTAGTCATGTCCTAGAGAGGTTTTCTTTTCTTTTTTTTAAAATGTATTTTATTGACTTTTTACAGAGAGGAAAGGAGAGGGATAGAGAGTTAGAAACATTGATGAGAGAGAAACATCAATCAGCTGCCTCCTGCACACTCCCCACTGGGGATGTTCCCGCAACCAAGGTACATGACCTTGACCAGAATCGAACCTGGGACCTTTCAGTCCACGGGCCAACGCTCTATCTACTGAGCCAAACCGGTTAGGGCTAGAGAGGTTTTCTTTGGCTTCCATCAAAGAGGAGCATTTATTTGCTAGTATGACACCTGCTTGCCTTTTTTTCCTTGTTGTGTCAACAAATGGAATCAATCAATTGATTGTTTTCTCAGCACTCTGCTCAACAACTAGCTTAATGGATTAAAAAAAACACCCCACAAACAGAATAATTCTAGTAACAGAACTTCCTGGTTGTATTAGAGTCATACTAGGCACAGGCCCTAGATTTTAGGTGATAGAAACATGGGGTCCATAGTTAATCATTTATTTCCCTGGGTAGTCTTTGTAAATTCAAAACTACATGTGTATCTCCTTTTTTAAAAAAATATATTTTTATTGATTTCAGAGAGGAAGGAAGAGGGAGAGAGAGATAGAAATATCAGTGAAGCTTTGCGCAGTGGCAGTATCGTAGCCAATGAGGTTTATCCGAGGCGCGATTATTGCTAATAGAAATATCAATGATGAGAGAGGACCATTGATTGGCTGCCTCCTGCATGCCCCCCACTGGGGATTGAGCCCACAAACCAGGCATATGCACTTGACCGGAATCCAGGACCCTTCAGTCCACAGGCCGATGCTCTATCCACTGAGCCAAACCAGCCAGGGCATGTATCTCCTTTTAAAAAGACTTTTTGTCTGGCCTACTTACTCTACTCTGAGAACTGAACTACTCACAGGAGATCAGTTGTAATTGTACAAAAGAACTTTGTTCCCTTCATGGCCATAGCTCTTCGTACCAGTGATGGATACCCAAGCCAATGTGGGTCAGTTGGAACCTTTCTCCTGGGAGCTTGGAAATCAGACACTGGGACATATAGCAGTTGGTGATGCCAGAGTAATAGGTGCAGGGCTGCAGAGCTAGGCTGGTGTATTAGTAATTTATTGCTGCATGACAAATCACCTCCAAGTTAAGTTTTAAGCAAGAAAGGTTGATTACATTATGATTTCTGTGGGTCAGAAATCTAGGAGTGGTTTAGATGTGTTCTACCTCATTATCTCTCACAAGACTACAAAGTGCTTTACACCTTGATTGGCCGGGGCTGTGGTCTTATCCTAAGGCTGGACTGAGGTAGGATCTGCTTCCATGTTCACTCACAGGGTTGTTGGTAGGATTCAGTTCTTCATGGGCTGTTGGACAGAGGGTCTCAGATTCTTGTTGGTTGTTGGTCAGAGGCTTTGATTTATGGGCTCATGGAATCCTCAGGATGGAGCTAGTGGAGTTCAACAGGCTAATGCAGATTCGGATTTGGCTGTGTCAGGGTATGGCTCAGCACAGGAAAGATGCTGTAATTTGGTCATGTGGGGAGAAAGGCTTAACATAGGGATAATGGCGACAGTCCTTCCAGCCCTTCCCTCATAGCCACAAAACTCAGTTTCTTTTTTTTTTTTTTTAATATATTTTATTGATTTTTTACAGAGAGGAAGGGAGAGAGATAGAGAGTCAGAAACATCGATGAGAGAGAAACATTGATCAGCTGCCTCCTGCACATCCCCCACTGGGGATGCACCCGCAACCCAGGTACATGCCCTTGACCGGAATCGAACCTGGGACCTTTCAGTCCACAGGCCGATGCTCTATCCACTGAGCCAAACCGGTTTTGGCACTCTCCCTGTATATTTCTGATGTCTCTTGAACCATTGTCCCTCTGCCAGTGCCTACGGTGAGGGCCTGTGAGCAAGAGTTTGTGTGTTGGCCTTTTAAGAGGATACCTGGGTTTCCAGCAGCCTTTTGTCTCATCAGGATGGATGGAATCCTTGCTGATTTTCTCAGCCAGGTGTTATGTGGCTCCTCTTTTCCGCACTGGTGTTCTGGACTGGGGATTCTGGCATGGGGCTGAGATGCCTCGCTCCTTATGGGGGACCTTTGCAGCTGAGATATTCTCAGGATCTGTAGCTGCCACACATGGGTGCGTTGCTAGCCTGTTTTGCATCTCTGCCACCCCTACCAGTCTCAACATGATTTCTTCTTGATATCCTTAGTTATATGACTTTTGTTCAGCTTGTCATCCAGGTGATTGTTCTATGATTTCATTGTAATTTTGATGTGGTCATGGGAGGAGGTGAGTTCAGTGTCCTCCTATTCTGCCATCTTGACTGGAACCTCACATTCTCATTTTTAAAGATAGCTTGAGTGACTTCCATTGCTTTTCACTGAAAAAGCCTTGACCAAGGCTGGATTGTACTTCATTAGCCCAGGTCTAGGCCCTTATTAAATTCTCAAGTCATACTTGCTATGCTAAGTAAAACATTGATCTTTTCTAGAATGTTCCCCATGAGACTATGGTGTCATCTAAACCATCATCAGCAAGAATACCTCTAATTTCAACCAGAACGTCCAAGGAATAGGATTTCACAGACTGAAAAGCTAGAGCAGGGCCTGGTGGCATGAGTTGTTTATTGTATCTGTTTTATTCCATTTTACAATATTTGTGTGAGGGGTAGACTCAGTGCCATAAGCCTTCACATTCCATGCATAGACAATAGTGCTGAGGGGAGATGCTGAGACTATAATAACTGGGGAAAGGAATTGGAAGTTGCCCACAGTGCATTCCTTGCTCCAAATAGTCTGAGGCAGAGGCCTTTATCATTAGTCTTACTGTGAGCCAATGTGTTTTAGAGTTTCATTCTTTCAGATTTTCACCACTAACCCCTTGCAAAGGGCTTGGCTCTGTGGTAATGTGGACTGACCGTGAAGTGTTCAAAACTCATGTTTTGGCAAAATGTGGAAATTCCTTTGAGGACGACTGTGTCTCATCATCAGAGATAATCCTTTTAGGAATTCCATGCCTGGCAAATGTGGCCTTCAATTTGTGGACCCTTGTGGTAAATTGGTATTTTTCTAGCTTTGCAATCCTGAGATTTTTATTGTAGTTATCCTCTCTAATGATATAGTCTCTTTTACTTTTCCTTCCAAATAAATATATTGGTGCCAATGTTCTGCTATGGTCTGTTTGGGGAGGCATAGGATATCATTAATTTTTTTGTATGTAAACTATACACCTTTCAAGCGAGATTGGATATTTGCTGATGAGTCAGCCTATTGAGTAATGAAACTACTGAACTGAAACAGTAGGCTGCTAGCATTTTCATATGCTTGCTGGGACTATAACAGAGTTTGAAAATGTCAAGAGACCTTAAAGATTATCCAGTTCACAACCTTTAGTTCAGAGTTGGCCGTAACAGATACAGGGCTTGAATGCAGGGTACTTGATTCTTCCTTTACTGTGCTGTTTTTAACTTGATCATGTTTCTTACCATTATTCCTAGAAAACTTCCAAAGATAGTAAACTCACGTTTACCTTGAAGGCAAATGTAGCATACTCTTCCCAAGTTTTCTAGACTCTCCACTCTTTGAATTTCTTTGACATTGTTATGTGGCTGTAGGAAATCCAAATTTTCCTCTTAAGTATTCTGAGAACCTTGGTTTGCAACAGGAATGATAGACTGTCACCTACTCATTTGTCTTATCCCACAATGCACACACAACTGTTTCATAATAATAATAATAATACCAGTCCTTCCACCAACAGTATGATTTGGAGGCTATTTTTGAAGTTCCTCTCTATGTGGTTATATGACCAGCTGGATTCATATTTAGATTCTTTACTTTCTTTTTTTTTTAAAAACATTTTTTGGGAATGATTAAAAAAATTTTTTACAGCCATGTAAAATATGTACATGAGTCCAAAGTCAATCTATAAAGCAGCTACTCAGAGAAGTCCTGAATTTCCCTGTCTGCTCTACAATATTCTTTACATATAGGTAATTATTTTATGTCTTTTATATAAATAATATTTTACAGTGTGGTCTATTTAAAAATACCTCTTTTATATATATGTTTTATTCAGTTTTACAATATTTGTAAATATCTATAGTAAGGTTTGCATTTTATTGTAATAGTCTGTGAATAAATGCTTTTGACCTTTTCCTTTTCAATATAGATATGTTCTATTTCTTTTTCTTGTCTAATTGTAGCGGCCGGAACTCCCAGTACAATGTTAAATAGAAGGTAGAATGTATATCATTGTCTTGTTCCTAATCTTAAGGAGAACCCATGTAGTTTTTACTATTAAGTATTATGTTAGCTTTAGGTTTTTCACAGATGCCCTTTATCTGGTTGAGAAAATTTCCTTTTAGTTTAAGTTTACTGAGAATTTTTATCAGGAATGGATTTTGGTTTTCATTAAATACATTTTCTGCTTCAATTGAGATGCTATATGGTTTTAGTATTTTAGAGTATTCATATGATGTTATATTGATTGATTTTAAAATGTTCCTTACATTCTGGATTATGCTGTGATATCCTTTTTATATATTGTAAAATTCAACTTGCTAATCTTTTGTTTAGAATTTGTGCATCTGTTCATAATTAATATTTGTCTATGATTTACTTTTCTTGTAATGTCCTTGTCTGTGTTTGGAATCAGGGTAATCTGGGCCTGGTAGAATAAATTGGGAAGTATTCTCTACTCTTCAGTTTTCTGGAAGAGTTTGTATAAAATTGGTATTATTTCTTAGTTAATGTTTGGTAGATTTTACCAGTGAGCCATGTGGGCTGGAGTTCTCTAGGCAGTTTAATCTGATTGTGATACACCAGTCGATAATAATACTTTTAATCTCATCCTATCTATGTTTTTCCTGGATCAGTTTGCTTGACATTTTCCCTTACTATGGGTCATACTTTCCTCTTTCTTTTGATGGCTGGTAATATTGATTGCATGGCAGCCATTGTAAATTTTACCTTGTTGGGTGCTGGATATTTTTGTACTGTTATAAATATTATTTACTCTTGTTCTGTGGTACCATTTAATTTCTTGGAAATAGTCTCATCCTTTATGGTCCTGATTTTAAGGTTAATTTCTGGGGAGTTGGAAACAAAATTTAGTCTAGTGTTAGTTTTTCCCTGACACTGTAACAAAACTCCTTTGCTGGCACTTCCTCCAAGAACTTTTTCCAAGACCTCAAGAACTGTTTCTCTAATCCTTTTTGGTGGCTCTTTCCCTGCTTGGGTAGTATTCTTACATGAATGGGTTGATCAATATTCAGATGAAAACTCAAGGGGGACCCTCTGTAGATCTCCAAATTAATCTCCCCTACTCCTGCCTAGAACTCTTCCCTGTAAGCTCTGGTTGCCTTAGCCTCCCAAGATTTTCAGCTCTATCTCCATCTATTTACCTAATTCTGGGATCTTCTTGGGTCCTCCAACATTCACTGTGGCCTGGAAACTGTCTTTAAGAAATACATTGAGCATTCCTCCCCTCCCCCCTTTTTACATACTAGATGGTAAATTTGACCTGTTATTCCATCTTGGCTGGCATTGAAATGTCTAACCTGTTTAAAAATTTTATTCTTTTCACCTTTTGTTTACCTTAAAATGTTATTGATTTTTCATTCATTTGTCCTCATTTATTAATAATTCCTAAAATTACCTATTCTTTTATTTATAACTAGGGGCCCGGTGCACGAAATTCATGCACTGGGTGTGTGTGGGGGGGAGTGTCCCTCAGCCCAGCCTGCCCCCTCTCACATACTGGGAGCCCTCAGGCGTTGACCACCATCACCCTCCAATCACAGGATCGGCCCCTTGCCCAGGCCTGACGCCTCTGGCTGAGGCTTCTGGCCCGGGCAGCGGGGACCCGCAGCTGCAGCGGCCCCACGATCGGGGGCTTCGCTTTAGGCTCAGGCAAGGGACCCTTAGCTCCCGGGACTGCCAGCTTCGACCGTGCCCAGCTCCCATCGCTGGCTCCACCCCTACTTCCTGCTATCACTGGCCAGGGTGGAAAAGGCACCTGATTCTCCGATCATGGCTGGGGGGCTTGTATTTCTGATGGCTGGGTTTCCAATCACTGTCAGTGGCAGGGGGCTTCTTCCTGCTTTCCCTTTCGCCTCCCTGCATTGTGCCTACATATGCAAATTAACCGCCATCTTGTTGGCAGTTAACTGCCAATCTTAGTTGGCAGTTAACTGCCAATCTTAGTTGGCAGTTAATTTGCATATAGCCCTGATTAGCCAATGAAAAGGGTAGCTCGTACGCCAATTATCATTTTTCTCTTTTATTAGTGTTGATTCCTTTTTAGTTACATATTCTCTTTTCTAAGGAATTATATTCTTTTACTTATAATTATTTTTTAGTTATATATTCTCTTTCTAAGAATTCTAATTATGATGTGTTTCTTTTAACACTTCCATCATTTTCTTAATTGATTTTTAGCTCATTTTGAAATATTAGGTTATAGTTTTCATCTATTTTGTAGACATGACTTTTTGTATGCTTTTGGTCTAAAAGATGTTATTCTGCTATTTCCTTTTAAAACGTAACTTTTTATGGTATTTGATCATGATCTTTGTGCTTCATTTTATTTATTTTTTTGTTAATCCTCACCAGAGGATATTTTTCCATTGATTTTTTTTTTTTTTTTAAGTGAGAGTGGATGAGAGAGGGAAAGACAGAGAGAAACATCAGTGTGAGAGAAATACGTCGATTGGTGGCCTGTTGCATGAGCCCTGACCAGGGTCCAGGCTGGGGAGGAGCCTGCAATCAAGGCACATGCTCTTGACCGGAATCGTACCCGGGACCCTTTGGTCCACAGGCCAACTTATCCTCTGAGCCAAATTGGCTAAGGCTGTGCCTCATTTTAAATTAAATGAGTTTTTCTATGTTTTTAGGATGGTGGAATGGACCATGATAGCTTTTCCAATTCAGTGAGCTTTCTCTTGTATAATTTTCATACTGGTTGATAAATGCACTCAGATTTTTGTCTTCCTCTACACACTTGCCCCTTTTGCTCCTGTATTGTTCTATTTGTATGGACTCTTAGGGATTTCTCCTTACTGTTGGGCTTTATCACAGATGAGTATCTTAATGTTAATTTCAAGATTTCATGTAGCTTAGACTGATCCAGCCTCTTCATACTTCACTGTACTTCTTGCACTCACCTAGAACATTGAAAATCTCTCAGCTCAGCTACTGATCTCAAATTGGCCCATTGCCTTTTTCAGTGAGTCTCTATTGGGGATTTTGGAGTTCTGAAGTTTTCAGGTGCATGGGACACCTGGTATTTTCCTCTGCTTTCTCTGTGTAGATGCTGATGCCATGCTGGCCTTGTACTTGTTGGTTCTCTTTCTCTCTTGTTTTTGATTTTGTGGCTTGTGGCAATTCTTATTATCTAATTTTATGGCAGATTTATTCATGAACATGTTTTTATTTATGTGCAGTAGGCAGAATAATGCCTTCCCTCCCCCCAAGATATTCCCATTCTAATCCCTGGAACCTGTGAATATGTTACCTTACAGTCAGCGGTTTTCAACCTTTCACAGGGGTCGCCTAAGACCATCGGAAAACACATATATAATTACATATTGTTTTTGTGATTAATCATTATGCTTTAATTATGTTCAATTTGTAACACTGAAATTGGGGGTCACCACAACATGAAGAACTGTTAAAGGGTCGCGGCATTAGGAAGGTTGAGAACCACTGCCTTACATGGTAAAAGGTGCTTTGCAGATGTAATTAAGTTACAGATCCTGAGATAGGGAAGTTATAGTGAATTATCTGGATGGGCCCAATGTAATCATAAGAGTACCTATAAGGAAAAGAGGGATGTAGAAGGACCAGAGAAGGAGAGGTAATGATGGAAACAGAGTTAGATTGATGTAAGGTGAGAAAGATTTGACTGGGCACTGCTGGCCTTGAAGATGGAGGAAGGGAATAGTACTGGGTAGAAAGGAAAAGGAAACTTGAGTCTTTGAAGCTTGCCTAATTCTTGTTATTCTAATAAACTGCTGTAGTGGCTTCATGTGGCTATTACAAAAACATTATCCCAAACTTGGTGGTTTAAGTCAACAGAAATGTATGTTCTTATAGTTAAAAGACGGTTGTCTAAAATCCAGGTGTCTGGAGGGTAGTGCCTTTTCTGAAGGCTCTAGAGAAGAATCCTTTGTTGTTCTTCCAGCTTCTGATGGCTTCAAGGTGTTCCTTGGTTTGTGAGTGCATAACTCCTATCTCTGCCTCTGTCTTCACCTGGCCTTCTCTATGGCTGTGTCTTCTTTTCTGTTCTCCTGTGTGAGGGGAACAAATTTAAATTCTGAAGGGCTTAAAATAAAATATTATCCTAAACTTTCTGCACAGCTACATGCTCCTGAAAAATGAACTTGGCTCACTTTAAAAGTTAAAATATCTAATATTATACGGAAACTCTTTAATTTCTGGCATTTGGGATGAGAATGGGAAACTGTCTCACCTAGACTCTCCTTTAGATCCCTGCAGTCATGGTGTGGCAAGAGGGAGAAGAAAGAAAGAAAAAAAAAAACAACCACCAAAATCTCTCTAAGTTGTGGTGTTTTCTTTTGGTTTCATTGCTACCTAATCTTTTGGTTATCTAATTTGAATCCTGTATTATAATAGTTAACTTCTTTGTGACAGTTCATTACTAAATAACTTAAAGGGGGCTGGACTCTCTTCTTAGAAAATGAACTTCTTTTAGAAATTATGCCTATCTTTTGCATAATTATAGTAGGTCACTGATGGAGCTCATTGAAGGTAGATTGAACTCTGTGTAGAACTTCTTTAGCTATGAGAAATAGAGACAGGGATATAACACTAGATTGTGCTATCCTGTGGTTTTCATTTTATATTAAGGTATCTTTTTAAATTAAAATTTTTTATATTAGGTAACTTTATTGAAAAACAAGAATACATAACTTGATTAATTTTTTAGTTTTCATAAATAAAAAAATCTCAGAGCAAAGATACAATAAAACATTAAATTGGTTTTTCAGAAGAAAGCCCTTAATTACTTTTTAAATGCCTATTATTCTGTGAGCACTAAATAAATTTCATTTCATGTAGCCACATTTCTTTATTGGTCTGCCCAATAAAGAAGTTCAGAGACTCCGTTATTTAATCTCCTGGGTGCTTCTCTGAGGACTTGGAAATTCTCAAACAGCTACTTGATTCTAATTCACATCAGAGTTCCTCTTTTCTGTATAACAGCTCTTCTGCTTTTCAACGTGGCTTTTATAAAGGTTCAGTCTTTTTTTTTATATGTACATTTAAAAGTTACCAAACAAGATTATCATATCCCAAAAGACTAAAAAAAAGGGGGGGGGGATGGGGATAAAATGAAGATGGAAAAAAATGGAATTTGGGAGCAAGGAAAATGTTAAAAGATTGTTTCATTATTTAAAGGTAGATGAGGCAATGTTAACAGTTGTTAAAGATAATATAGACCTACCTAACTGGTATTTTCCTCATTCTTCTCTATCAAAGAAAAAGGAATTAAAAAACTGAAAGGCAGAATAAAGAACTAAGATGAGTAAGTGAAACAAGAGGTCATCTAACTGCTTTAAATATATTCAGGATTTTAGATTAAGGGGCAGTAAATCATAAACTTGGAAATATATGCAAGGAGCTGACACTAGTGATCTTTGAGGAGAAAATGGCAAAGCAGAGGGTTGCTAAAAATCCGAGGGAGGTGAACATCTTAACTTTTATAATGGAAAGTATAGATTTCAGACATTACAGATGGGAAATTTGGATGTCCATTCACACAATTGTTCAGGCTGGATCTGTCCATGACCATGTTCAAAGCTTGGCAGGGAAGTGGTGTCCTAACCCTATGGCTGCTCCCAGAATTCTATACCTCAGTCTAGTATCAGAGTCCCTTGATTTCCATTTTCCTGTGAAGGGAGATAAGACAGCAACATTTTATAACAGATTATTAGGCAAAGAGTTTTAGGAACTTAGAAAAGTATGCTCTTTTTACTGGGAGCCAGTAGACATTAACTAGAATCAAGTCATGTTAAAGCAATTTCTTTCACTCTCTGAGGATTACTAGTGTTGAAAGTCTTCCTATGTCATCAAGACACCAGGAATTGTGGGGATCTTAGGTGTTACATAGCTCAGATTCTTCATTTGTAAGTGAAAAAGGAAGACCAGAAAGATGGACTACAGCCCCTAATGTCACACAGTTAGTTTATGGCGGGTAGAGCTTGGAATACGCTCAAGTCTCCTAAGTTCTTTCTAGCCCATCAGGTTCTTCTCATGATATCTTTCTTGACAAGAGGAAACTCGAGTGAAGCACAGGTAGGCAGATTTCTAATTGGTGCAATAGCCACACTTCAAAAAAATTTAAGCCGTTTGTGTCATTTGAAGAAAGATCTGTAATGGTATTTTCTTCAGGTCTCTGGCTCTGGCCCTCTCACTGTCATTACTGAATTGGAGGTAAAGAACCAGAAAACCTATTATTACACAAAAGCTGACACAAAGCTGGGAGGAACAGTTAATATGTTGGATGATAGAATCAAGACTCAAAAGGCTTTAGACAGAATGGAACCATGAGCTGAAAGTACTATGATGAAATTAATAGTGGTAGCAGAACAGTACTACAATTAATAAAAAAAAATCAACTGCTTCTGTTCAAGATGGGGGGTAGTTTTTAAAAGTTTTAGTTTAATGTAAGTGCAGTGTAGGCCAACAGTGTCATTTGGCTGCTGAAATAATTTATTGCAATCTCATCCTGTGTTTGAAGCATTCTTGTGTTCCCATCAAGGGAGGTAATTGTTCCTTGCACCGACCACATGTGGAGGATGAATTGGACTTTAGGCACCACATTTTAGCAGGAAAATTGATTGTGGTAGTGCTTTAGAGGAGAGTGACAGGATTCTGAATAGTCTGTTGGGAAGAAAATGGGATCCATTTATTCCGAAAAGGAAAGAACTTAGAGGTAATTTGTTAACAATAACTATCTTTAGATCTCTGCATTTATTTTTTCATGTTTACCTTTTTATTCATTCAATAAACATTTTTTCAAAACCCTCTAGGTCTAGTAAATGCCATGGAAACAGAGGTAAATATGCAGGAGTTGTGGACAACTGGGTATCCATCCAGTGGTTCTTAACCTTTTAGCCCTTTAAATACAGTTCCTCATGTTGTGACCCAACCATTAAATTATTTTCGTTGCTACTTCATAACTGTAATGTTGCTACTGTTATGAATCGTCATGTAAATATCTGATATGCAGGATGGTCTTAGGCGACCCCTGTGAAAGGGTTGTTCAACTGCCCAAGGGGTCGCGACCCACAGGTTGAGAACCGCTGCATTAAACAGTGTAGAGTCCTAGCCACCTCCTTAGATCTTCTGAGTCAGCCTGCACGTTGAGGTCTAGAAAGCTGCATTTTTAGGACCACATATATTATCAGCATAATTGCATAAATATTGTTGTGAAGGTTTTGTCCAATGTGTTTAGAAAACATGTGGAAAGGAAAATCAGTCAGTTTGATGTAGTAGTATAGGGACACAGGTATTTCTGGATGTCCTAGATAGCAAGAGTAGAACCAGTGAGTGGAACTTGAATAGCACCAGTTTTCAGTTCAGAATAAGTTAATGAATGAACAAATGAATGAATGAATGCAACCCCCATTTTAACAATGAGGGGTTTCAAAAATGGAATATGTTTTCTGGGGAACAGTGCACCTCTCATTCTGCAGATGATCACAGAGAGGCTCAACCAGCAACTGTTGTGTGGTTTGGGGAAGAAGGTTCATATCTCCCATTCTGTGACCCATGTTAGCACAAAGAGAGACATTTCTACCAATACTTTTACCCCCTTTCTCTCAATCTTCTTACTTATTCCTCCTTCTGGGAGAGATTAGTCAACTTTGTTAGAGTCTGAGGCATTTTTGAGGCCATGTTTTCCTAGGGATAGGTCATCATATAAAGCTCTTCCTTTATACAGGCTGATGATTACTGTATGAATCAAATATGCAGGCTCTTCATCCAGATGGGTGTGGTCCCCTGGATCTACTCTGTAGCACCCAGTGACACACCTGACTGTGTGGGCTCCAAGATATGTAGTGAAGACTTCAACCTGCATCAGCTACAAGCTATATTCCCCAGGACTTCTGCTTTGAGGGTCATTGAATGCTTTCCAGGCCATTATGAAACTGGTATTTGGATCTCTATTTGGTTAGAAGTTCCATTATTAGCTAGAGTTCTGAGGAAGAGAACAGGTGAGTCATAGGGCCACAAATCCATAATACATTTTTTAATTTTATTGAGTGGTGTGAGGAAACTAGCAGTTGGGCTTTTCTGGCATCCAGACAGGTAGTCTTTAGAGCAGCGGTTCTCAACCTGTGGGTTGCAACCCCTTTGGGGGTTGAATGACACTTTCACAGGGGTCGCCTAAGATCATCGGAAAACACATATATAATTACATATTGTTTTTGTGATTAATCACTATGCTTTAATTATGTTCAATTTGTAACAATGAAAATACATCCTGCATATCAGATATTTACATTACGATTCATAACAGTAGCAAAATTACAGTTATGAAGTAGCAACGAAAATAATTTTATGGTTGGGGTCACCACAACATGAACTGTATTAAAGTGTCGCGGCATTAGGAAGGTTGAGAACCACTGCTCTAGAGGTTGAAGTTTGGACTGAATGACTTCGTTAACCTTTCACAGTCTTAATGGAATCTGGATGCTTCAAGTGCTCATTTGTTTATAGACTCTGGATGATACTACTTGAAAAATTTGTCAAATATGCTGATCAATTATGCTCATCTTTCAAATGGTTGGACCTCAACATTACCTTCTTTCCTATGGCTTTAGGAATCCTCAAAAAGTTGGTGGGTTTGCACATATAATTTAGACTGGCCCCTTCAATTATGTAACTAATTGTGGTATATGCTGTGGTGTGCTGTCCAGATCCTTCTGTGAGGACCAAAACACTCGTTCTCTAACTTGTTGGGAGTTGGCAACTGATGGCTTGTAATAAAGCCCCTCATCAGAGACTGTCCTCTGCTGAATGTCAGACAAGGTGATACTTCCTTCCTGAGGTAATCCACATGGTTGATCCAAGAGTATAAAGGCTCATCCCCTTCCCCAATTTGGGACAATTCTGTAGGGCCTTCCAGTTTCAGAGCTCCCCATGGGATTAGCTGAGGATTTTACTGTTACAGACCAATTTCTCTCTGTGTTCAATGTTGCTTTCATCTGTTCCAATAGGTTTGATC
Source organism: Myotis daubentonii (assembly GCF_963259705.1). NCBI lineage: Eukaryota > Metazoa > Chordata > Mammalia > Chiroptera > Vespertilionidae > Myotis > Myotis daubentonii. The sequence continues at coordinate 24,073,751 of NC_081857.1, read as the reverse complement.
CCGAGAGGACTCCAAACAAAGGTCTTGCATATAACTTGCTGTCTCCGAAGTTTTCTTCCTCCCAGGGAACCCAACCTGCACCATAAATTTACTCACTGTCTTAATTTAAGTACCAAGAAAGTAAATAAGTGTATGGAACATGACAGTGAGAAAAGAGCCTACAATGTTGTAGTTGATCTGTTCCAGCTACGGTCCTGCCCTGATCTGTGTTATGACTTAATTTAAATATGTCGTTGCCTTCCCAGATTGGCCTTACAGCTAATGTTCACAGAGTGCTGCTGTTTCACTCTTCTTAACATGGTGCATCTCACGTGGCTTTGCTCTAGTCACCTCGAGGCCATCAGCACTGCTCTGCCTTTCTGGCTGTGCTAGACTCTGGATGCCTTGACAAAGTTGATAACCTATTCTCAACCTCCACTTCCTTGATAAGTGTTTTCTTCCTGCTGCTGTCTCATTGAAGCTTCTCCCCATCTCTGCCCATCTTTGTACTCTGACTCTTCTGGTGAGGCGACCTGTTCCCTTCTTATGTCTAGCTCTTGTAGGGCATCCTTGACATAGCTGCTTGGCTCCCTAGTGGCAAACATCTTTCACTTTCATCATCCAGCCCTCTGTGGAGGTCGTTTTCTTGTCAGAAATGCAGACGCCTCTGAGAGATTGATTTTTTTTTTGGTATATTTGTTTTTATGCAGTTCTCTTCAGCTTTGGATATATGGACATCCCAGGAGGCTGGTTGGAGCTAGATGGAGAGTGTTTTAAGGACAGCCTCAGATTGTACCCAGAATAACTGCTCCCTGTCCTGCACTCAGGCCATGATACTAAGTTTGTCCCTCCGAAGACTCTCCCCACTTACAACTTTTCCTTCAGTGGCCTGGTTGTCACTCTTTGGAGAATGGATTCCCTTGGGACCTCCCAATCTATCAGAAATGTCTGCATTTGTCTAGACCTCAATTATGGAAACAGTTCAAGTTCGTTCCCATGAGCATCCTAGGCCCCATAGCAGTAAAAGGATGTAGCTAGATTCTTATCCAAGTATTCACAAACATTCCATGACACTTACCCTTAATAGCCTGGTGCACATAGATGGGCTCGGGACAGGAGGGCGCCTAGTCCACATGCTAGCATATCTGAGTCTCAGCCAGAATGCATTGCTCCGTACAACTCTGGGATTCCACGAAGACAATGCACATTAGGACGAGAACAGGACCTAGAGTTGGGAGAGCTGGAGAGAATCCTATTAATGCCACTGACCCATTGCCTCAGTTTCCTCAATTTTGAGTGATGGAGTTAGACTAGATCATGTCTAATCTCTTGTAATTCTAACACTTCATGGTTCTTTGTAGTCATTTATGTCATCGTCCCACTTTTTATTGCCATGACTTTAATTGGGTCTGGCATGAAACCCTCTGAGGGACAACATTTCCAAAACAGTTTGCTGCTGGAATGCAGAAGATACTTTTCCCGGGTTGACACATATGCATTTCTTTGCGTGACCCCTGGATCCCAGCACAGAATTTTCCATCACAGTCTGCCTGGGATTAATCAAGTGCTTCAGGAGAGGACCATTGAGGATAGCTCATGTGTAGCAGATTCTTGGGTAGAAATCGTTAGGTTTACCTTGTGCCCACATAATATTGAAGCCTGGAAGGAAATTGGTTGGTTGGAGATTTTTTTTTAATGCATTTACTGCCCTGATACTAAATCCCTCTATTCAACATACAGAAAAGAGCAAATAATAATAATGAGTGGATTATACACTCATATAACAAGAAATTCAATGGTTAAACTGCACATAAACTGGTTCTACAAGATCAAATGCTGTCAGTACATAATGTGCATATTTTAGCATTGGAAGTAAAGCCCAAAGACAGAACAACAAGGCTAGAAAGAACTGTGTGAAGATAATCTGTTTCATTTTCTTAAGGGTAAATGAGCCTACATCAAGCCATCTCAAATGGGATATGATCAATGCTATCTATTTAAAAACCAACAGAGAATCTATAACTTGCAGGAAGAAGCACTATCTCTTCTTTATAACAATTCATGGTCTGGAAAGCCTTGCCATCACCACTGTCTTTATCCAGGGGAGATAGTGGGAAGACCTAATACAAAGACACTAATACGAAGGCATACAAGTCAGCTTTCTTCAGTCTATTATCCATGGGTGTTGTCAATTCTTTCTTTAAAATGATGCTGCTTTAATCTGTTCTCTGTCTTTGTCATACCTCCTTACTTTGGTTAGGTCCTTGTTATTTCTAATCTGGATTACGTAATTGTCTTTTCATTTAGGAAGCTTCATTTTAATGGTGTCAGTAAAAAAACTGGGACCCAATACAAGATCAGCTATTCCCAGGTCCTCCAGTACACTATAGAATTTCTCATCCTCTTGTAAGCATGGGAAGTAAGGTGGACTAGAAGCGGTCTGGCAGGCATGCTAGAGAATTTAGAAGGGAGGACAAAACCCATACAGTGTTAGGAACAACTGTACCAGACATTTGAAGAAAAATACCTTGGTACCTTTCCTTGTGGTCTATATCTTATATCTCCTCTATTAGTACTAAAACTGGAACACAGAACATGATCCACTTAGTGGGTTGGATAAATGAGATTAAAGAGCTCTCTACCTAACAAGGGTGATTGACAGGAGACTTTTTTACTGAGTGCTGGTTTAACTAGATATCCTCTAAAGTCCTCCTAGCTCTTAGATACATGATTGTATGATATATTGAGACCTTGAGATAAAATTCTGAGAGTAGCTGTTTCCATGTAATAACACACATTTTTCTGGTTTGGATATTAAATTTGGTGATTTTGATCATTCTAATAGTTCAGTTAAGAGCATAAATTCTATTATCAAAGGGTCCTTTTAATTCAATCATTTTACTGACAAATGGTTTAGCTCCATTATCTCTGCTCAAACAACTGAATCAGATATGCTAGTATTACTCAGTGATTTTTATTCTGCCTCTCTAAGATCCTATCAGTGTACTTGCAATGTCAAAGTGTTTAATACGGAAAACAGATATTAGGTGTGGGTTGAAAAGACTTAAGCAGAACTAGTTCCAAGAGTAAACCAGATCTAAGGGCCGAGGGTCAGCAGTCTGGCATGTCATGGGCATGTATGTGGTGTGTCACAACCTGTAAGTGGGATTAACCTGGGCAGAGGGACAGAAATCCAGAGCACAGATACCCCAGGGTAGGGCAAGGCAAGACTGATGACGATCTAAAGGCTTGGCAGATAGACAGATAGGAGGAGCTAGGAAAGGGTCAGGGATAGGGGCCAGGCCAAAGCAGAAGGCAGAACACATTCAAAGAAGGGAACCTTGATTTTAGGGTAGACTCTGACCCAGTCAGAAGATTGTCAGTCCTTCTTGTTATAGCGGGTATTAACATCAGCACTAATTCAGTCTAAGACCTGTAGGGTGATACTTGTACTTGGCTGAAGGAAAATTGACTAGTGGAGAGCTGTGATGTTTCTTATGGTACTTTAACTTATTTTATAGTCTCTTACAAGCATATCTAATATCTCCAGTTACACAATGAACCCCTTGAGAGCAGGGACCATGCTTTTCTATCTCCAGACTCTCTTACACTCAGGGTAGTGCTTTGCATATATCTGACATTCTGTAGTATATAGTGAATTAAATTACAACAGTGTTGAAAACTTAGTAAACATTTCTTAGAAAATATGACACACTCCCTAGAAGAGTTACATATTAGCAATTACTAACAAAATTTTGGTTTCCTTGTAATTTTGTCAGGGATTCTGTTGTCCAGTGACCATTTGTTCAGCACTGAAAACCATCTTCCACAATTCTTCACTGCCTGTTTTAGGTATTCCACAGAATGCAAGGAACTTTCTAACCTAAACAAAGATTCTTTTCATGTATTTAACCCATATTATTCATGCCATTACGTGTCACCCAGATTCACTAGGGTCCATCAATAAAAATTATAATAATGGTTATTGCTAATGCTTCTATTAATTATTCATGTTAGTGTCATCCACTAAAATCACTCTCAAATTCCCCAGGTAGATTTACGCACTTTCTTTCCCATATCATCATGTCATTATCTTTCACTTCCTCCTTTCTTTCCTTCCATTTGCCTTGCAGTGTTGTTATAATTCTTTGTTATTTTATCTCCTCCACTAAAATATAAGTTCCTCCAGGGCCCAGGCCTCTTACCCTGTGAACATCCTGTCACTTAGCACAGTTTCTGGGCACAGGGTTGATATTCAGTGCATGTGAGTTGAATAAAAGAATGATTATTTTAACTATAGTTCTTTGGATGATACAGTTTTTAAATTATAATTTCTCATTGGATATCCAGCCGCATTGTGCTAGGTACTCAGGCATTATTCCATTGGAGGGCTGGGTGGACATTATACATCTGTTTGTGTTTAAATAAAGACACTCAGTTGAATGTCATTTTACAGACTCTCAGATCTGGCTTTTTTTTTTTCTTTGTCTTTTTTGAAAGAACCAATTGTCACCATGACCTGAACCATCCACCCTCAACTTTTCTCTACCCCTGCCCCCATGCCTCCTCTTGCAAGCACGTGTTTCCTGCAGCACCATTTTGGGGCAGAATTTTATAAAAAGGAAGGACACTGGATCCAATCAGGTTCCAGAGTGGAGAAAGAAGAGCTCTCATGTTTCTTTGGTCGTTGTCATTTTTTCTCTTCTTATTAAGACCTGTAGAGACAGCCTGTGTCCAAGAATCTGAAGTATGAATCTGACACCATGAGCTCCCCAAGTAGTAGTGGGTTGGGGAGGGATTGGATGTGAAGATTTGAGGAAAGAATTTGGATCCAGAACCAGCTTTTGCTCCGTGGATAAATGATCAAATATCCCTTTGATTCCCTGAACTTGTCCATGAAATTTGTATCTTGGAAAAACTGCATTTGATCTTGGCAGGACACAAGTTTTATGTTTATGAGAGTTGAGTTTTTAGTGTTTTGGGTTCTCGTTCTTTAAGTGTTCCATGTTTTCAGAATAACCCTACCTTCTCCCCAATCCACAGTAGTGAAGAAATGCTGCTTGCAGAGGTAAAAAAAATATTAGCTTCACAACTTGTTTAATACTTTTTTTAATTGATCAGGGGCAATTCCAGGTTCCCCATCCATCTGGACACAGACAAGCCAGTAGCATCCACATGACTCTAGATTCTGTTGACTTTGTCCTGTTCTAACAACATGTAATATTCTATGTCTTGTTTAATCACACAATAGAAGGGCAATTATCACTGAGTCATTCACTTACCATATTCCAACTTCAGAACATTTGTTCATGTCTATCCTCTTTCCATGATGAGGGGCAATGAGTCTAGTTCCTTTTCTTCTGGGAACCAGAAAGTGAAATAGGATAGATATTCTGGAAGGTGAGAGTCATAAGAAGAGCTGGAAAGTACATGGATATAGGGAGGTGGCATTTAGGAAATAAACAGTTTGGTCTACCTATAGGCCAGGATGGTAGAATAAAATGAATTAAGTAGAAGAGGTGAAGAAAAATATACTTTGTTCAGTGCAGGAATTACATAGGAGAGGAAGTTGGGACAAGAGAGGAAATACACCAAGAAATCGAGTGGTAAAGAGACTAGACAGGGAGGACAAGTAGTATAAATTGTTTATGGAAGACACTGAGGATCCCGGGAAGGGGCAAATTAGATTAGTGCAATATAATACTAGTATAATAAATATAATAGAATGTATTTCTAGTAAAGGGTGGGGAGAAGTAAGTGTTAAGTTTAGCATATTCTTATAAAACTTCAATTTGATGGTGTGATTTTATGAAGAACTTATTCCTTTTCTTCCCTGTCCCATTGAGTAAACCTCTTGAAGAACATGACTCACACACACTACCATAATGGAGCTTAGGAAAACGGACACATGGAATTAGATAGTAAATCTTGTGGTAGGTGGGCTTTTTATCAGATTAATGTCAAAGGAAATTATGACAGCCTTGTAAGTTTGTAACTTTGATCAGTCAAAGGGTATTTTCCGAATGCTTTTTATCCATGACCATAGGAAAACCAACCAAAACTGTAAGGGAGGATGTTTGGGAGGGTCTTGATCTAAAGCCCAGGACTTCCTGCAACACCAGAAATCCACCTGTTGACGCACTCTTGTCTAGACTCCTGCAGGAGCTTCGTTTGTCAGGTCCTGTGTCTGAATGCCGGCTCCTACCTCCTTCCTGGGAAGGAGGTCCAGGCAGGCGACCCCTTGTTGAAGCCATGAGCAAGCCCCACCCGCATTTCTTCCTCCTGTGTTATTGAGCCCTTTAGAAGAATACTGAGGTTTGGGGCCTTCACTCTGAGGTATCCAACTCAAAGAGCTAATGAGTAAAGTACAGTAACAAGGATAAATCACAAATGAGCTTATTAAAACAAACCTCAACCACAGCTTTGGCAAGGGCAGGAACTATTGTCTGGAACTTGTTTGTTGATTTGCATGCTTTCATATATCCCACACCCACCCTTTCAGAATAGAGAGATTAGCAACAAAAGATAGATTTTCAAAGCTCCACACAGCTGTGGTTTACACTCCACTTTTGAGGATGGCTTCTCATTGGGATTGTCAAGGGTTCCAACCAGTCTCTATTCCAATGGACCTCTTGGGACTTTTGCTGTGGAGTGTGTGGAAAGCGGAAGCACTCTGATCCAACCTCCATCTCTTTTGCAAAGGCTTCTTTGTAATTGCTTTGGACTTTATGAAACCCTCCCCTGCCCAAAAGCAAAACCAGTTCAAGTGTTGTAACTCTTCTATCCTGGGAATCTGTAACACCAGCAGCATAGAATTGCCCCCCAATTGCCTTTTTCCCTCATTGGGGGAAGATCATGTTTTCAGAGTATCTATAGGGGTTAAGATACATCTTGAGAATTTTAGGGATTTCATGCCCTTCAAGGATTTGCATCCACAGGAGGGGTAGGACTGCAGCTGTGTAGTCCTTAACTAGTTAGTTCTGTTCAAGTTCCGTGATAATGAGGCCAGTGATGGTGGGTGAAAATCACAGGCAAAACATACACAGGAGAAAATCTCAGGTGAAAATGCCACCTTTGAGAAGTGTTTGGTGGCATCTGCCAAAGATGATTCCGTGCAACACCTGTGACCCAGCAGTTGTACTTCTAGGTGTATATCAAACAGAAATGCACCAGAAGACTTGTACAAGAATGTTTATAGCAGCCTTATTCAAAATAGTCAAGTCCAGAAAGCTACACAGATACCCATTGACAGCAGAAAGTATAAGTCAGTTGTGACATTTTTCACACAGTGGAGTAATATGCAGCAATTAGAATAAATGATCTACAACTAAAAGCAATACCATGATGAATCTCAATAAATAATGTTAAGTAAAAGAAGCCAAGCACAAAAGGATACACACTGTTTGAATCTAGTTATATAAAGTACAAAATGAGCTAAACTAATCTATGGTACTAGAAGCCAGGAGAGTTTTACTCATGGTGGGTGTGCAGATCTGAAGAGAACACAAGGAGGGCTCCTGGGTTGAGATTAAGCATGTTCAGTTTGTGTGTTCAACCTGTGAAGTCCATTCTGCTGTAGACCTAGGTACTTGTCTGCATATATATTATAATTTGATGAAAGGAAGATGAAGTCACATGGCTAGTTAGTTTCATTCTGCCATGTAACCGTTTAAAAGTCACCTAGGAAAGGTATTACTGTTGGTTCCAAGAAAAAATGGAATTGGGTTGCTAGCTAACTCACTGCAAACCTGTCAGCACAATTCAAACAAACAAAGAAACCAAACTATAAAACTAAAGATTTTAAAATCTCTATGTATTGTTATCACCGCCTGATTCCACTTACCTGGTTTCTAGACCTTTTGAGGTTATGTAATCAGAGGGCTCCAGGTGTGTTCTGGTGACCCAATGAATGACCCAACAGGAAAGACCATGTGTGAAAGGCAGGTGTTTACTCAACTTGGCATCTCCGGTGCATTTCAGGTGCAGCAAGAGGCCTTTTGGCTGAATTTGGTGATCTCCATACATTATATCTGTCATCACTCCTGATAAAACCAAATTTTCATCCTCTCTTGCAACCCAGATTACTTTCCCTGGGACTGCCACTGCAGATTCATTTGTGTTTTCTTGAAAAGAGAGAGGAGACTAAAAGCTTTCATGATGTTGGTTTGATCCACACCTATACTGAACAACAAGCAAGTCTTCTGATATGGAAAACATCTTATTGGACCACTTCAGAGTGGACCTAAAGTCTATATTCTACCTTTTCAACATCTTGGGATGGGAATTAGATTTGTGTATGCCCAACCTGTAAATATCTGAGGACAGGCCCTTGTATTATAGTTACTTCTTCATTTATTCATAAGCATGAGAACCAGGAAGCGTTTCAACCCTACCTAACTCTGTTTGGAAACATGTGGAATGAGACAGACTGATTGGATGAACAGGAAATGGGGAAACTACCCCCCAGCTGGCCTACACAAAGCCTGGGTCTCCCAACACAGTTTGAGGCCTTGCAGGGTGGAGGGGTTGTTGGAAGAGCTGCCTGGGGCAGATCTTCACAAAGTTTTTCTGGGGGAAGCAGAATTTGAGCAAGTTGCTGGTGGAGGCCCCACTGTTCTAACCAGCTGTTAATGAGAAACTGGCTCTTTGATGCCAGAAAAGGCTGCTGAGAGAGGCACAAGTACTTAATAGGTTTCAACTGAGCTTCTGCAGACGCATCTTCCAAGGAGTGGAAAACTCCATTCTGGACCTGATGGGGCCAAAAGGGTGCCTGTATACATGAGCAGGAAAATTGTGGCAAAAAAGCCAATAATACAATGATGGAAATTCTCAGCTTGGCGTCCAGGGAAAGCTTGGTTTAGCAATCATTGTGAGAGAGTGGAACCAGCTCAACCAACGTCAGCAATTTGAAGACATCTGGTCTTTATTTTTGGACTTTTGTACACTGAGGAGGATTATGGTTATATGATGTAGAGGCCATTTAGTTTCATCAATCTACAGACTTTCTTATAATAGGAATCCCTCACACTTCGAATAGGAATCTCCAAAGTCTCCTTGAGGTGTTCAAATATTAACTCCTTACCCACTCAGAGTGACTTTCTGAGGGAAAGAGATATTTTCAATAGAAAAATTGAGTCACAGAGTAGATATGTATTTTACCCAATGGGGGTAACCTAATAGTTGGTGAACCCCCAGGAACTTAAGCATCCCGTGACTGCCCAAAGCAGTGCTTCTGTTCCTCTTGCTCAGCCCCTTGGCCTTCATTTCTTCTCTCTTTGCTTTGCCTTCTCTTCTGGCTTCTGTTTATCTTTAGTCATCCCCTAGCTGGGTGTGTTTTAGAAAATATTATTTCTCTGTTAAAGTCATTGATGATCCAGTATTTACTTTCCACTTACCATCCTGATATCCATTGGCCAAGGACCTGGTACCTTCCCCAAGACCAGGTATGTCTCTTGTCTTCCTTCAGGTCTTCTACTTCCTGCGCCCATCATTTCCTTAGTTCCCCCATTGACACTTGCATTGAGATCTATTGCCCAGGGCTCTGAGAGGTAGTTGACTATTCTAGATTTTTTTTTTTATTTTTTTTTTTAGCAAAGTTGTTAATGGCCCAAAATGGCTTCCTCCACCACATATACATTGGGGTTCTCAATGCCAAAGAAGTCAATGAGGATTCCAGCACCATGGCAGTCTTCACTCTTGATTTTCTCCTGTCTGGCTGCCCACTGAGCCCACCTGCAGAGCTGGCACCTGCTCTCAGGTTGGGGTTCCTGCAAGCTGCTTCGGCTTCTCTTTCTCTCATCCCATGTTTTCAGTTTATGTGATGTTTTTCAATTTTCTAGCAGGAAAGGGCAGGTTGCAGGAAGAGGGAGGAGGAACATTACAAGTTGAGTAAAGGGCTAGGCCCCCAGGCTGAGGTATTCAATTTGTGGAAAGGCCCATTGGGCACCAGTATGATTGTTGTCCATTAAAAAAAATCTATAGGCTTTTTAAAAATGCATTTTCACCTTAATATAGCAGGAGCAGGCACTCGGCCGTGCAATTCTTGAGGATTTATGGCTGGTCAGGGTTAATGGTTGAGGTGTTATTCCTTTCTGTGCCTCATTAATCCCCAGGAAGTGCCTTTGCTGAGGTATTTGGCTCAGGGAGGCCACAGAGGCACCCATGTGCCCACTCCAGCACCAAGGTGGCGGCACAGGCCCGTCTGGCTGGCTCTCAGCTCCTGCTCTGGCTCTTTGTCTGCACCAATGTGTCCCTCTGAACCTGGCTTAGTGACTTCACCCCCCTCCAATGGCATTATGAGTTCTAGATGAGTTTTGGGACAGATGGCATACATTTTTCTCAGATATTGGCTTTGTTGCTATGACTCAGTCCTGACCTCACCACTCTCTCACATCACATAAAGTTTGAAAAAGATAAAACTCTCCCCTTCTGAGAAAGAGGAGGGTGAGTATGACCCTCCTCATGTAGTGGGTGACAAAGGAGACTGGTTGACAGAGGGGGCAGACCTGGAAAAAGACAGTCTCTCAGCATACTATGCTTTCTGGTGACCAGAACCTATTACACTTCGTGTGTGTGTGATTGGGAGCAGGGGCAGAGAGGGTTTCATAACTTGTCAGAGGCCACAGTGTTTATAAAGTGTTCTGTGCCTTTCTGTTCCAATGTTCTCCCTTCCACCAACATTAATTGAGCATTTTACTAAGGTACTAGTGTAGATAGTGGGAACCCAACCATTAACAAGAGTAACAGGGCTTCTGTGTTCAGGTTTTTAGTTTTACTGTGTCTTTGGGACATGTGTATAAGAGGACCAGACGATAAACAAACATTTCATCTTTTAGCAACTCTGTGACTCAGGCTGGGCAGGTGTGCCTGGACCCATTTCACAATGGGAGGCCTGAACCTTCAAAGAGGTCAAGTGACCTGTTTCAGGTGAACTAGTTTGGCATTTATTTGCTCATGTATCAGATGGATTTATTCAGGGCCTGCAATGTTGCAGACCATCTCTAGGGTTTTGAGATGTGAAGATGACTAGGAAATGGGCCTGGCCTTCCAGGGCTCACTGCGATGGGACAAGAGCTACATTCTAATCTAATAACTGCTCTCATGGAGCCTGTGATTGCAGAGTGGGGCCTTGAGTGAAGAAGCCCAAGCCTCACCAAGGAAGCCAGAGAAGCAAGAGTCAGGGGTGGACCTAGACACAAGTCTGAAGCTTCCCCTGGTAGGAGCATGCAGAAAATGTGCTCTGTAACATTTGTTGGATTGAATTGAGCCAGTTTGTCAAGGTCTGACTTCATATCTGGTTTCAAAAGGGTCCCCAGGCCATCAGAGATGCTACATTAAAATTCAGGAATGAATGAATGAATGAATGAATGAATAAATAAATAAAACCTCTTCTCATTCTGAACTGAAATAGAAATTGGTTGTTCCACTTTCAGTCCGGCTTCCTGCTTTTATGCAGTTAATTAAAAACTGAGTAGCTGCTAAGTTGCAACACAAATGGCAAACTATTTATATCTTATTTATTAATGGACAGTGTTCAGAAAAATCCCCTGAGAGTCTGCTGCATCTCCCCTCATCCTTCCTGTCCACCTCCCCGGCCTGTGTTGGACGGGACCTAATTATAATGTGAACCCAACCTCAATGAGTGCAGCATAGAAGGAGCTATGAGACACTCAGGAAACCTGTGAGTCCTGGGCCCACCATTAGTTGAAATTCTGACCTTAGGTAGTTCACTTACTCTCTTGGTATCTCAGTTTTCAAAGCTATAAGTGGTTCGTAATACCTGTCCTACCTTATACCATGAGTCCTTTTGAGGATCACAATGGGCTACGGCATGTGGCGGAGATTAAGAAGGAGCAGAACTCGCAGTACGTGTTAGGGGACGTTACTGCTGTGACTACAGCACCATGCCTGCTGACGGGAGGATGCTAGACCTTTGCTGACTTGGCTTGGTTTCCAGTGTTCGGCTTTTCGTATTCCTTTAGCGTCAGAGGGCTGGGATGTGGCTTTGGCCAGGGAGGGCAAGCATCCTTGTTTAGCATTCTCCCTTCCTAGGCTCATGTTCCCCCTTAAAGGCTCAATTCCCCTATCTAATAAGTTGTCACAGAGTGTCTCATTTTCCCTTGATAAGGGACGACCCCTGGCTGCCATGTCTCCTCTTAGGCTGCTGCGGCTCGGCTCCCCTGAGCTGGCAGCTGCAGTTCTCCTGGGCTTCAGCCAGGCCTGTAGCCAGGCCTGAGCAGGAGGACTGTGGAGGAGCTTAGGATGAGGGTTATTCACATCGGCTAAAGCAGCGGTTCTCAACCTGTGGGTCGCGACCCCTTTGGCGGTCGAACAACCCTTTCACACGGATCGCCTAATACCATCCTGCATATCAGATATTTACATTACGATTCATAACAGTAGCAACATTACAGTTATGAAGTAGCAACGAAAATAATTTTATGGTTGGGTCACAACATGAGGAACTGTATTTAAAGGGCCAGAAGGTTGAGAACCACTGCGCTAAAGACTCCTCATGTTCAGTGTCTGCCTGACTGGCATTAAAGGCAGAAGGAGCATTGAGGATGGGTGTGTAGGGGGTGCAGGAAGGAAAGGGTGGGTAGGGAGAGTTCTCTTGCCAAGCTTAAAGGGTTATAATAAGAAATGTGGGTTGAGTGGGGAAAGCAGAGAGAGAGGATGCAACCAAAGAGGGAGGATGCAATAGCCAGAGCCGAATACCTTATTTGAACAGAAGAGATAATATTTATTTATTCTATGGATAGAGTGATCACGTCATCCAGGTAAAAAATCATGACTATGGCCCTAGCTGGTTTGGCTCAGTGGATAGAACATTGCCCTGCAGACCAGAGGGTCCTGGGTTTGATTCCAGTCAAGGGCATGTACCTTGGTTGCAGGCTCCTCCCCGGCCCAGCCTTGGTTGGGGCTCGTCCAGGAGGCAACCAGTCGATGTGGTTCTCTCACATAGATGTTTCTCTCTTTCTTTCCTTCTCTCTTCTACTCTCCCTAAAAATCAATGGAAAAATATCCTCTGGTGAGTATTAACAAAAAAACAAACAAAAAAGTCATGACTGTGAACTATGATCAAACATGTATATTTATGACGACAATGGGACAGTGTAGTTCAAATATAGACTGGCAGAGAAAATTGAGGAAGAGTGTGCTCTTCTGTCTATGTATGACCTCATACTCTCGTATAATTTCAAACCTTGTTGAGTATACTTTTGCTATGAAGCACAATTGGGAAGTTTGTCTTTGGGATCCTACTATCAATCCTTCCTTTCTTTTCTTTCAACAAATACTGATTGAGCACCCACAGAGTGTGGGACTCCAGGGCCGCCTTCGTGGCTGTGGGATCTGTGCACTTTCTCAGGCCCTACACGTAGGAAGGCTCTGTGCTTAGTGTAATATGCTATTTCTGTTGTTTAGAAACTTTAATTTTTTTTTATAAAAGGGGTTCTGAATTTTTATTTTTCATTGCACTGGGCCCTGTAAATTATGTAGCTGGTCCTGTATGGGGTACCATTAGGTGTCGGGGACACAAAAATGAAAAGAGAGGCTTTTCCTAAAGTATCTCCCTGGCTGTCACCAGCACCCTGCCTGGGTGACATCAGGTGCTGGACGTAGCTCTCCACACTGTCATCTGCTAAACACTGTCTTGGGTAACTGGGAGTTTGAAAAGGCCCTCCTTAACTAATTCACTGTAAAACACTACAAATGACAACACTATTTTTCTTGTCAGAAAAGTGATTGAAATTATTGTAGAAAATTAGGACTCTGCAGAAAAATGTAAGGAAGAAAATGCAAAACAACCCATGATCCTGTCACCTAACTACAGTGATTCTCTCTGGGTGGTGTTTTCAATTTTGATTATTTCCTATTTATATTTTAAAACTAAAGTAGGACCCTACCACAGTTGCAATTTCATAATCCTGTCTTTTTATTTAATTTATGCCATTTCCCATATCATTCAATAATTTCCCCAAACATGGTGTTTTATCTGAGATAAAATGAGATTAAGTTCCAATGGTATTATCCAGAGAACCACACTTGAGTATTATAGGGAGTTAAAAAGAAGGAATCTCACAAGGGCTGTAGAAATCATGGAAGTCCTCATGGAGGAAGTGAGCCTTGAATGACTCAATCTGTGCAGTCGAGAGGGGTGCAAAGGCTTTCCAGATGCAGAAAACAGCAGTGTGACCTGCTGTGAGCCAGAAACCCAGACTAGGTACCGGCCTGTATATTTTTCATGGGTCTAATCAGGGCAAAAGGGGATTGATCATCTTGGGAAGCCAACAGTTCCTTGCAGCATCAAGTGAGGAAGATTGTTTCCAGAGCTCAGGGCAACTCCAGTTGGAGATTTTCCAGTGAAAGTCTGTTAGTCTCACCTGTTCTGTTTAGAGATCCTAGGTTATATTTTGTAGCTCTGAGACCCTGTTGGAGGCCCAGTCATTCTGGAATAAATCTAAGAGAGCTGGGGGTTTATCTCTTCCTCTTTTCATTTGTTTTCTCCTGAGCTTTTATGTACATTGTTAAAACTGTTGGCAGGTCTGGTTAGTTACAAAGAGAGTAGCATTTGCCTTGCAGGAGGTGAGCTTCAGCTTCTCTGTCTGAACTTTGAGAATTGCTTTTCTAGTCAGAAAACTCCCTCTTTTTTGCACAGAGGGATTCTGTCCCAAGGGAGGGAACCTTGGCACCTGGGCAGTCTGGTAAATCAGGGCAGTGGCACCTTGTTTACTCAGTGAGTAGAGCAAGATGCTCATGAGGCTCAGGTTCTGGGTTCAGTTCTTTCTGAGCCAGTTCATTTCACTGTGTTCCACAAATGGTCCTAAATTGCATCCCCTAATCCGATCTATCCGTTTTAAAAATAAAGGCATCAGTTTGGGCAGAGAGGTGTAGGTACTGGCACAAGCCACTTTCTCAACTGTGCCTCACAACTGAGATGCTAGACACGTGTTGGTGCATCGTGAGTCCATTTGATGAGTATTTGTAGAGCTACCGCAATGTACCAGGAACTGCTAGGTGCTGAAAATGCACTTATTTAAGGTGCTCTTTGTCCCATAGATTTGATAAATACAAAAAGGACAGCATTATGCACAGAGACACTAGAGAGTCTGGCTGGGAATGATACGTGACAGCAAAGGAGCATGAGGTCAAGGTTGACCATTGTAAAGTAGACAAAATGAGACGGGGACAACCCCAAAGGTTGCATTATCCAGGAACTTGATTATCTCAAGGTTTGTGGATTCAGGTAGCTTCCAAATTGGTTTTGCTGGGTTCACTTTGAAATATCTCATTAAGCACCAGAGAGGAAGGTGATGCTTAACACAAGCCTCTGAGCTGTTCCCATCCTGGATGTCTCTGGGCCATCACATTCCTCCCTCCAATACCCTTTATGGAGCTCCAGGCTCTTTTTCTCCATTGCTCAGTTAGGGGCTTTGCTGATGTGGGAAGACAATTTGGGTGTTTAACCAGCACAAGCAATTCTGATGATTAGTCCCTGTGGCATTTAGGTGTACTTGCAGCTAGGGAGGGGTGACAGTTTAGAAGGGAGCCACTTCAATCAGCTGAGCAAATTCTCCTTCCAACTTGTTGAGGACATCCTCCCAGGTACATGCTCCTATCTCTTCTTCCATCCTCCTACCCACACACTGGGGAGTGTAGTCATGGAGGTTCACTCACTGGTCCAGCTCCAGCCCTCTTGCCAGTTAAGTGGGCTGGGAAAGAATTAGGATTTCAGAAGCAACTTCTTCTGCACGAGGCCTTTCCTGTGTTTTCCTGTTCCTCGCATCCTTCATCTTTCACATGAAAGGACAAACTGATTTTAAAAGCTGTTAGCCCAGTGATCACAAGGATTGTGTTGGCTGCTCAAGTGCCAGTTTGCTTCACTTCTCTTGCTTGCAAGTATGACTTCTCAAAAGGAAAGGTTTTCCTGGCTGGGGATAGATGAAGGATGTTGATCCCAGATAGTTCTTCTCTTTGTCCCTCATGGGTACTTTGGGATATGCAGCCTTTAAAAGCTTTACCTTAATAACTAATAACAATACTATATTTACAGAATATATATTATCTGTTCAGTACTTTGCTTGGCAATCTAAATACATTATCTTATTAAACATTCACCACAATTCCTTAAGATAGGAACAATTATTACCCAATATCAGGGATGAGTAAAGTGAAGTCTAGAGAAGTTGTTAATTTATAGAAGCTGGTAGATGGAACAGTTCAAGTTTCTAATGTCAAACCCTGTTCTAACCACTGTACACCCCCACCTCCAAATCCTTTCAAGGATTATATACACTCAGCAGCTTGATAGGCACGTGGAAGGAACAGTGCTGTTCTCTAAGGCAAGTGTTTCAACTTTAATTTCCTTGATTAGACCAGGTCTTTTTTCCCAGAAAACAACTCTCTTTCCTCAATTCCTTGTGGCTTTTTAAAAGCATAACTGTTGGAAAAGTACTTTTCTATCAGAAAAAAAGTCATTTGTAACTTCTCTCTGGTATCCATTGAATGCACTGGTCCCTCCTTCACTTCTCCCTCCCTTTCCTTTTTTATTTCTGTGAGCGGTATCCAAGCACAGGTCCCTATAACACCCCTGTGAACCCATTTGTGCTGATAAATGGAGGATGGCCCAGGACTGATTGCATCGCAGGGAGAGGTGGGTACAGCAGCTTTTTGATTTGGCTTTTACTGTGGGTGGCACCTGGGAAAGAGCTGTCTTCAAGGATTATGTGAGCAGTTGTGTAATTTTCCTTAGCCAGGGAGAATGGCTCCCACTAGACAAGGGAAAGAAAAGCTGACTATGGTATTTCTTGGGAACTGGCCTGAGTGTGACTGCTTGTGAGAACGTTCACTGGGCCAAAGGTCCTGGATTGTCTTACCGGGGAGACTGTACTCTCACTTCCCAGGCTTTGGAGGGCCTGGAGATACTTCACTATCTCCCAGATGTCCTGGAGGGAGCGCATGTAATCCAGCTGCGTCAGAGGCCTCGCCACAGCCCAGCCCACAATATACATTCCAGCGCTGCAAACACAGGCTCCAGCTCCCTGCTGCTCTCTGAAGTTAGTGAGTGCTGCTGCGCAGTGATAGTCTATGTACCTCTGCAGGGGAAGCTGCCAACTCCTTGAGGGAGTTTTTATGGACTCTAGAAAGGGGATTTGCTCTCCAAATTCTGTCCTGAAAGCATGATGGAATTCCTCTAACACAGTGATTCTCAACCTTCCTAATGTCGAGACCCTTTAATATAGTTCCTCATGTTGTGGTGACCCCCAATTTCATTGTTACAAATTGAACATAATTAAAGCATAGTGATTAATCACAAAAACAATATGTAATTATATATGTGTTTTCCGATGGTCTTAGGTGACCCCTGTGAAAGGGTCGTTCGACCTCCAAAGGGATCGTGACCCACAGGTTGAGAACCGCTGCTCTAACAGGAAGAACAACATTCAGTTTTGTTAAATTCTCCAATGCAAATGCTAGCTGAAATCCACTCTGATATGTAAATGAGAACCAGCCCACTCCAGCACCAAGCAGGAAGGTCATGGATTTTGAAGGTGAAGAGAGATGTTTGGGTGGAGTCCCCTTGCACCATCCCAGAATTAAGAGAGAGATCCTGGACACTGAGAATTAACAACTTGCGCTGACTTCTCATTTTGCCCCACGTGGCATCTGTTTCTGTCTATTTCCTCTGCTTACCAGAGGCCTCCTTGAGTAAGGGTAAGGGGTAAGAATTCTCACTCTGGCCCTAACCAGTTTTGCTCAGTGGATAGAGCGTCGGCTTGTGGACTGAAGAGTCCCAGGTTCGATTCCGGTCAAGGGCATGTACCTTGGTTTCGGGCACATCCCCAGTAGGGGGTGTGCAGGAGGCAGCTGATCGATGTTTCTCTCTCATCGATGTTTCTAACTCTCTATCCCTCTCCCTTCCTCTCTGTAAAAGATCAGTAAAATATATTTTTTTAAAAAGAATTCTCACTCTGTCCTCTGTCAGTGGACAGCTGTATAAAACAACCTCTTTAGTTTCCTAATGAAAATGTCTCAGTATCCACTTACACTTTTCACCTGCCCTTTCTAGACTTGAAAGCCGGAAGGCAAACCAGAGGGCATGTTCTAGGTTCAAGGCATACCAGGAAAGTGAGGTTGGCTCTAGGCTCCATAGAACACTCTGAGAGAAGGAAAATAGAGCTGACTTGATTGAGAAAAGAATACTTTCCTGAAGGAAGACTTCATGCCCCCAAAGGCACCAAAACAGAAAATCCAGAGAAATGTTCAACCCCCAATGAAAATGGACCAGAAGCAACAAAAAATGTGAAATAAAAACACAGTCATTTAAAAAATAACACAGCAATTCCAAGAATACTTTGTGATTAACAGTTTTGTGCCAGCCTTTTTTAAGTGGCGTCTCCTCTCATCATGGCTGGATTTGATTTCTAATCTGGAGACCACTGCTTTGGGTCACTGATTTTTTTTTTTAAGTTTTGGGAGTTGGCCCCATGGTTTCTCTCCAAGTCCCCAGTGGCTTCTTGGCTCAAATAGCACACTCCCAGAATGTGAGGGAGCTATTGAGTCTAGGCTCGGGGTTTGTCTTCTCCAACTTTTACAGATAGCTGCCTCTTTAGGTGAAGTTCATACCTAAGCAAAGAAGAACATGGGAAGGGAAGTGCTTGTTACTCAGGACAGTAAGAACCAGAGTGGGGCAGTGAAAATAGGCAAAGCTTAGGAGAGGAGGATTATGGGGGTCCTGAGCTTCTTGGTTTGAACCTGAGGGATCTGAGGTGCTGCCCCCAAATGGATGAGGAGCTCAAACTGGGTTCCAAGACACTTATTTCCCACTAATCCAATTATATTTTCATTCCCAACTTTCATTTGCCCTGCCTTTTAAGATTCAGTTCAAGATAGTCTGCCTTGGAAAACCTTCTCCACATACCTCAGACATTTTGCAGAACCCAGGGCATTTGACCTGCAGAGTTCCCTGCAGTCAGGTTGATACTGGTTGCATTCTCCTGATGCAGTTCTGTGTTTTCTGCCAAACGGAAGCTGGATTTAGAGATGAAACTCAGGCTCAATCCCTTTGGCAAGATGATGGGTGATCCTGATGTATACAGAAATGGAAGTATATAACATTTGATTGTCTCTCTTTGTTACTTTAGCATATATAGATGCTCAGTGCCTAGATCCATCACTTATTGTGAGCTGCAGAATATGACAATTCTGTTTTTTTCCATTGATTAGTTATAATAGTTCTATAAAAAGACACTTTTCATCATTGATTATTTGTTTAATAAGTGGTACAATTCAGATAGGAAAGGTAAAGTAAATACTTCATTCTTCCCTTTTATTTACCAGTTGCCACAACAATGAATGTTTCCCATCCTCCTCCAAAGATACCTTTTTATTTTAATTACTAGAGGCCTGGTGCATGGGTTTTGTGCACTGGTTGGGGGCGTGGCCTGCTATGGGAGCACTACTAATCCTGGTCAGCCAAGCAGCTGCAGCGGGAGCAGCTGCTCATCTTGGTGAGGGGCTGTGGACCTGCCCTCTGAGTGGCGGCTCCTGCTGTGGGAGCACACTGACCACCAGGGGGCAGCTTCTACATTGAACGTCTTCCCCCTGGTGGTCAGTGTGCATCACAGTGACTGGTCTACCAGTCGTTCTGTTCATTCTGCTGTTTGGTCGCTGGGCTTTTATTATATAGGATCACGAAATCATGTACCCATGTATTCATATATGTATTCAACATATATGATTGTTTTCAAGCAATTGAATATCTTTTTATTGCAGGTCATCCCATTAATGGCCATTGAAAACCTCTTCCATTGGCTCTCGAATGCTTTGACATGGCCCTACTAGTCTTTCATTACTTCCTTGCTATTTGATATGACAAGATATGCTGGGCTCATCTTGTACATTTCCTGCCCCAGACCCGGAATCTGCCAGTTCTTCAAGGAGCCCTGGTTTCTTTTATCTTTAAAAAAATATTTTTATTGATTTCAGAGAGGAAGGAAGTGTGAGAGAGACAGATACATCAATGATGAGAGAGAATCATTAATCAGCTGCCTCTTGCATGCCCTGAACTGGAGGATCAAACCTGCAACCCAGGCATGTGCCTTGACTGGGAATCGAACCATGACCTCCTGGTTAATAGGCTGTTGTGAGATTTTTAATTACTAATTCAGTCTCCTTAGTAGTAACTGATCTATTCAAATTTTGTATTTCATCATGATTTAGTTTTGGTAGGTTGTATGTTTCTACAGATTTCTCCATTTCTTCTAGATTGTCAAATTTGTTGGGATATAATTGTTTATAGTAGTTTCTTATGATCCTTTGTATTTCTGTGGTATCACTTGTAACATCTCCTCTTTCATTTTTTATTTTGAGTCCTACTTATGAATTGTTGAGAAATTTGGGGGATATAGACACAGGAGCAGAATTGCTGTTTTATGGGATATGTGTGAACTTAATATGACCAAGTAGTACCTGGTTTCTCCCTCAACAGCTGCCCTAGCTATACCCTAACTGGCAGTGCCTCTAAATTCCCGCATCAGTGTCAAGACTTGGCATTATCCAGCTTCTTCATTTTTGCCAGTCATACCTATGTAGAGTGATAGCTCTTTCTGGTTTCAATTTGTGTTTTTCAGATTACTATTGAGTTTGGGCATCACTTCATTTTCTTATTAGTCTCTGGGTTTCCTCTTTTAGAATCCACCTGCCCATGGCCCATTATTTTACTGAGGCTCTTTTTTCCACCTTGATGATTTGCAAAAGTTCCTCATATCTCTTAGGCCCCTTCTCAAACTGCACAGGGCTTTTTAATGCTGAAGTTGCTCATCTGGGACAAAGGAAGCGATCTGACCACTGACTCCTCACACCTTCATCCTGGGGGTCGGGGCTTGGTAATGGCCATACATCCAGTCAAAGTAAAAGGAGCCTCTTCCTCCCATACCTTCTGCCAGGCTTGCCTGAGGCTTGCTGTCCAGGAAGAAGGGAAAAAACTGTTTATCTTCCCTGGTGCTGCTAACCTGCTGTGTCAATTTCATGAGCTAATAAATGATTGGAGAAAATTTAATTGCATCAGAAGAAATTGAGATCAGCCAGAGCTTATGCCCCACACAATTAACCTCTGCTCCTAAGGGGGCCGGGCAGGGAGCAGGGGACGGCCATCATTAATTACATGTGCTCGTGCCAGCTGCGGCTGGCGTTTCCTTCCTGCGTTCACCCAGGCAGTGAGGTAGGTGACCCTGCCTCAGCGCAATGAGGTCAATGAGGGCAGGGACCCTTCAGAGAGAGCACAGACCCCGGCCTGCAGAGAGTGGGAAACCTACTTCCCAACACATTCTTTCAGGGCTTTTAATGTGCCCCAGCCTCCACTAGAAGAATGGCCTCTAAGGTCCCATCCTGACCTCTTTATTGGCTCCATCCCTCACAGGGTCCCATGTACCTTTGGTTCTCTTCCCTTCTCCTGCTACTTTCTGGCCCATTCACCCCAAGGACGCAGAATCCAGTGCCAGTCTTGTTATGGGCTGCAGGCTCTGCAAGGTCGCCCACCTTCCCTGGGCCTCCAGCCTGAAATCCTCCCAGAGACCTTTATCCCTGCACCGTTCCCCAAAGACCAGATGGTAAGGCTCAGCCCTGTTATAAGCACAGATTCTGGGGCCCCTGCCTGGAGATGCTATTTTAGGAAGTCTGGAGTCTCTGTTTTTTAACACATGGCTCAGGTGATTCTTACCATCAGCTAGTTTGAAAAACCCTACTCTAGGGGACACCTTAGTTCCTGGCGAAATACATGCAGATCTTCAAGAAAGAAAGACAGCATCCTTAACTAACGGAAGGGCCCTGGCTCCACTCCCAGTGTCTGTCCCACTCTGTCTCTATCTTGCTGTGTGTGATTAAGCAACTCACCTGTGCTCTCTGAGCTTGGTTTCTTCATCTAGAAAATAAAAATACCAATCCAGCTCTCTTAGAGTTTTTCCATTTCTGAGGATCATTTTTCTATAAGTAACTGACATGTTATGCAAGCATATTGCATGGTTTGTCCTCAAAAAGCAACTTTGATTTTTTTCTTCTTCAAGCATTCCTTTATTAAAAAATATTTTTATTGATTCAGAGATGAAGGGAGAGGGAGAGAGAGATAGAAACATCAATGATGAGAGAGAATCATTGATCAGCTGCATCCTGCATGCCCCACACTGGGGATTGAGCCTGCAACCTGGGCATATGCCCTGACCAGGAATCTAACTGTGACCTCCTGGTTCATAGGTTGATGCTTAACCACTGAGCCATGCAGGCCAGGCTCCCTGGTTTCTTTGAGCAGGAATTGGAATTCAAATAGGTTTTTTTTTAAAAAAAACAACAGGCTTGGAACAACAATACTGGTACTACCATCACCATTATGATTACTAAGAGTTACATTTTCATTTGCTCTCAGCATTTGCCTCTATTTTTTGTGTGTAAAAGTTTCAATTTTTAAATTTTAATAGACTATTTATAGAGTAGTTTTTATGTTCACAGCAAAATTGATCAGAAGGTATAGAGATTTTCTATTAGCTCTTCTGCCTCCACTATGCGCAGCCTTTCCAGTCATCAACATCCCCTACCACAGTGGTACATTTTACAATTGTTGAAACTGCATTGGCACATCATTATCACTCAAAGTACATAGTTTACATTAGGGTTTACTGTTGGAGTTATATGTTGTGTGGGTGTGGGAAAATGCGTAAGGACATGTATCCACCATTATAAAATCATACAGAATTGCTTAATTGCCCTTAAAATCCTCCGTGCCCTGCCTACTCATTCCCCTTCTCTCAACCCCTGATCTTTTTACTCCCTCTATAGTTTTGCCTTTTCCAGAACTTTTATGTTTGGAATCACATAATATTGTAGCTTTTTCTGACAGGCTTCTTTTACTTAGTAATGTGCATAAAGGCTCATCCATGTCTTTTCATGGCTTGGTAACTCAAGGTTTCATTGTCTCTTCTTCTGCAATGTATGTTAGTCTACTTTTGTTTTTTCCCTTGTTTTTCAGACTCAATAATTTACATTGTCCTGTCCTCAAGTTTGTGGATTCTTTCTTTCTTTTTTTTTAATTAAATCTTTATTGTTCAGATTATTACATTTGTTCCTCTTTTCTCCCCCCATAACTCCCCTCCTCCCAGTTCCCGCCCCACCCTACGCCCTCACTCCCCACCCACTGTCCTCTTCCATAGGTGCACGATTTTTGTCCAGTCTCTTTCCGCATCTCCCACACCCCTTTCCCCCCCAAGAATAGTCAGTCCATTCCCTTTCTATGTCCCTGATTCTATTATAATCACCAGATTATTTATTCACTTGATTCTTAGATTCACTTGTTGATAGATGCATATTTGTTGTTCATAATTTGTATCTTTACCTTTTTCTTCCTCTTCCTCTTCTTAAAGGATACCTTTCAGCATTTCATATAATCCTGGTTTGGTGGTGATGAACTCCTTTAGCTTTTCCTTATCTGTGAAGCTCTTTATCTGACCTTCAATTCTGAATGATAGCTTTGCTGGATAAAGTAATCTTGGTTGTAGGTTCTTGGTATTCATCACTTTGAATATTTCTTGCCATTCCCTTCTGGCCTGCAAAGTTTCTGTTGAGAAATCAGCTGACAGTCGTATGGGTATTCCCTTGTAGGTAACTCGGTTTCTTTCTCTTGCTGCTTTTAAGATTCTCTTTTTGTCTTTTGCTCTTGGCATTTTAATTATGATGTGTCTTGGTGTGGTCCTCTTTGGATTCCTTTTGTTTGGGGTTCTCTGCGCTTCCTGGACCTGTAAGTCTATTTCTTTCACCAGGTGGGGGAAGTTTTCTGTCATTATTTCTTCAAATAGGTTTTCAATATCTTGCTCTCTGTCATCTTCTGGCACCCCTATAATTCTGATGTTGGTACGCTTGAAGCTGTCCCAGAGGCACCTTACACTATCTTCGTATTTTCGGATTCTTTTTTCATTTTGCTTTTCCAGTTGGGTGTTTTTTGCTTCTTCGCGTTTTGAATCTTTGACTTGATTCTTGCGCTCCTCTGGTCTGCTGTTGGGTGTCTGTATAATATTCTTTATTTCAGTCAGTGTATGCTTAATTTCTAGTTGGTTCTTTATCACAACATCGAGGGTCTCATTAGATTTCTTGAGGATCTCACTACATTTATCGGCGGTCTCACCAGTCTTTTCGAGGGCCTTACTAAGTTTATCGGCAGCTTCTAGACAGTTCTTGAGAGACCTTAAAAGTGTGGTTTTGAGCTCTATATCTTCCATTTCTGACATTTGCGTCCTGTTTCTTTGTCTCTGCATTTTTTTATCTTTTCTTGGTGCACCCCCTAGTGGTCTTTGTGCGCAGTCTTATAGTTAAGCCTTGATTGTTGTCGGTAATACCAGGGGTGATTTGACCTCCAGGCTAACTGGCTATGAGAGTCAGCTGTGTCTGCAGTGGGAGAGCTTCTGTGCTGGATCTCTAGGGCGGTGCTAATCTAGCCTTTGCCTGAGGCTATCCGGCAAATGGTTCTGCGCCAGGCTTGTGCGGGGCGGGTCCCCAGGGATCTACAGGGCGGGTGGAGCGAGCAGTTATGGCTGCTCTCAGTTCTGTCCCTAGGGGCTCTGCCTCTCAGAGTCCCGACAACTGCTGCAAACCTAGGAGAGAAAGCTGCCTTCGAGTTCCGACTGAAGTCAGACAGTCCCGCTTCTCCCGTTTGAGTCTGGGTCCCCAGAGACTCGCCCGGATCTGGAGCTCAGAGTCTGAAACTCCCTCCCAATTGAAAACAACCGCGCCCTCCGCCTCCAGCCCGCTCCGCGTGCACTCCGCACCTGAGTATTTCACTTCAGCACTGCGCCTCCTCTGAGTCTGGGTATGATATTCTCTTTCCTCCTAGTTGTAGAATTTCCACTCAGCCAGCCTTCCTGTGGTTCTGGATGATGTCTGTTCTGTCCTTTAGTTATATCTCTGAAGTGGTTGTTCGAGGCAGCAATCTCCGGCGTTAACCTATGCCGCCATCTTGGTTTCTCTCTTGTGGATTCTTTCTTATGCATGCACAAATCTGCCTTTGAATCCCTTTAGTGGACTTTTTATTTTAGTTATGGTACTTTTTAGCTTCAGTATTTTTTTTTAGGTTTTCTGTCTCTTAATGATATTTCTATTTTGTTTATATTTTTTTTTGTTTCTGTAGATCTTTGAGCTTCTTAAGACAGTTGTTTTAAAGTCTTTGTCTAGTAGATCTGCCATTAAGTCTTTTTTTTAAGGATGGTGTTGATTTATTTTTTTTTCCTTTGAATGGGCCATACTTTTCTATTTCTGTGGTAATTCTGGAGATCAGATTCTCTTCCTGCCCTAGAGTTTGCTGTTTTTGTTGTTGTTTTCATTTTTTTTAAAAAATTGTACACTGTTTCTGTGCCAAGAATAGTCCTGAGGTGTAAATGTAGGAACTTCTCAGGTCTCTTTTTGACCTTGTACCTTTCCCTGGATGTGCATGTCATTCCCTAATTTTCCCCATATATGCAGTTACTTTTTAAATATCCTAGTCTTTTTATTAATGTTTTTATTAATTTTAGACGGAGAGAGGAAGGGAGAGGGATATAGAGATAGAAACATCGGTGAGAGAGACATCATCAATGTCTGGGGATCGAACCTGCAACCTGGGCTTGTGCCCTAACCTGGAATTGAACTGGGGACCTCTTGGTTCATGGGTCAATGCTGAACCACCAAGCCATGCCAGCCAAGCTAATATCCTAGTCTTTAATGTCTGGCTCCCAAAAGAGGAAAAAGGGAAAAATGAAGAAGGAACAGAAGAGAGCACCAGACTTTTGAATCCCCTGAGAGTCATTTCAGCCTAATAGGAGAGGCTTGCCACAATGGGGGAAAGTGCAACAATAGCTGTCTACCTCTTCATCTGCAGCTCAGTGATTAGAAACAGTAATTAGTGATCAGAGCACAAATCCCTGATGTTTGGAGGACAGACTCCTCATTGCCCACCCTGGCTTCTGCAAGTTGTGTGCAGATTGCTCTAGGAATATATGCATAGCTACCTGCCTTGGGACTAGGAATGGGTTATGGATAGCTGCTACTTGGCTAAGAGCTGAAATTGACTAGAATTAACCACAATGTATTGTCCAAGCCTTCCCCTGGAAATTGCAAGACTTCAATAGACTCCAGAGTTCCGAAATAGTTACATCAGACAGATTCTGCCAATGCATTTATTGTGTAGGTCAGGAGACATTTCTGGTTCTTCTTACTCCACCATCTTCTCAGAATCCTCTTCTAAGTCCCAGAATTTTACACTTGGAAACATCATATGTTGTATGACTAAAGTGGGGAAAATAAGCAAGAGAGAAAATTGTATGTGCAGTATGAACACAACTACATCAAATAACTATAATACAAACTGATTATTAAAAACTAGGGGCCCGGTGCACGAAATTCACGCACTGGGTGTGTGTGGGGGGGAGTGTCCCTCAGCCCAGCCTGCCCCCTCTCACATACTGGGAGCCCTCAGGAGTTGACCCCCATCACCCTCCAATCGCAGGATCGGCCCCTTGCCCAGGCCTGACGCCTCTGACAGAGGTGTCAGGCCTGGGCAGGGGACCCTCATTTCCCCCCATCACTGATTCTGCCCCCAGCCCAGGCCTGATGCCTCTGGCCCAGGTGTCAGGCCTGGGCAGGGGACCCCCAGACCCCTCCGATTGCTGGCTCTGCCCCTTGCCCAGGCCTGATGCCTCGGCCAGAGGCATAGACCCCCATCACCCTCCGATCACCTGATCGGCCACTTGCCCAGGCCTGACACCTCCGCCAGAGGTGTCAGGCTTGGACAGGGGACCCCCATCTCCCCCCGATCACTGGCTCTGACCCCCGCCCAGGCCTGAGGCCTCTGGCCCAGGAATCATGCCTGGGCAGGGGACCCCCATCTCCCTCTGATCGCTTGTTCCACCCCCCGCCCAAGCCTGATGCCTCTGACCCAGGCTTCAGGCCTGGGCAAGGGGACCATCATATCCCTCCAATCCCCGGCTCTGCCCCCCACCCAGGTCTGATGCCTCTGGCCCAGACATCAGGCCTGGGCAGGGGACCCCCAGCCCCCTGCCCAGGCCTGATGCCTCGGCCAGAGGAGTTGACCCTCATCACCCTCCGATCACCAATCACCGGATCAGCCCCTTGACCAGGCCTGAGGCCTCCAGCAGAGGTGTCATAAAAAAGAGGTGTCAGGCCTGGGCAGGGGATCCCCAGCTCCCCGCGGTTGCAGGCTCCACCCCTGCCCAGGCCTAACGCCTCTGGCCAAGGCATTAGGCCTGGGCAGGGGACTCCCAGCTCCCCGCGATCTCCCACTCTGCCCCTGCCCAGGCCTAATGCCTCTGGCCGAGGCGTCCGGCCCGGGCAGTGGGGACCCGCAGCGGCAGCAGTGCCGTGATCTCCCGCTCTGCCCCTGCCCAGGCCTAACGCCTCTGGCCTAGGTGTCCGGCCCAGGCAGCGGCGACCCGTAGTGGCAGCGGGGGGCGCCGCGATCGTGCGGGATCCGCCCCTGCCCCTGCAGGACGCCTCTGGCTGAGGCGTCTGGCTCGGGCAGGGGGGACCCGCAGCTGCAGCGGCCCCGCGATCGTGGGCTCCGCTTTAGGCCTAGGCAAGGGACCCCTAGCTCCCGGTACTGCCAGCTTCGACCGTGCCCAGCTCCCATCGCTGGCTCCACCCCTACTTCCTGCTGTCACTGGCCAGGGCGGCAAAGGCGCCTGATTCTCCGATCATGGCTGGGGGGCAGGGCAAAGGCGGCCCTGGCCGCCTTTGCCCTGCCCCCCACCTCTTAGCTCCCCCCTGGGTTTCTGATCACTGTCAGTGGCAGGGGGCTTCTTCCTGCTTTCCCTTTCGCCTCCCTGCATTGTGCCTACGTATGCAAATTAGCCGCCATCTTTGTTGGCAGTTAATTTGCATATAGCCCTGATTAGCCAATGAAAAGGGTAGCGCCATACGCCAATTACCATTTTTCTCTTTTATTAGTGTAGATGAGGAAAATATATGTAAACATGGTAGTTATCTTTGGTTGGTGATCTTAAGAGAAATTTTTGTTTTTCTTCTCTAAAATATTGAAACTAAAACAGAATGAATTTACACAGTAAAAGTCCATGAACGCTATGCCATGAAACTTCCTGGAGCACATGTGCAGCAGATTTCCCATGGTGAGAATGCCACGCTTGTCATTAACTCCGGGCTGGCACAGAGTAGATGCTCAATAAATATTTGTTGAATGAATGAATGATTGCATATGTGTGTGTGTGGGTATGACTTGGCCCACAAATAACCAGAAGCCTAGTATAGGTGAGTTTTTAATGGAGTGTTACTGAAAATGAAAAGCACAGATTCTCTGCTCTTGACCCAACATCAGTTGTTACTGGCCTCCGCATCCTTTCAGGAGGAAGGTCTACACTGGAGAGAGGTGGTTACCTCTTTTGGTAAGCAGCAAGAACCCTGTGTGCTGTCACTTCATTCTCCTGATACCCAGGAATAGCCCTGGCTAGAGAAGTTCCTGTTGTTAGGGACCCTCCAGGGTGTGAACCGGGGGAAAAATTGCCAGACATATTTACTTTCTAAAAATCTCATCAGGCAAGTTAAATGATTGAAAAGGTCATCGGCAATATCTTGGCTGGGCTAAGAAAATAACTCAACATCCTATATTCCTAATAATAAAGATTAGTAATTTCAGTGTGTTTTTTCACATTGTTTTTTGGAGGATGGGAGAGGGAAGTGTTTTAAGGAGGATGGAAAGAGTTATGACCATTTGTTCATTTTATTTTAAAAGTATGAAAACTGGGGTGTTAAAATGTTAAAAGAGAAGCAACTGGATTGTCTCCATTGAGATACCTAACTTGTAACCTTTAATGGAAATGGGAAACAGAAACAAAGAGTGATAACTGGGCTTACAGAAAGTACAACTTTTCATTATTAGCAGGATATTATATTTTCTGATTTACTATAGTTATTTGGTGCTGTGACTTTAAAAGACTTTTGTAAGTTTTGGAACAAAGACTATTTTTATAAAGATTTGATCATTTCTCATTTCCCCCTAATATATTTTCTAATGACCAGGCCTGTATTATTTGAAAAGAGTTAGAAAAGGGAAAATATTAAAAACACATTCTCAAAACGACCTTCATCTCAGTCTTGCCAACATCAGGTTGCCCTGGTGATATAAAATGTGATTTAAAAAATAACAGCAAGCACTTTTTTCATGTCTAGATTTTATGTTCCTAGAGAGCAAGGACTTTGCCTATCTTGTTCCCTGTGTCCCAGCTCCTAGGACAGTGGCCAGTACACTGTATTTCATTTGTTCTCTGTCATACCTGTGGTTCTGAGAATACAAGAGCTAAAGTTCAAGTCCCCACTGTAATAAGAAAAACATGGTGAGTGTCATTTTCTCCTAAGTCCAGTGACCTGCCCCAGGTGACATGCTTTATTGCAAAGAGACATGAGAGAGATGGTTTTGGGTGGGTCAGGTCAGTAGTGAGATAGCATAAAGGCCATTGGCTTTGTCTGAGGAGGTCCAAAAAGTGACATTTAGGGTGGATATCAGAGTGATCATGGATAGTCACTTATAGCTATGGTGGGGAAGTATCTGATGTTTTCATTTCAATGGCAACAATAAGAAACCAGAGAACACAGTTAAGTATGGAAGATGAGAACTGGAAATTCTCAAGCAATTGGTTAGGCAGAACAGAATTGGCCAGCAAAGCTGGTCAGGCTTTTTCATGTGTAGCCTGCCAATACTGGGTTCAACGATAGGGGGCAGTCTTGTGGAATCTTTGATGAGGCCTCTCCATCTGGGCTTAGATGAAAAACTGGATTTTATTCAAGACCTATTTATGTCATGGTCACCTATTTATATTTTAGGAGTTAAACCTTACTGTCCTTTGGCAGAACTGAATCAGGTTGGATTGAGATGAGATCTAAGTTACATAAGGCCTTGAGGGTAGACTGGCTGCTTCAGTAACTCCCTGTTTATCAACCAATGAGGGTATTTTCTCCATGGGAACTTGACAAGAATTCTACTTGTCAAATGTTTTGGACACACCAATAATAATTATTATAGTAATGAGAGGCTTGGTGCATGAAATTCATGCACTGTGGGGGTCCATCAGCCCGGCCAACGGTCTCTCCCAGTCCGGGACCCCTCACTCCTTACACCCGCCTGCTCGCTGCTCCTTACCACTTGGCTCGCTACTCCTTAGCGCTGCCTCGGAGGCGGGAGAGGCTCCCACCACTGCCACTGTGCTCGCCAGCCATGAGCCCAGTTTCTGGCTGAGTGGCACTCCCTGTGGGAGCGCACTGATCACCAGGGGGAAGGTCCTGCACTGAGTGTCTGCCCCCTGGTGGTCAGTGTGCATCATAGTGACCGGTCTTTCTGGTCATTCTGCTGTAACAGTTGCTTAAGCTTTTATTATATAAACTAGAGGCCTGGCACACGAATTCATGCATGCGTGGGGTCCCTCAGCCTGGCTGGTGATAAGGGCCAGTTGGGGCCGGTCAGCTGAGGGGGGGGGATGGGAGGTTGGCTGGCCAAGGGAGGTTGGCTGTGGGAGCGCACTGACCACCAGGGGCAGCTCCTGCATTGAGTGTCTGCCTCCTGGTGGTCAGTGTGCGCCATAGCGCCCGGTTGACTGGTCTTTCGGTTGCTTAGGCTTATATATATATATATATATATATATATATATATATATATGTAACTAGGGGCCTGGTGCACGAAATTCGTGCACTGGGTGTGTGTGTGGGGGGGAGTGTCCCTCAGCCCAGCCTGCCCCCTCTCACATACTGGGAGCCCTCAGGAGTTGACCCCCATCACCCTCCAATCGCAGGATCGGCCCCTTGCCCAGGCCTGACGCCTCTGACAGAGGTGTCAGGCCTGGGCAGGGGACCCTCATTTCCCCCCATCACTGATTCTGCCCCCAGCCCAGGCCTGATGCCTCAGCCAGAGGCGTAGACCCCCATCACCCTCCAATCGCCTGATCGGCCCCTTGCCCAGGCCTGACGCCTCCGCCAGAGGTGTCAGGCTTGGACAGGGGACCCCCATCTCCCCCCGATCACTGGCTCTGGCCCCCGCCCAGGCCTGAGGCCTCTGGCCCAGGAATCATGCCTGGGCAGGGGACCCCCATCTCCCTCTGATCGCTTGTTCCACCCCCCGCCCAAGCCTGATGCCTCTGACCCAGGCTTCAGGCCTGGGCAAGGGGACCATCATATCCCCCCAATCCCCGGCTCTGCCCCCCACCCAGGCCTGATGCCTCGGCCAGAGGAGTTGACCCTCATCACCCTCCAATCACCAATCACCGGATCGGCCCCTTGACCAGGCCTGAGGCCTCCGGCAGAGGTGTCAGGCCTGGGCAGGGGACTCCCAGCTCCCCGCGGTTGCAGGCTCCGCCCCTGCCCCTGCAGGACACCTCTGGCTGAGGCGTCCGGCTCGGGCAGGGGGGACCCGCAGCTGCAGCGGCCCCATGATTGTGGGCTCCGCTTTAGGCCCAGGCAAGGAACCCCTAGCTCCCGGGACTGCCAGCTTCGACCGTGCCCAGCTCCCATCGCTGGCTCCACCCCTACTTCCTGCTATCACTGGCCAGGGCGGCAAAGGCGCCTGATTCTCCGATCATGGCTGGGGGGCAGGGCAAAGGCGGCCCCAGGGCCGCCTTTGCCCTGCCCCCCAGCTCTTAGCTCCCCCCTGGGTTTCTGATCACTGTCAGTGGCATGGGGCTTCTTCCTGCTTTCCCTTTCGCCTCCCTGCATTGTGCCTCCATATGCAAATTAACCGCCATCTTGTTGGCAGTTAACTGCCAATCTTAGTTGGCAGTTAACTGCCAATC
This sequence comes from Myotis daubentonii, assembly GCF_963259705.1. NCBI lineage: Eukaryota > Metazoa > Chordata > Mammalia > Chiroptera > Vespertilionidae > Myotis > Myotis daubentonii. Next base: position 24,041,952 of record NC_081857.1, on the reverse strand, counting down.
ATAGTTGGCGGTTAATTTGCATATAGCCCTGATTAGCCAATGAAAAGGGTATAGTCGTACGCCAATTACCATTTTTCTCTTTTATTAGTGTAGATATTAGCTAACACCTTTATAGTACTTATTGTGTGTTCTAGAAAACTTTAAATATATTACCTCATTTAATAATCACAGCAACCCATGAGATAGTTACTATTATTATCTCCATTTTGAAGATGAGGAAGCTAAGGCACAGATAGGTGAAGTAATTTTTCCAAGGTTACTCAGCATATAAACTAAAGCACAGTGCCAGATTCTGTGAGAGTATAAGGCAGCATTAGACCCTCTCTTTTGACCCAGCTGGGTTTGGCTTTTTGTTTTTTCTTGTGAGGGTTGTGGTGGGTGGGTGTTAGGGAGTAGCATTTCTTAAGTACTGTTAAAGACTTAAAAAAAGGAAGTGGTGATTCTTTGGCCTTTATAGTTGTGACAGTTCTACAGCAAACTCTGTGTATTCCAGACTAACAAGCAGGTGTCCCTAAGAAATAGCACCCCCTTACTTAGATATAACTAGAGAGGGAGAAGGGTTAGAGAGGAGGTGAGGTGGCTCAAGGTTAGTGGGCTTGAGGACTCTGGGGTTTCCATAGGTGTTTGCTGAGTGTGGAGTCAGCTGATTCAGAGAAACAACATGAATAAGGGAATGTCCTTGCACTTTTCACTGTTGATCAACCTGTATTACTCAGTACCTAATATGGTTCAAGCTTCTCTAGAAAGAATCCAAATACCTTGGTCCTGGCATTGAATCTAGAAGCTTCCCGGTTCCAAGCCCTGTGGTAGGGAAGCCTCAGCATGCAAGATACAATATGACTTGATTTGTGAAATTGCCATTGCTTTTCTTCCCTAAATTCACAGTACATCAACCTTAAAGCACAGAATGTTAAAAAAAACATTATTTTCTCAAGCCTGAATTTGAAGACTTAGCCTTTGGAAGAGAAATACCCAGGGAAGTGCCGGTGGCTAGGGGCCCCTCTCCTCCTCCTGGCCACAAGGTAGGGTTTCCAGCATACTGACACCCTTTGAGGTCTAGCTTTGAACACTGCTGTTCACTAACTCTTGCTGGAGAGAAGCCAGCTGGTGGGAGAGAGTGTGTGTGTGTGGAGAACAGCCCTCTCCCCCATCGTCCTGCCCACACCTAGCTCTCTTGACCATGCCTGTAACTGGACCTCCTCAGTTCCCAGCTTGGCTTGGCAGTACTGCTCTGGGCACCAGTCTCCAAGAAGTCTCTCTGCCTTCCCCAGCTCCTGGGGCACCCGAAAGGGCAGCTCTGGATAAGCCTCAGTAACACAGACCAGCTCTGGCGAGAAGGCTGCTTCATGTTTTCAGGCAGGCAGACCTGGAATGAGTTGGCCGGCCTTATTCCAGTCCTGAGAGACAGGTACCCACATCAGGAAACCACCATCCCAACTGGCCCCTTTTTTGGCAGTCTGAACTGAGAGGCTTAGAAGGGAAAAGGAGAATGTAGAATTCCACCCCATTTTAAGGGCAGGCAGGCAGTGGGTGGGAGTGGAGGTAGGCAGGTTGAGGAGCCATGTGGGGAAGGGGACAGGCGGGGGTCACTGTGTGGCACACCAGCTGTCTGCTGGGCGAGCTTTGTTTTGTAGACGCTATTCCTGCACCTCTTTCTACACGCTTGAGGGGCACCCATATGCAACAGAGAATGGATGAAAGAAAATATTTTCTTTCTCCAGCAGTAATTTCCTTCCATGACACCAATGAGGACCTCCCACCCCCCTCTCCCTCTCTCCACCCCTTCCTTTTCTCTTGCCAGGAAGGAAAATCCTACGCACACACCTGGAATCATAGAGCAGATGAAAACACTAAAGCCAGTCACCCGACTGTGCACACATTCTTCAGCTTCCCAGGGTGGCCACACTAAGCCTCTACCCTGGCGGTTCCTGTGATTGTGTTGGGAGAGCACCCCTCCTCATCCCCAGCCTGCACCTACACCCACAGTGCCGCCTTCTTGTCATGGTGCTCTGCCCTTGGCCCACCTTCCACAACCCATCCTGCAGAGTTTTAAAAGGGTGGAGGGTTTCTGAAAATAAGTCTGAGCCCAAAGTGATGAAGGGGGAAAAGAAGCTTTCTGAATATTGGATTAAGACTGGCTCCAAGAATATTGATATTCCCATAAGAAGGCCGTTAGCTTGCTCACTACTTTAGATCCCCATGAATATTTCATTGGATGATTTAAGCTCTGAAATTTTAAAACACCCAGACACAGACACAGTACCTTTCGGCAATAGGGTCATCATGCCACCCTCCCGAGCCGGGGGCTCAGACACATCTCTGGGGTGATGCTGTATGGCAGCTTTGAGACAGAGTTGTCTGTCTACATCACAGGGGTATAAATGTATATCTAACAGAGGACATCTCCTAGAGTGGCCAGGGCAAGGCTTCCAGAAGACAAACATGGTTTAACACATGTTTGTGACTCATTGAGTAAACTGATTTCTCCAACCACCCATTGCTAAGAGGGACCAGTTGTCAAATCGTCTTACTGAATTAATGAAGGTGGCAAATCAGTTTCAATTATGGCATTTGGTTGTAAAGGCAAAACTGAGGCTATGATTTATATTGTTCTGACCCTGGACAAGAATGGATATTCTTAAAAAGATGGATCTATCCATATTTACAATTAATTTCAAAATAGTTTTTACTCGTTCTCTTGGTCACAATGCCTCACCACTTTGATACTTTGAAATTTCCTTTTCTTCATTATAACAAATTTTCATGCCATAGGGGGAAAATTCGAAACAATTCAGAAAAATCCTTTAATCATAATGAAATCTATTAGTCCACATCATTTTCTTCCCTGAATAATGACAGTCATAATGCATGTTGCTGAACTCATTAGAGGACAGTTTGATATAACGGGAAGAAATGTGTTGAGTTAAAGACTTGGCGTATAGATTCAGCTTGACCACGGAGACTTTGGGCAAGTCACGTAGCTCATCAGTTGTTTTCCATGCTATAATTACTAATTAAGTGTTATTGTTTTGCTCATGACTCTTTTGGTTGTAAGTGAAGAAAATGAAACTCCAATTTTCATGAACAGAAAAAGAAAAAAAGGAATTTATCATCTCATGTACCTAAAAATTCTAGGGATAGCTTCTCAGCTAACTAGATCCAAGCATTCACAGAAATGTCATCAGAATTTGTTTTTTCTCAACTCTGCTTTCTCTGTGTTGGCTTTATTTTCAGACAAGCTCTATCTTTGGGTGACAAGATGATGATCTAATCCAGGTTGTCTGGGGTGTGACCCTCATAGGACCAATTTAGGTTATGTGCTCATCCAATCACAGTAGCCAAGGGGTACAGCATTCTGGCCAGCTTAGATTGCATGCCTAGCTGTGGGGAAAGCCCACTGAAACCACATGTAATGAGGTGAGAGGATGGATGATTTCCCTAGGAAATTTGGGGTACTGGTTCCATGCATTGGGAGGGAGGAGCTGGACAGGTAAAACTGATATATCCTCTGTTCAAGTTTACCAAAGGTGCTCCACATTGCTGAATCCCATAGTCAAGTCTCCATCCTCCTCATTCATGACAATCAGCACTATTTGACACACTGGATCTCTCCTGCCACTTTGTAACACATTCTTCACTTGGATTCCAGGCCCCACCCACCTCCACCTGTCAGTGTCCTTTATCCACTGCTCCCTTACTGGTTCTTTTTCCTCTCCCAGACTGAATCTATCAGGACCCAATAGGAAACCACACAGTGATTTGAACAGAAAAATTATAATACGTAGAATTGTTTTATACAATGTACACACTAGTGTACAGTTTCATACACTAGCAAAAAGGGACTAGGAGAAGGAGTAAAAGAGAGCTCTAAGGCATAAAGAAGAAGCAAATGCAGAAACACATCCCAGCTGAGGTTGGGAGCTCTTGGACGGAGGCATGGTTGGTCCAGGGTCACAAAGCCTGGCCATAGTGAAGAAATGTTCTAGAGGCCAGTGGTAAAAGCTGGAGGGGGTAGGCTGCAGCTGGTCCCTGCGGACTAATGAGGTGAGGGCTTCTGGATCTCTGAACCCAGTCCTCAGAAAATGGCACAAAATCTAAACCTATTCTCAGCAAATGACAACTCCATTCTTGAGTTTCTCAGGCTAGACCCGTGGTCGGCAAACTGCGGCTCGCGAACCACATGTGGATTTTTGGCCCCTTGAGTGTGGCTCTTCCTAAGCCTTAGGAGTACCCTAATTAAGTTAATAACAATGTACCTACCTATATAGTTTAAGTTTAAAAAATTTGGCTCTCAGAAGAAATTTCAATCGTCGTACTGTTGATATTTGGCTCTGTTGACTAATGAGTTTGCCGACCACTGGGCTAGACCATTGGAGTCAACTTCTCTTTCTTTTACACTCCATATTTAACCTCTCAGCAAATGCTGTTGGTTCTGTATACGGAGGGTATCTAGAATTGGACCTCCTCCACTGCTACTTTCCTAGTTCACATCACTGTTATATCTCACCTTGACAAGTACATTAGCTTCTACCTGAAGTTCTTGCTTTGGCCTTTCCACAATCTCAGTTCAACAGCGGCTTGATTTACCTTGTAAAAATATCAGGTAGATTACATCAGTCCTCTGCTCAAAACCCTTCAATGACTTCCATCACACTCAGAGTAAAAGCCCAAAGTCTTATAATGGCTTATAAGGCCCTAACTGATGTGTCTCCCCATCACCTCTCTGATCTCATCTTACCTTCTGTTTCAGTCCATTCTATCCACACTGGCCTCCTTCCTGTTCCACAGACTCCCCAGGCATATAATTTTCAGATATTTGAACTTGCTCTTTCCTATGTCCAGGAGCCACCATGGTTCACATTCCTAACTCCTTCAGTTCTTCAGAGCAAGTATTTTCTTATAATTCTATTTGGACTCTTTTTAAAGGGTTGTTTTTTTTGTTTTTGTTTTTTACCACAAGTTATTTTTCTTTATAGCACTTATCACCTCTGATCCTCCCACTGTGTTACATAAATACAGGCTCCATGAGAACAGATGTTTTGTCTAGTTTGCTCATTGTTTTATTCTTAATGGAATATAGTAGGTGTTCAAGAAATATTTTTTAAAAATGAGAGCATGCATTTGTATTCTGTTAATATATGTGAGAGTCTCTACTAGTGTCTAGAGACAGAGATATCATAACATATAGTCTTTGCTCTCAGGGAATGTACCATCTTGTATGAATACTTAGGTACAGATATATCTACACTACAAGGTAGAATATGATATATGATATATAAGAGAAGTTCTTATATCAGTTGCTTTTGGGATTTGGAACTTAAGAGAGATCATATTGTATTTAGGGAATCAGAAAAGACTTCATGAAGAAGGTGGCATTTGAGTACTATCTTAATTCTCCTAGATGAAGAGCAAATAGAAGCCTTTTAAAGGAGGGGCCCTCACAAGCAAAGGCCTAGAAGTGAGAGAGCACAGAGAATGTTTGGAACCATTGAATAGCCCATTTTGGGGATAGCAGCAGTGGGAGGTGTGAGTGGGAAAACACAGTAGGACTGGATTGTAGTTGGCCTTGCGTGTCAGGAGAAGGAAAGTGTTCTTAGAGTTGAGGAGGCCTCTGAGAGACATGGAGGGTTTTTGAAGAAAGAGATTCTAGACAGCCTGATTATGTTCATGAGTAGAAGGAAAGGGGTTAATATGGTGGGAAGGATATGTTGAATAGAGAAGAAATACTTGAAGTTAAACCAAGTCTGGAGAGGGTGAGAGGGGATGAGCTCAAAGATTAGTAGGAAATGACCAAAGGCCCTCTACAGATCCTAAGGAGGAGATACCTGACAAATAACCTACCCAGATAATTGATATCACCCATTTAAAGCATGTCTCAGAGCCCGGCTGATGTGGCTCAGTTGGTTGAGTATTGTCCAATGAACCAAAAGGTTGCCTTTTAATTCCTGTTCAAGGAACATGCCCAGGTTGCAACTCACTCTCCAGAAGGGGGCATGCAGGAGGCAGCCATTAATGTTTCTCTCTCATTGATGTTTCTATCTCTCCCTCTCCCTTCCTCTCTATAAAATCAATAAAAACATTTTTAAAAAAGGAGCGATAAGTTTAAAAAATAAATAAATAAATAAATGCAACTCTAAAAACTTGGCTCTCAATGTTAACAGTGGCTGGGGTTCTGGTCAAGGCCATATTGACCAAAGGCTACCCTGCAGCCATTGCTTATGTGACTCCCTTCGGGAACATGCTCCAACTCCAGTGGCATCCAGAGGGCTTGCAGCTTTCAAATTTCCATATCTGTACTCGAGGCTACCTCATCACCATGGAGTCCTCATTCCTGGAATAGCTGAGGACCAACTACTGTTCTCTGCTGAAGTTCACTCAGCTACTGTGGCCAGTTAATCAGAATCTAACTGGGAAGTAGGTTGTGGAATTTCTGAAGAAAAAGTTCTAAACCATGACTAGTAATCTAGTCATGAGAAACCCTAGAGGAGCTAAATGCCCTGGGAGCTTTTATTATTATTTTAAACTTTCATTATTTCTCCAGTGCCTGTAATCCTGATTTTGGTTAAAAGTGCATGAAGACATAAGAAGTTGGCAAGCCAAGTAGGTGGCCAGGGCTGGGGTCAGTATTCACAGTATAAGCATGGCTTGTCTGTCCTATACACTGACAAACTGGTTAGGCTGGGGCCATTCTCCAGGAGTTTATTGGTTTAGTTTAATAAGCATTTACTGAGTACTAGAGGCCCGGTGCATGAAAATTCGTGCACTGGGGGTGGGGGGAAGGGGGTCCCTCAGCCCAGCCTGCACCTTCTCGCAAACCAGGAGTCCTCGGGGGATGCTGGACCAATGGCACAGGGAGTGGGCCTAAGCTGCAGTCTGGCCTCCCTCTGCTGGAGGCAACTGGTGGGGCAATTGGGGCAACTGGTGAGCAGCTGGCCCCACCCCCGATCACCCCTCCATCACCTCCGGTTGCCGCCACGCCCCCCACCCCTTCGCTGTCCCTTCCCTCTGCCCACTGGCACCCACCTTGGCTGGCCTGGCGCTGCCTGCCTGCTGGCCCTGCCCCCCGCCAACCAGTTATTCTGCATTTGGTCATTTGCATATTAGGATTTTATTATATAGGATGAGTATGTGCGAAGGCCTGGGCTGGGACTGGGTGTGGCCAGAGATAAATAAATGTGGTTCCTGCTCCCAAATGGATGTGGAGTTAACTAGGGGGTTAGATATGTGTGTAGATAACAAAAGAGAGATGGTAAAGGGGACAGGAGAGGGTAAAACAAAAAGGATTTTGGGTCAATAATAGTAGTATCCAGGCTCTAGATTCAAAATTGGAATACTGGTGTTAGGAGACCTAAATACAACTCAACCAGCAAGGCCAATGTGGGAATCCTAGCTGGGATTTTAGGCAGATGAACAGAAAAAATGGAAAGGGCTGCTTTCAAATTCTATTGTCAGGGTGAATAGCAAATGTATCTTCAGAGGTATGAAACCCTCGTGTTATTATTCTGTTCTTTCCTCTGCGTTTGATACTGTTCTTTCTCCAAATGTCCTGTATGGATAGAAATAGCCCAGGTCATCCTCATTTTCTAGAGTAACTAAACTTTTATAGACATCTTACCTGTTATTTAAAATAAGAAAATGAATGGTAGAGTTGGTTGGATAATCATAGGCTATTACTTCTTAGGGACTTTCACCTATAATATATGAATAAAAAATGTGGAGTATAATGAGGGTTGGAGATATATACATACACACACACACACACACACACACACACACACACACACACACACTAGAGGCCCGATGCATGACGTTTGTGCACTGGGATGGGGGATCCCTCAGCCCTGTCTGTGCCCTCTTGCAGTGTGGGACCGCATGGGGGATGTCTGCCTGCCGGCTTAGGCCCGCTCCCCACTGTCAGGCAAACATCCCCCAGGGGGTCCTTAGCACTGCTGCAGAGGTGGGAGAAGCTCCTGCCACTGCTGCTACACTCACTAACCATGAGCCCGGCTTCTGGCTGAGTGGTGCTCCCCCTGTGGGAGGGCACTGGCCACCAGGGGGCAGCTCCTGCATTGAGCATCTGCCCTCTGATAGTCAGTGCACATCATAGCAACCAGTTGTTCTGCCTTTTGGTCAATTTGAATATTGGCCTTTTACTATATAGGATATGTGTGTGTGTGTGTGTGTGTGTGTGTGTGTGTGTGTGTGTGTATATATATATATATATATATATATGTATATACATATGTGTGTGTGTGTGTATATATATATATATATATATATATATAGAGAGAGAGAGAGAGAGAGAGAGAGAGAGAGAGAGATGGTGATGGAGATGGATATAGATATGTAGATAGGTTCAGATATACAGATATGTATTTGTTTATATAATATTTTCCCCATTAGATCACCACCCCCTTGAAAGCCGGGACTCTCCCTCCCTCTCTCCATGTTTGAATCTCAAGCCTTTCCATAAAATTAGCTTAGAAGTACCTATAGAAGAAAAATGTGTTTAAAATTTTGGAAATAGGGTTAAAAACTCTGAAAACAGAGTGTGGTGGAGAGGACAAAGGAGTGACTTTGAAGTTAGATTTGAGTGTGAATCTTGGTTGCCACTGAGTAACTGTAGCCTTGGATCAGTACCTAATTATCTGAGGTTCAGTTTTATAATCTGAATAATTGGGATGATAACCCTATATACTTTACATATGGTTGAGATGTAAAGTACCTATCTTGGCGTAAACTACATAGTAAGCCCCTGGTAAATATTACCAAATATTTCTGCTCTTGTGGACGGAACATGGTTGTTCAAACATGGTGTGAATAAAGTCCAGTGCAGCTTGTGTCTACTTGGTCCAAGGAGATCCAAAGGTTCAGCTCTTCATATTTATCCTTCCTCCCTGTTTTGTTTTCATCTTCTACCATTGTGCATTGTGATAGGGTGTGGGGAAGCAGATTGCTCTGCGTTCATGTTTGTCTACAGTGACCAGAGCTCAGAGTAGTCAGTATGGCCATCAGGAGTCAGCTGGCTTCCTCAGTGCAAATACTCCTTAGAGAAGGCCCTGCACTATGATGGGACAGGAAGGCTGGAAGGACCCAGTACATCTGACCTCTCTCCTTGCTGTCATTCCACTATCAGGCTGGAGCCGAACAATCCCAACATACCCTAATAGGGATTTTTGTTGTTGTTGTTGTTACCATGCATCTTAGGCCAAACTCAAGACTGTCCTACTTACTTCACAATGTCTGGTGACCATATGCTGGTCAGCTCAGCCTGACACTTGATTCACAATGCGATCACAAGTGCTGGCTCTGCCTGTGACTCACAAGGGCTGGGCCTCTAATTGGCTTTGCTGCCTGAAGGAGAAAGAATGCTGATCTCTTCCATAACCTTGTCAAAGACTATAAATCTCGAGGAGTCAATATAAGTTTGTTCTTTGATCAGACTTTGACTATCTGCTGGCTGAGTGCCAAGCACTACGGAAAGGCTGGAGATTCAAACATGGGGAAAAGGAGGGATATCCCTGCCCCCGAGGATCTGTTGGTCTAATGGGAAGAAATAGGACTGTGATGATGTCCTATGGTTTGCCCTACACTATCCCTATGAATTGAATGCTATGGGAATCCCAAAGTGGTAAAAATTAGTTTTGCTTGGGGAGGAGTTGGGAGCTGCCTTTCCAGATCAGGTGATGTCAGGGCTGGGCTTGAATGCAGGTGTGAAGTTAGGGGAGAGAGGAAGATATTTGCATTAATAAAAACATGAAATTAGAACATGTCTAGCATGTTTGGAAAATGCCAAGGCTGAGTGTGACCACAGCCTTGGAGGAGCAGAATAGGGGGAACAAAGGAAAATGAAGTAAAAATGTAGGTGGAACCAGATGGTGACAGGTGATGAATGTCAAAGCAAGTTGTATGAATCAGTAAGAAGTATACTTGAAAAAAACCAAGTTGGTTTTTTTTTTAAATATACATAGTAAAGATCCTTGTAAAAAAAGAACAGTAGCTTTTAATTTATTTATTGATTTGAGAGAAAGAAGAAGGAAGAGAGAGAGAGAGAGAGAGAGAGGAAGAGAGAAAAATATTTGTTGTTCCACTTATTTATGCATTTATTGGTTGCTCCTTGTATGTGCCCTGACGAGATCAAACCCACAACCTTAGTGAATTGTGTCGACACTCTAAACCAACTGAGCTACCTGGCCAGGGCCAAGAACAGTATTTACTATTATTTTTATTTACCTAAAACATTTTGGCAATGAAATATGTTGCAGTGGTTATTTGTTTTGCTCCATTAACACCATTCTGTCTTGGAAAGTGCAAATATTCCCACATTTTTACTTGCTGCAATTTGACTTTTGACTTTCTGCTTGGTTCCATCCTATCTTATTAAAGGAGGAAAGTAAGATCAGAGAGATGACATGATTTAGCAAAGGTCCCATGACAAAGTGGTAGAACTGGAACATGAGTTGAGGCCTTCTATCCCGATGTTCAGCACTTGTCAAATGCAGCTGACCCCGGCTCTTTTATTCTGGGCAACTGTGTGGTTGGAAGTCCACAGGATGCTCTTAAACACCAAGCATGGAACCCTGAGTGAAAACACCAGGGGATCAAATGTGTGAAACCAGAACTAGCAAGATGTGAGACTTGAGATGAGAAGCATGTCTTAACATGAGAGGGTGAGTCAGTGGTGCTCACAGGCCTTGGGTGGTAGAGCCCCTAGGTACAGGTCTTGCTGGGGCCATGCACAGGTGATGCTTAGATGCCTGCGGAGCTGGCTCAGACTGGGTCTTCTCTTCTCTCTGCTCTCAGCTCAGGAAGCTTTTCTGTCTCTCAGTGGCATGACAGGTGCTCCAGTGAGAGTGAGGAACATCTTTTCCTCTGTGCTTCCAGAATGTAAAACAAAAATTATTTTTCAGATGATGGTGACAATAATGATACTATCCTGAGACCTAGGCAGGTTAAATAATTTACCTCAAGTTTTATAGTTAGTCAGAGGCAGACCTAAATTTGTTTCCCAGACTATATAACTAACGCTAAAGTCTATGATAGCCATTATCCTTCCCTGTAGCCTGAAGGTGCTACCAATCAGTCAGTTGAGCTGGGGCTCTGGCCCACACTCTCTGTGTGGCCTCAGTAGCTCCTTAGAAGAGTGTGGGTGTGGGATTGACCTGGTACTGTGGCTGCTTTCATGTGGAAGAGTTGTACAAGGGTGAAGGTCACCTAGCGCAGACATTTACCAATAATAATAATAATAATAAATAATAATAATAATAATATAATCAAAACAATACCCTATATGTGGTTTGAACTTCATGGTTTTTAAAAATATATATATTTTATTGATTTTTTTACAGAGAGGAAGGGAGAGGGATAGAGAGTTTGAAACATCGATCAGCTGCCTTCTGCACACCCCCTCCTGGGGATGTGCCCGCAACCAAGGTACATGCCCTTGACTGGAATCGAACCTGGAACCCTTCAGTCCCCAGGTCGGCACTCTATCCACTGAGCCAAACCGGTTAGGGCTTCATGGTTTTTATACCATTGCCATCTACGTACGTATTCTCATTTAGAACCACTTGGCTTGGTAGATAAAATGGTTGTTATGGTTGAGGATGCTAATTGAGGGTTAAGTAGGATGTTGGAGAAACTGAATAGATTTCAAACATTTTTTATTATAACACACAATGAAATATGTTTTATATTGTAATCCAGTAATGCCCTCTGATCTAATCTATACTAATAAAAGGGTAATATGCTAATTAGACTGGGAGACCTTCCGGATATCCTTCCGGACAAAGCCATGGTGGCGAGGCAGAGGCTGTTAGGGGGGATCAGTCCAGGAGGGGAGAGCAGTTGGGAGTGATCAGGCTGGCAGTGGGGGCAGTTGGGGGCAATCAGGCCAGCAGGGGGGGCAGTTGGGGGTGATTAGGCCAGCAGGGAGGGCAGTTGGGGATGATCAGGCCGGCAGGGGGGGGCAGTTGGGGGCGAGCAGGCTGGCAGGGGGGCAGTTGGGGGCGAGCAGGCTGGTGGGGAGCAGTTGGGGGCGATCAGGCCAGTGTGGGGGGCAGTTGGGGGTGAGCAGGCTGGCAGGCAGAGTGGTTAGGGGCGATCAAGCTGGCAGGCAGGTGAGCAGTTAGGAGCCAGCAGTCCTGGATTGCGAGAGGCATGTCCGACTGCCAGTTTAGGCCTGATCCTACAGGATCCTACAGGCAGTCGGACATATCCCGAGAGGTCCCAGATTGGAGAGGGTCATCTCCCCCCCACCCCCATGCACAAATTTTGTGCACCGGGCCAGTAGTTACCTCAGAATGCTGGTGACAATTCAATAACTAGATTTCATGACACATTAATCAATTTCGACTTTCCATTTGGAAAACACTGGAGAAGATGTATTAATGTCTCTCCTACTCTGATATGTTAAGTGTAAAATCATGAATCGTTCACCACATATCAATACAAGGTTGAGCCTTGAGGGTCAGTGAGGCCAATGGCCTCTTGCCATACCCTACCAAATTGAATTTCAAGGGCAACCATTTTCAAGCTCCTTTTCCCCCTTGATATTTGCTTCTCTATTTCAAAGTAATGCTCTTAGTCTGTTAGTTTTTAATTGATCAATTCCAGACATTAGTTAATAACTTCTTGTCACTTGTCTATCAACCCCCTTTCCCCCCTTCAATAAGATGTAAGGACGGCAGATATCAGGGTGGCTGCCCTCTTGCTCCTGGAAGCCATGGGAGAATGTGGTTTAGGTATGATGGGCTTATGAATACAGATCTTCTGGATGGAACAGACTTCATCCTCAATCACAGGCAATGCTGCCTCCTTCTTGGGGACAACATTACAGCATGGGAGCAGAGCAGAATGATGCTCTCTGCAGACAGGAAGATCCCAAAGAGAGAGCTTAGATATGTTCTGTTCTTGCTCCCTAATTTACTGTTTGTGTAAGACACTTCCCCTGAAAAAGAGAGAGTGAGAAATGACAAGTGGTCAAGAAGGCTTTCCTAAGTTATGTCATCCGTGAGGAAACTCGAGCATGGGAGACACACTTAGGCATACATCTTCCTAACTTCTAAGTAAGAATTCTCTGGACCCAACGCAGAAAACAGAACTTAAAATAGCTGCTTAAAGGAACCAAAAACATTGAAGTTCTTAGGTAAGGTTTTTTTGTTTTGTTTTTTTTGTCATTGACCTGGCTTAATATTTCTGTTGAACTGTGTTTTACCACTCAAACTTACTACCAGATGCTCAGGTCTGGGAGATCCAATTGTTAACATCATTGCATGAAATTAAATTAAATTTAAAAAAACCCCACACAAATATTAAGACAAAGCTGTGGATGTGTCTGAACATAAATTAGACTGAAACTTGGGCTGAATATACTAAGAGTGCTGAGACCCTAATTTCATTATATAATTCTTCAGTCATCTAAAGTGGGGAGTGGAGTCTGTTCGGCACCACTGACTGATTTCAGCATTGTTGAAGCCCAGACCAGGAATGGAACCCTGCAGCTGACAATGAGTTGGGGCTGTGTGTTGGGATTTTCTTTGAAGCCACAGACGCAATTTTGGAATCGTAAAGGTCTTACTGCAGTGGGAGGCCACAGACAACTCCTAGGCACAGTAGCATTCAGGGCTTCCAAGTTAGCTTTGAGAATCCGGGACTCCTTTCTTACATGGCCTGTGCAGAAGATGAGATTGCTTTAAATTTGCAACCTGCATCAGCAAAATTTTTGGCATTTAACTCTATTAAAATCAAAGAGCCAAATTTCTGCCTCCTGTTACATGAGCACAGTTCTCAACTGACGTCAGTGAAAGCTGTGCATGCATAACTGAGGGCAGATTTTGGCCTGGGCTGTGGATGAATAAAATTGGCACTCCAGGCACACTCGCATCAAAACTCTGTCCCACCCAGCCTTCTGATAACAGAGCCTCCTCATTTGTAATCCTTTATCCATGTACTGGGAGCTGGGCCATAACCCAAAACACAAATTAGAAGCACTAATACAGAAATCTAAGCCAGATGCAAATTTAATGTAGATATGACAAAAAGGCACCTGACTGCAAATTTCACAAACAGGTTATGGGTGGCCTGTCCTTGAAGCATGCTCAGTGCAGTTTCTGATATATGCATTTAATTAAATAGGACACGGAGGCTTGCCCCTACTTCTACCTTACTGTTGAGTTCTTGTACTTGAGAATGCACTGCTGGCCCGATCAGACTCCTGATTTAGGAAATGCTCCACATATTTCAGTGCCCGGTACAGTGCTGGGGACAGAGGAGGCAGCCTTGCAACTATCTATGGGGCAAATGGGTTTTATAAAATGAGGTCATTTTGATAGTCCACAGACAGGCAGAGCTAACTGTGTGTCAGGCACTGCCTTCCATACATTAAGTTATTTAAGCCTCACCATACCCTGTATGCAGGTTTACTAGTTTATAGATGAGTAAAGCATACAGAAGTTAAGAAACTTAACAGCTATGAGGTGGTGGAGCTGGGATTCAGAGGCCAGGCTGTTCTCTCTGCTAAACTGCCTCTCAGTTAAAATGCAAGAATTTCTTATTATAATGAGTCATTAGTCAAATAACATATTGATAGCTGAGCAATCCTACCAAGAAAGACAGAAACTTTTACTAGTGTTTGTCAAGAACTATTTGTGTTATCTTAATGCTCTGAAAAAGGTGTTGTGCTTATTTTTTTTTTTTTACCAGTTTTTCTAAATACTAGGAGCAATAGTGTTACTTCCCAGACTAACCAAGTACTTTAGTCTCATGGCATCTTTAATATTTTTCATCAGAAAGGGAAATGAATTTTGCAGACAAATTTGATGTGTAGCATATTTAAACAAATTTTAAGGTTACATCGATGCCTTGCAGCTGACAATGAGTTGGGGCTGTGTGTTCGGGCTGTGTGACCCCTTGAACTTAAGTTTTCTGCAGTCACTTAAAAAAATTAAATGTGTTCAGGCTGTGCATTGGCAATGATAAGATTTTCATAGCTGCTTCTTAAAATTTGTTTATTTTTCCCCATCACCATTTAGCCCCTCTATGCTCTCTTCCACTCTCCCACCTATCCCTGTAATCACCACATTGTTGTCTATGTCCATGAGTTGTCTCTTTTTTTTCTTTTTGTTCAATCTCCCCGCACCCCCACCAGAGCTATCTGCCTGCTCTCTATCTGTGAGTCTGTCTTTATTTTGCTTGGTTTATAACTGCTCTTTAATACGGGTCATCTTTTCCCTCTGAGAATAAATCTGAAGTGACGATGATTGAGTTTGACAGATACAGATGATTTGACATGTACATGCTCACTTTACAGCTGGAAGATGGAACCTTCTCCCCTGCCCAAAATTCTACAGAGAAAATTGGGAACAGGATGACAGTCTCATCTAAGGACTTATCAGGCTCCTGTAGAGATAATTTCTGAACTTTGTTATTGCCCAGAGTACATACCTTCACAAGAGTTGTGGCTTAGAATATACTGGCTTTCTTATCTGAGGACTTGATTATCTTTTGTTTCAAGTGGAAATTTCTTACTCTGTCCTCCTATACCAGGAACACAAACTTCTTCCTTAGACCATTGCTCATGATGTATCTCAGAGATCTTGCCCTTGTGATAGTGGGCAAATGATAGGCCATTGGAGTCCAGAGAGAGGTCAGATTTTGCTGCTTCCCTTGGCACGGGGAAATCAAGAAAGGGAGCAGGAGAAGAAAGGAAAGTGGGGGGGCAATATCTTTGCAATATTGAATTTGATATGTTGGTAAATCATTCATGTTTTTTTTGGAGAGTGAGGAATGTGACTTGTCTGTGTCATGTGACTCAATGAGTAACAGACCAGGGCCAAGAATCCAGACCACGTAACCCCCAAAACCACACTCTTCTCATTCTAAACATCCTAAAACATGTCACAGGGTCAGGAAACTTTTTTTTTGTAACTAGACAGAAAGAGATTTGGATTTATGTCCATTAAAATTCAATTCCATTGCCCTGGCAGGATGGCTTAGTTGGTTGGAGTGTTGTCCTGCACACCAAAAGTTTGTGGGTTTTTGCCCTAGCTGGTTTGGCTCAGTGGATAGAGCATCAGCCTAGGGACTTAAGAGTCCCAAGCTTGATTCCAGCCAAGGGCATATGCCCAGGTGTGGGCTCGATCCCCCCCAGTAGGGGGCGTGCAGGAGACAGCCAATCAATGATTCCCTCTCATTGATGTTCTATCTCTCTCTCCCTCTTCCTTCCTCTCTGAAATACAATAAAAATATATGTTAAAAAAAGCTTGTGGGTTTGATTCCTACTCTTGCTATATACTTAGATTTCAGGTTAAATCTCCAGTTGGGGCATGTACAGGAGGCAACTGATCAATGTCTCTTACATCGATAGTTCTCCCCCTCCCCCCTCCATTCTTCTCTCTCTAAAAATCAATAAACATATCCTGAGGTGAGAATTAAAAAGAAATCCTATCCCATTGCCAGGACATGTGACTTATATATCTTCAGTGTGTTCTTGCCTGCACTTAGAAATATTGTGCTGTGTTGGCTTCTCCATGGTCTCTTTCAGCAGTGTGTTCGAATCCAAGGTCGATTATATAGTCCTCAAATGTCTTCTCCTTTAAACACTCTCTCAAGAAGAACATTTTCTGAGCTCATTTCAGAAACATCAGAGTTAATCTGTAAACTTGTTATGGGCTATTCAGACCGCTAAATGCAGGATTCATTTCCACAATATTCCTTAATAATGATCATCAGCTTCTACTTTCCTACATCCAGATACTGCCTGGCAAAACATCTGCTACATCATGATGGGAGAGTTCTAGTTATTGCACACTATTTATATCATAAAACTGGTTCTAGTTTTACCTTCTAGAATATTTCCAATGGGGGCCCTGTAGGGGTTTCCTTTCAAAATCATATTTTTGGTATACATGGTGTTTTTAAAAATAATGAGCTACATTGAATAAATTGAGAGATTTCACATAAAATAGGTTTTTTAGCTCTTTTTAATGAGAAAGATCTCCTAGTATTGCACCCACATTCCCACAGGGCAATCATTATCTGGACCTGACTGGGGACTACATCCTTAAATGGGACCTAAATTATCTCCCTATGGATTTCCACACCCTGTGGCTGAGTGTTGCTTGCCATTAATTGTCATACATACACTATTGTTTTTTTTTTTAACATCTGGCTACCTATTCCCTTATGTTACCTTTCTGGATCCTGTAGGCACATTTATGACCCCAAGAATTAGGCAATATAGAGTAAATATGCTCCTTGGTCTACATGAAAGAGATGCTCCTTTTTGTAAGGTACTTTTCAGTTTCTTTAGCCATACCTTGTATGGTAGAGCTTCTCGTGCCATAAGTTGTTTGGACACACCTTTAATTTGTCTAGGCTCCTTTTAATACATGGTCCCCAGAGTGGAACACAGTTGTGGAAGGCTAGAACCATGGATTTCTATTATCCTTTCCAGTTCTTAAGTCATAGGTGTCTTCAGAATCTGGAAACGTTATAGGTTGAGTGGGAAGGCTGGGCATTTTCTCTTTTGTTTTCACAGCATTCTTCTTTTCTCCTGGACATAGCACTCTCCTCTTCCCTGGGACCCACTCTTGGCAATTCTCTACTCTGGGAGTTGCTAACTGCTTATGAGACCTTGGCCATAGAGATTCATCCCAGGATGGGCAGCTGTCACAAACCAGGATAAGAAAATTTTCATACCAGAGCTTGAAATTTTGGTTTCTGAGATTATAAGTAAACAAATCTGAAGCTACAGGTGGCCAGCATTCATGCCTGTTGGAAATGCTGGTCAAAAAGAAACCATCATGCAAGAAAGTAGAGAGAAGAATCATAAGAAGAAACTCCAGGTAGCATCACTGAAGTCCCTGGTAACAGCCATCCCCAAGGCTGTGCTGTCCACATTTTGTTTTTGTTAAGCCAATGTATTCCTTTTCCTCCTTTCCTTCCCTCTCTTCTTCCTCTCCTTCCAGTTTTCTCTCCTTGTATCTTTTCTCCCTTTTAAAAACCGCAGGACTGTTATTTGCATCACTAAGGACAGGACTTCGCAGGACAGGGAGTGATTTGGGCCCTCCTTGCCCTGGATGAGTAGGTTCTACAGGAAGTGATGGTGACTGGTCCCAATGCAGGAACACCTTGGAGATGTAGTGGTCATTGTTGATGGGCTTGGACTTGCACTTGCTGCTCTTGGGGACTTCTGTTCACATCTCCTTCACTCTCTCCAGCACCATGTCAAATGCCTTCTCATGTCACATGGCTCAGGAGCTTCATGTTGTAGCAGTTGATGAGCACTCAGGGGTTGTTCTTGACCTCTTGGAGCAGGGGGCATGGACCCATGCTAACCTTCTTCTCCTCCTGCTCCCACTCCTGCAACTCCTTTGGATGATTTCTCTGTTGGGCTTGTTGAGGAGGCTCATGGTGATGGTGGCTGCAATCTCAGATCACTCTTGTCTCCTCTGTGTGCTTCTGCCTCTGAAGGGAGTCTTATGCTAATTTAAATGGTCTTTCTCTAGCTGGAAACCAAACAAGAAAATGTTACCTAGCATGTTGGGTGATTCACAGCTGATATGAAAGAACAAATGACTACCTGGTTGGATAAGAAATGGGTTTCTCACTAGAATGGGCCTTGAATGTCCTATGATTTCTAGTAGTTAGGTAGGGACCACATATTTTGGAGAAATAATTATTTACTAAATTGACTTCAATTATGTCTTACTAATCTTTGTATTTAAAAAACAGTAAGTTAATAGTTAATAGTGATTCAGTTTAATTGATTAAAATTTCAAAGTTAGAATTTCAGAGTATGAGGCTAGTCATGCCAAGGTCCCAGAATAGATAATAACTTAATCTTTGCATGTTCAGGATTCTGCCTCATGACTTATTCTAATGATTATGAAACTCTGGAAAAAAATTCATCACACACATTTTGAGCAAGTGGTTTTGAGTTAATCCTTGGGCCAGGAGATGTACATTTAAACAGATCTTAGTGTAGAAAAGACAGGGTTGTTTTGATTGCTCTGATCCCTACTTCTGTGGGTTATTTCCTCCAAAATTTGACTTCTAGCCCAGCCTGTCTTCCAGCTGGGGAGGGGAGACAGTGGTGGACAGCTCAATCCATCAGCTCTCTTCCAGATTCCTCACCTCTCTGATTATCAAAAGGGGCTTGAGGTTGAAAAGTCCCACACTGCACAGAGGACTTGCCTAACATGGGCCCTATTGCAGTCCATCCTTCTACAAAGTTTGCTAACCCATTCTTTAATTTGTTTTGTGAGTAATAACCTTTTGAATCTGTGAGTAGTTTCCTGTCCCTCTCCTTGCTCATGGTAACTGAGCAAATGCTTGCAACATTTCCTGGTGTCAGAGTCTGCGATGTGTCTCTCTGTGTGTATGGGTGTATTTGGAGGTCGTCATGTTCTTTCAATAATAAATGAGAACACCTTGGTTTTGAAATGTTTACACCTTTGCAATTTAATTAGAAATAAGAATCCTAAGATAAATGAGTGTGTATTTAGATGCACTGGGATATATGTACTTAAGTCAAGGGAAAACAGACATTTTTGAAAATGTTCACATTTAGAAATATGTATATGTATGTAGACAGTTGTACAGTTTTGTTAAGTCTGTAAAAATAGGGTAATTTTCCTCCCCCCCTCATCCAAATTTCAAAAATAAGAAAAAAAAAATTTTAGGGACAAATCAGATTAAAATAGCATATTTTTATATTGCTAAACAAAAGGCAAAAGTGACTTTAGATTTGAAACAACATAAAAAGAAAAAAATTTAATTTAATTTTTGGATATATTTTATTTCCAATACTTTTTTCACCATAAGTTACTTTTTAAAGAAAGTGTATACCTCTAAATATGTGTCAATATATGCATAGCCAAGTTACTAACACCTGACTTGTGATCTTTATATTGTTTTACAATAGTAATTGCAGTTTATGCATATTTATCTCAAATATCTTTTGGCAAGCAACATGAATTTAAAGAATGTCTGCTAAGATTTGAGGTACATTCTGTATCCATGCAATAAATCAAATATAAGCAATTTTTACTGGAATTAACCTTTGATAATGACTCAATACCAAATTTCCCCTAACCTATGTACACGACAGCATAGATCTAAACCATGGTTACTGTTGACATTAGCAATATTAATTGGCTAATGCCTAACATGTCCTTGAGAAATCATCCTGAGGCAGCTCATTTAAAATATTGACTATTGACTAATATGTGCCCTACTGTGCAAATAGATTGAACAAATTAGTTTTCTTTTATAGTATATTAGTACCTGGAAGGCTGCTGGGTTAGCATTAATTGGCTATTGTCAACATTACCCATTTTCAAATGTTAATCATAAAATGTTATATTTTACAAATATACATGTGTATTAATATGTTATAAAATATATAGGTAAGAATCAGACACCCAATCATCACACTGAATCTAAAAGTTAAAAGCACCATAGTAGTAGCAGCAAAGCAAATTCCCAGAGTTGATGGAAAAGTCTTTTCTCAGAGTTTTATTACTTCTTTAAAATTTTCTTCTTTTTAAATTACAGATTACATTTAGAATTATTTTGTATTAGTTTCAGGTAGACTGCATAGTGGTTAGACAATCATATACTTTACAAAGTGTTCACCCTGTTATTTCCAGTATCCAAATGGTTCCATACATAGTTATGACAATATTATTGACACTATTTCCTATGCTGTACTTTATTATTACTTCTTAAAAGTTAGTTTTAATGTGGCTTCTAATAAATATCTTCCTAGTTTCTTAGTTCTCCCCTTAACAATCTGTTTCTCTAAATTTGAATGGTAATTACAAACAAGTGAGGAATAATAGATGATTATAAGAAACAACAAGAACAAACAAAACAGAAACAAATTCATAGATCCAGAGAAGAAGCTGGTTGTCAGCAGGGATGGGGCTGGGTGAAAAAGGTGAAGGGATTAAGAAGTACAAGTTGGCAGTTACAAAATAGTCACAGGGATGTAAAGTACAGCATAGGAAGTATAGTCAATAATAGTGTTGTAATTATGTATGGTGTTACAGGATTACTAGATTGTTTTGTAATTTATTATTGCTGCAAAATCCTTCCATGGGAAGGTACCTTGTCCCCATCATCCCCATCTCCATCCCTCAGGCCACTTTTCTCCAAACCCCCAAATCACATCTGTATCTCTGCACAACAGATGAAACACAAAACTGCAGGAACTTAAAAAGGGGAGCAAACAAACTAATAATGAACCACCGAACTCTTTGACATTTGGGAAACCTTTCCTCTCTTGCCGAAGTAATTTTCCAGTCAGAGATGGGGAAGCCTTTCCGAAGGTCATGTCTGTACAATGGTTGTAAAAGAGCCCAGAGAAATCCATGTCATTCTTTGCAATAGTCAGAGAAGAGTGAGTGATTGCTTCCTCGACTTTGTGGCCCTGATCATCCCTTAAGTGGTTGAGTAAACAACAACAGGTCCCTGGAGAAGAGCTTCCTAATGGTTTTCTGTGGTCCATTGTCTCTGGGGTGCTCACCATCACAGCAGGTCGCCATGGTAATGCCATTTCTTCAGTGTCCCTCTGAACTTTTTGTGATAGTCACACTAACATCTCGTTTATAAAATTAATGTACTGTGGTTCAGCTTCATGGTTGCTAATAAAAGACAACCTTTTGTGGAATAAATGAGTGAAAAGTGATGAACATAAACTAGTATGAGCAATAACTTCTGGCTTAAGTTCTCTGTTAAGTCTGGATGTAGCTGTTTTTAAAAATAAGCAGAACTAACAGTCATTGTTGAAAGCAGGGATGACCTATTAAACAATAAAAAACTGTTCAAGCTTTATTATCCACTTTTCTCCAAACATCTGATTCAAGACATGCTAGCTGTCTGCACCATCCTTTAAGAAGTCTAACCATTTGTTTGAGAGTATTAGAACAAAGTGGGGAGGCCTCAGGCAATATTTTTTATAAATTGAAATGATATTAGTGAAGTCCATGTCTGGCATTTCATGTGATACAGTGAACTGTCACATAGCTATGAGAATGGAAAGGAATTTACTTATATTTTCAGCCAGTCCTATGTACTTACTCTTTACCTGAAATGGTTAATACAGTGATATGAGCGATTATGTTTTTAAATTAAAAAAGAATTCTTTCAATTCCAGTTGACATTCATTATTATATTAGTTTCAGGTGGTTAAACATTTGTATAACTTATAAAGGGATTACCCTAATAAATCTAGTAACCCTGTGATACCATACTATTATTGATTATATTCCCTATGCTGTACTTTACATCCCCATGACTGTTTTGTAACTGCCATTTTATACTTTTTTCTTTTTAATATTTTTTATTGATTTCAAAGAGGAAGGAGAGGGAGAGAGAGAAACATCAATGATGAGAGAGAATCATTGATCTGCTGCCTCGTGTATACCCCCTACTGGGGATTGAGCCCACAAACTGGGCATGTGCTCTCATTGGGAATTGAAACATGACCTCCTTTTTCATAAGTCTATGCTCAACCACTGAGCCAAACTGGCTGGGCCAATTTGTACTTCTTAATCCCTTTAGCTTATTCACCAAGCCCCATCCCTTCTGACAACCAACTTGTTCTCTGGATCTATGAATTTGTTTCTGTTTTGTTTGTTCTTGTTTTTTAGATTTCACATATGAGTGATATCATATGGTATTTGTCTTTCTCTGACTTATTTCACTTAGCATAATACACTCCTCTTGTCGCAGATGGTTATTTCATTTTTAATGGCCTAGTAATATTCCATTGTATATATGAACCACGTCTTCTTTATCCAATCATCTATCAGTTGACACTTAGGTTGCATCCATATCTTGGCAATTGTAAATAATGCTGCAATGCACACAGGGGTGCATATGTTTTCTTAGTTCTTTTAAAAAGAGAGCTAGCATATGACCCAGTAATTCCACTTCTTGGTATTTATCTAGAGAAATCCAAAACTCTAATTCTAAAAGAAATGATCAATTATTGATCAGTTTTTTCTTGGAAAATTTTTGTTGAGTTATGCTAAGTAAGCTTGTATGTATTATTCCTAGTAGTCTTCTCTACCTACAATGAAATGGACATTGCATCTGGTCAATTTTTCAAGTAAAAAAAAATCCCCAGATATGTATCAGTTTGGGTGGGTGAGATACTGCAACAGTGACAGCAGTGCAGCCTCACTGTGTAAAAGGTAGACACATGCTGTAGAAGGCTTGTGCATGGCATGACAAAATAAGTCAATAAAAATAACTTATTTCACATCCATTTGAAACATGACCCATTCTTGGATCTTCTGAAGTTAATTGGGTGGCTTGATTGTCAAAAGGACTTCCAACATTGAATTGCTTTGGGAGAAAGTGGTAGATAATCAATTGTTGATAGAGTTTGTGTCTCAGGTTTCTCTTCCATGCTTGTCAGTAAAACCGGTTTATGTCCTGAGTTTAAGACCCTAGTGCTCTATATAAAGTTAAACATCAGGAAATAAACATACCAGTATTGTATTAGTTTACTATTGGTGCTATAACAAATCACCTTAAATTTAGTGGCTTAAAACAACACAAATGTATTTACAGTTCAGTAGGCCGGAAGTCTGACTCAGGTTTTATAGATGGGCTAACATCAAGGTGCTAGTTCCTCTGGGAGCTCTAGGGGAGGATCTAGTTCCTGTCTTTTCCAGCTTCCTGAGGCTGCCCACATTCTTTGGTTTGTAGTCCTCTTCCATCTTCAGAGCCAGCAGCGGCCAGTCATGTCTTTTTCACTTTTATAGTAACTCTTTTTATTCCTCCCACTTATGTTTTTGGGAGCCCTTTGATTACATTGGGCCCACCTGGATAATCCAGATAATGTCCCTATTTTAAGGTCAGTTGATCAGCAGCCTTAGTTCCATTTGCAGTCTTAACATAATTTGTTTTTATAATTTCTCATGTAGTGTAACATGTTCACACATCTAAGGACTAGGACATAGGCATCTTTGGGTGGCCACATTTTCTGTCTCCCACACAAATAAAGAGAGAAAAATTTGAAGAGATGCTTAGTTATTATCATAAAAAGACAAAACAAAAAACTCACACTTAGCTTTAGAGGTAACTGTGAAATTTTCTGACTCTCACAATAAGAGCAAGAACTTTTTAGTCAATATGTTCATTATTCTGGTAAAGGGATCACTATTCCAATACAATGAAGTGAGGCGTTCTTGGGAAAGGAGTGTCTGTTCACTGTAAATTAAGACACAGTCATTCTGGAAAGTTACCTCCATGCTTCCATTCTTGGGAGGCAAATGCTGCAAAATGACTCTTCAGATTAGGAGCTCAGTGGTAGTTTTTGAGAGAGAAAAATATTCAGAAAAGAGTTGTACAAATAAACACTAAACTCTATTTGATTTCTAGGATCAGTATGTAATGAAAAAACCACAGCATCAATGTCAGGAGTAGGGAGGTAACTTGAAAGCTTCATTTCACATTTCCATGTCCTTTCATTAGGTTGATCTCTGAAAATTGTGAAGGACTTCCTGGAGTGGGTCTGAAAGTTCATTGTCAATTGATTCTCTGATCTCTGTTATGGTTTTTCTGCGATGTGGTGCCATATCTTTACCCTTTTTCATACTCTGGACCATTGCCGGGGAAATTGATTGATATCAAACTCTTCAGTGGACCACACTAAGGAAGTAATTTTTCAGAAGTCATTATGAAAATAATAAGTGCCCTTGGAAAAAAATGTAAGCAGTACAAAAGGGTGTATGATAACATCTCTTCCAGTCTAGACCCCTATGTTCTGTGCCAGGGAAACATTTTCCTGCACATTTCTTAAAATTGACATTTTAGTTTATGGAACTTATTCTTCAATAAAGTTGATCAGAATAATTGTAAAACATCAGTAAAACATAATGGAACCTTGACATTTCAGCCTCTGTTCATATGAACAAAACCTAGTAAGAGTCACAGACATACAAGGTCATAGGAGCAGTGCTTCCTGGTATCAGACTGAGTGTCAGTCTCCCCAGAGGTCTTGCAGGAGGCTGATGAATTTTGACAATTTCAAAATTTAGGGATGACCTGAACCTCCTCCAAATTGTGAGTGATTATGACCTAACTCAGTTTTCTTACTCATATGCCATAGTTTTTGTATAAACTCTTGTGACTTGCTTATATTTTTCTAAATTTTCAAATAAAATTGTTTTCTCTTTTTTTGCTATCATCTATAAAGCTCTGGGTTCTTTTTCAGCCATTTCACAGGGAATACCTACCTCTTCTCTCTAACGCCCCTCTCTGGTTCTCCCTGTCTACTTCTCACGTAGGGAGACATCCAAAAAACAAACAAACAAACAAACAAACAAACAAACAAACAAACAAACAAAAACAATCCAGGACTTGAAGTTCTAAGAAGAGAAATCACAGCATGTCTATAGAAGCTGGGAGATCTGAGTTCTTGTCCTAACCCTTCCGTGAACGAGCTGTGTTATCTTGGTCCAGTTGGCCAGTCACTTATTCCACAATCTCCCTGACTCTGGAAGTGTGTAAAATGAGAAAGTTGAAGGCTTTTTGCCTCTCACATTCTTTCCTGGAAGTGCTACAGAAGCCTCACAATTACTTTCTTCTCTTTACACACTGCATCCTCTATTACATGGCCACACATGCTGTCCTGCTGTCATCTCACTAAGAGGAAGGGAATGCATTTCAAGCATCTTCCTAGGGTTCCATTTAAAGACAGGCGACTTAAAGGAGTGCACCTTGGGGAAGCACAAAGTAACAACTTTCTCCAAAGAGCACCTCACACTCAATCTAAGGACTCACACACATTATCTCAGTATAAGTGGATGGGGATGGTTTATTACCATGATTTTAGGGTGACCATCATAAAGAGTCTGCAGGATATGTCTCGGTCCCATAGGCCTTAACCCAGACCTATATCCAGGTGGGGTTAGCATAGCAAATTAACACCCAGTAGAGAAGCCCCCTCAGGTTTCCAGCCATTTGGATTCAGCCTGTGTTTCTCTGCAGCTCAGAATCATCACCAACAATAGTATTTGGATAAAACATGACTCTTTTAAAAAAGAGGTGTAAAATCATTTCTTTACAACCTTCTTCATGGCTGAATCTGTTTCATCTTTAGTTTCATCATCAATAAGATGGAGAAAATAAAAATACATACCTCCTTGGATTAACTCAGACAGTGCCCAGAAAACATTAAGCACAGCATTTGGTACTTGGAAAGTCTTTAGTAACTGTTAGCAAATGTCATCATCCTTATTATGGAGGGAGATGGACTTGCAAATGTTAATGGGGCAGGAGTATTCTTTGGGGATCTGGAATAGTTCTGACCAGGTTAATAGGGTTGGCTTCCCAGAGGAGGGCACACTTGAGCTGCCCTGAAGTTCAAGTAGCAGTTTGGTAGCCAGAAACTGTCAAAGGGCATATTGGTTGGGTCAGCAATCCAGTCCCTACATGATCCCATCCAGGAGGACGTGGTTGCTCAGACTTGTGAAAAATAAAGAATCCCAAGCTCGTGGGAGCCACCACGATGGAAGGACAACTAAGCTGCAGCCTGTCCATGGACTTCCTGCTGAACCCTAACAGATTTCTCAGACAGTGACTCATCAACAGGACAGACTACACGTACCTATTGCATAAACCCAGTGCTTCTGGTGTATTTTTATCTTGCTTCTGTAACCCCTCTTTGTTCCGTTATTAATATCCAGTACACTGGGTGAGACAGGCTCAGAGATACCATAAACTCCATTTTGCACTTTTGCATTTTTGCTCCATTCCCTCTTTCTTCCTTCTGGAAAAATGTTCTTCACTATGACATGGCGTAGTTATCCCTTTTGTACTTTGTTCTATAGCAGTGATGGCGAACCTATGACATAGGTTGGGTGGGTGAGAACTCATTTTTTTGGTTGATTTTTCTTTGTTAAATGGCATTGAAATATATAAAATAAATATCAAAAATATAAGTCTTTGTTTTACTATGGTTGCAAATATCAAAAAATTTCTATATGTGACGGCACCAGAGTTAAGTTAGGGTTTTTCAAAATGCTGACACAGCGAGCTCAAAAGGTTCGCCATCACTGTTCTATAGTGTGGTTGCTGTGAATAGTCAACTGAGGTTGGTATTTACTGAACATGGCAGTTTCTCATTTAGTTCTCACAACCATCCTCTGAAGGGGATACTGTTTTCCCATTTTATGGGTGAGACTTAAAGGGAAGGAACCTGCCAATGTCAGCTAGCCCGAATGTGGGGCTCTGCGTGGTGACTTTCTCTCTGGTTCTTGCTGTCATCATGTCCTCAAGACATCCAGGACCAGGAAGAGAGACTGTGTGAGGAAGGCAGAACCCTAAAGGCAGAGCGCATTTCTTCCTTCTCTTACTTTCCATGTTCCTCAAGCGCAGGTCCATGGTTACTGAGTGTTCATAAAAAATGCTGCTGAGATTCCTGTTTGTATTCTTTGAAGTCAAGTAGAAAAAGTTTAATTCTCTCATTTATGACAGGCTTTTACAAAGCTGGAGGAAGTTTAATTACAAACATCTTTATCCCCAACACTTAACACAGCCCCTCCTCTCTTTCTGTCTATTTTTTTTTAAGGCAAAACAGTTTCCACTTACAAGCTTTGAGGTTAAAGGATGACAGAGGTGAAGAAAAAGAACTGACCACGTGCCTATCCCTGGGAATCTGATTGACTCTCAAAGGTTCTGTGTATTTGATTCACGTTCATTCAGCTACTGAATAATGACGCCTGTCACTGCCTTTTTCACTTTCCTTTTTCTTAAAAAAATCTGTTACCTACTGTTCCTGGTTCCTGTTCTGTGAATGAAACTTCTGAAAACTCTTAAAGATGAATAAATTGAACTCACTTCAGTGTGAGCAATTAATCCACAACCTCTGGTCAACTGCTCCTACCAAGTCCCTGTATTTATAGAGACTGCTTCAACTTTCCTCAGGAATGAGGAGAAGATTTCCATGAATTAAAATGCTCTTTTCTCATTAAGAAGTTAGCGCTGCAATGACACGTCCTCTTTCTTCCCTTGCCTGTGTTGCTGTGACTGGTGGTGGGATTAATTGGGCCATGATCAATCTCTTAAAAGACAGCAAATTGGGAATGGCAGGTAGAAGGAGGGAGGCATGAATATTAATTAGCTAAGATTCCAAACAGAAGCCTTTTAATGATATTAAAATATATAGGCCTGCA
The DNA here is from genome assembly GCF_963259705.1 of Myotis daubentonii. Taxonomy (NCBI): domain Eukaryota; kingdom Metazoa; phylum Chordata; class Mammalia; order Chiroptera; family Vespertilionidae; genus Myotis; species Myotis daubentonii. The sequence goes on along the minus strand of NC_081857.1, from coordinate 24,013,756 downwards.
GGCAGTGAGATAGTTCCTGCTGTAGACCTGTCGACAGGCCATTACCTCAGCAATGTCAATGCCTTTTAATGAATGAATATATGAATTTCAAGTGGGGCAGAGGATAATTCTTTCCTGTTTATAAATATTAAAAAGAAAACTATCCATGACAGCTCCTCTCGGGCTGGAGGTGTTTGGGAAGGCTACCTCCCTGGATGACTCATTCTGGGCTGTGAGACCAAAGTCTGTGGCCAATATGGGGACCCAAGCAATTAAGAACAGATGACTATGAGCCAGGGTGAGCCGGAGGCTCCACTTCTTGGTAGGTTAGTGAGCGAGGCATTTAACGAAATTTCATTAACTTTTTGGGTCACTTCAGAAGCAGTCATCACGGGTAGCAAGGAAGTCAGGGGCCTTTCCTTGGTACTTGTTAACATGAAGAAAACACCAAAAGATTGAATCATCATGGGGGGAAGGGCAGTAAACCAGGAAGCTTTAGAATTCCAGGGCAAAAAAGAAGTGAATTTTAAGAAAACAGATCTCAGTAAGATCTAAGGTCACCTTGAGAAGATCAGTGGCAGAGGACAGGACAGTGGGGAATATGGATACACCCAGGAAGTGAGAACTGGAAGTGGGTGGGAAAGAAAGCCAGTCACAGGTTACTTCATAGACTCAAAGTGCTTGAACAGAGCTTAGTGACCAACTAGTACAGCCCCCCGCCCCCCCGCTTAGAAAACTGGAAACTGAGGCCCAGAGGGAAGGACCGACTTGCCCAATCTCAGGGCTAATTAGTAGGATAATCCTGTTTACTTACTTATGTTGGGGTCCAGCCCCAGCAGGTCCAGGGGTTCCCAAAGGTGTGGATGGAGTCGGCGAAGAAGGAATGACACAGAGACAGCGTTCAGTTGATCAGCAGCCTAGCCCAGCGTGGGCAAACTACGGCCCGCCTGCCGGATCTGGCCCGTTTGAAATGAATAAAACTAAAAAAAAAAAAGACCATACCCTTTTATGTAATGATGTTTACTTTGAATTTATATTAGTTCACACAAACACTCCATCCATGCTTTTGTTCTGGCCCTCCGGTCCAGCTTAAGAACCCATTGTGGCCCTCGAGTCAAAAAGTTTGCCCACCCCTGGCCTAGCCACTCCAGCCTAGTTCTGTGTTTATTGTCTTGTTACATCTGTGTTTATACCAGTTGATTTTAATCCTATCCATTCTATTCCAAAGGTTAGGGCATTTCTTATCTCCATTCCAAGGTTACTCTATTGTTCTATTAAGCTACAAGGAAGTAACTGAAGGAGATTATCCTAAGTAAAGATTATGTAGCTTAAGCATGATTGTTTGTAGTTAAAGTGATTAATTAACCGCCTGGCACTTAGTTAAGGGGTTTTATTCCCTCCCTACTCCAGGGAAAAATCCCCCCCTGGGGAAACAACCTTTCTCAGAGAGGTGACCTTGGTTAAAGCACATAGCGCTGAGAAGGGGAGCAAACATATTAAGAACAGTATGCCATATACGCCAGGTCCCTTGAAACATATGCTGTGCAGATGTTTCTTCCCTGCAGCAACTGTGTCAAGCAGCAAGGATGGACCGGCTTCCGGCATACTTACCTATTTACCTACCTACTTACCTTACCAACTTACCTGTTCATATTGGAGACCTCTTACAGTTCTCTTGACTCCCAGTTTGGGTGATTTTCTAAGACTTCTTGCTTCCTTTCTAACTTTAAGCACAAATTTGAGGAAATTAAGAATACCACATACTATGCTCACCTTATATAATCTGAGGATATCCATCTATGGGGTAAAAAATAGTTTGATCCAAATACAGAGAATCTGTCAGGTTCATCCCAGTCAACTGGAATATCAACAGAAAGACTGCAGTGGAGTTACCCTTGATTTTGGAAAGCTTGGCAGGAAAAAAAAGACTTACCAGAAAACACCTGAAATTAGCAATTTTGAAAGGAAGGAAAGCAGAAAAGAATTATTTTAAGTGCAATTAAAAAATAATCTGTCCATTTAAAATACAACCAAGAGTCCTTGTGATTTTGTTTTGTTTATTTATTTATTTATTTTAATTAAATCTTTATTGTTCAGATTATTACAGTTGTTCCTCTTTTTCCCCCCATAGTTCCCCTCCACACGGTTCCCACCCCACCCTCCGCCCTCACCCCCCTCACTGTCCTCATCCATAGGTGCACGATTTTTGTCCAGTCTCTTCCACATCCCCCACACCCCTTCCCCCCCAAGAATAGTCAGTCCACTCCCTTTCTATGCCCCTGATTCTATTATAATCACCAGTTTATTCTGTTCATCAGATTATTTATTCACTTGATTTTTACATTCACTTGTTGATAGATGTGTATTTGTTGTTCATAATTTGTATCTTTACCTTCTTCTTCTTTCTCTTCTTCTTAAAGGATACCTTTCAGCATTTCATATAATACTGGTTTGGTGGTGATGAACTCCTTTAGCTTTTGCTTATCTGTGAAGCTCTTTATCTGACCTTCAATTCTGAATGATAGCTTTGCTGGATAAAATAAACTTGGTTGTAGGTTCTTGGCATTCATCACTTTTAATATTTCTTGCTACTCCCTTCTGGCCTGCAAAGTTTCTGTTGAGAAATCAGCTGACAGTGGTATGGGTACTCCCTTGTAGGTAACTGACTGTCTTTCTCTTGCTGCTTTTAAGATTCTCTCTTTGTCTTTTGCTCTTGGCATTTTAATTATGATGTGTCTTGGTATGGTCCTCTTTGGATTCCTTTTGTTTGGGGTTCTCTGTGCTTCCTGGACATGTAAGTCTATTTCTTTCACCAGGTAGGGGAAGTTTTCTGTCATTATTTCTTTAAATAGGTTTTCAATATCTTGCTCTCTCTCATCTGCTGACACCCCTATAATTTGGATGTTGGTACGCTTGAAGCTGTCCCAGAGGCTCCTTACACTATCTTCTTTTTTTGGATTCTTTTTTCATTTTGCTTTTCCCGTTGGGTGTTTTTTGCTTCTTCGTATTTCAAATCTTTGACTTGATTCTTGCGATCCTCTAGTCTGCTGTTGAAACTCTGCATAATATCCTTTATTTTAGTCAGTGTATGATTAATTTCTAGTTGGCCCTTTTTCATAACCTCGAGGGTCTCACTAGATTTCTTGAGGGTCTCACTACATTTATCGGTGGTCTCACCAGTCTTTTTGAGGGTCTTACTAAATGTATCGGCGGTTTCTAGAAAGTTCTTGAAAAACCCTGAAAGTGTGGTTTTGAACTCTATATCCAGTTGTTTGCTTTCCTCCATTTCTGTCATTTGTGACCTGTTTCTTTGTCTCCGCATTTTTTTATGCTTTCCTGTGTTGGTAGAGTGGCTTTCTGTGCTAGGTGTCCTATAGGGCCCAGTGGCTCAGCCTCCCCAATTACCTGAGGTGGACACTCTTGGTGCACCCCTTTGTGGGCTGTGTGCACAGTCTTGTGGTAGTTAAGCCTTGATTGTTGTAGGTATCACTGGGAGGAATTGACCTGCAGGCCAATTGGCTGTGAGAGTCAGCAGTGTCTACTGTGGGAGAACTTCTGTGCTGAAGACACCCTTATGAGGCAAGTCTTGCTTCAGTGGGGCTTTGGTGCTCACTGAGTCTGCCTCCTGAGTGTGTCCCTTATGGATCTGAGGAGTTGTAATTGGATGGTCCCACTCTGACCACTGGGTACACTGGCTATTGGATCTCTAAGGAGGTGCTAATTTAGCCTCTGCCTGAGGCTACCCAGCAGGAGCTACGAAGAGATCTGCAGATTCCCCTTCCTTGTTTGGGGTTTGGAGGTGCTCAAATGAGGCCCAGCTGTGAAGCAATGCAAGGTGCTGTGGGGCCTTGGGCCTTCTCTTGGAAGCTCTGGGTCTGTCTGGCCCAGCTGCAGTTTGTTAGGTAATTTTCAGATTGCCAAGGGCCAGGGCATTCATTTGCAAAAGCCTCTGCCACAGCTTGGGTGGGGCGGGGTCTCACGGAATCAACAGGGCGGAGCAAGCAGCTATGGCTGATCCTCAGCCCTGCCCTAAGGGGCCCCGCATCTCAGTGTCCTGGTAATAACTGCAAGCACCTTTGAGAGAAAGCCGCCCTGGAGTTCCGAGTTCTGCCTGCTGCCAGACAGTCCAGTTTCTCCCTATATGAGTCTGGGTCCCCAGAGACTCACCTGGAATTGGAGTTCAGAGCAGTCGGGGGCTTGTGACTCCCTCCTGATTCAAAAAGACAGCCGCGTCCTCAGTTGTCAGCCCTGGCCGTGTGCGCCTCCATACCCCTGCACTTCCTCAGCTCCTCTGAGTCTCAATGTGCTTTTCTCTTTCCTTCTAGTTGTAGAATTTCCACTCAGCCAGCCTTCCTGTGGTTCTGGATGATGTCCGTTTTGTCTTTTAGTTGTATTTTTGAATTGTTGTGGGAGGCAGCCATTTCCGGTGTTTACCTATGCCGCCATCTTGGTTTCTCCTCTAGTCCTTGTGATTTTAAAAAGCTTTATGTGGGCTTTTCAAGGATAAATGCAGAAACCATTTGCAAATGGGTATACTCCTGTACATGAGCTAACGTGTGTGGGTAAGAGTTGGTGAGGGCAAGTCATAGGTTGTTACCATCCTTCAGTGAAGCAGCATTCCTGGAATGGACACACATCTCACAAATATCTGCTTTTAGCTCAATGGGAACTCAGGAGAGGAAGTGAATCCTTTTTAGAAATACAACTTAAAGAGCAAGTCAAGAATAATAGGAAAGTATTGCTGTTATCACAATGATGACAGTGTCTACCATATACACATAGTTCTAGAAAGCAGATATTAGGCTTAAAACTCCTGAGATGCACTTAATTTAGCCTCATGATGGAGACATATTAACATAATTTATTTGGCAACATTGAAGAGAAGGAAGAGAATCCTGAAAGTAACACAGCAGAATGTTAGATGCCCATTCAGTTCAGTTCAGTTAAGTGTGGACTCAGCACTTTTTGTGAGCTAGACAGGGGATTAGGATCTAATGATGCAAAGCAGAGTAAGACAATCCATTATCAGCCTACTCTTCTAGAGAGAGACGTGAGCAACTAATTCAAGACTTTGGAGTAAGTGCACCAGTTGGTTGTGAACTGGGAACAACAGTGCACACAACAGTGCTAGCCTCACCTGTTGGATAGGCAAAGAGGAGGGTGGAGAGAGAGAGACACACACACACAGACAGGGAGGGAAAAGGACATGACCTTTAGAAATAACAGCAGTAGCAAAGGTGCACAGTTTGGACCACTGTGTGCTTCTCCTGCTCTACAGAATTTTTCTCATTAGAGGCAAACCTAATTTGTTGTTCCTGTCTCTAGATGAAGGTCCAGGTGCCTCTAATTTAGAAATTTGTCTCTCCATGAGATGATGATAGGAAGAACTAATAAAACAGCACTAGGCAACCCACCATTCATGGTCCTGGGTTGGTCCTGTTTTGCCACCTAGATGTTTGGAAGATTTGGCTGCTGATAATCCCCCGTAAATAGAAACAACACGAATGCCCATCACCTGTCTGGATAATGAGTATGAGCCCAAATAAGGTGATTTATCACAAACTCCTCTCACTTTCAGATAATATCTTTTCCTGTTTAATATTTATAACCAGTCAGTGAAGTTGAAAGTCATTAATTGGCTGGAAGCTACAATGAGAAGAACCTGTTTTATTGTCTCTTTGTTGCTATCAAGTGCGCTTCTCTGTTGTCGCCACTTCTGCAAAGTGAGGGAAGAGCAGAGAGCTTTGAATTGAGAAGCTTGGACTGGGGAAAGACTGTACCTTAGCTCTGGCTTAATTTGCTTAATTGGTAATTGGGGTTGAGGCAAGGTTTTAGCAGTTGACCCTGGTCAGAGTCTTTGTTGCCTGAGGGGATGGGAGGAAAGTCACTCCTTTGCAGTGTTAGCAGCATTAGCTTCCTTTAGACCAGGAGCAAGGGGAGGGTGGGGGGCGGGGGTGTGCTTAGAAATGTTCAACTTCTCTTCCACCCCCTCATCCAATTTTTATCTTCTGCCTTCTCCCCTGCCCCCCAGGCCTCTTACTGATCTTGGATCCAGACATAGGGCTGATTAGGTACTGTTTTGGGGGGAATATTTCATCCTCTTAGCTTCCCAGAACTACCAGAAAATTCTGGAATTATACCAATTCAGTTGAATGCAGGAACTTGACTCATTTAGGGTCTTGCTAAAGTAGTTCAGAGTCAGGCAGTTGAACCAGACTTTCAGAGAGCAGAATTGTCGTTCTGAGTTAGATCTGGGAACTTTGGATGATACGGGGCTATCCGGACCCTTTGAAGGTCTTGTCATCCCTGTGTCAATACTGGGTAAGTGGCAGAGACATTTCAGAGTTAGCTCCTTATCACCATGGCACATGCATATCTCCCTGATTAAGATGAACTCATGTTTTTGTTTTTTTTTGAGTAGCAAATGAATGAAAGCTTCAAAAGGACACAGAAAAGCTGTGATAAATGGAGGAAGTGTGGGTGACTGGAAAGCAAAGGAGTTTGGGGAGGAGACTGCTTGGCAGTGAAGGATTGATTCAATAGACGCTCCTGCTACCAGACTCTTCTGTACTGGTTTCTAAGGCTGATGGAGCTGCCAATAGCAGTAGACCCAGTGGTTCTCATAAAAACTCCCTGCAAGAGGTTGGAAGTTAGAGGGATGTGCTTGGAATCAGTTTAAGAAAGCACAGCAATGGAGTGTTTGTCTCTGTGTGTATGTGTGTGTGTGTGTTGCAGTATGGTGTGGCAGGTTGTCTGTGTGTGTATGTGTGTGTGTGTGTTGCAGTATGGTGTGGCAGGTTGTCTGTGTGTGTGTGTGTGTGTGTGTTGCAGTATGGTGTGGCAGGTTAAAGATGATTACAATTCTCCCTCCCTCCCTCTCTCTCTTTTATCCACATTCTTCCTATTAGGAGGTAGAGTATATTTTCTCTCCTTTTAGGTTTTACCAGTAGAAGGTGACAGAAGTGATGCTATGTAGGTTCTGGGACAAGGCCTTGAGACGTCTCCAGCTTTCTGGGAGCTCAGTCACCATTCTTTGAAGAGGCCCAAGAAACCCCATATGAGACCCAAAGCCCCAGTCAACAGCCCAACTGAGCTCTCAGCCTATATACAGCACTAACTGCCAGCCATGGAGAATGAGGCCACTTTTTTTTTTAAAATAAATTTTTTATTTCAGAGAGGAAGGGAGAGAGAGAGATAGAAACATCAATAATGAGGGAGAATCATTGATTGGCTGGAGAATGAGGCCACTTTTGACTTCCAGTCATTCTAGCATCCCGCCTGACACCCTAGGACACAGAGGACACAGAGGAAATGCTCAGCTAATCCACAGGATCATGAGAAACAATAAGTTGTTTTAAGCCACTAAGTTTTGGGGTGGCTTTTTACACAGTACTAGGTGGCCAACACATGTGGAATCTCCACGCTTTGAGATAATAACTTCTGGGTGTGAAACTTTGGTGGGGAGTTTGGGGTAGACACTGGAGGCAATACTTGTGGTGACAGGTAGGCTGGCTGGCAGTGGGAAAGCACTCCAAGGGCAAACAGGGAGGGAGGAAAAGTGACTGCCACCAACGGGTGCCACCAGCCATTATTCTGGTGAGCACACTGGAGGAACTTCTAGAAAGATTTGGCGAGACATTGATGGGAGTGAATGTGGGAGCTGGTGATTCTGCAGTAATGAGTAGGTAAGAATCCCAGAATCTTCCCAGAGCAGATATCTGTTAATAGCCTATAACCTTGTTAGTAGTGTCCTCTCTTTTCCTTGAGATCTGAATAGCATTAGATTAAACCTCTAATTCCACATCTTGTGCATGCCCAGAAGACTCCCTGGATTACTGTGACTTTCTTGGGGAATAATTTTCTCCTCATTAGCCCTGGTCCCAAACTCTTGCTTCCTCCATTTATGGGTCCCTTTTAGGTGATTTGTTTCACATAATATCAACCTAAACACAAAATTTAAACCTTCTCTTAATTTATACAATTTCTACACGCAGAAGCTGTTTTGTGATTAGTAGATTTTAATAAGAAATTCTGGGGTGTAAAAAGAGTTTTAAATTGTGGCAATGCAAACTTCAAATTGAACTTGAGACGATGCTCATTCTTAAAACTTTCACCTACCCTGGTGAGCTTCCATAAGCAAAAGCACTCTGTGTACTGATCATTCCTTGCGATGGTTCCCTCTCTTCCTTTCACCTCTTTGTAGCAGAACAAATCCCACTCATGTCATCCTATCTATTTATTATGCTCGGTGTCTCACTGTCCACCCTGAGTTGCTTATCAGGGTATTGACTCAACAAAGATGGTTGTTCCCCAAGGAGGAACTATGATGTCAGTTGTTATAGTAATATTTCACTCTCCCACTTTATACCTTACTAAAATCACTATGGTTTCCTACAAAGGTACCCAGTGTTAGTCTCTCTCTCTCCTGGTGTTGAGTGAGAGAAAAAAAAACCCATAATAAACCTGGGCCAGACCAGGCTCTTTGCCATGTCTCTTTCTTCCTCGGAGTGGGTGGAGATAATGCCCATTAGGTACCCTTGCAGGTGATGCCCTTTGTGACTCTTTGGCACTGTCCAGGTGAGGGGGAGGGAAGAGTTCCTGAACTCTCCTTTGGATTTCCAGGGTCTGCCCATCCCACAGATGCCTAAGGCGGACAGAGCCAGAGAGAGAGAGCCCCTGACCAAGGCACCCTGGGAGGTCCTTACACAGGGAAAATGAAGGGTTGTTCCTTCCACACTTGCAAGTTTTTGCAGCTTTTTAGGTGCAGATACAGCAACTTCTTGTCCTGACATGACATTGTGCTGGTATTGTGCTGCATCTGTCTGGCCAGGCTCCTCCCCGAGACACCTGATATGTCCACCTTTGCGGTGTGCCTGTCTGTGTGTGCTTACCTCTTTGTGGGTAGGGTGGGTGGAATCTCCAGCCTGGTTTTCCAGTACACCTGATCCAAACCAAATATAAATGATTGTGTTCTTGGGGAGCTGTGAAGCGAGCTGGTGAAGACCAACATCTTTTTATGGAGTCTAAACATATCTGAGATGTAACTGCTGTTATATCTTAACTGACACCAGTCATTTCCCACTTCCCAGACCCCCACTCTCTCCTCACAACAGCCAGAGAAGTTTGTTGTCTGGCCTGGATACAACTGCTTCCTTGGATGAGGCCTACATTTTCCCTAATTCTTTTCATTTATTAAAATGAATATGGGGGGTCCATCTGGGAACCTGGAGATTGATTATCTCTGATCCCTGCAAGTCAGAGTGGAACCTTTGTCCGCAGCTGGAACCTGACTCATCACCAGCTCAGTGCTATTTATCTTGCTATTGTCTTTTGGGGAGACCTTGACACTGGAGAATTTCTAACAAAAAAAGATCCTGCTTAGAACTTCTGAGTTTTGTTTTTCTTTTCCTAAGTGACATTTCAGAGATCATGAGTGGTCTCTTTCATTTAGAAATTCACTCATTCATTTTAAGTTATATTGGCATGACTCTGTAAGAAAGTCAAATAGAAATGAGACATAGGCTCTCATGTTGAAAGGATTTATGATCGGGTGGGAGAAATGAAACAATCATTCCTACCTAGTTTGGCAGGGTTGAGGCCCTCTCAGAAATGGAGCTCAAACTGAACCAGAGATGTAAGGGTTATTTATGGCACAGTCCCTGCAGAATTAAGTTCCCTCTTTTATACATGGGCAAATTCTCTGAAGTTGTTTCCTGCAGTGTTCCTTCAGCCTCATTCATACAAGTGTGTGGCAGTTCTCATAGATGATGGTGATTTTTAGGCCCTCAAGGTGTGAAAGGACTGCCCCCACACTCTAACTGCCTGCTGACTTTTACTCTGTTTTCTCATGCATGTCCATTTCCCTGAAGAATCTCAAGCAGCTCCAACACGTACCTTTCAACACATCCATTATGGTACTCTTCGTGTATTTCTTTCTAGTACTGTCAATTGCAGACATTTTCTCAGTTATTATAGGTCCAAACTGTTGGTCAATAAACATAAAACAAATGGTAACAATAGAGGATATGATAGATAAGCCCCACCCACACCCACAATAGGATGCACTCAGCTCAATGTAGCACTCTTTCGGGTTGGGAGCATTTGCAGTGTGATGCATTCTCAGTGACCATGAGTGCAGACATCAGGCTGTCATGCTAGCTCTCACAGGTTGACACTCAGGGCATGGAAAAGAGCTATATGACTAGTACACTTTAATGGACTGTTTTTCCCCCTGAAAATATTTAAAAGGAAACAGCATTATAACAACTCAGCAATACAAGGGAGGGGAGCTGAGTTAATATAATATACAAACATAGAGTAGTGACATGAAATAAATAAAATACATAGTATAGGAAACTATTATTTTTGGCTCTGGTGATGAGGAAAAGCTTCCTGGAGGAGGTAGCCTCTGATATGGCATTATCTTCTTTGCAATGAATGATAAGACAACTCACCACGGGGCAAACAAGTGACCTTCAGATGGATGAATGTGATTAAGGGAGCAAAGATAGAGTCTGTCCCTTCTTATGGAGCTGCATTTGTCCCAAATAAAATGTTACGGGCTTAAAATTTCAGGAGCATTGTGGTGGATACTTTCAGGAAACAAGTTTGGCTGTAGCTTTTCTCTCTGTCTTCTTGAAAGATAGGAGCTCTTATCCATCTTTATATTCTTAGAGCCTTACACAGTACCTGACAAATGGCTCAATAATAATGATTCAACTGATTGACTGAATGAGTGGATGACTCAGTTACTCAGTCTAGTAAAACTCTTCTAATTTCTGACTGGCCTCATGTCTTCATTCAAGCATTTATTTGTCAAATTGAAGGTGTTTACATGTGTGCTTTTGCTTGTGTAGTTCAACACTCTGAAAGATATAATACATTAGGATAGTGTTCTGCTTTACTTAACAAATTATAATGTAGATACATGGGTATGGCAAAAAGATGTTCAGGATTTCTTTTGATATATTAGGATGGTGGTTCTTCATGATGTAAATGGAATAATCAGAATTGTCTGGGAAGCTTGAAACAATTCAGATTTCTGGACCTTCTGTATTTTTGAAAAATTTCTCAAATGATTCTGATACACAGTCATACTGAGAATGACTGCCTTAATCTTTAAAATAGATTGAATTTAAAAAAATTCTGTCTATTGGTAATTTTACAGGAATTAGGTCCATTGAAAGTCTGGGTGGGAAATGCTGGTCTCTCTGAAAGTTATATATATTTTGGAAAACATTGTAAACTATAAGGTTTTACATTTTTAAATTTTAATTTAATTTTTTAATAATAGACATTCAATCTTATTATATATTCATTTCAGATGTACAGCATAGTCATTACACAATTATGTGATTTATATGAAGTGATGCCCTTGATAAGTCTAGTACCCACCTGGCACCATACATAGTTATTACACTGTTATTCACTATATTTCCTAAGCCATATTTTACACCCCCATGATTATTTTGTAGCTACCAATTTGTACTTCTTAATCCCTTCACCTTTTTCTCCCAGCCCCCCACTCCCCCCCAAGCTCCTTCCCTCTGGAAAACCCTTAGTTTGTTTTCTGTGTCTATGAGTCTGTTTCTATTTTGTTTGTTCATTTATTTTGTTCTTTAGAATCCACATATAAGTGAAGTCATAAGGTATTTGTGTTTCTCTGTCTGACTTATTTCACTTAGCATAATACCCTTTAGGACAGCAGTTGCCAACTGGTGGTCTGTGGACCACTGGTGGTCCATGAGGTCTGAAAGGTTGGTGACTGCTGATTTAAGGAAACCTTTGGAGCAGCGGTCACCAACCGGTGGTCCATGAGGTCCGAAAGGTTGGCGACCGCTGCTCTAGAACCATCCATGTTATCAAAAATGGTAAGACTTCCTTTTTTTTTTTTATAGCTGAGTAATATTCCATTGTATATATGTACTACTTCTTCTTTATACACTCATCTAATGATGGGCACTTGGATTGCTTCCATCTCTTTATTATTATAAATAATGCTACAGTAAACAGAGGTGCATATATCTTTCTGATTTAGTGTTTTGGATTTTTTTCATATATATATATCCAGAAATGGAATTGTTGGGTCCTAAGACAGTTCTATTTTTAATTTTTTTGAGGAACCTTCATACTGTTTTCTATACCTGTATTAATTTGTAATCCCACCAACAGTACTCAAGGGTTTCCTTTTTTCCACATCCTCGCCAATACTTGTTGTGTGTTGATTTATTGATGATAGCCATTCTGACAGGTGTGAAGTGATATCTCATTGTGGTTTTAGTTTTTATATCTCTGATGGTAAGTGACATTGAGCATCTTTATGTTCTTGTTGGAGAAGTGTGTATTCAGGTCCTTTGCCCATTTTTTAATTGGATTGTTTGGATTTTTGGTGTTGAGTTGTATGAGTTCTTTATCAATTTTGGATGGACCACTGATCTCCCAGCTGCTGAATTCACTGAGGTCTGCACATGGAAATGCTGGAGTTGTCGATGCTAGGGAGTTGTAAGGTATTCTCTTCTCTTCTGTGGTGAGGGGAGGGTAATAGTGGGAGGAAGAGGGAAGGGGAGCAGCTATCAGCCCAAGAGAACTGTTGCATGAGCTGGTGCTCTGCCTTCCCTCACCACCCATGTCTTAATGTTGCATTTTCCAACCTAAACAAAAAACCTGGAGAAAAAATGATTTTGTGGCTAGCTCTGTTTTCAATGCCATGGAACATTTGCCGGTATGGCGATCCATCACTAGCCTTTACTTTTTAACCTTGCAAGATGACCACTTGCCTTTTTCTTTTTAAAATTAACATGTTTGCATCCATAGTACCACTTACTTTCTCTCAAGGCCAAGTTTTCTTTTCTCCCGCTGATTTTTGCCATCTGTGCCATTTCTTTAGAGTTTTTCTTCTCTCATCCCTTCTTTAATGCCAAGAGAAGTAATACCAATGGGCTGGAGAAATTCCAATGCTTGATGCACAGAAACTGGCTAAAAATTTCAGTAGCATCACTTGACACACATTATGGATTTTTTTAAAAATTGATTTTAGAGAGACAGGAAGAAGGAGAGGGAGAGAGATAAACTTTGATTGGTGGCTTCCCATATGTACCCTGACCGGGAATTGAACCTGCAACCTTTTAGTGTATGGGGCTATGTTCCAACCAACTGAGCCACTGGGCCAAGGCTGGAAGTTTCTCTTTCACTTTTGCAAATGGGCATGTAATAGTGGCTGCAAAAGAAGATGAGGCTCACATTCAGCCCTACTCAGAAGGCCAGCAAGCTATCTGCTTTTATAACATAGGGCAGTAGGCCCAGCATCCCTGGTGCTGCCTGCAGTCCTGGGAGACGAGATGTCCCCAGTGACTTGGGATGGCCAGATCTAGGAATCACAGTTTCAGGTGTTGAACAAATGTGATGCTTAAGTCCTGCCTACATCTTAAGACAGCTTTAGCAGATTCTCCTTTCCTCTTTAAATTATGGTAGAAAGAGTCTGGGACTGAAATAGAGACTTCCACTAAATAGCTGTGTGGTTTCGGACAAGTCACTTCAAATCTCTGAATATTAATTTCATTATTTGTGAATTGTAAGAATTAGAAAATTCCTGATTTTAAGTTAAAGGTGTATGTTTCATGTCAGATATTGGGGTTGGATTGGAAAACAGGACCTGAGAACTGGAATCCAAAATTGTATGGGGCTAAGGAAGTTTATGCACTTTTTTCCCCCTTTCTCTCTCCACTTTCATACAACTCTACTTTTTGCTTCTAACAGGGAGAATCAATTCTGTGACCACATGAAAGTTTCATCAGGCCCAATATCTTAGGCCACTCTGGTAGTTCATAAAAGACAACCAATTTTAGCTCTGTCTACAGGATGCAACCAGGCCAAAGTGGAACTGAATGTTCTAATTTGTATTGAGTTATTTGCCAAGCAAATACGGAGCTCTTTTGATGTCAAGAGGAGTGTTCACACCAACACGGTTCCTAGCAGCAGGCAGGCAGACCAGATCCAACTTGGATCTTGCCTGCTTTCAGTAGCTCTGCATTACTGTTGATGTAAGTTAGTCCGACTTGACCCTGTGGGATGTTCACGGTTCACTATCGTTGGTTTTCAGTGTATTGTGTCAGAGGCAGAGCCTGCCAGATGCATGACTTTCTGAACAAGGATGGAATCTGAAAAAAAAAGACTCTGTTTGGATGTTACGGTGTTTATAAGTACAGTATAAAGGTGGCTATAAACCTGGAATTATAGTCCTAGAGTCAGTCAATATTTATTGAGAGCCTATCAATCAGAAACATTGATGATGTTTCTTGAAGTGGTATTTGCCCTTTTCAAGTTTCCCCAGAGTCTAGACCAGGGGTGGGCAAACTTTTTGACTCGAGGGCCACAATGGGTTCTTAAACTGGACCGGAGGGCCGGAACAAAAGCATGGATGGAGTGTTTGTGTGAACTAATATAAATTCAAAGTAAACATCATTACATAAAAGGGTACGTACGGTCTTTTTTTTTTTTTTTTAAGTTTTATTCATTTCAAACGGGCTGTATCCGGCCCGCGGGCCGTAGTTTGCCCACAGCTGGTCTAAACTTTCAATTAATTCTCTCAAGAAAATGGGTCACTGTTCTCTCTGCAGAAAGGCGAGTAACTGAGCAGCTTTTCTTTCTGGGAGCTCATTACAAGGATCTGCCAAGGTCACTGTTTAACAACCAGCCAATACCTGATTGATTAGAGTTTCTAGGGGTCAGTGTGGTCCTTCACACTAATTCCCAGGACTTTGTTTCCAACAGTACACAAGTCAGTAAAAAAAATACCAATTAAGTGAGTGGTCTTCAGTATTTTTATGGGACTCATACTGAATATGAGCCGGCCCTCGGGCCCATTTCGGCGCTGACCGAAGTTGATGTTAATGGTAGCACATCTGTATCTTGGGAACGGGGCTCCCTGGGGGCCTTGTGGGTGAGGGTTGCCTGGGCTGAGACTGGCCTTGACATTTTGGCAGAGTTGCTGAAGAAAAGCTGCCTCTCACTCTGACGTTTCTTTTCACTCCATAAACCAGCAGCAATGTGGTTGTGGAAGACCCCGGCAGGAACAACAGGAGAAAATTGAAAACACATAAGCACATTTGCTGGGTTTAATAGCCCGCTCCTGCTCTTTCCCTCCAGTACCTTAGGCAGAAACTGCTGACCTCTATTTAGTTTTTTGAACTGCAAGAATTATGGGCCCAAAGTTCAGTGAATTGGAGGAGGTAAGCTTTTATGCCTCTGAGCCAGCTTTCCCATGAGCATTAAATCTACAAATAAAAACAACATTGCTATTTATACTTCCTGGGGTTTGTGTGAGAGAGAAGCCAAGCGTGTCCCTGTAGCCTGGTGAAGGTGACTGCATGGTCACATCTCCATCCAGGTAATGGGACGGAGCTTTCCAGTGTGGGCCAGAGGAAACAGCCGGAGCAGATGGACATGAGATATTAAAAGTAACACACGCAATTTCATTTGGAAAAGGGCACCTGCTCAAACAGGAGCCGATTTACTCATGGTGATGTGTTTGTTTGACTCTCCTCTGGGCCACTGGTAACAAATGTGTGCTAGGGAAGGCTTACGTTCATGCCCTTCCTGGGTACTCACCTTTAGTTGTGGCCAAGGGCCTAAAGGGCAAGAGCTTCCTGTGCCTACCTGGCTGTGGACCAGCACAGTGGGAGTGTCACTCCAGCCACCACCTGGCAGGCAGACAGTCACGTTCACGTTGTGTCTTCTTTGTGGACTTGCCTGACTTTCTGTCTGGTACTCCTTAGATCCCTTCTGCCTGTTTCTGTCTCCATCTCTGCCAAACATCAGCATGATCATTCGATGCCATACACATGCATCGAACACCCCCTGGAACACCCCCAACTAGACCAGAAGCCTCCCTGCTCGCAGGATGCCCTTGGCATTGGTGGGATTAATGCAGATGTGCTCATGACAACGGTGTATGTAGGTTTGTGACATTTGTGTTGGATTCCTCACTGCTGTTCCGTTGCACACTCTCCATCCGCCCTCAAGGCCACTCGTTGCTGGCTTCAGAACTTTCCCTGTTCCTGTCAAAATGCTGGTTGTGCCCCTTCCAGACATGAGCCTGCCATTGCCTAGGCTGAGAATAACACCTAATCCAGAGGTGTCAGTCAAATGGTATGGATTTTAGGCCTCTTGGTAGGCTGCTAGGGCGTTATTTTGGAGAGGCGGTGATTATGCTTGAAATACTTCCTGTGACTGGATTGCAGTCACTGGTGCCTTAAGCCATTTTATTAAGGCTGAGCTCAGCATCCTGGACCACTAGGTGGCCTTCAGCTGCTGAGGAGATAAGCCGTTTGTTTCTTCAGACCACTCCATTTGGAGCTATTTCTTTTTCAACTGTAACACTACTTAGTTAAACTATTATTCTCTGAGCAACTGGCCAGGAGTGGGGACATTTGCAGCCCCTCCCTGCTGCATCTATAGTCATGCTAATACATACCATTGTTAATATTGGTCACACCAGATTTTCTTTGAGAGGACTTCTGCCTCTCTGGCAGTTTTCTTAAACTTGGAAGTGCCTGTCTCCACAAGAGCTGGCTAAGATGCAGGTTCCTTTCAGTGACGGCTGAGATTTGTGATATCACAGTGCCCTGTGATATCAGTAGTGCTGGTCCCTGGACCCAATACTGAGCACTGAGGGTCTGTCCTGACCTGTGCTGTCCATCACAGTAGTCACCGGCCACATGTGGCTGTGGAGCTCTTGAAATGTGGCTGGTTCAGACCTGCCATAGTGTAAAATGCACATCAGATTTTGAAGACTTAGTTTGTGAAAAAGAAATTTAAAATGTTTCATGAATTGTTTCATTAAAAAACCATTAATTTATGTTTTCCAATGATAATATTTTTGAATATATTTGATGATATAAAATACATTATCAAAATTATTTTACCTTTTCCTTTTTTACTTAAAAAATATAGCTACTAGAAAAATTTTATTTATTTTTTTAAGATATATTTTATTGATTTTTTACAGAGAGGAAGGGAGAGGGATAGAAAGTTAGAAACATTGATGAGAGAGAAACATCGATCAGCTGCCTCCTGCACACTCCCTACTGGATATGTGCCCCCAACCAAGGTACGTGCCCGCAACCAAGGTACATGCCCTTGACCGGAATCAAACCTGGGACCCTTGAGTCCACAGGCCAACGCTCTATCCACTGAGCCAAACTGGTTAGGGGCTACTAGAAAAATTTTAAATGGCACATCGGGCTTGTGGCACATTTCTGTCAGATAGTGGTGGGCTAGAGAACTCTGCCCGAGAGCAGCAGTTGTGAGGATAGGGAGGGAAGGGTGTGGGGGGTGTGTGTGGGGGTTGTGTTGGATTGCCATAGCTCCCTGACTCTTTTGCCTGGCTTCTAACATTAGCATCTAGGTTAACTGATGATTTGTGGGTGTTCTCTGGGCTCAGCCTACTCACTTACTTCTCCTCCAGGCCTGACTTCCCTCCCAATCTTCCTGAGGCATTGCTTCCCACAGCCTTGGCAAGATGGTGGCTTCAACTTGCCCAGATCAGAAGAGCCATTTCAATGGCTTAGAATGGGGGAGAACATTTCAAACATATCCAGTTACTTTAGATAAGGAAAAAATAATGAACACATTTGAAGGTATTTGATGATGTCAGCAGATAGTATAGAGCAGGGGTCCTCAAACTACGGCCCGCGGGCCACATGCAAATACAAATATTGTATTTGTTCCTGTTTTGTTTTTTTTTACTTCAAAATAAGATATGTGCAGTGTGCATAGGAATTTGTTCATAGTTTTTTGTTTTTTTTTGTTTTTTTTAACTATAGTCCGGCCCTCCAACGGTCTGAGGGACAGTGGACTGGCCCCCTGTTTAAAAAGTTTAAGGACCCCTGGTATAGAGTCACAACTAAAAGGGAAGTTTTTTTACTTAGGATTTCTAATGTCAGGAAAGCCTATTTCAACATGTGCCATGGCTTATCTGAATCTGAGCATAGAAGAGGTGTGTGCCCATGAGAAGCAACCGTTGCAGATCCAGAGCTGCTCTCTCATGGGTAGCCATCATAGGCTGGTAAAGGGAGGTTTCTGAAACTTTTTTTCATGCAATTCAACTGCAAATACACAGAGATGGGGCTTCGGGGAGACTTGGAAAGAAGAATGAGGAAGAGGGAGCATTTGCAAAGAGGTGGAATGGAAATTATTTGCTCTGGAATCCTGTTCAAAATTCCAATGAAATCTTCTGCAAATTGCTAAGTATCTTGCTCATTGGGGTGCAAAAGGATCCAAGATTGCTCTTTACCATGTTCCCCATGCTCCTGTTTCCATTCTCAAGATCAGAGGGAGATCATAGAAGGGTGTATGAGTGGAGAGTGGAGAGGAATGGACCAGCCTGCCAAGGGTGAAGAAAAATGGGGAGCATGAAGTGAAAAAGAGGTAAAAGGAGAATGAATACAATACAATACAAGAAAAAATGTTTTTAGGAGAAAGGGGCATCCTTCTTCCCCTTTCCTCCATACTGCTGGCTGGAATGTAGATGTGCTCCCTGGAGCTCAAGTAGCCATGCTGGACTATGAGGCAGAGGCATATAGTGATATCTTGGAGCAAAAAAAGAGAAGGAACCCAGATTTTTGATGATTGGGGAGCCCATAATACCTTATTTTGCTGACTACCACATTTCATTTTCATAATATCTAAATTAAAAACATTCTATTTAGTTTAATATACTACTCTTCAGGGATTACCCTCTCTCACAATTGAAGTAATTCTATGATAACAGGCATAACATGCAGCTGGGTTTCATCTGAGAGTAAAGTGTGTTAGGGGGAGACAGAGAGAGCAGGAAAGCACTGGGCATGAGGGCGAGGTTGGGATTAGGGCCAGAGAAAGGGCATCTCTGGAAATTACAAGAATGGGGTCAGACAGACTTGGATTCCATTTCAACTATGTCACTTACCAGCCCTATGAGCTTGGAAACATCGATGTTACTTCTCTGAGCCTCAGTTTTCTCAGATATACAATGGGGGTAAGAATAGTCCTGCTTTTTGAATTTTTGTGAGGAATAAATGAGATAATGCTAAATGCTTAGCTTTATACCTGATAAGGAGCAAGGGCTGTGGTTATTATTTGAAAGTGAAGGCAAGAAGCCCCAAGGACACATTTCATCTCATGCCTTTAATTTTGCAGGTATCCTGACAAGTGCTTTCTTAGGACCTCATGTTGCAAAGTGTTTGTGGGAACATATAAGGCTAGAATCTAAGTTGATGGAAGAAGGGCTCTTCACTAATTAAACTAATTAAAAATTCTTTATAGCAGCCTGTGAGGTTACACTGTCACGGTTATCTCCACTCACTAGAAAAATAATAGCATCATTAGCAGCAACCTGTCAGGAAAACATGGCACCAAGTCCAGAGCATTAGCTACCTGCTCATTTTGTCTCAGTCTTGCTTTCTTTCTCTGTAAAGAATAACAGGTTGTGAGAGAGATGTTTTGCCTGTGATAGCTATGTAGGTATGGGTGAGCCTTTTTATGCTCCTCTGAAAAGTAATGATTCAACTAAGAATGACACTGACAACACTAACAATAATAACGTATCAGTTATTTATTGCTACAATAATGCTACCTAACAAACAAAACCTCAGTGTCATACAGCTAGTAGATTTATTAGCTCATGTGCTTGTGGAGTTGATCTGACTTGGCTAGACCAGTCCCTACTTCTGAGCTTAGCTGCAGATTGACTGGTGCTCTGCTGATCTAGGTTAGATGTCCTTCCCTGTGTGAGGGTTGGTCGTGCTGGGTGACCCAGAATGTCCTTAGTTCTCATCCTCCAGCAGGTGAGCCTTGGCATGTTCTCAAGGCCACGGCAGAGCAGCAAGTGCAAGCATGGCCAGTCGTGTAAACACTTTTCAAGCCTCATCTTGGTCACATTTACTAACACCCCAATGGCACGCCCAGAGCCAATGTGGGAGGGCACTACAAAGCCCAGTACATGTAGGAAGGAGTAAAAATTTAGGGGCATTAACCAATATACAAGTGGTATTAATACTAACAGGCATTGGATATGTATAGTCTATATTGACACTACTAAATTCTGCTCATATATTATCTCATTTAATCTGCCTACAACCCTCTGAGGAAGGTCCAGTTACCATCTTGATTTTGTTGATGAGAATCAGAGGCTTAGAGTGAGAGGCATCTATGTAGTATTTAGTAGAGCGAGGCTTAGACCTCTCTCATGGGACTCCAGAGCCCATGTACCTGACTTCTGTGCCACATTGCTTCCATTCAGACCCCCATTGAGGTCGGACAGATTATTTTCCTAGGATTTTTTTTCCTAAAGAGACCATTCTTCATAGATTCTTCTAGACCTGGTTGATAATGAGGGGAAAGCATGTTGGAGAAATGGGTTTTACTCTGATGGTTCCTTTTCATTGAGTGCACTTGGTACAGATTCAATTCTGTTTCTCAGTGTTGACTCAGTGGATACCCACTGTCCCCTCCCTCCAAGGCAGTGGACAAGGCTTAGGTATTATCTGCACATCTGTGTCCACTGCTTTATACTCGGGACTTGAGTTATTCTCATGCCATTTCATCTAGCATACACTTGAAGTGGATCTCCAAATGTAGGAGGTGCTCGATGAATTCCATACTCTGACTTAGTTTAAATTCCTATCCATCTGCCTGGTGCATCAGATACCGGTGCACAGAACTGGAACACCCCTTGCACCAAACTCTATGTTCTCTTATTTATTTTCCTTGGTGCTTAAGGAGATAAGTCTGTGTGTGTGTGTGTGTGTGTTTGCTAAAAAAAAGAGAGAAGATGGTCATTTGAAAGTGAAGGAGGTATGGTGTGTGTGTGTGTGTGTGTGTGTGTGTGTGTGTGTGTGTGTGTGTGACTGATGCAGCATCTTTCCCTGACACAGATAAATCAATGAATGAAATAAATTTGGCACTTCCCCAGTGGAAGGAACAACCCTTCAATTTCCCTGTATAATTAACCTCCCAGGATGCCTTAGTAAGGGGCTCTCTCTTTGGCTTTGTCTGCCTTAGACATCTGAGAGCCTGGCCTACACAAACACAGAATAAGCGGCCTTGTCCTAGAGCCAGGTATCTTCAGTTGTTAACGCTGTGACCCCTGGGACCATAGCTTGGCTGCCTAGACCAGTGATGGCGAACCTTTTGAGCTCGGCGTGTCAGCATTTTGAAAAAATCTTAACTCTGGTGCCGTGTCACATATAGAAATTTTTTGATATTTGCAACCATAGTAAAACAAAGACTTATATTTTTGATATTTATTTTATATATTTAAATGCCATTTAACAAAGAAAAATCAACCAAAAAAATGAGTTCGCGTGTCACCTCTGACACGCGTGTCACAGGTTCGCCGTCACTGGCCTAGACCTCTAGTGTGACCGTGACGTTCGTGCTTGGCTACCTTTTGGCTACCTGGACCTCTGCTGATTCTTTCACCTCTACCCACACCTACGAAATTTAACCTGTTTCATGGCTTCTTTCTTTCTTCTTGAGCTCCGTGTCCTGAACCCAGCCATTCAGCCTGGGCCCCTATATCTCTTTATTTTCTTTGGGATCCTCATGCTTGGAGATCTGTTGCCTCAATTCTGCTTTTTCATTGTCTCAACACAGTGACTTCTAGTACAATGGGCTGTGTTTGGATCTCAATGTTTCTCACCCTCTCATCCTAACATTTTATTCTGCTCAGACACACTCCCCAGTGAATACCTCTTCCAAATCTCCCCTGTCCTCTGCCACTTCTGCCTCCTGGAGCCAGGACAAGCCCAAGGGCCAGCTGTCTTCCCTGAGCATATTACGTGTCAGTGAACCAAGCACTTCACTGTCATTTATTAGGTAATCCTTGCAACCTATGAGCTAAGTACTATTATTTTTTTCATTGTATAGGAGTGGAAATCAAGATGGGGTGAGGACATTTGTCTGAGGTCATAGTGATAGTAAATGCAGATGCCAAGCCCCGGAGCGGCAGATGATTGACTGCAGAGCCTGTGCCTGAACCTACTGTGTTCTCCAAGCCTCTTCCTGAAGCCAAGTCAAGCCGGGTTTTCCTCTGAACAACCTCTCATGATTGCTTTTAGAGATGAGGGAAGAGATGAAACTTACAACCTTTTTCCACTCTTGTTTGGATCAGTCTTGCTTTTCTTTAGTCCTTTTTCACCCCTTCCCTCATGCTGGCCCATGTTCCCTAGGCAGTATTCACACTCAGGCAATCTCTTTTCAAAGTTCCTTTATCTTACCATTAGACAATACTTTACAAATTCAAACCACCCATAAATACTGCAGCCAACTCTTTATTCACAGGTCTTTTAAAGGCAGACTCGTGAAAGAGGCCAGCTGAGATTCTGGGTCTGACAGTCTTATAGTCTGTGTGTGCCTGGTCTCACAGGTTTAAATAATTTTGGTTAAAGTTATGGCTGTTTATGTAACCTTTACAAATTATTCCTCAGATTCTTGAAGAGACTTCAGTCATCTCTGAACCCTTTTCCTTTCACCTATATTCTAATATCTTGGCGGAGCCCAAGACTCACATGGTGATGAATGAAATTGGGATTGGAGTTTAATAGGTGCTAAGTAAAGGCCTTTCATTTCCCTGCTGGATAAGCCCTACACCAAACCCTTTCAGTCCAAATGCCTATGTGCTGGTCTGACCAGGCAGACAAGAGCCGACTGACAGCAGAGCTTAGAAAGCTCGAGAGCTGTGCCAGGCTCCTCATTGGCTGCCAAGGCTGGTATGGAGCGCAGGGCATGAGTCTGGGCGAGTGAACTGCAATGGGGCCCAGTCAGGGAGGAGGAGGTTGCCAGGGGCAGGTGGGAGGCAAGTGGAGGAAAGCACAGGCTTAGGTCATGGTGGCCTGACCCAGCAAGAGCGCCACATGCTGCTGTGCTCAGCAGAGCAGATCCCTCACACACAGACTCTGTTTCCATTCAGTTCTTCCTTCTTTCTCATGGCTGAGTAAGATTCCGTGTGTGTGTGTGTGTGTGTGTGTGTGTGTGTGTGTGTGTGTGTATGTATACACATATTGTGAATGATGCTGCAGAACATGAAAATGCAGATACTTCTTCGAGATTCTGATCAATTTTCCTTTGGACATATATCAGAAGTGGGACTGCTGGATCATATGATAGTTCTATTTTTAATATTTTGAGGACTCTTCCTGCTATTTTCCATAACAGTTGCACCAATGGACATTTCTACTTCTACCAAGGTTCCCTTTTCTCCACATCCTCACCAACACTTGTTATCTTGTATTTTATTTGTTATAAAAAGCCACCTAACAGGTGTGGGATGTCTCAATGGGGTTTTTATTTTCATTTCCCTGATGATCAGTGATGTTTAACATCTTTTTCATATACCTGTTGAACACATGTGTATGTCTACTATTGGAAAAAATGTTTATTCAGGCCCTTTGATCATTTTTTGAGTTTGTGAGGGTTTTTTAATTTAATTGATTTATGTTTTTGCTATTGAGTTGTATGAGTTTCTTTTATACGTTGGATATTAGCCCCTTATCAGACATACAGTTTACAGATTTTTTCTCATTTTATAGGTTGTCTTTTCATTTAGTGGATTGTTTCCTTTCCTGTATGTGGCCATGCTTTTCTTTCTGGTCTGGCTTGGCTGAGCCTGATGCTGGAAAGAGAAATAAGGAACAGGTAGCCCTTTGCTATTGAAATAAGTGCTTTTTTCATCATGTCTTTGAGAGCTGTTCACCCTCTTGTGTCCTTTCTGGTCTTAGTCTGCTGGGAAGGGCTCCAGGCTCTTCAACAGCAAGCTGTGGAAAAGCTTCTCTCTAGGAATTTCTTCTTCTTAGTGATCAAAATTTCTCATGGTTCCTCAATTTCTGTGCAGACCTCTGGGATGCACAGAAAATAAGATGCAGGAACCACCCTAGATTGCTTTGCATGGTCATTGGGGAAAAAAACCCCACACGTAAACATGGGTAAACAGCAGGACTTGGCAACAAATATTCTCTTGGAGGCTTGAATGAAATGCTAACTGGGGCATCTTGTACATGCCATTCTCTCTAGAAATGCCCTTGAGTTGGAAAACTAGTCCTCACTTAAGACACTGTGCAGGAATCACCTCTGTGTGACAGCCCCATGACTACTGCATGAGGGGTTGGTTATTTATCCTTGGTGTCTCATTTCACTTCATTCAGACTTCTGAGATCGTACTTACAGCCATGTCTTAATTGATTCATGTTGGGACTGTCTCTCTAACCGGTCTGTGAGGTAGTCTAAGGCATGCTTATATCTTGTCAGCGCAGCCCCAGAATCTAGTGGGATGGGTGACAAGTGCTCAACATATGTTTCCTAGAAGATTAGGTGAGGCCATAATGACTTAACTGCTTCTTCACTGAAGACCTAGTCCAGAGGGCAGGATGGAGCCAAAATGTTGAGTTAAAATGAAACTTTTAACTATGGCCAGGCAAACTGACCTGCCTTATTTAGGCCAAGGCGAGGGAGAACATGGAAACTCCACTGGCTGAGCTGATGTGTAGCATTAGGTGGGAAATACCTCTCCAGTGGCAACCACATCTCCACCACGGCTTCTGAGATCTTACTGCTTCCACTCAAGAACTGCGGAGGTGGAGATGGCCATGGCCTCTGTAGCTAACGTTTCCTATTGAAAATTTGGGGCACATTAAGTGGCATTGGGTGCCAAGGACCAGAACCCATGATTTGAATTTCAAGAGCTATAATTTTGAACATTGTTTTCTATTTATTTATTTCTAAGTAGAGGGAGCTTAATGGAACTGAGTAAACTCCTTGAGCAAGGAGAAGCTCACTGGATGATATTTAGTGTATTTAAGTAGAATGTGCTCTATACATTTGGGTGTATGTGTATAAGAAACATAGTTCAAACCACTATTGAGGAGTATGTACTTCAGTTTTATCACCAAATATCATAAACATTGCAGTTAGAAGCCTCCACATGGCTTCCTCCCTCGTGGATCTTGGCAGTGTGTCAAGAGCAAATTCAGATAGTTTCAATTAGATTTGTCTGCATAAGACTTTTGGCATTGGTTTAGTGGTTCTCAATGGGAGAAGTGCTGCCCCCTATGGGCAGTTTGGAAAATAGTGAGGGTGTTTTGGTGTCACAGTGGCATTCAGCAGGCAGGTGCCAGGGACATTAGATGTCCCTGTAATTCAAGGTTGTCCCATAGGATGAATCCTATTGCATCCTGCTTAACTCTGGAATGTTTGCCCAAACACTCATGTGGTTAAAAAGCTCATTTACAATGATCAGACTCTAGAACCTAACTCTATCGTTAATACAAATGCTTGATAACAAAAGCATTTTTTGTATTTTTTAAAATTGATTTTTAGAGAGGAAGAGAGAGTGAGAGAAACATTGATGTGAATGCAACAATTGGCTGCCTCCTGAACTCCCCCTACTGGGGACTGAGTCCACAGCCTGGGCATATGCCCTGACTGGGAATTGAACCAGCAACCTTTTGGTGCATGGGATGACGCCTAACCAACTGAGCCACAGTGGTGACATTTTTCGTACACTTTAAATTTACTTTCCAGGAATGCAACTAACATGTTATTAAAGGAATATTGCCTTTTGATTTGTTTGTGAATTTTGCCAAGAGTTATTCCAGGTTTTGAAAAATCACACCATCAGTGGCAATGCTGTTCCCATATTTGTGTCACCCATACACGCACCTGTAAGTCTGCATTTGGTGCTCTTGTAGTCATGCTGACTCTACAAATACATACTTTGATAGCCCTGATTTCAATATGTCAGTGTAAAGAAAAATACCTGTGCTGTTCGTTGATACTTTTCTTATTTCTCTAAAATTCAAACTTATCCATGAAAAGTAAGTTCAGGCATTTGATGACTTCATATGTCCTTTAATGCAGTTATGTCAGAAATATTTACATGTAGAATTTTATTTAATTTCAATGTAAGTTATTTTCTTTTTCAAATATTATAGAGTATTAACTCTGAAAGCATGTTGGGTATGTCACACTGTGTTCGAATTTTCAGTAGAAAATAGTTGCTATAAAAATGGGACTTTGGAGAATGAGGATTGAGAATGACAGATTTAGATGAACAAAGAGCAGTTGGAACATGGGAAAGATTTAGATCGGAGTA
Organism: Myotis daubentonii; assembly: GCF_963259705.1. NCBI lineage: Eukaryota > Metazoa > Chordata > Mammalia > Chiroptera > Vespertilionidae > Myotis > Myotis daubentonii. The sequence goes on along the minus strand of NC_081857.1, from coordinate 23,987,652 downwards.
AGATGTGGCATTAAAATGGATCATTGGGACCGATTGAAAGTTCAAAATGAGAAACTTGTAGGTAGAAAATTCGAAGGAGTTGATATCTTTTATGATACTAATGTTTACTAAGCACCTACTGTGTGCCACATACATTGCTGATAAATGTGTTTTATTATGGCCTTTCATCTAGGGCATAGGTTCACTTTTATCCTTGAGACCACACAGGCCCTGGGGGCAGAGCCCAGATTAGAGCCCATATTTGTCACCCACAGGGCCTGCCCTTTTAATGATACCACATTAGTAGAGTTTAGTATGCAGAAAAGAAACTTGAAGTTGTCTTGGCATCTCCTGCTGAATGAGTTGGAGGACAGCTGACAAGCTTAGGGGTTCAGACTGCCTTGGTTTCTGTTCCTGTCTCCAGATGTGGCTATGGCCTTCAGAAAGGCTGGGCTAGGGTTTACAAGGGAAACTTTTTCTCTTTCATAAACCTGTCCCCTTTCCTAAAGACATCTTGGGTGTGGGGGAGGCACAGCCATTTTTGAAATATTTACACATGGACCACATTTCAGCAATTAAATGACATGAGTACCTTTCAGTATTTAGAATCTGGACTAAAACCTGGAGTTCTGTGTCAGAATTGACCTTAACCCAGGAAGTATATGTTTCATGATAGTTAATAGACCATCAACTAATAGCTATTATCAGTATTAAAAGTTTGTATTAGTGATAATAGACCACTCAACATTCATCCATCTTGCATGATTCCTCCCAGACGGAGTGAGTGAGCTGGGGAAGTAACTGGTTTTCTATTTATAACTAGTTATATGTGCCTTAGATTTCAATGAGGACATGAAGGATCTGAGGGTAAGGGTAGTGAAGAAAGGAGTCTGGGGATCTGTGGAGGTACCTTAGCATTGGCAGGAGCGGAGCTTGCCCCTGGCTGCTGCTATCGCTGGGGCTACGTTTCTTGAAGGCATCGGACCCTCAGTTAGGGGAGACTTTAGGAAAAGACCTAATAGAGATCTTTCTTCTAATCCAGAGAAATCACTGGGATGTCCTCCTCAGGACAAGTTTCATTTTGTAGTGTGGGGACTCAGATCATAATCGACATGCATTTATATCCTTCACCAGGACTCAGTGCATATGGCGATTAAGAGCGAAGGCTCTGGAGACAGGCAGTTCTTTTCAAGGTGGATAGGCTCAGATAAGCTGCTTGACCTCTCTGTGCCTTAGTTTTCCCATCTAAAAATGGGTCTCATAGTGCAGCTATTTCATAGGTTAGCTGTTGGATTAAATGAGATAATTTATGTACATTGTTTAGTAGATTTGCATTGATTAGCAGTTGCTACATTGAGTACATAGTATGTGTTCAATAAATGTGAGCTGCCACTGTTATACTTAACTTGAAAATGGGGATAATAGAAGTACCCACCTCGCAGGACTGTTGTGAGGACTGAATCAACTCCTGTCTATGAAGTGACTAGAACAGTGCCTGCCATATTGTAAGTAATACATGTTAGTTATTATTAGTATTGTTGTTATTACCATTTTGTGGGGATTCTAGCATAGCTTAAAAGGTAAAAGCCATTTTTGTTGAATTATTTTCATACTAGTAATATGTGTTCTGATATTTGATTTGTTAAGTACATGACAGTGGCCCCTATGGATTGGACATCTTCCTCACTATAATAACAGAGTTCAAAAGCTTCCCACATGCTACCCCTATTTCTTGTTATTTGTGCATGTTACAGTGGATTTATATTGGAATATATGGCTTTCTTTAAGGACTGAAAGTTCAGGGGTGTCTAGTGCTAAGGTACACTTGAGTCTCCGGGATATCTGCAGGAAGTGGGCACTGGCTGTGGTTTATTTAATAACTGAGAATACAGAATCTTTGAAAAGTGTTGGGTTGCAAAATTAGGGAATCTCAAATGTGACCTGGAAGGGAACTTAGAGGTCTTCTATTCTACTCTCCTTATTTTACAGATTACAGATTGCTCAGAGAAGTTCATTAACTTGTACAAGATCAGGCAGCTGTTGAATGGCAGAGCAGGGGCCTAACCACTGGCCAGTGCTTACTTTATGATCGGTTAGGGCCATTAATTGATTGGACTGGGACTAGAAGCCAGTGCTGCTCCAGACAGTCTGGTTCCATGGGGTCCCCATAGGGCTAAGGTGAGAGAGTCAGTGCAACATTTAGGCACAGAGTGGCCCCTACCCATGGCCAAGCACTGTCACACTCTGCTTTGGTCATTCCCATCCTATAGGATGCAGATAGAAGAACACCATCTTGAGAATCAAAGGACCCTGGCTCTGCCCCAGCTCCATTTCTCCCATGCCCAATGCCCAGGTTCACTAAGGTATAATTTATACACAGTAACCTTTCTGAGCTCACAGTTCTTTGAGTTTTGATAAATGTATACAATCATGCATCACCACCACAATCAGGTTAGAGACTAGTCCTGCCACCCCAACCTCCAGTTTCTGGCAAGCATTCATCTGTTCAGTCTCTGTAGGTTTTGCCTTTTCCAGAATGTCATGTAAATGGAATCATACAGGATGTGGCCTTTTGAGTCTGGCTTCTTCCACTTAGCATAATGCACTGGAGATGTGTCCTGGCTACATTCTGAGTGTCTGCAGGTGTCTCTGAGGTAACTCTGAGCCTTGGTGTCTTCATCTATAAAGTGGGCATAGCACCTGCCTTGCATTTGAGTCATTGTGTTAGGAGGGAAGAATGCACAGGAATGTGCATTAGGTCAAAGGAAATGCAAGTATTCACGTCTATTTGTCATTCTTGTTGCAAGGTTGCCTTTTGCAGACCCAGGGTAACAATGGCAATCCTAACTGAGGCAAAACTCTGCAGAGCCTTTTTTCTTCTGATGAGCAGGGCAGGATCCTTCTTACTGGTAAACTCTCCTCCAGCTCAGGCCTCCACAAGCTGATCCAGGCTGGAAATGTTACAGGAAACACCCAATAGGAATTGTCCCCAGGGGAACTCCATCTCTAGCATGTCACCTCTGCCATAAGTCCCTCGAAGGTGGGAAGCCTAGCCTGTGGATGAAATGCTTTGATCTATTTGGATGAAAGGCACTACCGTTAACACTGATAACACGTTATAATAGTAACAGTGTCATGGGAAAGAATATGATTATAATATGAACATAACAGACTCCACACAGTTCGACAAAAAGGGCCTCCCTTGGCTCAACATGCACAGGGAGGAGTGAGAACCCAGATCTGCATTTCCTTGCGAGTGCTGTGCGATTCTGAGTTACAGGACACACAAGACCAACCTATGGTCCTGAATAGTTCTGCCTGGATGTGGACCCAGAGAGGCCAGTCTCTCCTATTGCCTTCCAGTCGGATTGGCTGTGGGTGGCAGACAGCAAGACAGGTGCAGATAGCAGGGGAGAAACCTGGGCTGGGATTCAGGAGACCTGGATGCCATATGTGGCTGGCCATTCATCCTGCGACTTCACCCCTGTTTCCTCACCCATGAACAATGGGTTGTGCTAGGTCATAGCCCAGGGCATGTCAAGTGACCCCTGTAAGGGATAGAGACAGAGTCCCAGCTCAGGACACTGGAGACTGGGGAGAGGGTGGTGGGGTGGGGGCAGAAAGCAGTAGCCCGTGGAGTGAAAGCCTTCAGAGAAGCTCACTCTTTCCAGCACTAGTTGAGTACAATCCCAATAAACATATTGCTGAAATGTTTGCTTCCGGGTGTCATTTTAGACTGCAAGTAGCTAAAACGGATTTTGCTCCTATATATAGATACTGCATTTGGTTGTGTTCTGGGAGGCTTTTATTACTACGCTCCCTGGCTGGCTCCCAGCTGAGCTTTTCCCTCAAGGGATCAGGTTTTTAGAATCAGAAAGTCAGAGAGGATCCATGACCATATTCAGGGGTCTCCCCCCACCTCCCCACGCCCCGCCACGAAAGCTCTGTACTGCATGCAGGTGGACGCCAACTGAACTAGCTCCTCCCTTTGTTCAAAGACTCTTAATAGTAATGGTGACAGTGCGATTGGAAACTGACCAGCCCCACTATGGCAGCAGATGCAAGCAAAACAGCTCTGATGTCCTATCTTAAAGGAAATATATTATAAATTGGGTTGAAATGAAGTGCAGATTATCACAAACAGCTCAATCTTCAGATAAGACCCAGGACCCTCCATGGCAAAGCAAAGGAAGGGATTATTATGGTGTGTTATTTTTTTGGGGGGTGGGGGTGGGTAGGTGGGTAGGTGGGTGGGTAGATGCCTAAATTTTACTGTGAATTCTCCAAGGGAAGATACAACTGGGGACAAAAAGGTGAATGAAGGAAGGTGTGAAGGTGGCTATTGAAGGAAGAGACAGAGGCAGGAAAGGAAGAGGAAAGGGGGGTTTACTTAAAGAGACCATGCAGAGCCCTAGCAATCTGATTTTTAAAAAATGTGTTCAGTCAGTAACAGTGAGCCCCTCCAGTTGCATGTTCTTTGTTATAAAACCCAACCTCTGCCCCATCCGAAAGTGTCTCCCCTCACCTGCCTCTGGGATTTCTGGACGGTTAAGCATCATGGGTCTAAGCTGCCTTCCTGGTCTCCATATTTTAGGTGCCTCACCACCTCCTTCTCTGTTTTTCTTCCTCTCTGTCTCGTTCTTCCCTCCTCTCTCCCCTGCTCTTCTTTTTTAGTCCTTTCTCCTCTCAGACTTTTCTCTTCTCCCTTTGTCCCCTCCCCATCCCCCTTCCAATTCACCCTTTTCTTCTTCCCCCCTCCCCTCCCCCTCCCGCCTTCCCCCTTTCTCCTTCTCTTTCCTCCCTCCCTTCTCCCCTTTCCCCCTCGCCCCCTTTCTGTCCTCCTCCCCTCTCTCCTCTTTCCATTTCTCCATCTCCCCATCCCCATCCCCTCTCCTTCACCCCCTCTCTTTTTTCCTCCTTCCCCTTCCCTCCCTCTCCCTCTCGGTCCTTGTTTATCTCTAAGCTCCAATTTCTTGCCTTATAGATTTACCTGCAGAACAAGACACCGCTCCTCTTGCAAAAACTGTTTAAGAAATCCATATCCTCTCCCTTCATTCCTTGGGCATTTCAGAAATGATATTCCTCCCCCAACTACCCCGTCAAAATAGACTAAATTCAGCCAGCTCCTGCTGTGTGTCCTTAAATCCATTCCCTCTAGCTTAGCTGGTTTGAAAGCCTGTACCCTAGAAGGGGCCTCCTGCATTTGCTGGCAACCCTGCTCCAGTCTGATCGCCACAGATAGTGCTTGGGAGTGAAAAAAAGGGGGGAAAAACCCTCTCGTTGGAGATTTCAAAACAGATTCTACCAGCTTTCAAATCTGTGCACTTGCGGAGTGTCAGGGCTTAGGGGAGAGGAGTGGGGGACTGGGGTGTGGGTGTTTGTCATAAACAAATAAGCCCCAGAATTTATATATGTGTTGAATGTGCGTTTCCTTTGGCATGTTTGGTGGCTTTCTCCCTGGCATTCAGGGTGGGTGCAGTGGGAGTCTGACTCCTCTTACACTTTCAGTGGGGTCTGGGGTGTGTGTGTGTGTGTGTGTGTGTGTGTGTGTGTGTTGGAATTGGGGGGGGGGATTGCTTTGTTTTTGATCTGATCCACTTGACAGATTATCTGAGTCCAGCCCACCTTTCCGCACATGTCAAACAGATGGGATCATGTTAAAAGCCTTCAGAGAGCCCTGGCTGAGCGGTGGGTAAGGCAGGGAGGGGGAAGAGAGGAGGGGGACCGAAGAGAGAGAGGGGCACCTTCTAGTGGCTTTGTGTTTTCACACGTTGGAACTGACAGGAGCCCTGCTTCTCCGTGGGGGGCATCTTGGGGGTTATGGGACTGATGAGGGGTGGGATGGAAAGGAGGGCGAGAGGTGGGGTGTTGGTGGGCAGGGTTATGATGTCACAGCAAAAGTTACAACAGGAGGAAAACACAGAAATGGTTCAACATTTTTTTTTAAACTTTGGACTGCCAAGAGCTGAAGGAAAGTGGTGAGCAAAGGAATGAAGGAGAGAGAGAGAAAAACTAAACTGGAAGCTTGAGTTTTGTGTAGCTTCTTGAAAGCTTATGAATGGATCCTTAGCAGCTGAGAGCCAGGAGACCTATAGGGGATGCAGATCATTCCCACAGTGACAGGGGAGCAAAGCACGTGGGACTCTTCTTCCTTGCTGTGTTATCCCTCCTTCCTGAAATGAATGGTAGGAATCCTTTTTCTGAGGGTTGTGGGGGTGGCATGAGGGAGGGGAAGTTTACTTCTCTTTTTCTTACTAGAGTATCTTCTCTTCATTTAAACTAAGGTTCCTCACTTTCCTTTCTTTCATGGTTGTTTCTTCTTCTTCTTCTTCTTCTTCTTCTTCTTCTTCTTCTTCTTCTTCTTCTTCTTCTTCTTCTTCTTCTTCTTCTTCTCTCTCTCTCTCTCTCTCTCTCTCTCTCTCTCTCTCTCTCTCTCTCTCCCTCCCTCCCTCCCTCCCTCCCTCCCTCCCTCCCTCCCTCTACTTTTATGTCTCTTTCTACGTCTCCCCTCTACCCTCTTTCAAACCCCCAATCTTTATTGAGCTGCTTCAGGAAAGATATGAAGAAGTTAAGGACTGAGTCAGGAGAGTGAAGGGAGATGTGGAAATGATGAGAGGAATGACAGTCCAGGATTGAGTGATTTGTTTAGTAATGTCCACATGCCTGGATTGATATCTTCTTGGGGGACTTGCTTTGAGGCTCCAGTGGACCCAGACTAGGGAAGCAGGACATGCCCCTGATGGGTTATTTGGGGTACAGTTTTCTTAAAGCTAAGAAGTCAGTGGTTAGCATGAGTAGAGGAGTTTAGAAGACTATGAGGAGACCCAAGGCAGAAGAGGTAGCATGATCTTACTCCAAACGATGTGAGCTGTGGGTTTTCTATATGGGGCAACATAAACAGTGATTTTAGATGTGTAAGTGATTTCTCTTACTATTCAGTGAAGAACCAAATATATTTCTCTCTTACATTGTGTCCATCTGAGGTCACACCCCCTTACCTGGAGTGTGTATGCTTCCGTGCGTGTGTGTGTGTGTGTGTGTGTGTGGTGAACACTCACGTGTGTTTGGGGGGTGGTACTCCTTGAGATTAGCCTGCATCTAGGCAAACATTATTAGAGAGGTTAAAATCACACTATTTATTTCCCTATCCTATCCATTCATCTCAAATCAATTGAAAAAACAAAACAAAACACTTGCTTGGGTTTAGCTGTTCATTTTTGCAAATTAATTATTTTGAGCATCTCATTTGTTTATTTGCTCACTCAGCATATGGTGACTTTTAGTGACTTCGGAGTGAGAAACTTCAGAGAGAAAAACAAGATCCACGTAGTACACCCCCATGGCATTTCTACTTACTGCTTCTTAAAGCAGGAGAATTGATGTCCTCCTTTCTCCTAAGGTGCAAGCCCAAGTGAATTTAGGTTATTTTGTTTTAAATCCTGAGTGATTGAAATAAGAAAAAGATTCAGGAGGTTTGTGCAAAACAAAAGAAAGATGCAAGTGGCCCCTACAAGGCAGGTCTGCTCCCAACACACACGTGTGTGTGTGTGTGTGTGTGTGTGTGTGTGTGTGTGTACAGAGGGGAGTGCTCCAGCACCGTATTGATTGTTGGCTATTGATTGTGTAGGCTGCGGCTGCAGAGAGAGAAAGCCCGAGATGTTTCTTGGGGAAACCAAGAGTAGTTTCTGTCCCTTGTGCCTCGGTGAGGTGGGGAGGTTTTCAGGAGGAAGGAGGGGACAGGGAGTGGGTGGAGTAATACACCGAACTTATTAGCTTTGACATCATCATTGTCTTTAAATGAAACAACCACGAAGATAATTACAGGCAGAGAGGAAGGGAGACGGGGGAGCAGGAGGGACCGGAGTGAACAGGTCCCCTGAAGTCTATGCCCTTCTCCTTATTCTCTTGTCCATTTTCCTAGGGACTCGCGAGACTCCCAGGAGGTCAAGTCCAGGGCTCACAGACTCATAAGGTTATTAGGACATCAGACTGGCACCCCAAAGGAGAACTTTACAGAGACTTGCAACATACTAACAAGTTGGAAGGAGATTAAAAAAAAAAAGAAAAGAAAAAAGAAAACCTTCAGCACTCCACCACCCCAATCCCGGAGCTGAGGGAAGCATTCTGACCTGCAAGGCCGACTGGAGGCTGGCTGGGCTCTGGCTGAGGACACATCTGGAGAGTGCAAGTTAAGTACCAGCTTGGATCTTTGTGCACCCAGCTTCTTTTTGCCCTTTTAGATAATAAGCATCATATTCTGTGTCTCTGCAAACAAGTTCTTCTAGTCATTGGTTTGGAGACAAAGGTATTTTAGGGTGAGGACTACAGAGAGAAGGTAACTCCTGAGAAGGAGTAAGATGAAAAGGAGAGAAGGGTCTTTTTAATGACCAGGTAGCGAGGGCCCTGTGTTTGTGAGGGAGTGTGTATTTGAGAGGCTTTGGCTCCTGTCCACGTGTCCCTCCTCTAGAATCAGCGAGGGGAGGGGCTATTGAAAAGGGGGAAAAAAAGAAACCTGAGCTCTCTGGAGGAAATTCAAAGGAACCCAGAGAAATGAACTTCATCCTGCAAGGCTGAACTAGAGCAGGGAGAGAGGTGAGGGAGAGAGGTGAGGCGAGGCGTGGAGGCCACACTGGCAGGGCACCCGCAGCAGGTAGCCAGGAGAGGCACTCTTTTGGGGCTGCTTGAAAAAGTTTGGTTTGTGAACAAAACAGTTTCCCCGGTGACTGAATCCACTGCTGTGGATTGTGGTACCCAGAGATTGACTTCTGGATCTGTGTAAAGAGCTGGGCGAAGTATGATGTGCTTACAGATCCTGAGAGTAAGCCTGCTGGTTCTGGCTGGGTGGGCACTCAGCACTGCCAGCTCTGAGCCTGGCTGGACACACAAGAGATCCCTGGCTCAGAGGGGACACCTCAATGAGATGCTGTCAGAGGGAGAACGCTGTTGGCTGGGGACCAGGATTCGAAGACCCAGAGCTTCTCCCCAGCATCACCTCTTCGGGGTTTACCCCAGCAGGCCTGGCAGCTCCTTGAGGCCCTACCCTATGGGGGACCAGGGCACCCACCATGCAGGACGCAGCAAACCAGCTGCTGAGGAAATGGCTGTGAGCAGTATTCCCCCAGACCGGACTGCACATGCAGCAGTGAGGACTGGGGCTGAGCAGCTGGCAGCCCTGTGGGTAGGGGATGGTCCGATTGGACAATGGGAGCTGCTGGGAGATGATGACACTTATCTTGAGGATCGAGGATCCAAGGTGTCTCTAGGTGAGGCTGGGACTTGGGAAGGTTCAGCCACGGCTGCCACCATCATCACCACCTTCTCACGCCAGAAGGAGCCCAGACCAGAGACTCGAAGGAAGGGTCTGGCCAAGCCCAGGCGCCGCCGCCAGGTGGTGAAGGGGCTGGCAGAGGGTATGCGGGGAGACCCGGATGTCACTCCCCAGCATTTCAGACCTTGGCCTAAGCGTCCCCTTATGCACGGGGTCAGAACCAGTTCTTCAGAGGACAGCGTTCAGAATGGCAGAGGGAATCCCTACTGGGAAGCAGAGACCTCGAACCCCCACGGAGGAGGACTGCCTGTCTTGTACTTCTCAGGGAGGCGGGAGAGGCTGCTACTGCGCCCAGAAGTCCTGGCTGAGGTTCCCCGGGAGGCGTTCACAGTGGAAGCCTGGGTGAAGCCGGAGGGAGGGCAGAGCAGCCCCACCATCATCGCAGGTAACGGCCCCTCCTGGGATCCCTGGGCTCCTTGGGGTGCGGCTGGCCTCATGTTGGATGGGGTCAGACCTAAGGGTGCAGAGGGGAAGGGGGAAGAGCAGGAAAGCCAGGAAGGGTCAGCCAGGAAGAGGGGGTAGAGCCTTTCTTCCCCAGCACAGCAGGACTCCAGACCTCCTCTGTAGTAATGGCTCTAACCACAAGAGCGTCTGTCCCTGGTATTGATCTGCGGGTCTATACACGGTGCTGGCACTTAGGAGACCTCTGGCCCCCTCTCCTACTTCTTAAAGGGGACGACCTCTGGTTCTTTGTCCCTGGGGACAAGGTGTCCCCCTCCACCTCCCATAGTCCAGTGCGAGATACCCAGGCAACTTTAAACCCCCTGAGGATTCAGGGGCCTGGGCAGTGAGTCACAGTCAGGGAGCAAGGTAGCCAGGGCACAGACACTGGGTCTGGACTGGGTCTTCCTTTTCTTTGAGAAGTCCTGCAACTTTGCAGGTAGCTAGTATCTGGCTGGGTCCTGGGGTCCCCTAATAGTCATGTGTGAGCCTAGGGACATGAGGGACCACTGGAAAAGGTGGGCACAAGCCAGGACCCTGTTTTCTAGACCTGGTTATTGTGAGGGGGACCTAAAAAAAATGCACCTTGTATAATTCTATAGTTTTCGTTAGAAGCAACATTGGGAACATTACCCATATTTATTTTCCATTATACCCAGGTCCTTTTTTCCCCCACGGAAAGTCACTCAGAAGAACAAGGGAAATATTGGGATTAGGAGTAGCTATTTACCGTGCCTTATTGGTAGGGGGACAAGTTTCAAGCAAGGGATGGGGGGGGGTGGGGATGAGATCTGCTATTCTATCATTTGGCATCATCCCTTTGCATCGTCCAGAACAGAACCTCACACAAAGCTAGGCACATGTAGAGCCATTTACATCTTATTAATTTGGATCATTCACAACACCTGTGGATATTTCCACTCCTATTACATGGACAGGGAAACCAAAGCCATGTGAAGCATGCCAGAGGCAGGCTGGGAATGGAGCTTCTCAGCCCCAGTGCTTGACAGCTGTCCAGATTAAAGACTTCTCAGGTTGCTGGATGCCTGCAAATAAGTTTCAGACTAGAGGAAGAAATCTGGAAGGAGGGAGCCTCTTTCAATGGGGTGTTGCTGGAACATCCCTGCTGGACTCACTGTTTCCCCCTCTTTGGCTATGATTTCTCCGTTGGAAGCTGGGATTCCCAGACTCTAGAGTTGTGTGGTTTTGCTTTATTTTATTTTGGGGTAGGAGAGGGCATGAGGGGAGGGGAGAGAGAAGGGGCTGGGCTGTAAATAGGTGGGGGGAGAGAGAGGGGCTAAGGAAATCCTTATTCTGGGGCCAAATGGAAGAAATAACTAGATGATTATCTGACCAGAGTTGGCAGTGCCACTGTTTTTCCCAGATGACATCTTCGTGCTGCCTGATCTGGTTTCCTGGTACCCATCTGCCAGGGAAGCTGTGTGCTTGTCTTCTACACTGAGACCCGCGACTTTGCTGGTATCCCTCCTCTCGCGATAGCAACATGGGGACCTGGAATCAGTTCCCTGGCTGTGAGGGATTAGAGAAGGATCCAGCAGGAATATAGGAGGGAAGCTCTTAGAAATAATTGCTTTGGATTATTAAAACCCAAACCTGGGGAGACAGACTTTTGATGGTGGATACCTGACCCCTGTCCTGACCCTTCTGTGCCCTTCTTTCTCATGATCTGCACGGAGGAGAGTATTATCCTGATTTGATTCTGATTATAGCATTCCTTGTCACCCTTCCCCCAGCCACCCCCTGTCCATCTCCTTCCTTTTCTCACCTGTCCATCATCACCAGTGGCCCTCCACCTTGCCACAGCACACACACACAGATCCTTCTCCACTGTGCCATCTGAACTTTTTTTAACCTCCCTAAGCATGTAAAATTAGGCAGGAAATCTTTTGCAGACAGTCTAGCTTCTGGGGTTTCTTTCTCTTCAAATCATAGTGGCCCCTGTGGTGTACTGGTATTTCCCCGGAAGTCCACACCAGGAAAGTCAAGGAGAGGGAATACCCAAGTCTACCTCCTCTTCAACTTCCAACCTGTGTCTTCCTTCAGGCTTGTGCACATCAGAAAAAATTAAAGAAAACTTGGGAAAAAGTCTGGGAATGGTAAGGGCTGGGAAGGCCCTCATGCTTCAGGATTCTAGTAACCAGGCTCCTGAGGGTGTAGGTCCTTGCCTCCTCATTGTGCTTAGTTTCTTAGGCTTCACTGGGGGCCCCTGGTTGAGAACCATGCAGAGGTCAAAGGTTGTCCCTCTAATGCAGTGATTCTCAACCTATGGGTCGCGACCCCTTTGGAGGTTGAACAACCCTTTCTCAGGGTTCGCCTAAGACCATCCTGCATATCAGATATTTACATTACGATTCATAACAGTAGCAACATTACAGTTATGAAGTAGCAATGAAAATAATTTTATGGTTGGGTCAGAACATGAGGAACTGTATTTAAAGGGCCAGAAGTTTGAGAACCACTGCTCTAATGAGTAGAGCTCTCTGATTTGCACTCATTCCCTCCCATCAACAGAGCAGCCCATCTTCCCTCTCTTACCCTAGCAATGGCTTGCTAGCGGGCCACTGCTTGTTCCTGGAATGATTGGCCTCCACTTACGGAGAATGGCTACTATTGAATCGGGTTCCTGGGAGCAAAATACCATTCAACCAATGATTTTCTGCTATTCCACTGATAGCCCAAGTGCTGAAAGACTTGGCTCCCACACTTTTCCAACAGCTCTCAAACCTTAAATTCTATAGACGTAACTTAGACCTAGTTTCCTCGTTCTCAACCTACCCACCTTGGGGCATTTTCTCTTCATCAAAGACCTCAAGCAATTCAACCACAGCAGCCATTGTAGAGGGACCCCTGAGGTATGGGGCCTTGGGGAATACTTCCCACACGGGCACTAGGTGGCAGTGTTGCTTCATGCACAGGAAAGTAGGCCAGCCTCTGGAAGCCACATAGTGGGGAGCCTGTCTGGCTTCCTGAAGGGCTGTCCCTGCCCTGGCCTTTGGACTGTATTTAATCTTCCCCTTCCAAAGTGTTGCTGGTAGGCATCCTTTAGGGTCAGCTTCATCCAAGTCTTTTTTTGCAGGGCCTATGAGAAGGGGCTAAAGTGACATTTGGGGGGTTGTGACTAACTTTGCACTTATAGCAATGAGTAAAGTATATAAATGTCAAATTATTATGTTGTACACCTGAAACTAATATAATATTTTATGTCAATATAATTAAAATGAGCTTTATATTCCAGAATGAAAATTAGAAGGAAAAAAGAAAAAGGAAAAATATCAACTAGGGTTACCTACCTCCCCTCTCCCCAACTCCCACATTCTTCCAAAATAGGAAGTTGGAGTCCAGAATGGGTTGCAGAATACTGTTATTTAGGGCTGAGGACAACGTAGGCCCCATTGACTATGTGCTGAGATTCTCTCTGCCTCTGAGAGGGGAATAATGGTGCTGGGATCCCAGCAAATTGACCTTGTGAAGTTGCCCATCTCCTATAGCTCGGAAGCAGGGCAGCAAGGTCTAGGCAAGAGCTGGGGCAGCTGCTTTGGTGAAGGGTCTGGCAGGTTAGGTGTTCTTGCCACCCAAGAGTATCCTGAGGTCAGGGTCAGGAGCCCATTTGGATGGGGCATTGGAACTCAGCAGTGAACATATGCCAAATTCTGCCTCGTCCTGCTGTGAAAACTTTAAGCTCCAGCACCTACCCCTGAAATCATCCGGTTCCTTTTCCTCCCCCTCAACTTCCTTTCCTCTCCTTCAACCCCAACATACACAGAAGAAACCCTTTTAATAGGTTCCTGCTCACCTGTAATTGACTTCAAATGTTGCCTGAAGTGGCCCAGCTGAGGAGCCACCTGCACCTCCAGTCAGCAAGTCCCGGGCAGGATTGGGGTCTGAGCCCGGGTTTCTTCACTCCACAAATATTTATGATTGCCTTGCCATGCAAAGCGCTGTGGGGAATACAAAGTTGTCTAAGAAACTGTCCCTGACTTGAAGATGAGTCCTCCTCCTCCGGGAATCCAAGTTTCAGAGTATCTCCTGGTACAGAAATTGGGGTCAAGACAGCCCTGGAGTCGGATCTCAGTGCCGGGATCTTTGGCATCCCATTGAACTTTTCAGAGTCCTGGTTTCCTCAAATCAAAATATGAGATATAAGGTCTTGCAGAGAAGTTATGGTGTTTAAGTCAGCCATGTATGTAGAGTGCCTGACACCCGGCTCGAGCCTCGGTCTTTATTTATGATGTGGCATTTAGGACACAGGCCATCAGTACTAAGTGACCTTCGTATGTTTGGTTCTGGCCCACAGACCTATAACTTTTACTTAGGTGGGTTATCAGTTTCATTTCCTTAGATGTTGGTTTGCTCATCTGTCAAATACGAATGGTTATAAGTAGGATTTTTAAACAAAATGGTCTCAAGATGATTGGGAACTCGGTAGAATCAGAGGCCTGCAAGAATTCTGTTGAGCCTGGGCAGTATTCATTCTAATAACCTGGACAGTGGTACTAAAGCTTCTGTAAGGTCACAAATGCATTGGGGAATCTGATGAAAGGTGTGATCTATGCCCAGGAAAGTGTGCAGTTTCTTGCAGGTCACACAACTTTCAGAGTTCTCTGGATTTCCTGGTGGCTGGAGGCTGCTGACCTTGGGTTTGAAGCCCCTTGTTTAGGGCTTGTTGATAGCTTTTTCTGTTCTGAATGAACCTGAGCAATGAGGTTTCACAGGCTGTGGTAGCAACCACTCTTTCCAGTAAGGGCACTCTGTTCTGAGAGGAGGAGTTTTGTTCATGTGGAAGATGGAACTTTGCAGAAGACAGATTCAAAGAATTTCAAAGGAGGGCCACCTGTGCGACCCCCTTCCCCCTTTATCCAGCAAAACTCCATGGTAGCCACTGAGCCACATCCATGCCTTTCCCAGAGCTCCTCTGAAGATATGAGGGCCCACCAGTCAGCTGCCTCTTCAGACAGTGCAGCAATGATCAAACTCAGTGTTTGCCCTGGACCCAGACGTGCATCAAAGTCTTAGCAACCCTGCCATTGGAGTGGAAGAATCATGGTGTGAGAGGGCTGCTATCAGCCCTTTGGGCAGGTTCTATTTGTCCACCGTGACTAGGATGAGATCCCTGAGTTTGCTTGTGTGGACAAGGCAAATTAACTTCAGTGTACAGGAAACGTTTTTATCCAGTGGCCTTTTGGCTCTCCAGAAGAGGCAATGTTTGGTTGTAGAAGTAAAACAGCTGTCCATGTGCCCTCTCCTTGCACAGTCCACGCTGCTGCCTTATGCATGCAGCCTTCCTGGATTCCCTGTGTGAAAGAGATCTGTGCTTCCCAGCATCCAGAGTCCATCAAATGATGTCTCCGGTGTGCACATTGCTTCCTGCCTTGTTAGTTCTACATGTGACTCATTTCTATCTGTATGCATCTCATTTCTATCTGTTAAAGTGCCCTAGGAGCCATTGCATGTCTGATTCATGTTTGCCATCCAGAATACTTAGCACAGAGTTAGAGTCTTGGCTGTGTTTACAGAACAGATGAAGTAGAAACTTAGATGGCTGGATGTCCATTAGGAATGAGGAATCTTCTGACACTAGAGCTCTTTGTGGGGAACCGGGGCAGTGGGCCTTCAAATTTGGCTGTTGCCACCTGAGCAGGTGTCTCAGGGGCTTCTGAGGGAAGTGCCAGGTGCAGGGCTCTACTCCCACCTTCAGCAGGAGTATCTCCTATTTCACCTGTTGCAGGTGAAGAAGAGTTTAGTTACTTTCAAAGTTGTAGTTACTTATACTATAGAGCAGAGGTTGGTAGACTATGGCCTCAGAGCCGCATCTGGACCAAAGCTGAAGACTGTTTTTGTAAATGAAGTTTTGTTGGAACCCAGCCACACCCAAGTGTTATCTGTGGCTGCTTCCATGCTAAGTGGCTGGGTTGAGTAGTTGCAACAGAGACCGTATGGCCTGCAAAGCCTACATTATTTACTATCTAGCCCTGTTTGTCAGCTCATGCTCTGGAGCATTGCTTCTCAAACTTACATATGCATAGAGATCACCTGGGATTCTTAAATGTCGTGGCTGCCATGGGAATCCCCCTCATAGGGGATGCAATGAGATTCACAGGCCTCCAACGACGATGGGTGCTTTGCTGACCAAGGATGCAAGCACTGGGCTTGGAGGCCCCAGGTGCCTTGGGGAGGCAGGAATAAAGGCACACCAGTTCCCGAGAGAGAGTCGGAACTCCTCTGATAGCCTACTGTCTTGAGGACTCTCAGACCTTGTAGAACATTCCTCAGACTGCATGGCTTTCACTCAAACTTTCTTCCCTCTTTGCTTCTCAGGCTTACATCATGGACTGATGTCTCTCCCAGCCTTTCAGCCCCCCATAAGACAGTCTCTGATTCTGAGCTTTGGTGGTGCTCGGGCCGGCAGGATTTGGAGCCTGCTGTCTAACTCCCAAGTGTGGGATCTGGGACTCGGGGGGGCTCATTTCCAAGTGACAGCACAGAGGGGTTTCCTCTGAGCATGACTGTGTGATTGTCCTACTCATCACACTCCAACTTCAATGCCTGACACTGTGACTTCCCATTCTGTCCTTGTCCCCAGCCTTTCCTTCCTGCCTCTCTCTGTGGGGCTGGAGTGCCATTCACTGTGCACTCCTCATCCTCTGGGCTCTCGTTACAGTTCTTGAGTGGAGCACAGGAGTGACAGGGGCAGGGCTGAAAACTCAGAATCACCTTTTAAAGCCCCACTAGACCTACCTAGCTGCCTGTCCCCCTCAAGGCTTTATTCTCTCTCCCTCTGCCCCCTCCTTCCTGCTCTTGTTTATTGTTCCTCAGGGGCTGCCAATCTGAGTCATTCAGAATGTGCACAGGGAGGCCTGGCTCCTGCTGGTTCCCTTCCTATTCTGTGCCTTGGGGAGGCCAGATAAACGGGAAGAGGAGGCTGTACCTTAGTTGGGATTCTGAGCCCATATACCCTGAACATTGGTTGCCTTCAGTTCCTGATGTCATAAACAAGTCCATAATCCCATGTTTCTTCCCTTCAGTACATGGAATTAGGTTGCTCTGGGGGCCTGTCATGTCCCTTTCTGCTCACTTTATACAACTTATAATGCTAGCACCTTCCAGCAGCATAGTTCTATGTTAAGTGTGTGTCTGAAAAATAATAGCTCCCTTTGCTTCTCATGTTCACGACCTGCTCTTTGGACCTTTTCCAGAGAAATGAAGCATGGTAGTCAAACAAAAACATCCCAGTCTCTTTATGAGTCAGAAGTGCGTGGCCAAGAAGAGCAGTTCTGTCCAAATATGCAATATGGTCACTTGAACCTAGAGTCTCAGAACCTTTTGAAGTCAAAGCATTGCCATGACAACCAGTTGGGATAACAAGGCCAGTCATTATGGCTTATTTCTGAATTAGAAACCCAGTTTCCAATCAGAGGGGAAGTCACAGTGCTTAAAAGTTCATCAGCTAGTGAGTTGGCATTCAAGCAGAGACTCAGCATTTGATAACTTTTCTACACATGATTGCTGTACATTCTGGGCCTGTTAGGGACAAAGTAAAGTTGTTTGGTTCTGTTTGCTCATCCATCCATCCATCCATCCATCCATCCATCCATCCATCCATTCATCCAACATTTTTTGAGCTTCTATTAGGTGAAGTATCAGGCATTTAACCACATGTCGGAGAATCAGGAATGAGCGAGGCAGGGGCTGAAGCTGGACAGTGCTTATTGCCTACTGGACACCGACCTGGAGCTGATTACAGCCTAGCTATTGGGAAGGCTAGTGCTGCCTAGATGAGTTTGGGGATGCCTCAAGGCTAGGAAAAGATAGCTGGTGACCAGAGAGAGAGAAGGAGGCCTGGGAGGCAGCAGACTTGGGTAAAAGAGGACAGAGTTATTAGTGTCTGATGGCACAGGGACACCCACAAACCAGCAGTCCTGAGGTGGGCTCATTGGACATAGCAGTTAGGAAATTGCTGGTGACTTTAGAGAGAGCAGTTTCACTGAGAGTTTGGGGGTGTTGGGAGGGGTCTCCACATTCTAGCAAGTGGAGATATGAATGAGAGGTCAGGGAGTGAAGACGGAGTGGATCTAGTGTACTCTACACAGAAACTTGGCATGAGGAGAGCTGATAAACATCAGAAGCAGACAGAGATTCAGAGAGGTTTTGCTTTCAGCTAAGAGATGCAAATTTAAAGGCCATGTAACTAAGCACTAGTAATCTAAAGCAGAGAGAACATAAGCACACAGGAAAATAATGGAAGATGAAGTCAGTAATGTAAAGCATGCAAATGCAAGCTCATTTGTTCCAAGAAATTATTGAAGTCACTTGACAATCACTCATGTAGTACTTACTCTGTGCCAGGTGTGACTGTGGTCACTTTAAAAATACTAACTCGAGGAGGGAGATGGACAAGTTGAAGCACAGAGAGGAATAGGGCATTGCCCAAGGTCACACAGCTGGTTCGTGCAGTACCACGATTTTTTACCTGAGGGCTCTGTCCTTAGAGTACATGCTCTTATCCAGGATGTGAAGCCGTCTCTGGATTTTAGGGCAGGAGCAGTAAGGAGTGAAGGGCCCCAACCTGTCTCAACTAAACCCTTGTTTCTCAATCCCACTTATCCTGTGTCCTTGACTGCAGCAAAGGGCTCCATCTATTCAGGCAAGGGCCCACATCGCGTATACCTAGGGAAGGTTGGTCTCACCCATCTGAAGAGGAGGCCAGGCAGCCTTCGCTGCTTCTGTGCTTTCTGTGCTCTTTTCAGATTCTGCAGGTAGCACCAAGTTCTTTTGTTGGGGGAATGGAATTGTTTTAACATAAAATAGGTAGTACTTAGCTCAATTTATTTTTTAACCTACTCACGAATTCATTTCTTTAACAGATGTTTATTGAGCACAAAGTAAGTACTCAAGAACTATTTCTGAAATATACTTCAACTTTATGCAGAATAAAAATAAACACTAACCACAGCAGAGGTCTATTTTAGACATTGTTTGTGTCAGGGCACATTTATTATTTGAAATAATTGCACAATAGAATATCCTTCTAATTTGGCCCATGGCACACATCCTGAGCAGGGAGGTAATCGTGGGCATGCTTCTCTCCCAGGTTGTGGCAGTCTGACTGGGCCCTTGGACAGAGTGCAGGGTGTCATTGGACACACCTTAGTTCGGACCAGCCATGGCAGAGGAGCAGGCCCAAGGAGGTGGCTCCACCCATTCCGGTTCTTTGCCCACAGCAAGGTCTGGGAATTAGGAAAGATGTGCCATGGAAGGCAACTGCCTGTCTACCTGGCCCTGGTGCTTCTGTTACCACTCCTCCTCTAGGACCTCTCCTCCCGGCCCTGCCTCCTACTCAATTGCAGCCTTCCTTGTCCTTAGCCCACCACTGTTGGTGGTTTCTACTTCCAGTTCCATTTCCTCAGCTCAGCAGTCAGAAGACTTTTGATTGCCCGCAGGCTTCTGAGGGCTTCTCTGGATCCAATCATCTATGTATCGCCCCACACCCAGGTTGAGGCCTTAACTAGAGTGGGCATTTGGTTTGAATACATGGATGGAGAATAATCTAGCCCCTTTCTACACATAGAACTTGATCGCTTCTGACTCCCCAGAGTCAACAGCATTCCTGAGTCAGGAAAGTCTTTTTCTCCTCTCCACCTGACCTACCCGCTACCAATTTCTGGCCTCTGTACAAGCAGTCTCCTCGCCCTAAGTTGTCTACCTCAGTCTCTTTATCCATCTAAATTTTTTTTCTTAACGTAGTGGTTATGGATTCAGGATCTGGAGCCCTCTACTCCCTGTGTGGACCTGGCAAGTTGAAGTCCCCTCCTCAGTGAAGCTGGAATAAGGATCATTCTTGCCTGATAGAATTGTGACAATTAAATAAATTAATAAATGTCATGTGCTTAGAGCTATACCTGGTACCTGGTGCATGATATGTGTTCAGTCAATGTTAGATGCTATTTTCATCCTTCCATGGGGATGTGGTGGCAGAAGAAGGACCCAATGACTTGCTCTTGAGTCACTGCCAGTCAAGCAGGCCAGGGCTGTCCTGTCCCTCCTCCCCAAGGCCTCCCCTGTCCCCAGCCCACACAAAATCTCTCTTTCATGAGCTCTTACGTGTGGATATGCTTGCATAGCTATGTGATATGATTGAGCATAGAATTATTGGTAGTGAAACCTCAATGCCCTGGATTCCAATGAACCAGTATCCTCAACTTACCATAGTGTTTTAGTCATTCCACTTTTTAGGAGTTAGGCACACATAATTACATGATGAATTCAAAAGAGGGATGTAGTAGAAACAAACCCTGCCCATTGAGATGTGGGTTCAGCTCAGTCCCCTCCACGTTTTGTGGCCACTGTTGCAGGATGTGGAACAGCAAGGAGCAGCAGAAGGACAAGAACCTTGGATTCCTTCAGGGTGAGTCTAGAGATCCCAGGCACAAACTGTCAGAACAGCATGGCCTAGTGACAACCCGGCCCAGCCAGTTTCTCCTTCACAGATGGGACTGTGAGGCCCAGAGAGGGAATAGCACTTCCCAGACATCACATAGCAACAGGCTGGGATAACGTCCCGTTTTCTTGGTTTCCAATTTGGTTTTATTTCAACACTTCCAGGTTGCCTTTGATGAATTTACATCTCTTATTGGAAAGCAGCAGAAAACACTTTAGAAAGACTTTCAATAAGAAAAGGAAGCCTGGCCTCTGTTACTCAGTGGTTGAGCATCGACCTATGAACCTCTAGGCTGCTGTTCGATTCCCGTTCAGGGTATATGCCCAGGTTTTGGGCTCCATCCTCAGTAGGCAGTCAATCAGTGATTCTCTCTCATCATTGATGTTTCTATCTCTCCCTCTCTGAAATCAATAAAAATATACTTAAAAAAAGAAAAGGAAAAAAATACGACTTTAGTTCTCCTTTAATCGGAAACATCAATTAATCAGACCACCTATTTTCCTTGTTCTTTGACTTTCTCACTCAGAGATTAGTGTTAAGTGTCCTCTTTGAACACTGGGCTCTGAAGACTCACCTGGGCTCAAGTTGAGAACGGATGCCTTGTATTCTCTTTGGTTTCTTCTCAGATTTTGGAACTGATGGAAAAAAGGGACTCTGAGCCTTTAGGTTCTGATTGGCAGAGTATTTAGGTTTGTGAGGTCCTTGGGTATCACTTGCTTCCTAGAAAGCAGTCAGGATCTCCTTGGGTTACTTGTGACCACATAGTAGAGGCCAAAATGTTCAGATATTGCTAAGTAAACACAGGCAGTGCATACTTACTGTGTGAATAGGAGACACATTGCACGAATCCGAACACTGTGAAAGTCATACAATATTTCACTTTAAGAAAACCTGATAGGCAAGCATCTGACCTTAGCTGAGTGACCAGTTGGGAGGTTATTTTCATTGTGAGAGGATCTTGTTCACACTGCCTTTAAACATGATTCCAGCGATACCTCCACATCATGAAGTGTACAGTGGACACTATTTAAACATGTCTTGTTAGGGCAGCATTGATTCTGTGAACTGTACCTGGTCAAAGAAGTGCCAAAGAAAACTTCTGAGAGGGATCTCAAAATTATTTATTTGGCAGAGGAAAGGAAAAAACAGGAAATTGGTGTTGGTGTTGCTTAGCTGGAACTATACAAGCCAGTTCTCAGAGGGGACCTTGCTAGAGGTGAGTGAGGTTGTGGAGGAGGGTTTGGCATCCTGCTCTGGGTGTCTCCTGGGACCAGCCTGTGTCTTATCAAGGTTACAGAATTCAAAGTACTCCAGGCTCCCTAAAGTGTGGGGTTTCATACCGCTCTCTTAGCTGCTGCACAACCTACCTTCTGCATTTGGGGTTTATAGTCTTTCTGTTGTGTTGCTGGAGTAAGGGCATGCTTTCCCATTTCTGTTAAGGAGGGAGATCAAGTGGATAGAGAAGCCTGCAGGCAGCTCAGCTCAGTTCTAGCCCACACCTTTCACATTCCAGATGCTCCTTCTGTGAAACCATAGTCGTTTAGTCATTGTGCCTTGATGGGTTGTTCATGGACTTCCATAGTTACAGGACCCACAAAGCTTGTTGAATGCTCAGGGAATTTCATACTGCTCTCTAAGGTTATTAAAAATGGTTGAAATGACATTAAAAAAAATCCACATGTTTAAAATTTCCTTCCTTCCTTCCTTCCTTCCTTCCTTCCTTCCTTCCTTCCTTCCTTCCTTCCTTCCTTCCTTCCTTCCCTCCTTCCCTCCCTCCCTCCCTCCCTCCCTCCCTCCCTCCCTCCCTCCCTCCCTCCCTCCCTCCCTCCCTTCTCTTCTTCCCTCCCTTTTCTTCCTTCCTCCCTTCCTCTCTTTTCCTCCTTCTCTGCCTCTTCCCTTTCTTCCTCCCTCCCTCCCTGGAATGGATCACAAAGTACAACTCTAAGGGAAATTGCCCAGGACTGGGGGGAGGAGGCAGAAGATTGATAACTGTTCTTGATTCTTAGATCCTTAGTAGGAAGAAGTGGAAAGCCAGCATGTTCCTATAGGGGGTGCTGTGGTCAGTAGCTGTCTTGACAGTGGGGAGTGAATGGTGTAGGAGGGGCATGCGGAGGCAGTTGCTTTTCATTAGACAAGGGTTCTTCTTTGTTAGAGGAATGGAGTTTTTAGAGGATCATTGTCAATTGGGAGGATGCTCTTGGCAGCTCTAACAGCCTCTTGTGGATTTAATTCATTGGTGAATTACCAGTCCTATCATGCACAAGACATTGGCCTTGATACAGAGAGTCAGGGGAAGTGTAAGACTGGCTTACCTGTTCTCAAGGAGTTTATAATACACTTGAAGAGATAAGGTCTATATATGTTAAAATGATGATACTATTAGCAATGAATAATAATATTGAGTGCTTATATGTGCTGTGCTAAGCACTCTTTTTATTCTTTTACCTGTGGGAATTAATTTAATCTTCTCCAAACCCTATAAATTAGGTACTATTGCCTCCATGTTATGGATGAGGAAAATAAGATATGGAGAATTAATTGCTCAATGTTGCTCAAGATTATAGAGTTATCAAATTTGGTTGACCTAATGGATCTTATTCCACAGCCCGCTCAATAAGCTAGGATAGTATGAACCACCGTTTTGATTCTCTGTTGGCTTCTGGGCTGGCTCTACTTGGCAATTTGTAGGTCTGGATCCCAGTCTTGGAGAGTCTGGGAACAAGGCGGGATTGTCCTGGCAGATCCTCCTGAGCCCCCTGAAGGCATTGTCCAGGCTCTCTAAGGCACACTAGCATTCCAGGTGGGCTGTGCAGGTTGTTCTTTTCTGACCCTTTTGGATTACTTTCTCAGGCCATGGGTGACCAATGCCTCAAGTCATGTTGCTTTTAGCTGCAGCGATCAAGGAAGCTTCCTTAGGAAGGAGGCTCCCGTTGCCCCGACTTATTCTAGGTCCGTGGCAATGCTTAGAACTCACCATTCTGAGTTTCCCTGCTCTTTCAGGCCCTCTCCCACCCCTACCACCCCACCTCAGTGCCTCTCAGCCTCAGCACAGTGGCCTTCGGAAAGCCATGGAAATCCCCATGCTGATTACTGTCACTGGCGTGTGATGAGAGCATGACAAGGAAAGGCGTGCACTGTGAGGAGAGGTTGAAAAATGTGCTGGGAAGATGTAAGTGAGGCATTCCCAGGAGCTTTGCCCCCCTCTGTGCTCTAATTTGTAAAAGCTTGGGCTCCCAGATGAAAGGCTGAGCCTAATCCTGTCTTGAAGGAGAGTTATCTAGAACAGCTGAAAACACCTCCCTGGCCTTCTTTGTTCACTCTCTCCCACTCTTCCTGCTGACACAGCCCTGCTCACGACCAGATCCTGGTCTTTGATGGATGGCCCAGCTCCTCCTCCTCGGTCCTTTTGTTCCCCTGCCTGGTGTTCTCTCTCGGGGGTGGAGTGTTGGGTAAGTAGTTCTGCAGAAGGCAGCAGACCCACGTGTGGTGTGAGGAGGCCATAGGCATAATATCCTGGGGAAAAGACCGTGCCTTGTAGCAGGTTGATTTATGCCCATGACCTAACCTGGCCCTGTTTTTAGCTCATTTTTCTCCTAAAAACAAACTTGCACCACGCAGCATGTTTTTTTAGTTACCAGAGCTGATGATAACTGTGCGTGACTCCTCTGTTTTGTTGAAGAGAATTTCACCTTCCTGGGAGCTGATGGGCCTTCTTGGAGAAGCAGGACTCTCACTCCCAATGTGAATGCTCCCAGAGGATTAGAGAGCTCAGCCGGTGGACTCTCCTGGACGTGAGGTTCCACGGCTGTGTCTGTTTCAAGGGCAGCATTTCTGTCTTGACCATGGCTTTCCCTTCTGCTACCTCAGCCTGTTGTTAAACAATCTCTTCTGTGAGACACTGCCATGGGTGGGTGTTCCCTCCAAAATGGCGCTTTGCCCAAGGAAAGCCCTCAGCAAGTTTTGCCACGTGTGCTCTAGTCCAAGTGTGTGGGATCCAGAAGGAAGCAGCTTATTATGTGACAGATGGGAAAAGCACATCTTACATCGAGGAAAGTCCAAGCACCTGCAGCTGCACAGTGAAGAGAATGCTTGCTCCCGCTGCATTATCCCTGTAGACCAGATGCAATTGCAGGGTTATTGGGGTTCCCATAAGACCAGAGGGAGATGCTCCTCTGGGAGTCATTTTGATGTCAGGAGCAGAGTGGGTGTAATGCAGGAGCTAAAACCAATTCCTTCCTTGAATGTGTGCAAAATTCACAGCTGCCTAAGGCAGGCTCTTGTCACCAAGAAACTCTAGTCGCTTGGCCAAACAGAAATAGCAGCTGCACTGTGAGGCTCAGCAAGCTGCAAAGTCCACTTTGACAAGGGCAGTCAAGGAAGCCTTCAAGGGCAAGGTGAAACTTCAGCTAACCTTTGAAGGTCATACATGGATGGGGAGGTATTTTAGACAAAGGGAGCACTATGATACCTTTTACAGGGCTGAGACTGTACTTGGGGTGTTGCTATCAGGAAGTGATGTGTTGACCACAGAGCGGGGTTTTAATTGGGGAGGAGGTCATCTCCCTGAATCTTTCATAGCATTGGGCCTACATAGCCTCTCAGACAGGGACATTTTATGTTTTTTTCTATTTATTTCATAACTCTGAAATAAGTTCACATAATGTTCCTGAGACATGGATACTCCTCTGCTTTAAAGAAGAAAGAGTACAAGGTGGCTCTTTCCCCCCCTTTTGTTAATTCCATAAAATTATAATGCCAAGGACAGGTTGCTTCCTGACAGTTCTCAGAAGATTCTTCTCTCTCTCTCACTTTATATTGACTTACATAACTGCTGGAGTGAACACATTTTTCTCCTCATTATGATGCCAGGAGCACTGCTAAAACTGAATTCCCTCTATGGGGCCTTGTGGCCAGGGGACTCTATTCTGTCACAACCAATTGACAGAAGATTCCAGTTGGGAGGAGGGAAGGTGTCTGGTGGAGAAGGAGTGATCAATCAGAGCAGTTGGATTGGATCTGTTGAGAGGTGGGTGGGAGCAGCTCTGGTCTGGACCATTTCATTTCCCTTTTTATTACATCCTCCTCTAACATGAAGTCCTACTCTTCTAGTTACAATCCCAGTAAGAAAACAATAACTGGAGATGGAAGCCACTGGCTTGGAAGGGTTTTCAGTTGAGTACTCCTCACTTTAGCTTCCCTCCCACCTTCGGCCATGGCCCTAGCTTTGGGATAAGAGACTCCCCCTTCCCCTTAGGGTCCTGGAATTGATTACCGAGTGTATGTGTCACAGGAAACCCTCCAGGACCACCCAGAAATTTTATCCACTCCTCAGGTGGCAGCCTGTCCATTTAGGTGCTGGCCAACATGGACATATTTGCTGCTGTGCTAGCCAGTCTGTTATCCCAAACCATTTCCAGGTGTGGATGTTAGCTATACACTATTTCCAAAGTCAGATCCCAGTCACCTTCAATTTGGTTAATGCCACAGTCAGCAGCCCTTACTGTTCTTGCTTCAAAACAACTACTAACAAGGTATGTTTTGGTATTTGAGGTATTTCTGTGGAGTGGAAAGAGCACACCTAATTTTGATCCCCGTTTCTGGCCCTTCGCAGATGAAATACTCTGGACAAATTGCTTCACGTATGTGATCCTCAGTGCTTTGGATTGAGGATATACTATTCAGCTGATACATTCGTGGGAGGATTTCATAGGGAGACACCTATCCAGCATAGAAGACATTTAATAAAAAGTGGTTTAAGTCTCTTCATTTCTTTGCATGAGCAGCCTACCTCGTGAGTGCAAAGAAAGAACCCACGAAATACAAACAAGCAGGGTCTCTCTTCCCCAGGGGCCATATTGAAATATTTCCCCATCAAACAGTTTGTAACACTCTAGCTATCATGTTTACCATTAATAGGATTTTTCATAATCACGCAGGGAGACTGTAGCCCAATTTGAGAGAAGGTTTTTCTCCTTGAGGGACATAAACTCTATTAATTCCAAATGCTGGCAATTCATAATAGTAGAGAACTGCATCCAAATGACTTTTCCCGAAGACCCACATGAGTATAGAGCTCTGTAAAACTAAACCGGGTCTCCAACTATGAGTATTGGAGTTGAGCTCAGGAATAAAATGAACAAGATATTCTTCCTCCATTTATATTCCTTTCTCTCCAAACTTAGATTATATACAAGAGAAGGTGTTACAACAATTTTAAATTTAGTAAACATCAATACATAATGGAAGCCAGTTTCAAGCAAGAGGGAAAAAAAATGACTCTTGAAGTTTTAATATGACATGGTCCAAATGTTTGGCTTTGGTACCACTACCATTTTTCCAGTTACATCATTTGATCTCATTTTTTTCTAACCCATGGGCTATCACAGTTCAGTTTGGTGTTGAGTGATTTCATAAATCATATTGATGATCTGGTCCCTCTGTTCCACCCAAGAATGTGGCTCACATGTATATCCAAAGTGATAAAATCTCAATGTTGCATAAGCTGACTTTGACCACATACAGTGTGTTGGCATAGGCTGCACTGGTTTTGTCAGCTTTACTCTGCTAGACTGAAAAGGAGAAGTCTCCTCAAGGTGGGTGTTTGGTACTTTTTCTTTTGAATCAAAGGCTATATTGCTCCTGCTTGATGGAGTTAAGAGAGCAGGACTAGGGACCCTGCTGACAGTTTGTGGATGAGCATGTAGGCTGCTCTGTGGTCCCAGTTTGCAGATGAAGGATGCTGACAGGCAAGTCTTGGAGGAACAGGTTTTTGTTCTCAGGCATAGTTGGTCACTGGGCACTTAGGAAGACATTTGAAGGCTCAAAATCCACTTTTTAAAAAAGACTTTATTTGCCCTAACCGGTTTGGCTCAGTGGATAGAGCCTCGGCCTGTGGACTGAAATGTCCCAGGTTCAATTCCGGTCAAGGGCATGTACCTTGGTTGCGGGCACATCCCCAGTAGGAGGTGTGCAGGAGGCAGCTGATCAATGTTTCTCTCTCATCGATGTTTTTAACTCTCTATCCCTCTCCCTTCCTCTCTGTAAAAAATCAATAAAATATATATATTTTTAAAAAAGATTTTATTTTACAGCAGCTTTAGCTATACACTAAAATTGAGAGGAAGATACAGAAAGTTTTAAATACTCCCTGCCCCCACACATGCATAGCCCCCTCCCCCCCAATCAAGATCACTCACCAGAATGGTAATTTATTTTTAAACCAAGATTAAACATACATTGACACATCATAATCATCCAAAGTTCATAGTTTACTTGAGGGCCCACAGTTGTTGTACGTTCTGTGTGTTTGGACAAAAGTATGATGACATATATCCATTATTACAATATCATACAGATTATTTTCACTGCTCTAAAAATGCTGTGCTCTGCCTATTCATTTCTCTCCCAAACCCTTGGCAATCACTGCTCTTTTTAATGTCTTCATACTTTTGCCTTTTCCAGAATTCTAATTAGTTGGAATTATATAGTATGTAGTCTTCTCAGATTGGTTTCTTTCATTTAATGATGTGCATTGATGTTTCTTCCATGTCTTTTCGTGGCTTGATAGCTCTTTCTTTTTTTGGCACTGAATAATAGTCCATTGGCTGGATGTACCACAGCTAATTTATTCATTCGCTTAAGGACATCTTGGTTACTTTCAAGATTTGGCAATTGTGGATAAGCTGCTGCAAACATGTGTGCAGGTTATTGCGAAGACAGAGTTTTCAACTCCTTTGGGTAAATACTAAGGAGTGTGATTGCTGGATCATATAGTAAGAGTATGTTTAGTTTTAAAATAAACTACCAAACTGTCTTCGAAAGTGGCCGAACCATTTTGCATTCCCACCTGCAGTGAAAGAGAGTTCCTGTGTTCCACGTCCTCACCAGCATTTGGTGGTGTTAGTGTTCTGGCTTTTGGCCATTCTCATGGGTGTGTAGTAGTATCTCGTTGTTTTAATTTGTATTTCCCTGATGACATATGATGAGGAGCATCTTTTTATAAACCGATTTGCCATCTGTATATCTTTGGTGAAGTATCTGTTATAGCCTTTGGCCCATTTAAAATTTTTTTTGTATTCTTACTGTTAAGTTTTAAGAGTTTTCTATGTATATTTTGGATAACAGTCCTCTATCAGATGTATCTTTTACAAGTATTTTCTCCCAGTCTGTGGCTTATCTTCTAGTACTCTTGATATTGTCTTTAGCATTGTTTTTAATTTTAATGAAGTCCAGTTTGTAGGTGATTTCTTTTATGGGTTGTGTCTTGGTGTTGTTTCTAAACAGGAATCACCACATCCAAGGTCATCTAGGTTTTCTCCTATGTTGTCTTCTAGCAGTTTTGTAGTTTTTCATTTCACATTTAAGTCAATGATCCATTTCGATTTAATGTTGGTAAAAGATACAAGATCTGTGTCTAGATTCTTTTTTTTTTTTTTTTGTCATGTGAATATACAGTTGTTCCAGCATCATTTGTTGAAGAGATTGCCTTTGCCCTTTCGTATTGCTTTTACTCCTGGTCCAAGATCAGTTGACTGTATTTATGAGGGTCTATTTCTGGGCTCTCTATTCTGTTTCATTGATCCATTTGTCGATTTTTTCACTGGTACTATACTGTCTTGATTACTGTTGCTTTGTAGGAAGTCTTGAAGTCACATTTATCTCTTTTAAATTATACATAATCTGAATTTAAATTATACATAAACTTTCCTGGGTTCAGAATCACAACACCTTGGTTCTCTCTGCACCCAGCCTGACGCCAGACCTCAGAGGTCCTCAAACTTTTTAAACAGGGGGCCAGTTCACTGTCCCTCAGACATTCCACACATGCGCACTGCGGGCCCGGGACGAGTCGGTTGCTAAGCAGGACAGGCAGCAGCGGCAAAAACACCCGGCGGGCCGGATAAATGTTTTCGGCGGGCCGCATGTGGCCCGCGGGCCGTAGTTTGAGGACCCCTGTCTCAGAGCCTTGGTATCTTCATCTATATAATGATGCTGGTGATGATAATCTTGCCTAGCTCAGCAAAGCAGCCCTGTGTCCTTTAATAGTTAGAGGGAGAAGGAGACAGTGGCCTCCTGCATCTGCTTTCCTTGCTAGTGTTGATAGCGGTGCGATTGGCTCAGATTGGCTCACCAGGGCCAATGATGCACATCTTCCAAACCCCATGTTTAGTGACATAATATTGGTAACTGAAAATTGACCATTGGGGGAATATTTATACTATAGAAATTGGCAAATGCTGCAAATCAGGACTAGTTGTTTTTTCTTCTTCTTCAGAGGGCCAGTTATTAAATATAAAAATCAGTGAAACACGTTTTATATCTAACTTGATTTTCCCTTTGATATCTCATTCTCAAAGGCCTTCTACGCATCATAGTTAGTTTTTGTCAATCACTTATTGTCAGGAACTAGGCAGAGATCTTCCACATGTGTTCCTTTATTTAATTCTCACAGCAGCCTTATGAGGAGTCTGTGATCTCAGCTTATGTTTGAAGGATGCTGAAGAGCAGACCAGTGATGGACAAATTTTATTTTACAGGTACAGTTTGCAAGTGAGTAAACTGAGACTCAGAAAGATGATACAATTTTTCTGAGGTCACCTGGTATGTAAGTGGTAGACTAGGGACCGGAGATTGTGGCTGAGTCCTGTTTGTAACCACCATGCACTATGTTCTTCTCACCATAGAAAACTTTCCTGGCCTCATGACACCTTGGTTCTCTCTGCACCCAGCATGACACCAGACCTCTCAGAGCCTTGGTATTATCTTCATTTATATCATGATGCTGGTGATGATAATCTTGCCTAGCTCACAGGATAGCTTCACTGCTTAAATGATAGTTCATATAAGATTGCTTTGGAAAGCTCAAATGGGAGATATCATTACATGCTGAGAAGTGAAGGGAAAATATTTATAAAAAGAACACCATGTGTCCCAGTTTAGAAGATTCAGCTGAAGTGGGCATTTCATATAAATGCAGGTTCTAAGGAATTGTAGAGTGAATGTTTCTGGGTAAACTGGCAGAACCTTTGATCTGGGATTATCTAAACGTATCTCTTGGAGTCCTTTGGGTTTAGGTCTTTCTAACCTTCCCACATAGTCTGACAGGTAATCAAGGTAGCCCTAGTCTAATGGGCAGATTTTGGGGTGGATTTCTTCTAGGAATAAAATTATTAACAGGATGGATAAGTGCCTGCAAGTTGACATTTATGTAACATTAGGGAGAGTTTCTCCTGCATTATGTCTATATTTTAATAAAGAGGTTCATAACCACTTTTACTTGTAACAGTCAGCATATTTTATTGTAGTTATTTATTAACCCCTAGAGTGCCGGGGGCACGATCGCGCTCCTCCTGTCTTTCGCCAAAAGTGCCAGAAGCGCTATCAAAGCTTCGAAATGGCGTCCAGTTCTAAGTCTGCTTTTATTAGTGATGATGACATTGCTAAATATGTCAATGTAGTAAAGGTTTCCTTAAATTTTTGAATATGTAACCTCATTTACTTGCGATTCATAATTTTTTTCCTAAACTGCTGTAAAATCAGCAAAAATGCCTTGGCAATTTTAGCATAGTTCCTAGGATATTGGTTGGCACTCAAAAGGTTAAGCTTCATATTCTACCTATACTGAACTCTCCATGATGTCAAACAAACATTCAATCAAATCTCTGGCTCCAAGAACTGAGGTTGGCAGCTGGTATTGCTTCATGACTATCTACTTAACAAGTGCAGGGGTCCTTTTGTGGTGTTCATTTACTTCTTGTGCCACAGTTGTCCATCTGCAAAGTTCCTGAGATGTCTTCATTGCAGTTGGACCCAGTGCTCAGGGCAAGGCCAACAACCATGGGATGTTTCCTGCGACAGTTACTTTGCATACTCTCAGGATGCCAGAGGTATTTGACAGCAATAGAAAAACCTCCATGTATTACATAAATTATATAGTCCAACCCCCTTAATATGTTATGCAAGACCTACCTTGACCTGTATTGTCCCAGGTACCTTTATTCCTACTGTCCCTCCTGTGTGGAATATCTTCTGTAATTCTTTTGCCTGGCCAACTCTTATGCACTCCTCAAGAGTGTGTTTGGATCTTATCCCCACAGGAAACCCTCTCTGATCTGTGGGTTGAGATCTGTGGTTTTCATGCATCTATGTGTCCCTTGATCAGAGTTCTGATGTTATATTGAAGTAATCTTCTGTGTTTCTCACTTCTCCTTGAGAGACTTCTCACGAGCAAAGACTACCTTTTCTTTCAAAGCTGAGAAAAGTGTCTCTGTCTGGCTGTTCGGTAAATGTGTGATGAACTGAAATTACTAATTCCAGGAGGAGCATGACAGTGAGATGAAATGTGGACCCTCTGTGATTTAGTAGAGTGATAGCCCTTTAGTAGAGGGACCAAGCATGATTCTCTTCCCACCAGTGAGGAGTGGATCTCGGAACTTTCAGGTTATAGATTTAATGTTGGGGCTAAACCTGTTTGTCTGAGGGAGAAGAGAATCAAACGATTCTCCATTCATATCCTCCAGATTAGAGAACTGGATTTATGTATTAGAAGAGATTGCTGGGTTCATGACCAAAGATGAAAACATTTAAGGCCTCCAAACTGCCTTCATGTATCTGAACTTCCTACTCTTGCCTGCTGCCAGGTTATCTACAGGTGTTCCTTTGTTTATGCAGTTGAACTTAATAGCCTTGTGCCTACATTGAGCAAGGTGGTAAGGTAGTCTGTGGTGAGGATCTTCATCTATCCAGGCAAGTTCTGCTCTGTAGTATGGTGGGCACCATTGGTTCTAGAACAGTCATTCTTATTATTGACTTGACTTAAGTTTTCAGGCAAGGATCATGGAGCAATTCTATTTTTTCCTACTTTGGGGAGCAACTGTTCTTTGCAGGTGGGTATCCTTGCCCTTAGACACTAGAGGGAATAGCAGGCTGGGAATGACATCTAGGATGTTACAGTCTTCTCTGATGTGACTCCCTTACCCACCAACTCCTTGTTTTCTTCAGGAAAATCATTTCAATATTCAGTAGAAAAAAATGACTTTTTGAGGGGGTAGGAGATTACTGACTTTTGTAAAAACTGTGACTGTCCTCATGGCTTTGAGGAAAAGGAAGGGGACAAGGATCAGGGAGAGAAGGCATGGACTCAAAGTCAGCATAAGGAACATCTGTGACGAAGTTCTAGAGATGGTTGTCTCTTGCATTAGACATCCCCTTTCCAACTTTTGATTTGGTTGTTTTAAAATACCAAAATGAGTTAAATGTGATGGAATCTGAAATCAGATTCCTTTTAGGGACAGAGGTTACCAGAACGGCTTGATATGGTATACTGTGCAGGCATCTCAGGTGGGAATCTGTATCACTTAATTTTTTCCCCATTAAAAACCTACATTCTTGGGTAGTGAGCACATAGTACAATATTCAGATCTTATAACATAGAAACTTTCACATGAAGCCTATATGTTCATGTTGACCAATGTCACCCCAATAAATTTAATTTAAAAAACCATACATTCTTGCTATTCACATGGGTTTTCTTCTCCCTTTCTCCATCCCCCTTTGTATCTGGTATTTCTCCCCTCGATTCTTCCTTCTTTCCCAGGTGTGTTTGATAACTGCTCCCACACTGTCAGTGACAAGGGCTGGTCCCTGGGGATCCACTCAGGGAAGGACACAGGAAGGCGAGATGCTCGCTTCTTCTTTTCTCTTCGCACCGACCGCGTGAAGAAGGCCACCATTATGACTGGCCACAGTCGCTACCAACCAGGCACATGGACACACGTGGCAGCTACTTATGATGGACTGCGTATGGCCCTGTATGTGGATGGCACTCAGGTGGCTAGTAGTCTAGATCAGTCTGGTCCCCTGAACAGCCCCTTCATGGCATCATGCCGTTCTTTGCTTCTGGGGGGTGATAGCTCTGAGAATGGGCATTCTTTCCGTGGACACCTGGGCACACTGGTCCTCTGGTCAACGGCCCTTTCACAGAGCCACCTCCAGCACAGTCCTCAGCATCCACGTGAGGTAGAAGAGTTGACCACCTTGATACTGACAGCCAGCTTTGAGCCTTTGGAACACCAATGGGCCCCGTTTAGAGATGACAAGTACCCACGGCTTGAGGTTCTCCAGGGCTATGAACCAGAGCCGGAGATTATGTCACCTTTGCAGCCCCCACTTTGTGGACAGACAGCATGTGACAATGTAGAACTGATCTCCCACTACAATAGACACTGGCCTCTTCGGGGAGAGAAGGTGATCCGCTACCAGGTGGTGAACATCTGCGACGATGAGGGGCTGAACCCCACAGTGACTGATGAGCAGATCAGCCGGCAGCACAAGGTGCTCAATGAAGCCTTTGGCCGCTACAACATCACCTGGCAGCTGAGCGTCTACCAGGTCCACAACTCCACCCTGCGCCACCGTGCTGTGCTCATCAACTGTGAGCCCAGCAAGATCGGCAACGACCACTGTGACCCAGAATGTGAGCACCCACTCACGGGTTATGATGGCGGTGACTGCCGCCTACAGGGCCGGTGCTACTCCTGGAACCGCAGGGATGGGCTCTGCCACGTGGAGTGCAACAACATGCTGAATGACTTTGATGACGGGGACTGCTGTGACCCGGAGGTGGCCGACGTACAGAAGACCTGCTTCGATCCTGACTCACCCAAGAGGTAAGGGACCAGGGCTTGGGGAGTCCTGTTTGCAGTGTACATTTCTAGCATCATTTTATCCTTTTTACTTCTGGAGACAAAAGAGGGTTCACACAGCCCCCAAATAAAACATGCATCCACCCACCAGAAACTATTGTGCTTTCATAAAGTACTGGGTATTGTGTTAATTAATTAGGGGCACAGAGATGACTTGGACCAGGGACAGCCCTCAGAGGACTCACTGTCCAGGGAGCAGTCAGCTGTGTACGTGCTATGAAGTGGGCCTGAGGCAACTGAACAACATAGTCTGTGAAGGGGAATAACAAGATCTGATTTACCTTTTACAAAGGATCCTTCTGGATGCTGTGTGGAGAACATGGGAAAGCCAGGGGACCTTCACAAAAAGCAGACAAGGGAGACAGAAGCCATTTAGCACCTGTTAGACATGATCACAGGTTTGATCCTGACTCACCCAAGAGGTAAGGGACCAGGGAATGTATTGTGTTCACAAAGCAGGTGAACTCGATCCTGTTATCCCCCTTCACAGACTATGTTGTTCAGTTGCCTCAGGCCCACTTCATAGCACGTACACAGCTGACTGCTCCCTAGACAGTGAGTCCTCTGAGGGCTGTCCCTGGTCCAAGTCATCTCTGTGCCTCTAATTACTTAACTCTTCTGTAATCAGCTAAGTTACACAAACCCTCGAAAGAGGCCTCTTATCCTTGGTCTTTGCTGCAGGCTGAGCAGTTCACCTGCTTTGTGAACACAATACATTCTACGCCTAACCCCAAGTCTCCTTTAGGACTGGAAGCTTCCTATTTTGCCCCATTAAATTCCATTCTCCACACAGCATCCAGAAGTAAAAGGTGAATCAGATCCTGTTATTCCCCTTCTTACATCCCCCCTTGCCCCCAACTGCACCTTGAATAGAATGCAGACTCCCTGCCTGGCTCACAGGTAGCTGCAGGTAGCCCCAGCCTACCCTCCAGCTTCCTCCCTCAGCATCTGCCCCACCAACACTGCACAGCCTGCTTGACCTCTCCTGTCTTGATGTTCTTGCCTCAGGGCTTTGCCTAAGCTGTCCTTGGAATCCTCTTTTCCTTTATGTCCCATTGGTGGGTTTTCTCTTGTCATTCCAACATCTCCTTAAATGTTACTTCCTGGAGCAGCCTTTCCTGATCCTCCAATTTAAATCAGCTGATCAGTCACTATTACATCAACTAATTTTTATTCTCTTTATTACACTTATCATTTCTGATGTTTTTCTTGTGCATTCATTTATTTATCTTTCTTCAACTCCATGAAATCAGGGCCCTTATTAACCAGGTTGTGCCCAGTGCCTAGAACAGTAGCTGACACCTGGTTGTTTGTCATGTTGTAATGAATGAATGGATCTGATGTGTCTTTCCTTGTGAAACAGAAGCAAATAAGAGGATTTCCATTTGATGGTCCATGCAAGTCCTGGGGAGAGTTAGAGGAAAATAAAGGAGAGAGGTGGGTGGTAAACTTGGTAATCTGCATGTGGGCAAGGCTTCCCCATTGTGACTGGTACCTCTGTACAAATTTTAAAAAGGCTCACACGTGATCTGTAGAGTTGGTGGGAGGTGGGAGGATTGGAAATCAGCTCCCACTGGATACCTGGATGGCTGCCTTTGGGTTTGTTGGTCACAGTTTGTATAGTCATTCGTGGTGCCGCTGTATGTGGGCAGTCAGTTAGCACCAGTTCATAGGTTGGCCTATAGTTTAGGCATGTGATGTCAGGAATTGAGTGTAAGATTTGGAATCAGGCTACACAGTGGAATTCAAGAGTCCTTATTAATTAACTAGAGGCCCGATGTACGAAACTCATGCAAGAGTAGGCCTTCCTTCCCCCAGCTGCTGGCACTGGCTTCCCTCTGGCACCTGGGACCCGTGCTTCCCTCCAGCCGCTGGCAGGCACCCGGAACCCAAAGCTTCCCTTGCAGCCCCTCTTTGTCTGGAAGGTCCTCCGGAAGGATGTCTGGTTTAATTAGCATATTACGCTTTTATTAATATAGATTAGCTGTGTAAATTGTACAAG
Source organism: Myotis daubentonii (assembly GCF_963259705.1). Lineage (NCBI taxonomy): Eukaryota > Metazoa > Chordata > Mammalia > Chiroptera > Vespertilionidae > Myotis > Myotis daubentonii. The sequence goes on along the minus strand of NC_081857.1, from coordinate 23,951,743 downwards.
TTTATAAAAAGGGGGTGATTGCAGTAGTACTTTGCATTACCTATATCCTAGGGTTGTTTTGTGAATCAGATGAAATACAGTACAGGGAATGCTTGGTAATTCTAAAGTTGTCAGTGTACAAAAATAGTTCTAAGCTAACATTAGTGATTATTATCATTATTCAAGCTGACAGATGGGAAGCTTATGTTTATATAAAGATGCACAGGGCACTGATCACATTACCAGAATTATTCACAGGAAGGTGAAATATTCTGTTTGGGTTTGGTTTTTAGATATTGATAACCTTAAGCAGAAGCTAAACCTCACTAATATCAGTGGTTGCCAACTCCAAAGAGATGAGGAAATCTGGCTTGTTCTCATTCGTCTTCTAGTTCATTACAACAGCCCACTGCCCTGACCGAGACAGTTCTCATGGTGCCCAGCCATCATTCTCCTGAATGTGGCCCTTTGTTCTCTAAATCCATAATGCCACTGCACTTCTCTGATGTTGATAACACACTCCACTTACTGTCACAGAGTTGCCATGGTAACTCCTCCCTTTCTCTCTGGGGATCCAAAAGTGTCTCAAACCTTCTTATTTCTACATGCAAAATTTGATTTATGGAGTAAAAGGAACTATTATTTATACCTTTTGATAGTTACACATATTTAAATCAAAGTAATAAATACTCATGGTTAAAAATATCAAATTATATAAAAAGGTGTAAACAGGAATGATAGTTCCCTGCCTGACTCTTCCTTCACTCTCTAGTCTTGCTCCCATATTAAATTATTTTACACATGTCTTCTGGTATTATATATTACTAGGGGCCCGGTGCACGAAATTCGTGCACTGGGTGTGTGTTGGGGGGGAGTGTCCCTCAGCCCAGCCTGCCCCCTCTCACATACTGGGAGCCCTCAGGCGTTGACCCCCATCACCCTCCAATCGCAGGATCGGCCCCTTGCCCAGGCCTGACGCCTCTGGCCTAGGCGTCCGGCCCGGGCAGTGGGGACCTGCAGCTGCAGCGGCCCCATGATCGTGGGCTTCGCTTTAAGCCCAGGCAAGGGACCCCTAGCTCCTGGGACTGCCAGCTTCGACCGTGCCCAGCTCCCATCGCTGGCTCCACCCCTACTTCCTGCTATCACTGGCCAGGGCGGAAAAGGCACCTGATTCTCCGATCATGGCTGGGGGGCAGGGCAAAGGCGGCCCTGGGGCCGCCTTTGCCCTGCCCCCCAGCTCTTAGCTCCCCCCTGGGTTTCCAATCACTGTCAGTGGCAGGGGGCTTCTTCCTGCTTTCCCTTTCGCCTCCCTGCATTGTGCCTACATATGCAAATTAACTGCCATCTTGTTGGCAGTTAACTGCCAATCATAGTTGGCAGTTAATTTGCATATAGCCCTGATTAGCCAATGAAAAGGGTAGCTCGTACGCCAATTACCATTTTTCTCTTTTATTAGTGTTGATATTAATTGATTCATCAGTTTTAAACATTATGCATTGATTTGCTCTTATGGTAAAGATGAGCCTCTAACTCTTCCATTTTTCCTCCTTCTCCCCTCCATCTTTTCAACATAGTTATTTTACTGTTTTTATTTGAATTAGTCATATTTATAGTATCGTGATTATAAAATATTTTTTTTTGTTGCAGAACAAAATATTCCATTATATATCTTTTCTGGCAAAGCTTTTTCCTACTCTCCCTCTACTCCTTTAGTCTATTCCCTCTTTCCCTCCCTTTCTTTACTCTTTCCTTTCTACCTTCCTTCACTTTTTTGATATCCTCAATTGTTTTTACATGTTTTATCATAACAGTTAATCTATAGAAATATAATCTTTTTTTTTTTTTTAAAACAGTACGTAGATCTCTCTTCTAGTTCATTCTATTTTCCGTTCACTTTCAAACTTGACCATTTATCTTCAGGTCTGCTGCATAGTTGTCATTCAGAATTTCTCTTTACTGCTTGCATTTTTCTTTTTTTTGATTGGAGACACTGTCCTGAATTGCACAAATATCTCTTAATTTACTGCCTTAATATACTGGAAAAAATCCTTAAGTAACTTTCTAAGAAGGGATGTTTTAGGGGACTTTTTTGAAAATGCATTTTGCAAAACATTTTTATTTTTGACTTTGCACAATACTGATAGTTTGTCTTTGTAAAATTTTGGGTTATAAAACATCCCTCAAACTTTTGAATAAATTTGTTAATTGTCTATCACTTCTATTCTGATAATTGTATGTCTTTTTCAAAGTGGAATATTTTTTCTGTTCAAACTGTTTAGAATTTTATCCTTAGCCTTGGTATTTTAGGGATCTTATGATTTTTTTTAGGGTTGGAATTTTATTCTTTTTTGTTGAGCACTCAGTTTCAACACTCATGTCCCTCACCTTTGGCAACTTCTATTAGATGATAGATTTTGATTCTTCAAAAGTCAGTGTTTTCTGTTCTCTTTTCCACTCTGAATCTCCTGAGGATGGATCTCCTGAGTTTATTTTCTTTTTTCTCTCATATGTCCTACCTCTTTGTTATTTTATTCTCCCCCCACCCCCCTTTTTGGAGAGTTCCTTGAGTTTATCCTCCAACTCTTCTATTGAATTGTTTTTATTTCAGCAATCATATTTTTAAGACCTTCCTATTCTTTGAACTTTCTGTATTAATCTATTTTTGTTTTAAGGATGCAACCTTTTTAAATGCTAGAAATGAGATCCAGTCTGAATTTTTTTAAGGTGCACTACATGTGATTGATCTGTAGTCAATTTTCTCCCCTCCTCCTGCTTAATTCCTGCCTGTCTTTGATACTGGAGGATTTCCTCAAGTGTCCCATGCTTATTCAGAGTAAGAAACACATCTTTAGATTTATACTTAAGAGGAACTAAGAAGGGAAATTATCTATGAATTTCCTCTTTTGGAGGAAGAAATCTGAAGGCAGAGCATAGTGCAGAGCAGTTTTCTCTTTCTTAACTCCCTTATATTTATTTCAGTAAGGACTTTTCCCTCTTCCATCCTCTGCCCTGTAGTCCTCGTGTTGAATTTTATTATTAAAACCATTGAGTGTTTTTCATAACTCTTATTGGCAAGAACCATATTTTGAAAAACAATTATTCCTATGTTGTCCCAGATACAGTAAGCTAAACAGAGGGAAAAATTAAAAATATATATAAAGAGTAAGTGCTAACAACTTAGTGGAGGGGTTTAGTAATTATATCTAAATTCTCCAAGTTGAAATCTAGGCTGAGGCACCAAAAGCAGCATATGGAGTGTAGACTGCCTTTCTGCACTTGGATCATTGGAAAGGGCTTTCGATTCATGAAGGCATAGATTTCTGGAATTCTATCAGTGTTTTCTGTTCCTGCAACTTGGTGCAGTTATGGATTGTCTATGAATGAAATTACCCATAGGCAGTATCCCTATTATTACAATTAAATCACAGAAGTCAAGCTCATAACTCCATTATACTGTGACTTTGAAGGGAATCCAATTTATCAACTGTTTTGCCAGATATTTATTGAGCAAACTGAGTGTGCCAGGCACAGGGTCCTTTTATTTAGGAGCTCACAGTTTAGTGTGTGTGTGTGTGTGGGGGGGACGTGGGGTGTTTTGGATGTGGGGGACACATCTATCAATAGATCACTAACATGCAGGTACAACTATTGGTGTATGAGCAATCCACCTCATTCCTCAAGTCCTACGCAACATGCCCCTTTTCCCAGCCCGGCAAGAAACCAGAAATCTAGCCCAAAGATGTTCCTCTCCCAAAGGCTCAGAGGAAGAGAGGGCCTGAGGAATCCAACATCAAACATCTGTAACCCAGATGGGCATATCAAAGGGAGAGTATTTATCAGACTTGGGACTGGTCAGGAGGAGATATAAATTATAGATATGTTACCCAGCCAGTTGAACAGCGTTACTAAGATAGGGGAACTTGGCTGTGGGCAGGGGAACCTACGTAGGCCAGATGTCTACTTCTCCATGGTGGCTGCCCTGTGAGAGGGTCTGTAAGTACTAAGGAAGGAAGGGGGACCAGAGTCCACCATATTAAATGTCATTGACCACGACTATGGCACATCCTAGGGCAGTGATGGTGAACCTATGACACGCGTGTCAGAGGTGACACGCGAACTCATTTTTTTGGTTGATTTTTTTTGTTGTTAAATGGCATTTAAATATATAAAATAAATATCAAAAATATACGTCTTTGTTTTACTATGGTTGCAAATATCAAAAAATTTCTATATGTGACACGGCACCAGAGTTAAGTTAGGGTTTTTCAAAATGCTGACATGCCGAGCTCAAAAGGTTCGCCATCACTGTCCTAGTGAGCCAAGCCAAGGGGTTCTCTCTGCCCTTAGGAAACTCAGCTCCCCTGAGCCTTGCAGACTTCAGCTTCTTTTTGGTCATGAATTGTTTCTGTTCTTTTTCTATCTAAATCGATATCAGAGATGACGGGTTCTTTGCTGCTGAACCTGCTTTCCATCCCTTGTTCTTCTTCTCCTTTTCCCATCAGAGTTGAGCCTAGTGCCCAGTGGAACCTGGAACTGTGGGCTTGCCTCTGTTTTGGTTTCTGTGTGTCAGAGTTCATAATATTGTTATCATGCAGGGGAAATAAAAACAAATGGCTGAGATGGCTGAGCATAGCTTAAGCAAGCCATCCATCACCAAGTGTCAGGTCACGCTGTGAAGCAGACGGGGGTGCCCTGCACTTGTTTTCTGAAGCCTGTGATGGGCTAACGTCTCTATGTGTCGGTGACTCACTGTCTCTTTTTTGCTTCACTCCTTGTGTTTTGCTGCTGGGGCGTTTGAGGGCAGGGGACAGCTGTATGTAGCTATGCTGGGCCATGGCCCACTTCCCTCTAAAAATGGTCCTCAAGATGTGGACTGGGAGGGGCCCTGCCGGGGCATGGTGAGAGTGGTGTCTACAGTTATACACTGTGGGGTGTGTATCCTGGGGCAGGAGGGCAATGCACGTGACACCAAGGGAACAAGTGGAGAGCCCAGTGCTGCACAGACCTGGAAGCAGGGGATTAGCTGTGCTTCACTCACTTACCCTCTGTGGCTGTTAAGCCAGAGGAATGGTTGGTTGGGCTGGGCCCCTGCAGTGGCAGGTCTGTTAAACATCAGCCAGGTTTCATTGTAGGTTTCTTTTGAAGTTGGGATTCAAAATTCCCTGCAGGAAAAAAAAAAGTGGGGAAAATAAGTGTAAGGGGTAGAAGAGGGCAGAGAGCAAATAAATGGAGGCGAAACCTTAAAATATAACAGTTCTTCCAATGTCAAACAGTGCAAACTCTAAAAAGACAAGCCTTACCTTCTCACACTAACTTCACCTGGCAGAGACCAGGGGTAAGCAGTAAGGGAACACCTTACAGGTAAGCTCAGGAAGTGTGCCTGCAAACAGAAGCATCCCCTGTTTGTTTTCTGACAGGGCAATTTCTCCCGGTCCCAATAGGTACAAAGATTTCCTTGTACAGTGAAGGAAATCTACAATTTCTCTGTTCACCTGGCTCAGAGAACATTCCTAACTAGGTGAGTGGGGAGAGGTTGCTTTTCTCCTTTTCATGGTTATTTCATAGCCAAATAGACAGACTTATGAGCGAGCTGTAAGTGGTGTGTCTGGGTTAAAATTATTTTCTCTTAGAAACTTTTGAGGAGAGACCCTAATCTCCAACTACATTCGAGTTCAAGACACTTGGGCACTTTCGTAGGAGTTGGGGTGCTGGCCTTTATACTCTGGCCAGATGACTGTCTCAGATGATTTCACTGAGGGATCTAGTCCTAGAATTTTAGCCCAGGAATCTAAACAATAGCTGCCACTAAGAAACATTTTCTTTTTCTCTAGGAATCCTGTTTGTATATTACTTTAATGACTGAACAGAAGTTAAATATTGTTGCTGGGTCTTCTCTAACCGAGAGAAGTAGGTTGGGGAGTGGTTGGAGCATACAGTGAGTCTGGATATCAGGGTTTTTTCTTTTCTCTTCTTTCCTTCCTTCCTTCCTTCCTTCCTTCCTTCCTTCCTTCCTTCCTTCCTTCCTTCCTTCCTTCCTTTCTTTCTTTCCTTTTTTTTTTTTCTTTAGGATTTATTTCAATTGTGTGTACCTTTGGAGGAAGCGGCTGATCCATTAATTTCCTGAACCCCAATGTATCTCTGACTTCTAACCCGGGGGCTGTGCCCACCACTGTGGACCTGATTTCCCTGGCCTAAAACTTGGCTGATTCCTGCTTCTCCTTTAAGTCTCAGGATGTCACTTCCTCCATCCTGATAACATTCCTTTTGTCCTCAAGTAGGAATTGGCTATCTCACTTGCATCAGTGCTCACCCCCTGCTGTCGCCACTCTGCTCAGGCCCCTGGTCTCTCACCTGTCTCATTACAATGGCCTCCTCATTGGTTTACTCTTGTCTCTTCCTGCACTTCTCCCCCAAACTGTTTTTAGCAAAGCAGCCAGAGTAATTATCCTAGAGTATAAATCAGATCCAATCATTCCCAGGATGCTCCAGCAGCTTCCCAGCTCACCCAGAGACAAAGCCTTACTATGACCTACAGAGCACTACCTGTGGCTTCCCCTCCTACCACGCTTCTTGTTTGCTCCATTCCAGCCACACCGACTTTCTCGCTGCCCCTTGATTTGATAGACACACTCCTACCACATTAGCTTTTCAGTGGCTTTTTACTCTCTGGCACATCCTTCCTCTAAATTTCTACATAGCTAGTCTTCCCACTTCCTTCCCCAGTTTTTTTCAAAGTCACCTTTGATGAATCCTTTCCTGGTGACATCATTTAAAATTTCACACACTCCTCTGACTCTTCATGGTTGCTTTCCTGTTTTATTTCTCTTTTTAGAATTTTCCACTAATGTGCTATATATTTTTAAAATTTTGTTTACTGTCCATCTTCTCCACTAGAATGTAAGTTCCATCAGAGACAGGGTTTTTGTATGTTCAGGTTACTATTTTACCCTCCCAGTTAGAGCAGCGAAAGGAATAGACTAAGAAGTGTTTAACAAATAATTGTTGACTAAAAGAATGTTCTTACCCAAGCATGGTGGTTGGCAAACTATGGGCCATGGATCAAATTTAGCCTACCACCTGTTTTTGTAAATAAATTTTTATTGGAATCCACTTGTTTACATATTGTCTCTGGCTGCTTTCATGTGGCAGGGTTGTGTAGTTACAACGGAGACCGGGTGGCCCACAAAACCTAAAATATTTACTATTTGGCCCTTTACAGTAAAAGTTGGCCAACCGCTGCCCAAGTACATATTTATCATACTATATCGTAATTACCCCTTGATGTTTGTCTCTTGCACAAGATTTAGGCTCTTTGTAGTTCTTGAAGCATTGGAAGTGCTCAACTGATTTTTAAAAAATGAATTAACGTATATATAAGTGAAAAAAATCAATGACATAAGGGGAAGGACAGTATTGGGCAAGAGTTTGAGTAGAGCAAGGTATGCTACTTTATATTGATAAAAGGGATATGCAGAACCTACACTCTAGTAATCCATTCTGCTTGTCTCATTACTGTGGTATAGTCTCCATGTTGAGGAGTAAGTAAAACAACTAAAGGTAACCATGAAGTAGGAATATGTTAGCTGGGGAGGGAAAGGCTATAAGCAGTTATGTTCATGATCTCATTGTTTGAGTAGTTGAGCCCCATATGGCTCTGAAAGTATGAAACATGGAGTAAGTTTTGAACAGAGAGATAGTCAATTACAGTACCAAGGAAATAATGATTGACAAGTAGAGCAAGCCTCCCCCAAAATGGATATAGCCTTCCCTCTAATCAGATAAAGCCTGTTTGAAATGATGTTGCAGATTAGCCAAGACTCTTACCAAACATTTTTGTTAGGCTTTTGTGGTAGTAAGGAATAGAGACTTGCTCAAGTTAACAAAAGAAAATGGGCCGAAACCGGTTTGGCTCAGTGGATAGAGCATCGGCCTGCGGACTGAAAGGTCCCAGGTTCGATTCCGGTCAAGGGCATGTACCTGGGTTGCGGGCACATCCCCAGTAGGGGATGTGCAGGAGGCAGCTGATGGATGTTTCTCTCTCATCGATGTTTCTAACTCTCTATCTCTCTCCCTTCCTCTCTGTAAAAATAAAAAAAATGGATTTTTTGTACAATTACGTATGGACTGGAGGTGGAGCCAGATGGCTGCTAGGAACTGAGGCAGGTCTGGATTCTCCATTTCCTTCAAAGGCTTCAGGATTCTCCACAGCTTAGTGCATCTGCACCATTCATTTCTCATTCAGTTTGCTAGATTACTCGTACTTCCCATCCCCTTAGAGCTTTAAAACTAAACTAAACTGGCTGTGACTCCTGCTTTATCTCATTGAGTATTATCTTCAGATTCATGTCTCAGAGCTGAGGGTTATTTTATTTAATTCTCTGAGTTTCTTTGCAGAATCTTGGTTCAAATTCTGGAAACAGTCAATGTGAATTGGCTCAATTCATTTTTATATGTCAGGCCAGAAGTCATAGGTTTCTGGCCAGCTTCAAGTTCAGGCAACTGTGGCCAAAGGAGCAGGATAGCAGGGAGAATTCCTCAGGGTTCCAAGGGCAGTCTTCTCACAGGCGGTGCCATCACTCTGGACAGAGTGAGCTGGTTTTTCATCTTTACTTCTTGGGGCTGAAACATCTGACAGGCATAATTCCCGGTACTGTCCTTTTCCTTAGACTTTAGACCTTAGTATTCCTAGTAATGTAACTCTATCTATCTATCTATCTATCTATCTATCTATCTATCTATCTATCTATCATGTATTTATTTTACCAATGAAATAAAACATTTCGCAAGGGTTATCTTATTTAATGCTCACAACAGCTCCAAGAAGCAAATGTTTTTATTATCTCTATTTTATGTATAAGAAAATGAAGATTTACAGAGTTAAATAACTATCATCCCCCAGTGGCAGGACAGGGATTAAAGTTTGACTTTACAGTCTGTGTTATTAACCACCATTCTGTATTGTGTGTCAGTTTTAAATCTTACATGTCTAGCAAAGTACTTTGTTCATAGTAGGCATATATGTTTATTTTGGTTATACAATGATTATTTCAGAGACTGTATACTTGAAGAGATGAAGGAAGGGAAGGGTAAAATACTAAGGGCTTAGTATTTATCAAGCACATTATATATGAGGTAGATTCCTTAAAACATGAATAGCTAAGCAGGAGAAATAGTTTATTAGGCAAGGGAAAGGTATGAACTAAAGTACAGATAGTCACGTGCAAACATATTTAGGCCATTATGAGAAGAGCAACTTGAAAGGAGGGGACATTTCCCAGGGAAGAATAAGATAGAGAGAAAATTAGCAAAGTTATGTTGGGAAGGCCTTAGATGTTGAATAGTAAGCAATTGGGATTCATGAAAGAGGGGAGGGGGGAGGCACAGATAGACATCTGTTTTAATATATATCTGGTTTAATAGCTACCATCTCTGATGAATTTTAGATCTTCCTTCTGGGATCAGTTTGCTTATACCTGAAATATTTTTTCTTCAGTTTTCTTTATTAAAATGTTTTCTACTCATATACTTAAAAATTTTTATTTCTTCGAAAATGTTTTTATTTTACCAAACTTCTAGTTATTCAATTTTAGATAGACTATTTGCTTTCTCTTATCAAGATATTATACCAGTCTCCTGGTTCCATTTATACTGTTCAAAAGTAAGCGATCTAATTGTCTTTAATTTGTATTTACTTTGCCTTTTCTCTTTGGCTGTCTTCTTTCTCTCTCTCATTTTTTGTGTGTCTTCAGTGTTCTGAAAATTTACTGTGATATTTCGATGTAGATTTTCTTTTTTTAATATGTATTATTATTATTTTAAATCATCACCCAAGTATATGTTTCATTGATTTTTTGAGAGAGAGGAAGAGAGAGAAACATCAATGTGAGAAAAATATTGAACAGTTGCCTCCTGCGTGACCCCCGAGGGATCCAGTCTGCAACCAGGGCACGTGCCCTGATCGGGAAGTGAACCATCAACCTTGCAGTGCATGGGACCATTTCCAACCAACTGAGCCATACCAGCCAGGGCAAAATATTTATTTTTATATTTTATTAAGAAGTCTTAGTTGTTTACAGTGGAAGGATGATCAGGACTTCTGAACTCTTTATTCTAGAAATGGAAGCAATTTTTCAGAACATGAATTCATCTGGAAGCAGCATGAAGGAGACTGAAGGCAGGGAGATGACCTTGTAAACTCCTGTAGTAGTCTAAGCAGCAAAGGGTCTGGATTGAAAATGATTAGGAAAAGTATTGTGGCATAGTGGAGAGAACTAGGAAAGTATAAATGAGTAGAATGGGGTTCTAGTTCCTACTCCAGCCTAGTCACATAATTTAATAATTTTCATTTATATTTACATTTATATTTATGTTTATGCGATATTTATTGATGTTCAACATATGTTTAATTGAGCACCTATTGTAGGCTAACCGCTCTTTTAGGCCCTGCAGATATTATGATGAAGAAAAAAAAAAATCCCTGTCTTCATGGGGCTTGTACTGTAATGTGAGGAGATAGGCACTTAACAGGTAAGAAGTGAATACATGATATATGCCAGGGGATGATAAGTGCTGTGGAAAAATAAATCAGAAGAATAATGGAGACAGGGAATGCTTACTGTAGGAGCAAAATAAAGGATGTCCAGAAAAGGCCTCACTGCAAAGATGGCATTTGAGCAGAAAGCTGAAGGAAGTATGGTAGTGAGCCACATGGAATCTGGGCAGAGGGAAAGGCAAGGAGCTACCATTGTAGAGTTGAGTGAATTAAGCAGAGATTAGTTGGTGGGGAGAGGTCACAGGCCTATCAGGCCATTGTGTAGATTTTGGCTTTTACTTTTGATGAGTAGGGCTTGGTCAGTAGAGTGACTTGAGCAGTGCAATACTAACAGAGAAGGTATAGAGTGGTGTCTCCTTGAAAGGATGTTGGGAAATTCAAATGAGATAATAGTTGTTGAAGGGCTTTGCAAATTGAAAATACTTCATAAGTGACAGTGTTTGGTGAGCCATTGCATTGGTTCAGCAGTAATTTTGAGGAGATGGTGGACATTCTCAAGGAGACGTTGAGCAGATGACTGAAAAAGGGATGTGAAAGAGGTATTCATTTGTAGTGCGGAATTTATGGGCAAGGGGATGCCTTATGTGGTAATAAGGAGTCCTCATAAAACAGAAAGCAGGGGAACATCACCCTGACTCATAGGGAATCTGCGCCCTATCTCATCTCTTTCACATGTGAGTGTAAGAGTGCAAAGCCAAGGACAATGAGCATCTCCTCTCTACTATGCTTTCAAAATATGTATTGTTCAGGAAGTCCTTATGTCTATCATGTGTAGTACCCAGTAGATATTCATAATTGTTTGCTGCATAAATGCTGCAAAATTGTGGGGGTCATAGCACGTAGGACTATGACAGAGTCAGGGATTCAAAATTACTTCACATAAAAATTTAAAGGATTGAATGCTGGTCTCAACACAATACTGTGAAAATTCACAGGGATGAACTTAGATTTTAGAATATTAAAAAATGTGTAAACCAAGCTGGTGGATATTTGTGTTTGCAGCAATCAATGTAAAAAATAGTCCTGAGCATAATCTTCATACGAAACAAAAGCGTGATGTGGCCATTAAAAGTATGCCAATAATTTTGAGCTCTGTTAAAAAGGATAGAGTGTTCAGATGGCTGGAAGAGATGCACCTTTCAGAAACAGCCTTATTAATCAGACTCTGTCTGGAGTCTGTGCTTGGTTCTGGGCAGCAGGTTTTATGGGGAACATCGACAACCTGGAGCACATCCAGAGTTTGGGGAGGAGAATAGTGATGAGGAAGATGGTAACATGGCCTTGATCACCTTTGTAGATGGGATTTTAACTTCTCCCTGCTTGATGAAGGAGCCAGTATGAAGAGAATTTTTAAAAGAGTAGTAGTGGCCCTTTTTTTAGCATGTCATTCATTCTGTTCATCCAGTCATTCATTAATTCATTCACTTTCTAATAAGCAATTATAGAATGGCTGTTATGTTTTATTTATTTTATTTTTATTTTTTTTTTAAATTAAATATTTCTTGCCACTCCCTTCTGGCCTGCAAAGTTTCTGTTGAGAAATCAGCTGACAGTGGTATGGGTACTCCCTTGTAGGTAACTGACTGTCTTTCTCTTGCTGCTTTTAAGATTCTCTCTTTGTCTTTTGTTCTTGGCATTTTAATTATGATGTGTCTTGGTGTGGTCCTCTTTGGATTCCTTTTGTTTGGGGTTCTCTGTGCTTCCTGGACATGTAAGTCTATTTCTTTCACCAGGTAGGGGAAGTTTTCTGTCATTATTTCTTTAAATAGGTTTTCAATATCTTGCTCTCTCTCTTTTTATGGCACCCCTATAATTTGGATGTTGGTATGCTTGAAGCTGTCCCAGAGGCTCCTTACACTATCTTTGTATTTTTGGATTCTTTTTTCATTTTGCTTTTCTGGTTGGGTGTTTTGCTTCTTCGTATTTCAAATCTTTGACTTGATTCTTGCGATCCTCTAGCCTGCTGTTGAAACTCTGCATAATATCCTTTATATCAGTCAGTGTATGCTTAATTTCTGGATGGTCCTTTTTCATAACCTCGAAGGTCTCACTAGATTTCTTGAGGGTCTCACTACATTTATTGGCGATCTCACCAGTCTTTTTGAGGGTCTTAGTAAATGTATTGGTGGTTTCTAGAAAGTTCTTGAAAAACCTTAAAATTGTGGTTTTGAACTCTATATCCAGTCGTTTGCTTTCCTCCATTTCTGTCATTTGTGACCTGTTTCTTTGTCTCCGCATTTTTTATGCTTTCCTGTGTTGGTAGAGTGGCTTTCTGTGCTAGGTGTCCTATAGGGCCCAGTGGCTCAGCCTCCCCAATTACCTGAGGTGGACACTCTTGGTGCACCCCTTTGTGGGCTGTGTGCACAGTCTTGTTGTAGTTAAGCCTTGATTGTTGTAGGTATCACTGGGAGGAATTGACCTGCAGGCCAATTGGCTGTGAGAGTCAGCTGTGTCTGCGGTGGGAGAACTTCTGTGCTGAAGACACCCTTATGAGGCAAGTCTTGCTTCAGTGGGGCTTTGGTGCTCACTGAGTCTGCCTCCTGAGTGTGTCCCTTATGGATCTGAGGAGTTGTAATCTGCATGGTCCCACTCTGACCACTGGGTACACTGGCTATTGGATCTCTAAGGCGGTGCTAAATTAGCCTCTGCCTGAGCTTACCCAGCAGGAGCTATGGAGAGATATGCAGATTCCTCTTCTTTGTTTGGGGTTTGGAGATGCCCAGATGAGGCCCAGCTGTGAAGCAATGCAAGGTGCTGTGGGGCCTTGGCCTTCTTTTGGATGTTCTGGGTCTCTGACCCAGCTGCAGTTTGTTAGGCAATTTTAGATTGCCAAGGGCCAGGGCATTTATATGCAAAAGCCTCTATGCAAAAGCTTGGGTGGGGCAGGGTCTCAGGGAATCAACAGGGCAGAGCAAACAGCTATGGCTGATCCTCAGCCCTGCCCTAAGAGGCCCCGGTTCTCAGTGTCCCTCGGTATTTGCTGCAAGCACCTCTGAGAGAAAGCCACCCTCGAGTTCCGACCAATGCCAGACAGTCCAGTTTCTCCCCGTGTGCGTATGGGTCCCCAGAGACTTGCCTGGAACTGGAGTTCAGAGCAGTTGGGAGCTTGAGACTCCCTCCGGATTGAAAAAGACAACCGTGTCCTCAGTTGCCAGCCCTTTCCTTGCGCACCTCCGTACCTCTGCACTTTACTTCCGCACCTCCTCTGAGTTTCAGTATGCTTTTCTCTTTCCTTCTAGTTGTAGAATTTCCACTCAGCCAGCCTTCCTGTGGTTCTGGATGATTTCCATTTTGTCTTTTAGTTGTATTTTTGAAGTGGTTGTGCAAGGCAGCAATTTCAGGTGTTTACCTATACCGCCATCTTGGTTTCGCCCCGGCTGTTATGTTTTAGACACAGTAGCAAGCATATGATCCTTGTCTTCAAAGAGTTCAGATGGGAGAAACAGTCATCCATGAATGCAATTGCAATACTGAATAGAATAAAGCAAGTGCTATCTCTAATCATCTACAGTAACTAACCAACTTGTCTTTCTACTTTTAGTCTTCCCCCATCCTAACCCCCAAATTAACTCTGTACACTGCCATTAGAATAATCATTTTAAGAGTCATGCATATGTTCAGCTCTTCCCAACTGGAAGAACCCATCCGGGAAGGATGGGTAGTAGAGGCCAGAAGGAAGAGTGTATTAGGACAGCGAATTGGCACCTTTTATATAGAATAAGATGATTTAGGACAGTAACTATAATAATAATTGCCATATATTCAGTGACCTTACCTGTTAACTGTGAAATTATGGGACAGTCACTGCCCAATATTAATTCAGACTGACTCGATGTGGAGCATAATACTTTTAGTTAAATACATTTTGTAATTATATCTAACTCTCCCCTCTTAATAATTTGGTCTACTTCTTTTTCCATAGATTTTAATATAATGGGGAAAATCATCTCTAATTCTGTCATTCTGGGCTCTTCTGCATGATCATAAATCCTTGATCAGCAAATAGATACAATCATACTTTTTGTTAGTGGTTGAGTCTGTCACAGGTAGTTTGAAAGGACACATAGTGAAGATGGCCAGCAGGACTGGTCTTCCTTTTTTTGGAGTTCTTGGGAGCTGTCACAGCATCTTTAATTTGAGTGGATTTATTGTGACCAATACTAAAACTCAAATATAAGGAATCCTTTTCTAAGGCATATTCCAATGCTTTTCTTACATATTTGGACTTCACTTCTATGGAAAGAGAAATCTTCGTACACTTAAAATACATATTTCTAAATAAGAAATGTCTGTTAATTTGTTTAGGAGTTAGTTATACCATACCTTATTGCAGGTAGGACTTAAAGTATAACTTATATTTTCATATGATACAATCATTTAAAATAAGAAAGAGGAGAAAAGGGGAAATGAGGACAGATAAGAGAAGATGAAGTCAGTGCTAAATTCAGTATGCCAAAGGAGTGGATACATATTAAACATGCCAGAGTCAGACCACAGAGCTAGCTCTGAACTTCCCAGAATCAATACGAAGAGGGAGACAGGATGGCTCACTCTGTTTATAAGACAGAACAACTGGCATAGGGAGTGATACTGGACCGAAATTTCTCGGGAACCACATGTAGAGAAAAATGTGTAGGGCAATGAAACACATTCTCAATAGACTCTTATGCAAAAATCTAATATTCTCTTAAAGAATCAGTCTTGGGTCTGCTCCTCAGCTTGACTTCAATTTCCACCTTTTAGAGAATGGTTGGAAAATTTTATCCTGGAACAGTTTTTAAGAACAGTGATCAAAAGACTGGCCTTTCTGTGGAGGTAACAGAGGGATTCATAATTCAGGCAACAGTGGCAGACATGGACTGAAGAAAAGACAATTTCTCTGAGACAAGGAAAGGAGGTAAGGGTGGACACAAATATTTGAGTTGTTGGCCAGTAGGCAGGGATTTGAGAGAGGTTTTGCCTGAAAGACTTGATATGCTTGGTGAAGAGAGGCAGCTGTCTCTTGAGGGGGGTGGGGGAGGGTTGCAGACAGTGTAGGTGCTTGAGGATGGTCAAGATTGTTCATAATAGCCTCTTTTCAGTCAATCTCCATGTGCTGAAATTGGAAGCAAACTTATGGTTTTAACCCATTTCCTTCTTTCACGAGCTGTTGTGAAAGAATGTGGTTCTGAAAAAAGCTACTGTGAATCTCTAAGGAGGTAGAACCAAGGTAAATTCTGAAAGACATATGAACCTACTTGGATTCAGAGTCATGGAATGTCATAGCTGGATCTTGGAGATCATTTAGTTCAGCTGTTACGTATGTTATGTCATGTCATGTCATGTCATGTCATGTCATGTCATGTCATGTCATGTCATATTCAAGGAAGCTTGTCTGATAGGATAACCCAAAGAGAGGTTGTCTGATTCCTGGTTTTTCCAACTACACCTAACTACTCAAGCTACTAGGCAGGAGGTAGAGGTTGCTTCATCTAATTCTCTGCCTCAGTTTATCCATTTCATCCCATGCCTTTGTTTCACTATATAACCTCAAAACTATCTTTTGGGGAGCAAGAGAAGTTTGAAATTACAGATTCCTTAATAGACTTCCATGCCTATGTGGCTATGTGCTTATCTGGTTTACTAGGTTCACATGATACAATAATTAATAGAGTAGACAATGCTGGAGAAGGAGAAAAATAAGGAGGTTGATCAAAAGAGGATGAACTAAAGTTCAGAATGAGAGTGAAGCCCAGAGCTGCCCATCACCATGGGTCATGTGACTCCTAGGAAATTAGAATGGGCTGACTCTCTGGTGTCCATGGCTGAGTGCCTTGGAGGTTCTGGCTTGGTGAACAAGCCTTTGCAGTTGGCATGGAAAGCAGCATGCAACTCCCAGTTTCAAAAGAACAAAGAGCCCCGTGCCCATGCTTCATTTCAGTTGCCACAGGAGAGGTTTGGAAATCAGGAAAAATTGTGACAACGAGCAGACTAAGAAAGCTTATCATTTTTCCAGAAGTGGCAGTATTCTTGTTTTGAAGAATGACTAAATCATTAGCCCAACCCAGGGTGGAAGGTGGGGAGACAGGACAAGGGAGATAAAGATAAGATTGGTGAAGGGGAAGCTGCTGTTAATCTCTAAGGAGGTAGAACCAAGGTAAATTCTGAAAGACTGATGAACCTACTCTTTGAGTGGAGGAAGAAAAGAAAGTATAACAGGCACATTATCTTTCTTTTCTCCAATTGTGAACTTGCTTCTTAATTGAACAGGCTTTAATTAGAGCCATATGGAGATCTGATAGCCCACCCACTGACACCTGGAGGGTCCACCATAGCCATTTTCCTAGAGATGTGGAAGTTCGATTGAGTTTGCCATGTACTGTACTGTAGCAGTATTTGGTGTTGGGTCAGCTTTGCTTGCTGCCTGTTGAATGACTTATAGTATTACAAGTGAAAACTTGAAAGGTTGGCCAGAAATTAAACAAATCTCTTGAGATTATATTTCTTTCTTAATTTCCTTCCTGTCAAGTATCCTCTGGTATCTAGTACCTTCACATTGTGTCTAAGCAGGGTTTTAAAGCAATAATAAGGTCCACTTCTGAGTAAACTGTGGTGTGTGGTTAATAAACTTAATAGGAGATTAAAGAGGCTTCCACTTAGGGAATCAGGACATCTTGTCAGTTAAAATGACTCCTGCAAATCTGAGTTGACCTAAAAAGTACTCTCATAGCATTTCCTTTTTATAGAAGGGTAAGAACTGTAAGTAATGGTTTTGGAGTTGTGAGAATGATATTTGGAGTGTGCTACATCACCAGCTAGAATTTAGGAAACTTAACCAAGTTGTGTTATGAGAGACAATTCCTGTGATGTTTCTGACCTCAATAAGTACTGATTTATGTAGCCTCTTAGCTTCAGTTCCTCCATTTTGCAATTTGAGGTATTTTAATATCAAGCAAAACCATCAACTCCTTGGCCATGCTAGACTCAATTTGGGGGCCTCTGCTCCAGGCTCATATTCTCAGACTCATCTTGTCAAAACACCTTCTCCAGATGGGTCACATGGACCTTCAGAAGTCATCTGCTTCTTTCCCTTTCTTCAGAGATGGGCCACTGTTGACTCAGTGTTTATTACTAACCATATCAAAATGCCAAGACAAGGAGATTTCATCATATTTCAGCCAACCACTCAAATGCACCAGGAACTAAGATTTCCCCCTATGCATAGGCTGCTTTTGATTGGTACATATTGAAACTGATATTTCAATAAGTGAACTTGTGAAGAACATCATGAGAAAGATTGAGCAATAGAGTCAAGCAACTACCCTGAGCATTTATTCTTTTGTTTATTTGTTTATTCAAACAACATTTGTAATGCATCTGTGGTGTCCAAAGAACTTTTTCTCTGTGAGGTTTACTGATGTGGCAAAGGAATTGTTTTAGCTGTTAGAGATCTTAGAATCTCAAGCATTTATTAAGTCAACAAATGCCTTCTTTGTACGTGTGAGGCACTAGCAATTAAAGAGGAGCTGCACTTGTAGCCATCAAAAGTCTATTTTAGTATCTAGTATGGTGAAACACACCTGCCCTCAAAGACTGCCTTCGCAGTCTGGACTGGGAAGTGAGTTGTGGAGGAATAAATTATAACTAAAAATAATAATTATATGTTAACATGTGACTGAATGGGTGTGGCTGTGTCCTAGAACAACTTCATTTACAAAAACAGGCACTGGCCCACAGGCTCCATTTTACCAACTCCTTTATAAATTTACTCTTTCAGATAGTATCTATTGCTGAATGACAAATTACCTCAAAACATGGTAGTGTAAAATGACAAACCTTTGTTGTCTGAGGAGCAGGAATCTGGGAGGCGCTTAATTGGGGTGTTTGGGGGCTTTTGTCAAGATGTCAGGCTATATTCATCAATGCTTGACTGAGTCTTTTTCCAATCACTTATCATGTTGCTGTTGGCAAGAGATGTCAGCTCCTCTTCACATGGGCCTTTCCTAAAGTGGCTTTACATGGCTCTCCTTGAAGCATGTGAGCAGAAGTACAACGTAAGCAAAAGCTGTTGTCTTTTTGTAGCCTGGTCTTGGAAATACATTCTATCCTTTAGAAGTGAGTCATGCAGCCCAATCCACACTAAAGGGGAGCAGACTCTACAGGGGCATGAAGAGCAGGAGGTGAGGATCACTGGGAACCATTCTTGATGTCTGCCACACATCATTAGTGTGATTCTCATTAGGCAATTCTTAGAACTTTATGAAAAAGTGAATTAATGATAAGGGCTGTTTCAGTTCAGCTCTCTCAGGTGTTCTGGTGACATCAAGTAATAGGAATTATGAAAGGATAAAACTGTTGCACTGATGGTACTAGAGGTGGCTTTTGTTTGCTGTTCAGTTTTATCCTTCTCTTGTCTCCCCATACCTTCATCATATCCAAGCAGAGAAGATCTGATTGGGCCAAGGGATCACAATCCAATAGGGAACATTTTTATGGGGTAACTTTCAATTCACACACTAATCCCTGATGCAGTCAGTTATGGCCAACATCATAGAGTTACTTCAGTCTAAGCAGATGGTTTTGCAAAGCATTAAAACTATGATGTGAAGTTGCTTCTCTCAGAGGAAGGTATGTAACTAGCAGACACTTTGAGACTTCATAGCCATTTCCAGAAGGGGTCATGTATGTACAGCAATATGTGCTGAGGGCCAGTTCACTCAGTAAAAATATTTCCTGACAGCCATCATAATGGCACAGGCTAAGCACATGTTCCTGGAAGACTTTTATTGCCCTGTTTCTGTTAATATATTTTTTGGTAAAGAAGCGGGTCTTGGAAACATGTTTACCCAATTCTTGAGATATCAAGTTGCTGCCTGGCATTGTCAGTTTTTTTTTCTTTTTTTTCCAGTAAAAGGTAACATTTTTAATATTTTTAAAGCAAGGAAGATGCTTGTTCAGGATTCACATCGGTAGTTGCTAATTGGGTAAATGCTAAAGACTTGCATTCAAGTGCTTGAAGGATTACTGCATAGAAATTTGACATGAAAAATCTTTGCTCAGATACCTCTTGGTCTCATTAAAGATGAAATAATATACAGACCAACAGTGGTATTTAAATCCCAATCACTTTCAAGACAGGCTAAGATATATATGTTCACAGCTGTATATCAAATTTCTTTAGATAATGGAAGGGAATGGGAAAACACTGGAGATTCAACTTATAGGAATTTATTCTATAAACACTTTTAGAAAGGATTGAGGACAAAAATAAAACAAACTTTTATTTGCATTTAAAATTCATGTACATTGTTTTAAGATAGATGTTATATAATTTCTCCTTTTCCATGTTATCCTAATAAAGGCAAATAATATCCTTAAATGCTGTCCTCTCTGCCTTCAGGAATAGAGACACCAGCAAAGAGAGAAAAGATCCCACACAAGGGGATCAAGAGGGAGAAAAGAAGATAGGGCAACAAAGTGGCTACTATGTGAGAAAAGACAAAGGCAACAGGAAACTCCAGGCCAGAAGGAGTTGTTGAAAGACCAGAAGAAGGCCTCATTAATCCTATATAATAAAAGCCTAATATGTTAAGTGTGTGTTCATCCATTCAACTAATCAAAGCGTAATATGCTAATGATATACTAAGGCTGCTCAACCGCTTGCTATGACATGCACTGACCACCAGGGAGGCAGATGCTCTGACCCGTAGGTTAGCTTGCTGCTGGGGTCCGGCTGATTAGGACTGAGCGAGATGGGCTAGACATGCTCTGGAGCCCTCCTGTGATCACCGCCCCCCCCCCCCCCCCCAGTCTGGCCAACCTCCTGCATCCCTCCCTGGCCCTGATCGTGCATTGGGGGGTCCTTGGCCTGGCCTGCACCCTCTTACAATCCGGGACCCCTCAGGGGATGTCGGAGAGCCATTTTTGGCCCGATCCCACAGGCCAGGCCGAGGGACCCCACTGGTGCATCAATTCATGCACTGGGCCTCTAGTATATTCATAAGGGGGAAATGCTGCTTCATACATATGCTAATAACTCCATTTATTCTTCTGAGGGCGAGGACATCTAATAAATTATTGATTTGAAATATTTTTGGGGTCTTCGGAGATATCCCCAGATCAAGTAGCTGTTTTGTTTTTTAAACTCAACAAGAATTCCTTGTAATGGAAGATGACAAACCTAATACTAGGAAGAAGGTAATGGGTTCACCTACAAACCCAGATGAAGCCTTGGATATAGTAATGGACAAAGGACTGACATTGACTGGTGATCCAAGATGCTGTTCTCCCAGTCATCACCCTGGTACCCTGTTCTCTACTTTAAAGTCTAAATGACCAGCATACTTATTAGTTTTTATTCATACTTCCCAATCAGGTTTCACTTTTGCAAGTAATTTAGCACACGAGGTCTTACATTGAAAAAACCTGAAAAGTGAAAAAAGAAAAAAGTGCAGGCAGTTTAGACAAAGCCAATTTCATAGCACTAAAGATTAAATTTCCATTCAAAACTCCAGGAAGGACCAGTTAATGGCAGCTAGTTTTCTCTGGCACAGTTGACTCTTGCGAGGTACCCATTCTGTCAGTGGCAACTCAAAATTGGGATCAGTGGCCTGCTATTGTAGTAACTGCCTCTATTGGACATAACAACACCTTATGCCAAGAAATACTGCACTCTCTGCTTTTCCCTTACTCTATTTTAAAAATATTAGTCAAGAACACTTTCTACCAATTATGAAGTATTTTGGGCCAGAACTATTACGTCGACCGTCACTTGACAGTCTCTTTACTCTGTCCTCATTAGTCAATGGTACTTAAATTTAAAAATAGTCCACAGTTTTCTTTTAATATAACACCAAAATTGAGGGATAGAGTTAAGATCTAGAATGCACACAGAAGAAAACTCTGTGCGGTCCTCAGCCCAGAATGCTGAGAATTAAGTACAGACCTGAGTCAGAATGGCTCGATCACAGAACACTGGAATGACAGAGTAGCTGTAGTTCATCTCCAGTTCCTAGATTCCAGGCACAGTCTATCCTATGAGTTCCTTTAATTGCCATTCTGATAGAGGAGTATTATCCTCATTTGATAGAAAAACAATCAGAATCTGTCTCAGTTTGCCTTGCATAGTCTTGCATAGAGAACATGGTAGGAACCCAATAAATTTGTGCTAACTAAATTTGTAATCATTGGAGGCCATGGGTGATCTCTACAAACTAATGGGCTCTGGAATGACCTCAGGCGAAGTCTGTCCCCAGAGGTCACTTGTCAAGCTGTTTTTTTTCATGTTTGAGATCAAGGTGTCTTGAAACAGCTTCTTTTACTAACAAATGATGATGGTGAACCATAAGAAGCAAGTTTCCTTCTGCGTTTGGGGTTTTGACGTTAGCATAGATGAGAGATGGAGAGGTGATGAAACATGATGGTCTTCTGTGTCCACTCTAGTGAAACCTCTCAAATAATCTGCTCTTGTCAACTTCAGGTGTGCCCACCTAAGTCTAAGAGAAGTGAAAACGGGCTCACATGATAAGGAAGTCATTGCCCAGATGAATGACCCAAGCCACCTTATTCCCTTCATTCTTATTATTACAATCATTTGACATCTGTCTCAAGAACTTCTATTCTGTTCCTACTCCTGCCTTGCTGTTTTTCCCCTTCTCATTCTGTTTTGAACCAAGTCCCCTTGACCCGTTGAGTCAGTGTGGCTCTGATTCAGAGAGGTGAACCATCCACGTGATGATTCATTGTTGGCTGTGTAGATCATGGGCAGTAGAGAGGTTCTGGCAGCCAGCAGGCCATTGAAATGAACAGTGTGAACTCCAGCCATGCCAGGAAGCGTAGAGCCAACCTTCATTATGGTTGGGCCGAGAAAGCAGTTAGTCCTCATTTCACCTGGGGCTGTTCCTGTTGTAGCCTCCTCTCCATGAACAGCTGCCTTTTCTGCAGGGGGGCGGGGGAGAGCGGTCCTGGCACTCGGGGTAACAGAATCAGGTGTAGAACTCTGGGAGATTTCCCAAAAGATCGGATTTTTGTTTGATTCAATTTAAATATATTCATCAGTAGTTTGCTAAGCAACTCCTGGGCTCTTTCCTTCACTTTATGACCTTAAATAATGTGGAATGTAAAGAACCATATAAATGAACAAACAGACTCATAGATGCAGAGAACAGACTGATGGTTCCCAGAGAGGAGAGGGGGTGAGGTGAAGGGATAGAGAAGTACAGATTGGTAGTTACAAAGTAGTTACAGGGATGTCAAGTACAGCATAGGAACTGTAGTCAGTAATATTGTTATAACTGTGTATGGTGCCAGGTGGTATGGAAAGACTGAGGGGATAACTTTTTAAAGTATATGATTGTCTAGCCACTAAACTAATACAAAGTAAAACATAAGTCCATTAAAGTCACTGTGCATCTGAGCAGGCAGTTGACCTGCCTCCATCACCTGCCCAAGGACATGGTGCAGGTGATGATAGTTGTACTAAAGGGCTCAGAGTTCCTTGCATGCTAAGCCTTTTAAATTATGAGTGAGTGAGCCCACATGAATCCCCAAATGATAGAATTCATTGCTTTGGTTCTGATCGGTTAATTTATCATTATTGTGACAAGAATAAATTAAATGAATGCCAAATAGGGCACATTTTATTAGTAAGCCCTTTAAGATCTTTCTCTATTTTACTCTTATCTACCATTCTGTTCTCATCTCTCATTCCTTCAATGCACAAAACTTCTCATCGTTTTCCAAACTTGTCAGGCTGCTTCCCATATTTATGCCTTTGAAGTTGTTCCTCCCTTGCTGGGATAGTTTTTTGCTCCTTCATCTGGGTCAATTTGTATTAAGATCCAACTTCATTGCTTCCTCCACTCCCATCCCTAGTCCTTCCTCTGTTTTTCTTTCACTCTGCTGTTGTATTTATTACATTGTCATCAGTGGGGTTTGGAAGTATAGCCTATTGACCCTGGAGAGAAAGGAAGGGAGAGTGAGAACTTGGCAGAGCTGAGACACTATAGATTTGACTATATATGTCCACTGGTTTGGTATTAAACTACCCCATTGTTCTCGAAACAATTAGTTGGATTAAGTCAATTACTTGTTACCATATATTGTTTTGTTTTCAAAAAGTGGATTGTCCTAAAGCAGTGGTTCTCAACCTTGGCTGCACATTAGAATCACCTGGGAATCTTGTTAAAATCCTGATTTCTGGTCCTCATCATTAGTAACAACGAAACAGAATTTCCGGAGGATGAGGCCCAGAAATCAGGATTTTAACAAGATTCTTAGGTGATTCTAATGTGCAGCCAAGGTTGAGAACCACTGCCCTAAAGAATGCCAGTGCCAGATAAGAATCTGAGAGTTGGATGGGACCACAAAGGTCTCCCAGTCTAATCCTTTGAAACTGAGAGTTCAGTGAATTGCCCAAAGCAAGGACTAACCTGAGTGTAAAGCCCTTTCCCCTGCCTCCAGGCTCTGACTTAACTTTGGCTGTGTGTATAAACTGAATTTTATTTTTGATGTTATTTATTTTAAAAGAATCTAGACATAGGTGTTATTCTCATTATTTTAAAAATCCATTTTGGTAGTGTAACTTGTTTTTCCTTATAAGGAAAACTTGGAAGATACTCTTGGAAGCTGGAGCATGCCATTTTAAAAGTTCATCAGTCTTGGGAAGAAGTGCTGAGTGTTAGCCTAGAGAAGGTAGAGGAGATAGGATCCAGGGCACAACAGGAGGTCTGGTTTTAGGTCAGAGCCCAGTTTGCTCACCTAACAGCAGGAGGAGCAGAGCATAAGGGTCTGTCGGAGTTGGTGGGTAGATGATGATGGGGAGCTTGTCCGAAGTTTTTCTCAGTTCCATTACCTTGCAAAAGAGGCATGAAGGTAATCAATTGAGAGGAGGATGTGAGGAGGAAGGAGTGAGAGGTTTGAAGGGAGAAAGAAGATGTGACGTAGCTTCTAGGTGAACAGGAGAGTGAATGACCAGGGAAGTGTATTAGGATCTGAACAGCAAAAGGGCCAACCTGAGATTGAAGACCACACATTGAGTCCACATCATGCATTTGTGTGTTCTTTTCTGGTCAGCTACATTGGTACATAAAGGTCTGTGGAAATGTTGAGCCAACTAGGTTTGGGGTTTTGCCAAGGGCATATACAATGAAATAAAATAAAGACAAGGGAGTTGAGAATATATGTAAAGAAGTGATCTAATGATGGAAAATTGCGATCTTGGTGTCTCAGAAATTTTTGTCTTCTGTAGACCTATTTGACAAATTTAGAACTGTCTTCAGACTGGGACATAGTAGGTTCTCAATGCCTATTTTTTGAATGTATGTTTTTCAATGAATGAAATAATTTTAATCATACTAGAGGCACAGTGCACGAATTCATGCACCTTGAAAGGAACTGTGGGCCGGGAGGCTGCAGTGGGTACAGGGGCAGGTCTTGGCCCATCCTCTGTGCCCCTGTACAGCCCCTCCCACCATGGCCCCTGGCACCCTGTCTGCTTGCAGCCCTGCTTCCGCCACTGCTGCTCCCATGCACTGATGGTGCTGGCCCTGCTCACACCCACTGACAGCGCAGAGCAATTGGGGCTGGTGCCAGCAGCAGGTGTGAGCAGCGACTGCTGCCCCGATTGCCCCTCAGGAGCAGGGGGAGTTGGAGAAGCCCTGAGGAGCGATTAGGGCTGGCAGCCAATGCTCGTACCTGCTGATGGCGCAGTGTGATCAGGGCTGGCACTGGGTGCTGGCAGCAGGTGCGAGCAGTGGCTCTGGCGTTGGCAGCAGGTGTGAGTGGGACTGGCATCAGCAGCAGGTGTGAGTGCCCTACAGGACCCTGGTGTCCCAATGACAGCGACAGGTGCCCTGCCTTGGTCTGGTGCCTCTGATCACCTGCTCCACCATCCCATCGCAGCCAATGCCCACCATGTTCCGTGCTCTGCCTCCTGCTGCCAACACCTGCCATGTTCCGCACATGCCCCTGGTGGTCAGCACACATCATAGTGACGGGTTGTTCCGTTGGTTGTCCTGCCATTCTGTCTATTTGCATATTAGGGTTTTATATATATAGACTAGAGGCCCAGTGCACAAAAATTTGTGCACTCAGGGCGAGGGGTCCCTCAGCCCGGCCTGTGCCCTCTCGCAGTCTGGGACCCCTCGGATGACCACTTGCTGGCTTAGGCCTGCTCCCCGGGGGACTGGGCCTAATATGGCAATCAGACATCCCTCTGGAAGCCTGGCAGCCCTCAGGGGATGCCTACTTGCCAGCGGGGAGTAGACCTTAGCACTGCTGAGGAGGCAGAAGGGGCTCCCACCACTACTGCTGTACTGGCAGCCATCAGCCTGGCTCGTGGCTGAACAGAGCTTCCCCCTGTGAGAGCGCATTGACCACCAGGGGGCAGCTCCTTCATTGAGTGTCTGCCCCCTGGTGGTCAATGTGTGTCATAGTGACCAGTCATTCCCAGTCATTCTGCTGTTAGGGTCAGTTTGCATATTATCCTTTTACTATATAGGATAGAGGCCTGGTGCATGGGTGGGGGCTGGCTGGTTTGCCCTGAAGGGTGTCCTGGATCAGGGTGAGGGTCCCCACTGGGGTGCCTGGCCAGCCTGGATGACGGGCTGATGGCTGTTTGCAGCTGGTCACACTCCCTTCAGGGTGGGGGTCCCCACTGGGGTGCCTGGCCAGTCTGAGTGAGGGGCTGAGGGCCGTTTTCAGGCTGGTGGCGACTGAAGCTCCCAGCCTCTCCTTTTTTTCTTTTAATTCTGGGATTTATTTACCTTTTATAGCTGTCCCTGGAGCTGAGAGCCGACTCCAGCTCTGAGGCGTGGCTGGCTGAAAACAGGTATCTTGGTTTGTTTAGCTCCTATAATTGCAACATTGTTGCATCCAGAGCTCAGAGCTGGGCCGTGGCAGGCGGAGAACATTGGCTTTCTCCGTCACTGGAGCAAGCAAGCCTCATGTTCGCTTTAGTTGCCTGGCTGCCGGCCGCCATCTTTGTTGGCAGTTAATTTGCATATCCTGCTGATTAGCCAATGGGAAGCGTAGCAGAGGTATGGTTAATTACCATGTTTGTCTATTATTAGATAGGATATTTGCATCATGATGCTAGGTGCCATGAGGGATTCATAAAGAGTTATGCTGTGGCCGAAACAGGTTTGGCTCAGTGGATAGAACGTCGGCCTGCAGACTGAAAGGTCCCAGGTTCGATTCCGGTCAAGGGCATGTACCTTGGTTGCGGGCACATCCCCAGTGGGAGATGTGCAGGAGGCAGCTGATCGATGTTTCTCTCTCATCGATGTTTCTAACTCTCTATCTCTCTCTCTTCCTCTCTGTAAAAAATCAATAAAATATGTTTTTTAAAAAAAGAGTTATGCTGTGATTTCCACCCTAAAGAACTTTATAATCTAATTGATAAGTAGAATATGATGTAAAAATATAATAAAATAGGGGATAAATACTTTTGTGAACATATGTATGTTGTATAATGCCACTATTTGATTAGTATTGGGTAGTTTCTTTGATTTCTGTCTCTTGAAAATCAGTACAGATTAACCTCTGGTTGATAAACCCAAGCAGAGTAAATGATACAATGGGTCTGTGTAGGCTGAAAGTTTACTTTAAAAAGATAACCTTGTATTTGTCTTTTCATTTTGTTTATCATCTGGAATTGAAACTCTTTCTCAATTGTTGAATAGGACTTGTAGTCTCCTATTTTTAAAAAGATTGCTTGCAGATAAAATTCAATTTTTCTCTCTGGTTTTACACTTCACAAGATGTGTTGCCTGTGACAGGTCTTTTATGTTAAGAGCTGGATATGGAATCCTAGCTGCAGTTGCAATTTATGCCACCCATAAAACTGAAACCCTTCACCAGCAATGGGAAGCAATCAAAATTGGTATAAACAGACCAAGCTGACCCCCATCTGTTGTGGTTTATAGTGTTTTCCCAGTGAGAGACATTTGACTCTAATAACTCCCTCTGATATTAACAGAAAGATAGGCACAGTATCAGAGTCAGCTTCCTTTGGATAGGTGGATATATATGGACACACACAAGTGGTATAAATTCAAAGGGACTTAGTCCATCAGAAAGTGGTTCCTCTCATATCTTACATTTTCCAGGAAGTTTTCTCTCCATCCCGAAGTGCTTCTAGCAGGTGGGCTACTGGTATCAGATGAAACTGTCAGAGCCTCAGATATCAAGATGGAATTTAGAATTTCAGACCCTGAAAGTGGTCTGTGTGTGAATTTGGCTGGGGTCCAATTCTGTGTGTCCTTAGGTACTCAGCTGGCAATAAGGAAATTAGCATAGGGACAGTGACACAGGTCTAAGTTCAGTGATCAGGACTGGGCCATATGGCAGAGGCTGGGTCTTATGAAAAGGGTTTCTTTCATGTATTCATTATAATTCATCTATTCATTGATTAAACAAGGGTTTATTGAACACCTACTATGTGCCAGGCATTGGGGAAGACACTGGGATATGAAAGTAAGTACAATAATTATAATGCAGTGTAATAGGTATTATGACAGAGTATCACAATTATTTTCTAAGAAGCACTTGGGTGGATCACCCCCTAAAGACTGGGGATGAAGAGAGAGAAAGCTTCCTGGAAAATATAAGATACAACATTCTTAAAACATGATTGAAGCTCAAGCATGTGCTAACCAATGTGCTAAGTGCTCAGGGGACACAAAATTAAGAAAAACATCTAGATAAAAATGTCCAGTAGAAAATGGAATATGCATATCAAAACAGAAAAAGCATGTGGAGAGCAGATACTGTCTTGACAGTCATCAGCAAATTGGTGAGAGTTGATGCCATAGATTTTGATGGATTCATCCAGGGAGAGTCTGTAGAATATAACAGGCAAGTGATGAGGAGTTGGAAGGAAAACCCATTGAAGAAAATGGGAAAGCACAGGGGTGGAAGAAATCCAGGAAGCTATGTTGTCGTAGAATATCAGGAGGGGAGAACTTTTTGAAGGATTGTAGGGTTGATAAACAAATATGTTATATCTATACAATGGAATATTATCCAGCTAAAAAAATGGAATGAAGTATTGGTACTTAATTGTTTCTGAGAATTACCAAAATAACTTCTGTAATGCCTCCCTCCAACCTATTATGTTTCTACAAAATGCTAATCTCCCCAGCTAAAGGAGGTAGGGTTTCTCTACATGGCAATAAAAGTAATATTCTAAAATTTACTTGGATGATGGTTGCACATGTCTGTGAAAACACGAAAACATTGAACTAATGCTTTAAATGGATGAATTGTTTATTGTATGCATTCTATCTCAAGGAAGCTGTTTAAAAGAAAAGAAGCACAGAGTAAAATCATCAGGTGCAGTATAGTGGTCTAGTAAAGTAAAAGCAAAACGATCTCTATTGGATTTGAGAATATGGAGCGGTCATTGGCAAATTCAGTGATCTGGGGGAGTGGAATACAGATGACAGTTGTTGAAAATGAATAGGAGGTGAAAACGATGACGTCTTTGAAGAACTTTGGCTGAGAAGAGAAAACAGAGCTGAAGGCTGAGAACAAAGACAGCATTTCTGTAAAAATGAAGGAGAGCCAGGAGAACAGGAAGGTTTCCAGAGGCAGGCGTGAAGAGGGTGGCTGACAAAGGAAATAATGAAAAGGTGGAAAGTGATAGGATCCATTGCACAGGTTGGGAAGAGGGGAGCACACGTGGAATGAGGAAGGATATGTGATGATGGAGATGTTTGTAGGGGAAGGAACAAAGCAAATGAAGTGTTGCCATGTGGCTTCCATTTTCTCATTAGGTTGGGGGCAAAATCTTCTAAGGTTCAGTGGGATTTATCTAGGTAGGTGGTTTAGGGAAGGAGTAAGAATTTCAGTAGGGAAGGAAATGGAGGACTTTTGCTTCCTGGAGAGACACATTGGGTTGCTAAGCAACAATGGGAATTCAACGGAGGTCAGAGACCAAGAATTAATAGTAACACCAATCTGTGTAGTTGTGTGTACTTTATTATTATTTTTCATCAGCTCTCAGAAACCTGGACAGAAGAAAAAAATGCTGGGATTTATTCAACTATGAAATCTTTTTTTTAATATATATTTTATTGATTTTTTACAGAGACGGAGGGAGAGAGAGAGTTAGAAACATCGATGAGAGAGAAACATCAATCAGCTGCCTCCTGCACATCTCCTACTGGGGATATGCCCGCAACCCAGGTACATGCCCTTGACCGGAATCGAACCTGGGACCTTTCAGTCCGCAGGCCGACGCTCTATCCACTGAGCCAAACCAGTTTCAGCTCAACTATGAAAAACTATGAAATCTTGTGGGGCACTGCATATAAAGAGAATCAGGGAATCAAATGTCAAGATGAGTGGCTAACGGATGCGTGGGGCAGGGTGGGAGCTAAGAAAGTGAAGGGAGAGTATGCTGAGAGTGGCCTCGTGGTTCGGGAAGGGTTGTTTAAATTTTATTTTAACAATGGAGCTATTTTACTTAATGAAACCTGTTTAGTAACTAGCCCCCAAAGGGGACAAACGAAGCTTCTCCTTTGGTAACCTGGAGGCACACCTGTCAACATATGGTCTCCAGTCCCTTAGCCTCACAGGGTCCTGCAGCTCTTAGGAAAAAAATGGAAGAATCACTGTTCTGTGGAGGACTTATTATTTATTAACAGTAAAACAATAACCAACAACAAGATGAAGAAATGCTTACTGAGTGCTTACTTTTTACCAGGCACTGGTCTACATGATTTATATTTCATCTTCACAATAACCAAATGAGTTAAGAAAACCCATGAGGCCCTAACCGGTTTGGCTCAGTGGATAGAGCGTTGGCCTGTGGACTGAAGGGTCCCAGGTTCAATTCCAGTCAAGGGCATGTACCTTGGTTGTGGGCACATCCCCTGTATGGGGTGTGCAGGAGGCAGATGATAGATGTTTCTAGCTCTCTATCTCTCTCCCTTCTTCTCTGTAAAAAATGAATAAAATATATATTAAAAAAAGAAAACCCATGAGCTCTGTTTTTAGGGGAGGGCATGGACACACAGAGAGGTAGGTCACCTGCCGAGGGGTATCTGGCTAGTATGGGGAGCAGGAGCTGTAGTACTTCATGAGAGTGACTCAGTGATCATCTCTGAGATGAATGATTGGCTGGAAATTGTCCAACTTTGGGCCAGAGATGGAAGCTCTGAGAGGACAAGGTCCCTCTCTTCCTCTCTTTCTGTTGCCCTGTCCCAGCATTTATTTTCTTTTCTCTTAATTTCCTGTTTTCCCGTCAACTTTCCTCGGTTCCTTTGGTGTGGAAATTAATTCTTCCTGGGTTTGTTATTCATTTTATTGTTTTTCTTTTTTGTAAATGAATTAAAATAATTTTAAGACTGACCTTTTAATGTCATTTCCAATCTTCCCTTGTGGCTGTTTTATGCTTAGGCATACTGTACCACAGTAGGAGAATGAACATTTTACTGTGTGGTACAGAGTTTTCATTATATAATAATTTAATTATATGACAAATGAGGTTGCAAAACTGAAGTTACTCACAGCACCTCCTGCAATGCTCCCAAATGCCCTGAGTTAACCTAACATGACCAGGAATGGGTCCTGGAGGCCTAAAAGCCACAGATCCAGGAATGCCAAGTGATGTTTGTCATCAATTCTGAAACCAGGGAATCAGAGTAAATAACACGAAACAGCCTTTTCAGTGCTGTTTCCTTGTGCCTCTGCAGCACCCACATAGAATGGTTTCTCATTGGTGCACTCTGCTGTGGAGAATAGTAAAGGGGCACCGTCAACAACACAGCTGTAAGTGAAAGTCATATATATAAATCAGTAGAGCCATTCCATTGGAACGGCCTCATTTTGCAGAGGTAAATTGTAGAATTTTCAGAAATACTGACTTTACCTATTTCTTTGTTTCCTATTTTCTTTTTTAAAAAATGGAATTTATTGGGATAACATTGGTTAATAAAATTATATAGGTTTCAGGTGTACCATTCTAGAATACATCATCTGTATATTGTATTATGTGTCCACCACCCCAAGTCAAGCCTCTTCCATCACCATTTATCCCCCATATACCCTCTTCTACCTCCACCCACCCTCCTTTCCCTCTTGTTGTCACTGTACTATTGTTTGTGTCTATGAGGTATTTTTTTCTTTGCTTAAACTCTTTCCATAGTTTGATCAGGGAAATCGAAGATTGAGAGTTTAAGAGGCTTAAAGATTCCCCAGCTTCGAATTTAGGCAGCTAGGAATAAAATTCAGTTTGGGACTTGAGTAAGCTCTAAATTTAAATGGCTAGCAAATATCTCCAAATAAATGTTTTCTCAGATAAGTTGGCTCTATCTGGTAGTTACTTAGAGTAACCAATTGGATAGAAGTCAGGGGGAATATTGGCAAACAATTATGATTTTGTTAACATGCTTTACAGATAGGGAAATTGGTAGAATTGGTAGGTTGATTTCAACTTCTAAGTTAAATATTTGGGATCACTGATTCAAAACATTTTCTATCCTTAAAATTTTATAGATTAGAGCTTCACAAGTTTTGTTGTACATCAGAATCATCAGCTTTTAAAAAATTCTGATGCCTGGACTCTATTTGCATATATCTTTAAACAAATCTCACAAGTGATTATGATGCACAGAAAAGTTTGTAAATTGTCAATTTAATAAATAAATTTTTTTTTTTTGGCATATCAAGACCCAGGTTGATTCATTTATAAAATAAAGAATTATTGAGTGCATTCTCTTAGAACATAGGTTCTTTATGGGAGACAAAAATAAGTAAGACATATTCAATGAACGTATAATGTGGTATGGGGGCAAATAAAGATATAAATATAAACCAGGGTAAAATATGGTTAAATGGTAAAGTGAGGAATGGGGTTTCATTATGGTTATAACACAACGAGAGTGAGAAGGAAGGAATTAGGTCATGCTTTTTTATTTCTTATTCCTTTTTATTTAATTTATTGAGGTGACACTAGTTAGCAAAATTATACAGATTTCAGGTGCACAATTCTACAGCACATCTGCACACTGCATTGTGTGTTCACCACCCAAGTCAGGTGTCCGTCTATTACCATTTAAGTCACAGTTCTAAAGGAGATAAAAATTCATGTAGACATTGATGGGTTAATACAGACTGGGTAGGTAGAAGTTGAGATGTCAGGCAATGGAGATAGGGTGAATGAATGTTCAGAGAAAATTTCTAGGTGTATTCAGGAAATTAAGAGCAATGTCATTCAACTGGAGCAGGGTACTTGCAGAAGAATAGGGACTGAGAAGGTAAAAAAAAATCAAGAGCTTAAAAGATCTTCAACACAGAACAAAGGATTTTAAAATTAATTATTGGGCGATGAAGACCCATGGTTGGTTTTTGAGCAGAGACTGCCAGGACCATAATTTACTCCTTGAAATACTAATTTGCAGCAGGGTACAGGATGGAATGGAGGAGGGACCGCCTGAAGATGAATAGGTGAGCTACAGGCCTCACTAACTGCATTGTTTTAGGCCAGAGCTTCCCCATAGCTTGCTCAAAGTCTCTCTCTAACAATGCACATGGCAGCGTTTTTCACATGGTCCTTTTCTGCTCTTTGAATCACTGAATCAATGTAACAGATTCCTCCAGGCCTGAGTCCTTGTAATCTAGTCAGTACTGAACCATGGGAAAGTGGCACCATTGTATGCCACATAAATTGTAACAATAGGAGACTCCTGTGGTTTCCATAGGAATTGTATTGGATGAGAAAACCTGAAGACATGTTCCAAATTATGTGATAGCTTTACACTCTTTTGAAGGAATTGGGAGGAATTTGATGACTTCCTCTTGGTAATTTGAAGGTTGGAAGGCATGGAATCTAATTCTAACTGTCTGGTTTTAATTGCTCTTCTCATAGGGTGGACAAGAGTGGTCTTGGTATATAATAGTGGCTTGATTCAATTGTTGGTGGCCTTGCCGTATAATGAAAATTTTATTTTCTTTCTGCATTTCCTTTTGCTTCTTTTCTTGTTTTATATTCTGATCCCGACATTTTTTTCTTATTTTTGACCGCCAATCTCTTTTATTGGGTCCAAAAGGGTCACCATGACCATGTGGGATAAGAGGGTGAGGGGGTTATTGGTTAATTATTGTTCAGGGTAGACCTTTTTTCTTTTTAGTTGAATTATCTTAGTGTCATCCCAAGGGCCTTTCACAGGGTTAGGAAATGGTAAGTTCCCAAAAAATATTTTTTGAAAGAAAAGACAACGTATAACATCAGACATGTTTATATTCTCAATAATGAAGGTTGACCCTACTTGGATTTTTCAGGACTGTCGGGATTTCAGATCTACCATTCTATTGTTTTATAAAATACCCTTTACTATAAAACCTCATCTTGATTTTTTTGTTTGAAAATATGCTCACCGTGCCCATGAAAAGTAAACATGAATCTGTACCCCAAACATAATATCTATTGAAAAGAGAACATTCTTTGGGTATTTTGCATATTCCTCTTGGAAAAGGGAAAATGCCAAAAAAAAAAAAAAAAAAAAGGAATTGAATGGCAGGAAGATGGAGATGGTGGGTAGAGACTTGGCTGGTTTTATTAGCTCTGGTAGAAGCTTCCTTGGAATGATTTAGCCAGCGTTTTCATTGGCAGGCCTTAGCTGAGCCATTAGAGCTGTAAAACTAATGCATTGTTTCAAGTTTTCTTTGGCTTAATCTCCCCTGTTATTTAGGGAAACAGAATGCACCTTCACAGGGAAGAGAAAAGACTGAATGTCAACTAAGTTGAAGCCCTCCATGGCGTGCCACGTGTGGGTGAATGGGCTGGAGGGCTGGGGGTTGTTGAGAATTCCCAGCCCCTATAAATTCCTGAGTGCCAAGTGCAATATTGGATCTGATAAAGATTCTTGGACTTTTTTTCTCTTCATTTTCTGATTAAAAAGTAATCAGAGCTTCGTGAACTTTCCTCTAATAAATCCTACAGCGGCCTTTTTAGATCTGGCAATGGAGCATTTGAGAATGTGTGTTGAAGAGCAGAGGGTGCTGACCTGGAACATCCTCTTTCTAGCCTAAAAATAAACTCGGGTTTTGGGAAAGTGCTTACGTGTGCATGTGTGTATGTAGGGGAGATAAGTGAAGAATGCTGAATGTTGAAACAACTTTGTTAATAGATGCTGGAGTCGGAAATGCTGATTTTTAAAAAATAAAGGATGAAGCTAAACAGATGACTCATCCATCCTTGTTTTAGCTTTTAAAATTGTCTTTGGGAGAAATGCCAGGTGAAAAAATGAAGATGTACTCACTTGGTCCTTTCTCTTATGTCTCTATTTTCTTTCTTAGTTTTTGATGGTTGACCCATCTTTTTGTTCCAAATACTGGAGTAGAATTAGGATAATAGAGACTCAGTGACCCAGGCTCAGCCTCGGGAAAATCCTACAACCAGAAGCATTGCCCACTACAGCTGCGTTTGCAGAGCCTGATGCATTCGCTTAGGTGTGCTGGCCTGTTCATTGAGAAGCTGCTTTTGTTACAGCATCTAAAGGATTTGCCTGGTATAGGGTGAATATTCTACCTGAAGTCTATTTTTCCTTTTTCATTCTTTTTTTAAAATATATTTTTATTGATTTTAGAGAGAAAGGGGGAGGAAGAGAGAGATAGAAACATCAATGATGAGAGGGAATCATTGATTGGCTGCCTCCTGCACATTGGACCGAACCTGCAACCCAGTCATATGCCCTTGACCAGAATCGAACCTGGGACCCTTGAGTCCACAGGCCAACGCTCTATTCACTGAGTCAAACCAGCTAGGGCTCCTTTTTCATTCTTTAAAATGGAATCTTTCCTCTCAAATCATTCTATTTATAAATTGTCATATAGTAAAGAAATAGTTATAAGTTCTGTCTGTGTTCCATTTTCCCTGCTTGCTTCTTTCTATTTTTTAAAACAAGCCTGAGTTGATAATCAGTTTGTGAAACTATGTTCCACTGGTTTTTAAATAATCATTATTTAAAAAACAAAAAGTGTGCCATTGTCAAATATGAGGAATAACCATTGTTTTTTATGTAGTTGGTATTTTGTCACGTGCTAATTTATATACACTGTTTCATTTAACCTGTGGAACAAAGTAAGGAGGTAGGTACTGTTATCATTTTCATTTCTTAGATTACTTTTGTGTTAACTTTTAAAAGGATCATATCATTTTTCACACCATGAACTGTGCTTAGTAATATATAATGCTCTGAGCGATATGAGAAAATGGCAAAGCCCACATTAACCAGGTCATTTTAATTCAGAGTTACAATCTTTATTACTACTTATGCTATCCCCTAGGAATTTAAACAAAATTTAGTTTAATTTAGTACAGGAGCTTTCAGAACATTTAATAATTTCTATATGAAATAAAGAAGGGAGAACACCCCCCCCCTTATTTATTTATTTATTTATTTATTTAATCATGAAATCCCTTTTGTGAAGAGTGTTTTCTTGTGAAATTCAGTCTAAGCTGAGTCAACCTCGCCAACACCTTGGTCTCAAGGTCTTGTCGGTGATGGCGATGTCCCCGCAACTCCTGCAGGTGTTGGCACAGCTGCTGAGATAAGTCAAGGAGGTATAAGTTACTGGGGACAACTTTGCAGCAAAGTCAGCCCCAATATTCACATTACTCCCAGAATTGCCACTTGACTCTAGAACCAAATGGCAACTTGTTTGTGTAACCAAACTTAGATCCAATTGTGAGACAGAAAGATTTCGTGCTCCTAGCATTTCCTTTTTGTTCTGTGGAGAAAGAATGTTCCATGTTTATGAGCAGTGCCCAAGCTGTCCTTCCTGCCTCTGAATGAGATGGAAAGTCTTTTTCCCCAAAGAGTAAGTAGCTGAGAAAGGCATGATTGTGCGTGTTGTTATTGTTGTTTTACAGTTTAAATGATAATAATTGCAGAGGACACTTGTTGAGCAAAATAAATTTGCATGGGTCAAAAAAAAAAGAGTGGTGAAGTACTAGCAGCTCATGAGCTGCAAGTCCATGTCTGTCTGGATGCAGAATAATGAGACTAATGTATCAGAGATACACTTTGGTATAGAATAGAAGTCTGCAAGCTTTTTTGTACAGGGCTAGAGAGTAAATATCTTGTCAGCCACATATATAGTCTTTCTTGCATTCTCCTCCTCCTCATCATCATCTCCTTCCTCTTCTTTTTTATAACTCTTAAAAAATATAAAAAAATTTTAATTTATAGACCAGACAAAACTAGGTGCAGGCAGGACTTGGCCTGCAGTTTACGCTGTAGATCCATGGTCTTGAGCACGCATGCACGCGCGCACACACGCGTACACACACACATGCATACACATCTTTTAGAGACCATTGGTGTTAAAAGGGTAATGTGGAGAGTGCTGGGATGGCAGGAGAAAAATGGTGACATGGCTTAGCTCTAGTTGCCTGGGGAAAGGGAAATCCAGCTGGAATCGAGTATCCCTGGTAAACATAAGGAGACCACAAGAGTGTGAGTCATCGCTAGGCCACAGTCTGAATGTAATTGCTCAGCCAACACATGATCCTCAGCTGGCTTCAGAGCATGGATGTCAGGGGTGGAGAGGGAGAGGGATGGAGGAGTGCTCTCTAGACAAACACTGGTCCTGTTCTTCTTGAGAAGAGTGGCTGGAGGGCATGCCTACCGGCCGCAGACTCTCAGAGAAGAGGAGAAGGTAGGTCAGGGACAAGACAGGAGTTGTGAATGGGGAAGGGAGGCCAAGGAAGATGTTGCAGTGGATGTCTTCAGAATTCTCTTTCTTCAGCCGCTACAATACTTACTTGCAACTTTCAGATGGACAGGAATTGTTTGGCAACTCTCTGGAATCAAAGTTTATAAGTGATCGTGCAAAAGGCAAAGAAATTCTCCCATCAAAAGTCTCTTCATCAGGAGGCACATTGATAGAATTTCCATGTGGAGGCTTTGGGCTTATGAGGCCCTGTCCAGTGAGAGGGTGGAATGAGGAGCCAATGATGACAAGTGGGCCCTGGCTACAGGTTCAGGCAACTTCTGGGGAAGCTGTGAGCACCCTCGGAAGGGCCCAAAAAGCCTTGGAGGATTTGGATCTTCCCATCCTGTATCTCTTTAGAACCAAAGAGACTTCTGGAGTCTATGAGTCTATTCTTTAAATACTTATTTTATTATCTGGTGGTCCATTGGAATTAGTGGTTTATAAAAAAGAGTCAACTATGAATACAGAAATGGCTGTACCTCCTAGACCTCCTAGGAGGTATGTACCTCCTAGAGTGGAATTATTTTATTTCCTTTCAGGGACTTAATATTGAGAAATATTTAGACTATCATTAGAGGCAATACTGTACCATGTTAGAGAGAGGACCCTTCTGGAATCAGAAGGGTCTCCACTGACATTATAGCTTTCCTCCAGTCACAAACACAGTACCCTCAGTATCAGTTGAAGGGACCCGGAGTGTGCTGATGTAGTACCCGCGCTTAACCAAATCTGTGGTTAGGACCAATTTTTTTTTTTTTTAAATCACAGATAGTTGTTACCAGAAAAGTGCACAGAAAAAGAACATTCTAGCCTGAAAAAAAATTTGTGCACCTTCATGGAACCATGAGAGAGCATAACGCAGATGTAGAGCTATAAGTACTTAGTGGATTTGGAAAATCAGTGTAAGAGAAATAATGGCCAGAGATGAAGCCAGACAGGTAGCAAGGGCCCAGGTCATGAGGGGTTTTGCAAATGTATTAATGCATTTGGATTTCATCCCAAATGCACTGGATACCCCTGGAGTGTTGTAAGCGGGTAAATGGCTTACTCAGATTTCCATAAGGAAGAGGGAAGAAGATGGGGCAGACTGGACATAGGCTAGCCATGGACAGGCTAGCCATGGACACAGGCTAGCAATAAAGATTTTGCTCAATAAACCATGAGAGAAAGTATGCTGGCTTAAAGCAGTGGCAGAGTGGACTGTGGGAGGGAGAGATTTTAGAAATATTCAATATAGAACATATTGGAGTTGGTGATTGATTGGACATGGAATTGAGAAAGAGAGGAGTTTGGGACAATTCCCTTCCAGGGTGCGGGATACAGAGTAATGATGAGGCTTGTCTCCATGACAGGGAAACACAAGAAGTGGAAATGAAAAGGGAGGATGAGTTGAGTTTTAGACTTGTTGAGTTTGAGGTCTCCAATGTCTAGGGCAGTGATGGCGAACCTATGACACGTGTGTCAGGTGACACGCGAACTCATTTTTTTGGTTGATTTTTTTTTTGTTAAATGGCATTTAAGTATATAAAATAAATATCAAAAATATAAATCTTTGTTTTACTATGGTTGCAAATATCAAAAAATTTCTATATGTGACACAGCACCAGAGTTAAGTTAGGGTTTTCAAAGTGCTGACACGCTGAGCTCAAAAGGTTCGCCATCACTGGTCTAGGGGATAATACTCAATAGACAGTTAATATACTTACCTGAAACTCAGGAGACAAATCTAAGCTAGAGAGACACATTTTGGAGTCATCACTGCAAGAAAAGCTGCAGGAATGAACATGCTCATCCCAGGGAAGTAGAAAGTGATACGTAAGAAAGCAGAGGCTGGGCCTGGGGACAGCAGTGCTTGAAAGATGGGGAGAGAGAGAAGGTCCCAGGAGAGAGATGGGAAGGGGTGTCTAGCTATAGAAGATAAAGCAGGAGAATGCCAACTTACTGAAGCCAACTGAAGTGGTCAGTGATGCCAGATGCCTCAGAGAGGTCAGGAAGGTAAGGGCAGAGAGGTGTCCTGGATAGAAGAGCTGGGAGATAGTTGATGACCTTGCAGGGGACAGTTTTCCAGAGAGTGCTAAGGGTGAATAGACATCTTTATGTTTATATATAATCTAAGCATATATATAATTTATAATTAACAGAATTTATTTTGTAACATTTATAAATTCCACATTGAGGAAAAAAGTCCTCTAGTATACTTTGAAATTGGGAGTAACAGCAGAAGTCCTTTACTTACTTCTAAGTAGGCGTGATGACTACTGGATTTAGGAGGAGATGAGCATGGCAGTCCTTTCTCAGGAATGCCATCTAAGTGGTCCCCCTGTATCTCCCTAGTACGTGCTTTCCCATTCCCTGTTCTCCCACAGTGATATTTCACACCTTCTGAGTCTTCGCAAATTCCCGTCCCCATCACCTCACTTCTCACTCTGAGCGGACCCCTCACCTTCTATATACTGGGAAAGCAGCCTAGAGGAGCTTCCTCTCAAACTACTGCCATCAGCCCTCAAAGCCATTTGCCTCCTTTCCTCCCTCCCACCCCCCTCCTATTTCCTCTTCTTCCAGGAGATTCCCAGGAAGTGGTACCTGAGACAGGAATTTCGGTACTTGTGATACACTGAGGGTTCCTGTTAGCGTAAAAGGGTCAGGGACACATGACAAGGCAGAGCAAGGAGCTGAGCAAGCCTGTGGTCTCCGCTGGAGTCCAGCAGGGAGCTCTGGTGCCAGACTGCACTATGGATTCGGCCCCACCCTCTGTCAGTCAGTCATCTGGGAGCTGCCCCTGGGAGGACACACGCATGATCTCCAGTGAGGCAGCTCCTTTTTGTCCAAGGAAAATTCTTCAAAGAAAATGGCCAGCAGTGAGCTGTTAGTACCCAGTACTCACAGCAGCTGGGGCCTAGGGTACCTGCATGCCCGGGGCACCAACTGTACTGTGACCACCTGCTGTGCAAGATGGCTCTCTCCTGTTGGGTTCTGCATTGAATTCTCTTAATTATCTCTTCCTATCTCTTCATTTTCCTTACCTTTACTGGTGCCTTTTAAAAAACTAATTCAATAATGCTTCAGTCTCCTCTATAGAAACCTTTTATTCCCCCCCCCCCCCCCCGGCCCTATGACTTCACCCTCTTGCTTCACTCCGAGGCTCTCATCCATGCCCATTAACTCCTCTTCCTTGAGAGCCCTCACTCTCCAAGCCACTGCGGTCTGGTTTTTGCCTCTATGGTTTTCCTGAAACAACTTTTGTCAGAGTAACCAATTTCTCCTTTTTTCTACTTCTCTGTTCCTCTCTCACTTCAACGCCGGAAACATTCAGATGGATCTTCTCCCTGGGCTTCAGAGATGCCAACTCTTCTCTTCCGACCTCTCCATCACTGCTGCTCAGACCTCCCTGCCAATTTCTATTCCTCTGCCTACTCCTTCAAGTTGCCATCCCTCAGGGTTTGATGCTATGCCTTTTCTTCTCCCTCTATATCCCTTTTCCTCGGTCAGACTGAGGCCTTTGAGACCTTCAGGGAAGATCACCCCTTCACTGTCCCATGATATCCAATTCAAGAGTAAATATGTTTTTAAACAAAGCCAAATTAATATTGTGTCTCTCGAGACTTTGTGATTGCACAAGTGTGGATATATTTTTGAAAATGAACTTTCTCTCTCCACCCTGGTTCCCTA
Organism: Myotis daubentonii; assembly: GCF_963259705.1. Lineage (NCBI taxonomy): Eukaryota > Metazoa > Chordata > Mammalia > Chiroptera > Vespertilionidae > Myotis > Myotis daubentonii. The sequence goes on along the minus strand of NC_081857.1, from coordinate 23,910,840 downwards.
AGCACATGATATTGTGTTGAGCATACCTTACTCATTCCATAGTTTATATTACCATGTGTGCGTTGTTTTCTGAATTTATATATACATGAATCTAATAAGCATCTGTAATTTGATTATCGCAGATGACTTCAGGCTGCCACCCAGACCTGTTCCTTCTCCTATTTTCAATTTCAGTGAATTGTGCTACCCAGTTACTCAATTTAAAAACTCAGACATTATTTTGAACTCTTCCTCTTTCTCACCCCACCTCATCCAATTAATCACCAATTCCTATAAATTCTATTCCTAAATATCTCTCAAATCCAGCCACAGCCCCTGACAGGCTCCTCTGCCTCCCGTTTGCACTCCTCAAATCTATTCTCCACACAGTCTTAAGACAAGTCTATCTACAAGGCAAACCTAGTCATGTTCCTTCCTTTCTTTAAAGCACTCTAAACTTCTTAGCATGGTTTGCAAGACCTTTCAGGATCCAGCTGCTGTTCCCCTCCTCAGCATCCTTTCCACTTCTCTCCAACTCTCAGGAACTGCATAATTTTCTTGCCCAGCCCTCTGGGCCTTTCTATTAGTAGCTTCTCCTCCCAGGCCATCCCCTCACCAGGGTAACACCTTTTCATCTGCCAGGTCTTGGGGCAAATGCTAATTTTGAGATGACTCCCCTGGCACCTCTAATCCTGGTCCATGGATTCTTACCATATCTTTCATTTTCTCTACTAGAGAACCTGCTGTGTCCCAGTACCACTGCCCATTTCCTTGTCCTCCTCCCTAAAGGGCCACAGAGGCCACAAGGGTAGAAGAGCTGCCCAGGCTTATTCAGCATTGTATCCTGGTTGTTCAGCACAGGGCCTGGGATTTAGTAGGTGCTCAGGAAATACTTTCTGAATTGAGTGTGTTGTCCTACCTTCTAAAGTCAAATGTAATTGATATTCAATTATTAGATTTCTTATAGAATTTGTTGACCTTCCCCTCGTTGATAGAAAGTTGAGTTCAGTTTGGTACATGTGTATTGTCAAAAAGAACTGACTTCAGTGGTGTGTGTATGTATGATGTATTACAGAAAGGATGCTTTGCTTGAAAATTGGATTTGAAGAAAACCTTTTAAAAATGTACTAAAGCAGTGGAAGAAAAAGTTTAGGAGAAGAGAAAAGCAGCACACAAAAAAACTGACTAAAATAGTGTATGTATTCATGGGTTTTTGCCATTAATTGGAACACATTGTGTCCGCTCCAATTACCCACGAGGACCACTCCTCTAGGGAAACGCTTCCTATTTTTAAAACATAGTAATGCTCATGGAATTACACTGCCCATTCCTACCCGGGCCTTGAGAGCTTATCATGTACAGTGTTTTTGCCAAGAACCTACTCTGTCTTTAATCACTAAAAAAGATTTATCAAAGAGAGTGTGGTTGGGGCTTTATCTATGGGTGTATTTTTTGCCTCTTGTTCTTTACCAGAGGTAGCAGGTCCTCAAGTTTGGCTTCTTCAGATGTAAATGGACCCTTGTGTTTATGGGGATTCTGCAGTTGGGCAGTGTTGGGGACGTTGGGTGGAAGGATGAATGGGGTATTCTCTGTCTCATCTTCCAGTTACAGCCCATCTTCACCATTGATACATTCAACTAATATTAAATGAGCATTTGACAATATGCAAGATATGTTTATAGTTTTAAATGAATAAAATTACATTAAGCTATGGCTGTACAGTTTAATTTTTCATTCAATAATATATTGGGCACATTTTTCTATTTTAGTAAATGGGATAATAATAGACCTAGATAATTTTTAATGACTTTTGGTATGGATATTATATACTTTTAATTTATCTTGCTTGATCCATTTTAAAGGTAATTTACATTATCTATATTTTGCTATTCTCTGCTATTATATTATACTATTAGAATAATATACTGTGCTATTATACTATCATGTTATTATCTATTTTTTGCTGTTATTGTTGGTACAAATTTAAAGCCCATACAATACAGGCTTACATATTATATATTATAGTCCATTGTGTTACAGACTAGACTGAATGACACTGTAATTAAGATATAGGGGCTCACTTCAGGGTGGGATGATGTGGGCTTCACAGAAGAAATGAGATAGAAAATGGGCCTTGAATGTCAGATACAATTTTGTTAATTGTATATGTAAGGGGAGAACATAAGCAAAGCAGAGAGGCCAAAACAAAACAAAACAAAAACACAGCCAATCAACCAAATAACCTCAAAACCAAAAAGATTGAAGGCATGCTTGACATCAATGGATAAATCAATTTAGCTCAATCAATGGCATAGTGGTGCTAGGGTAGGCTGGGGGTCAGATTAAAAGGCTTTGAGTGGCAACTTAAAGGAAATGTAAAGGATTTGATTGTGCAGACCACAGGGAACCAAGAGCGATATGTCCAAGAAAAGCATAGGATAACCAAGTACAGGTCTGTTTGTGGCAGTGCACTCTCTTTGTGCCTAGAATTGAATCTTAGGGGACTATATTTTCCCCCAGGGAGTCACACAACACTGTTGGCAACTGAAATCTATAGGCATTTCTCCCTATCAATTGGTGCTAAATCCAGAGTCCTTAATAATGTATTTTAGCAATTGTTATTTTTGTATGCTTAAATTTAACATTTGAAACTTTTCAATATACTTTTGAGTTTACCCCCATAATCATAGCTTTTTGAGATGTATTTGAATCTTTATTCTGCCGTCCAACATATTATCTCTCTTCAATTTAGGTCATTTTTAAATTTGATAAATTTACATTGTGTGGATTCTTGCAAGACATTGATTAAATAATTCAGTTAAATCAGGGAAAATACAGAGGCCTAATCCCCTTCAGGCAGTGCCAAGATTTGATGTGAGTTGTTAGGAATCTACTATGCTTTTCTCCACCGACCTCATTAAGATCTCGCCAGAGATTCATCATGTATCCTGTTGAATCAAGATATTTTTTCTCCAAGGAATCATGCCATTCCAGCAAATCCAACAAAATACCCAAAGCAACAACAAAATAAATGTGATTAATTTTGTGTGATTCCCCCTCGCCCCACAAGTGAGCCCATGGTAGTTCCAGTAATCACTCTTTCTTATCTAATAATAAACATTTGTCTATTTAATAATGATTGGGAATATTTCTGGGAATTGACAATTGTCTGTAGTTTCACTAATCTGTAGTTTCCAAATTTCTCTTTTTCCTCTAATGGAACTTGAAATATCTTTCAGCCTTCAGCCTTTTTGCATCTCTTATCCACAGAGTTAATGTTAATTTGTTATCAGCACCTAAGTAGGTATTTTTTGGATCTTAGGGTATAATTCTATGATTCAGTTAAAAAACAATTCTTGCTCTATTTCATCCATCAGCTTGAATGTATTTTTCTATACTTTTCTGCCTTGAGAACGAAAATCAAACATTGTAAACACAGCTGGAATATAATTCTGAATCAGTCAAAATTTAGTTGCGGAAAACAAAAAGTACTGTAGCTATTTTAACCAACAAAGGAATTTAGTGGTTACAAAGGTTTTGAAGGGCTAGGATAGTAGGATTTCATTTGGGCGTCTTTGAAGATTTCTCAGAACAACCTCAAAAACTAGCCAGCAAGTGGACCCCCCCCCCCCCCCCGTCAGAGATAGGAAGGCAAGGAGTGCTGGGGTCCCAGCAGCACTGCTCTGTCTAGATTATGCACCAGCTTCTCCACACCCTCACTGCTGGTGCCTGGGCACCAGGACACTCATCCAGCCATGCTGGCAGGCAGAGAGCAAACAAACAGAAGTGAGGTCTTTATCTCACTGTCACTGTCCACCTCTCACTAGAGCACAGCCGATTGGTAGAATCTCAATCACATCCAGATCCTCTGGGGCAAGGGAATTGGAGAAATGTAGAACTAACTTCTCTGTCCTCCAGAGCAGGGAGACACTGGAGAAGGGGTTGGGGAAGTTGTGCACAAGCCAGTTCATAGCATCTGTCTGGTTCTTTATGCTGATTTTTCAACTCGTCTTCTGCTCTTGCAGATAATTTTGTTCACATGGCTATCATTGTGCCTGTCACCTTGCATTATAACCACCTGTTTACACAGTTATCTTCCTCACCACACCAAGCTTCTTGAAAACAACAGTCATGTCTTATACAACTTTTCATTGCCAAGGCCCAACCAACACAATGACTCACAGATTATAGGAAAACCAACTTAAGAATAGAAGAAAGAATGTGGGCTTTGGAATGAGAGGAACTCAGGTTTAAAACTTGCCATTGAAACTTACAGGCTGTGTGATGCGGAGCAAGTGACTTTATCTCTGTAAGCTTTAATTTCTTATCTGTAAAATAAAATATACTAACCTCATAGGATTGTTTTGAGCTTCATATGAGAAAATATATATGAAGCATAAAAAATGCAAAGAATGATGTTTTAAAATTTACAGTTTTTAGAATAATAAGCAAAATAGGGATTAGAATGATCCACAAGAAAAACACACACCACTAAACTCTTTGAAGTCTGCCTTTTTTGCCAAGATAAATAATTATTAAAGTGAAAATCATTAATGTGGCAATAATTTATTTGCCTCTAATAATAACAGTCATTACAATTAATCGGGTCCTAGCTATATGGCACATTCCAATTTGAAGGTGGCTGATTTTTTTTTCTCATTTGTGGGTAAGGGCAATTAGCAGGTCACTAACAACTATAACAAAAGCAGCTTTGGTGGAAGTGATGCTGATGGCATCCAGGTTACAGTGGGATTAGGGTGTACATGGAAAAAAGAAATGAATGAGAGATGAGGAAATTATTCTTTCAAGAAGTTTGGGTTGAAAAAGAAAAGGAGTAAGAGGGTATTAGCTGTGATTTTTCTCAGAAATCTCATCCTATGGGACCATCAGAAAGGAATAGAAGTAGGTAGGGAAGTAAATGTTTGAGTGTGTGTGTGACCTCAATTTTATCATCAAAGAAGGAGGCACGATCATTTACTTAAGAGACAGGGGAATAAGAGATTGAGATTAGTGGAGGAGGAGGAGTAAAAGAAGAATGGTGAAGATTTCATAAAATTTTTCGAGAGGAAATGACCACAAACAAAAGTATAGACAAATAGAACTAAAGGTTAACATCAGATATAAGAAATCAATCTGAGTAAGGGTGACAATGAGAATGGAGTACAAAGGTCAAGAAGTCAGAAAGAAGACTGTTTTCAGTGGCTGTTTCACTTTAGCTTCCTCAGTGATACGGGTTGGGGTGAAGGGGAGACTGTGAGTCACAGTGAAGTCCTCCATGTGTAAAGTAACCAGGAGATGGGCAATGACAGGAAGTGGAAGGTATATAGTGATGTATCACAGAGCTATGTCTTTAAAAGCGGGAGTAAACTGACTGAGGGAAAATAAGAACTAAGTTTTTGGAGTTGCATGGGGCAGCTGGAAGAATGCTGGTTTGGAACTCTGGGACCTATAACTCCCATGGTATGGGCACAGTGAAAGGGTTGGGAGGGGGAGTCAAAGACAATATTCATCATGAGGAAGAAACATAGATGAAAACGTGGGTAGTGGATGGGGGTGGGGGAGAGAGCCCTTCTGTACATTTGTGTGGAGACTGGTGTGTGCAGTAATGACAGGAAGGCTTAGATTTGACCAAAATAAAGCATCCCAGGTTTGGTACCGGTTGTTTCTGCGAGGGAATTGGCTGAGGTTCTTGAGGGGCCCTGGTTGTGTCCCAGCCTGTGAGATGCAGTCAGGATCTTTCTCTGGATGGGCCTTGCTCAGCCTGGGAAGCAGAGCTGTGGGTCCCAGTTTCAGGGTATGCATGTATCTTTCGTGTCTTGTTTTTCACATGCCAGCTTTTAATACTGGTTAAATGGTTCAACTTCTTTCAGAAGCTTAATATCTTTTTTCCTCTTTCTAGCTTTATTATCAGATTATTTCTTTCAGTCTATAAAAGAGTTAATCAACTAAATATTAAACTAGAGCACAAAGAGGCACCTTTTCTAACCATTTATTTTACTTGGTCAGAAACAAAGCCAGAATTGGAGCTCATTTTGTGCACTTAGATATGGTGCTGTGGCTAGGGTCAGCGATCAGGGAGCAAGGCAGAAATTAAAATGAATGCACCAATTCTGGGGGACAACAAAAAGGGTGGACTGGACACCGGGCAAGGTTTCATCCCAAGCCAGTGGACCACAGTCATAATATTGGTGAGACAAGTGTGCATCTATCAGGGGCATGTCGGAAGTAAGAGACTGCAGCAGTGTGCACAGCCACTTGGGATGTCAGCTTCAAGGGGAACTTGTTTCTGAGGCAATTTTTACAAAAATAAAGATGCAGCTTCTCTTTGGTTGGTCTGAGTCCTCAGGGAAAAGGGTGCAGAGAGTATTTCAGTCTCGTGTGTGGAGAGGATGAGGAAGGGGAGATCCCGGCAGGAATTAAGCAGATTCGTGCAGTTCATCTCTCGTTTCACATGGTCGCTTTGTGACTCTTATGCTTTTTATAACATTTATGTATGTTATTTTACCTTCCATGGAATAAATATTAAGTTGATTCGGATAGCAAGTCTATCTCTTAATAAATAATTTTGAAAGCAAAATGTTAAGCTCTGAATTTATGGATCATATTCACTTTCCCCATCCTAGGTCTGAGCCAGATTCTGGCCACATTAGTGTCAAGCTAAGCTGTTAGTCCTCATTGGCTTTGATGTAAGTCCTAAAATGGCATACCCATGCTGTAATAGGCAAACATTCTACACACAAAGCAGATACACTGCTATCAGTATTGTTACTTTCTTTGGTTTCTAGAATCATCTGGACACAAATCCTTGTTTCCAACAAAATAAGACATTTTTCTATCCAATTAATGACTGTTTAAACTGTGTTTTGAAATATATTCTCTCTCCTGGACTTGCCGACTTCTATCTATATTTCCATGGAGTGCAGGAATTGGAGCAACCACACCCAGTTTGCCACCAGCATGACATAACCACTCTCATCTGGAAGGATACTTTATTGTTGGAGAGAGGGATGGGCAAGGAGAAGAGGGCGATGAGTAGAACCAGTTAATGAGGTTGGTGATGGAGGAAGAGGCCTGTTGGAGGATGCTCAAGGGAAATGAGTGGAACTGCTGCTGGGTTGTGGGAGGACAGAAAGTCGGTGGCCAAGTCTGATAAATGGCAGACAGAGAAGCCAGAAACACACATATAGCCCAAGTAAACCATACCAGGGACAGGCAATTTGGGAAAGTGAGGGAGGAAGAAAGAGAGAGAATTGTCAGGTTACCAACTCCTAATGTTAATGGGAGTTCTGGATAGAGACAGGGAAGGGTATGACTTTTATTCCATGGTCCCCTGCACTGCATATAGGCCATCTCTGGTTCTTCCTGCTCTTCTTTTCTTTTTCCTTTCTTTTTTCTATTTCTCTTTCTCTTCTTTTCTCTTCTCTTGTCTCATCTCCCATCTGCCCCCTCTCTACTCCTGTCTCTTGGCCTATTGAGGCATCTCCATGTCGTAGAATTATTTGATGTCATCACAGCTCCAAACCATCAATTTATCAAGACAGGAAATTGTAATTATTTTTAATAGAGGAGAAAGGGAACAAGGATGTGACTAATGTTCAAGGAAAACCAGGCAGCAGTTCAAAAAACACTGTGTCTCCAGGACGGCAGTAGAAGGAATATCTCTCTGATCACATCTGGCATCACCTCATGGAACTGGATGATTTCTTGGGGCTGAGAACTATTTTTCCAAGATATTATAACTCAATAAAAAAGTATTTTTCAAGTCCCGTTTCTTGCAAGAACCTCTAATTCTAAAGCAAAATCATTTTTGCTTTTATGTTTTATTTCTCTTTTTGGTTCTGTTCCAAAGAAAACTAAAACAATCTTTGGGCCCTGGCATCATCCCAATACCCCAAAGTTGTGGGTTTGAGCCCCTCTGCTCAGGACACATACAGGAATCACCTAATGGATACCTAGATATCTCTCTCTCCCCCCCCCCCCCCGATCAATCAGTAAAATTTAAAGAAAGAAAAGCTCTTATACTATGGCCAATGGTCTTAGCTCTACATATCTACACACCCTTCTCTTTAAAAAAATCTGATTTTTGTGATCTCTATTTCTTGGGTACTCCTTGCTAGTATATCCTACATAAGGTATCAATAAGTAGATGGCATCAATAGTGTGGCTGGGAGATAGAGCAAGTAAGAGAAGAAAGGTCATGCCGTCCTAACATGAGCTTCTGGGTTGGGAGATTACCAGAATAGCAACAGTGGAGCTTGATCCAACTTAGGTTGAGGGAACTGTCTGTTCAGTTGAAGCTGTGATGAGAACATTCCCCTTTTTGGAGTGCAGTCCATGGCCAGCCACTATGGGAAGCATCCAGTGAGTCCTAGGGGCCACTGAACTCTGGTTTCCTTGTTACTTCTTAGAATAGCTCTTCAGTGAGAACGGCAGGCTCTGTTTGCTCGTGGTAAAGTGTTAAGTTTCACTGATGCCAGGAATGTGAAGGTCTTTGACTATATATGAACTTATAAAAAGATCAAATGCTTATTTCCTTTTCTTTTTTAATGGGCCATGGGGCATGTGTTTTTAATAGACTGTTGATTCTGTAAGTGTAAACATAATATTGCCTAGTGCTTTTAAGACCATCAATAAAGATACTTGGTATCAGAAGGTAGTGTAGTAGGAGTAGAATTTCTATGATTAAGGGGCTAGAAAGAGAAAAAAAATATAATTAATATTCTTTGCAGTAGCTTTATGACACCCTTCGTATCTATCACTTATCTTTTTCTTTTCTTTTTTCCTCTTTCACTTTCTTTCCTAGCCACTATTTCCGTTTAAAAAAGTAATGCCTGGTTGCAGCCTGGCCGGTGTGGCTCAGCATCCACCTATGAATCAGGAGGTCATGGTTTGATTCCCGGTCAGGGCATATGCCTGGGTCCCCAGTGTGGGATGTCAGGGGGGCAGCTGATCAATGATTCTCTCTCCTCATTGATGTTTCTATCTCTCTCTCCCTCTCCCTTCCTCTCTGAAATCAATAAAAAAATATTTTTTAAAAAGGATAAAAATGTAATTTCTGGGAACAAGCATATACTGAGATAAAGGTTCAGTTGGTCTTCTGATCATAATAATGATCATGCAGTGTGATGCAAAGAAGCTGGGACTGAAAGTTAGATGGCCTTCACCATGGCCTGGGATAAATCTCAGGGCAAAGAACTAGGATAAATCTCATTGGATTTATCTTGAAGAAATCATTTGGGTGTAGAGTGGGGACTTGAATATGACATCAAATACTGAGTGCTAACAAGGTGGGGTATTACTGATCTTAGAATAAATATCCCAAATGTCTTCATGGCAGCCTGGTCTCTGCCTCCCTGCCCTTCTAAAAGTGGCACTGGCTGGGAGTGTCTGAGTCTGAGTAGGTGTGGCTGTGCTCTTCTCTGAGTGCTGACCTCTTGGTGTGACTCTGACCCTCTCTCATGTTCTGCAGGGCCTACATGAGTGTGAAGGAACTGAAGGAGGTGCTGCAGCTCAACAGCACACACTTCCTCAATGTCTACTTTGCCAGCTCTGTGAGGGAAGACCTTGCAGGTGCTGCCACCTGGCCTTGGGATAAGGAAGCCATCAGTCACCTGGGTAAGTGAAGTGGAGACCAAACATGAATTTGTCAAAATGTTTCACTTCGGACAGGTAAGCGGTATTAGAGCAAACAGAGGGAAATACTCAGGATGTTCTAGACCAACTCTATAATCTAGATGTAAATAAGGTGATGACATGGATTGAGATTGATTTTATGTCTTGGAGGCATAACAATTAAACCCAATGAATGAAAACCAGAGGAAGTAACAAAAGTAGAAAAAATAAAATAGAAAGTAAACATTCATTAGAATAAAATTAACAGAACCAAAAGTTTTTTTTTGAGAGGGAGGAGAAAAGGATTGATAAACCCTTGGAAAGAAAGAAAAAAAGAACCCAACCCTGATCAAGAAAAAAAAAATAAGAGAGAAGGAATGTATTACCACTATGAGGAATAAAGGAGGTAATATTCTTACATATACTTCAGACATTAATAAGCAATATGTATTTTCCATAAATGGTGTTGAAGCAATTGGACATCCACAGGCAGAAGAAAAGGAATCTTAATATGAATTTCACACCTTGTACAGAAATTAACTCAAAATAGATCAGATATTGAAATATTTAAATGTAAAAAATAAAACTATAGAACTTTAAAAGGAAACATAGGAGAAAATCATTAGGGCAGGACTACAAGAAAGAGTGAACTTATAAATAACACCAAAAGCATAGTCCATATAAATAATAACTGATAAATTGTACTCCATCAAAATTTAAAACTTTTTTTCTGATTCTGTTTAGACAAACAAAAAAAATCAGACTTGGAAGAAATATTTGCACATCATACATCTCACAAAAGATTTGTGTCTAGAATATGTAAAGAACTCTCAAAGCTCAATAGTAAAACAGACATTCCAGTTAGAAAACGGGCAAGACATGAACAAACATTTTACCAGAGAGGAAATACAGATGGGAAATAAACACATGAACAGATGTTCAATATCATTAGCCATTAGGGAGATTCAAATTGAAACCACATGAGATGTAACTACCCACTTATTAGCGTGGCCAAAATAAAAAATACGGGGGGATGTAAGGTACAGCCCAGGGAATAGAGTCGATACTACTGGAATACATTTTCACACTGACAGGTAGACTTATTGTGGTGATAGCATCATGAGGTATGTAAATGTCAAATTACTGTATCTGACACCTGAAACTAACAAATATTGTATGCCAACTATACTTTAATAATTTTCAAAATAATGACACTATTAGATGCTGGTTGGTGAGGATGCAGGGACACTGGATCTCTCCTACATTGCTGGTGAAATATAAAATGGCACAGCCACTCTGCAGAATGCTTTGGCAATTTCTTATAAAACTAAACAAACATCTACCCTATGCTCCAGCCAGTGGACTCTTGGACACTGATTGTAGAGAAATGTAAACTTATACCAAGTCAAAAGCTTTTATATCAGTTGTCCTAGCAGCTTTATTTGTAATAGCTTCAAACTGGAAATGACAAAAGTGTGTTCAGTGCTGTTTACACCAACTGTAGTCCATCTTTAGTACAATGGAATCCTATTCAGCAACAAGAAGGAACAAAGGACTCATGCATGGAATGACTCAGATTACTCTCAAGGGTATTATGCTGAGTGGGAAAAAATCCCCAAGGTTACCTGCTGTATGATTCCATCTACATAGTATTTTCAAAATTTTCTGTCAGTAACAGAATTATAGAGACAGAGAACAAGTTAGTGCTTTCCAGGGTTTAGGAATTGGGTAGAGATGGGGGGCGGGGTATGAGTGTGGGTGTGACAAAAGGATAGCAGATGGGTGATCTTAATGGTGATGGAACAGTTCAGTATCTTTTTTTTTTAAGTCATCATCCATAGATTTGTTTAGAGAGTCATGGAGAGGGAGAGAGGGGGGGTGGGTGGAAGGGAGAGAGAGAAGAGAGAGAAACATTGATGTGAGAGAGAAACATCAATCGGTTGCCTCCCATATGTGTCCTGACCAGGGATTGAACCCACATCCTAGGTATATGCCCTGACCAGGAATCAAACCTACAACCTTTTGGTGTATGTGATGATACTTCAACCAATTGAGGTACCAGGCCAAGATTCAGTACCTTGATTTTGGTGGTGGTGGTTATACAAAGGTATCCCTGTGATAAAATTGTGTAGAGCTACACACACACACACACACACACACACACACACACTCTCACGTGTGCATGTAAGAGCTTGTGAAATCTGCATAAGGTCTGTGACCTCTATGCAGAAGCAGAGTACTTGGCATATAACAGGTGCTCGGTGAATGCTTAGTGAATGAAGGGATGAATGAATAAACAAGGGAAGGTATTAAATTTAAATGGTTTCCAGAATTATCTCATGAATTATTGACTCATCATGAATTGCAAAAGAAGCTGGGGATACTTATGTTTTGCTCTTAAACATTTCTACAGCCATGTCCCCCTATAGCATGATATGTAATGTCATCTTCAGAAGTAGCCTGAGCAGCTGAGAGGTCTGGTTCAATGTGAAATGGCTCCTGTTCATACTTATTTCTTCTTGTTCAATCATCACTGTAATTGAACAAAGGAATTCTTTTGACCTAAACCAGGTGTAGAACAATACAGGCAGCAGCATAACATGATAGGGGAAGACATTTAGGAGTTTCTTTTTTAAAAAACCCCACATATTTTTATTGATTTCAGAGAGGAAGGGAGAGGAGAGAGAAAGATAAAAACATCAATGATGAGAATCATTGATCAGCTGCCTCCTACACGCCCTCCTGTGGGGATGGAGCCCACAGCCCGGGGATATGCCCTGACTAGGAATCGAACCTTGACCTTCCGGTTCATAGGTTGATGCTTAACCACTGAGCCACACCAGCAGGGCTAGGATTTTCTTAATAGTCTTTTCAAGACTTGAGATTACTTGTTTGTGTCAACACATAAGACTCCTGCATTTTTTTAAATTTATTGCTTAAAGTATTACAAAGAGTATTACATATGTCTCCTTTTTTCCCCCCCCGCCCTTGACAATCCCCTGGCCTGCCCTACCCCCCAGTGTCTTATGTCCATTGGTTATGCTTATATGCATGCATACAAGTCCTTCAATTGATCTCTTACCCCCTCCTCCTGCCCCCCTCACCCCCCACCCTCCCCGGCCTTCCTGCTGTAGTTTGACAGTCTGTTCAAGGCAGCTCTGCCTCTGTATCTATTATTGTTCAAAAGTTTATAATGGTCTCTATTATCCAGAAATGAGTGAGATCATGTGGTATTTTTCCTTCATTGACTGGCTTATTTCACTTAGCATAATGCTCTCCAGTTCCATCCATGCTGTTGCAAATGGTAAGAGTTCCTTCTTTTTTACAGCAGCATAGTATTCCATCGTGTAGATGTACCACAGTTTTCTAATCCATCCATCTACTGATGGGCATTTAGGCTGTTTCCAGATCTAAGCTATGGTGAATTGTGCTGCTATGAACATAGGGGTGCATATATCCTTTCTGATTGGTGTTTTTGGTTTCTTGGGATATATTCCTAGAAGTGGGATCACAGGGTCAAATGGGAGTTCCATTTGTAGTTTTTTGAGGAAACTCCATACTGTCTTGCATAGTGGCTGCACCAGTCTGCATTCCCACCAGCAGCGCACGAGTGTTCCTTTTTCTCCACATCCTCTCCAGCACTTGTCGTTTGTTGATTTGTTGATGATAGTCATTCTGACAGGTGTGAGATGATACCTCATTGTTGTTTTGATTTGCATCTCTGGGATGATTAGTGACTTTGAGCATGTTTTCATATGTCTCTTGGCTTTCTGAATGTCCTCTTTTAAAAGGTGTCTATTTAGGTCCTTTGCCCATTTTTTGATTGGATTGTTTATCTTCCTTTTGTTGAGTTGTATGAGTTCCCTATAAATGTTGGAGATTAAACCCTTATCAGTGATAGCATTGGCAAATATGTTCTCCCATGTAGTGGGCTTTCTTGTTGTTTTGTTGATGGTTTCTTTTGCTGTGCAGAAACTTATTATTTTGATGTAGTCCCATTTATTTATTTTCTCTTTAGTTTCCAATGCCCTAGGATCTGTATCGGTGAAGAAATTGCTACAGCATATGTCTGAGATTTTGTTGCCTTTGGATTCTTCTAGTATTTTTATGGTTTCCCGTCATATATTTAAGTCCTTTATCCACTTTGAGTTTATTTTTGTGTATGGTGTAAGTTGGTGATCTAGTTTCATTTTCTTGCATGTATCTGTCCAGTTTTCCCAGCACCATTTATTGAAGAGACTATCTTGACTCCATTTTATGTTCTTGCCTCCTTTGTCAAATATTAATTGAGCATATTGGTTGGGGCTGATTTCTGGGCTCTCTATTCTATTCCATTGATCTATATGTCTGTTCTTATGCCAGTACCAGGCAGTTTTGAGAACAGTGGCTTTGTAATACAGCTTGATATCTGGTATTGAAATCCCACCTACTTTGTTCTTTCTCAGGATCGCTGCAGCTATTCGGGGTCATTTTTTATTCCAGATGAATTTTTGGAGAGTTCCTTCTAGGTCTGTGAAATATGCCGTTGGTGTTTTAATGGGAAGTGCGTTGAATTTATAGATTGCTTTGGGTAGTATGGACATTTTAATGATGTTGATTCTACCAATCCAAGAACATGATATGTTCTTCCATCTCTTTATGTCTTCCTCTATCTCTTTTTTCAACGTCCTGCAGTTTTCTGAGTAGAGGTCTTTTACCTCTTTAGTTAAGTTTATTCCTAGGTAGCTTAATTTTTTTGGTGCGATGGTAAATGGGATTGCTTTTTTAGTCTCTCTTTCTGCAAGTTCACTATTGGTGTATAGAAATGCCTTAGATTTCTTGGCGTTAATTTTGTATCCTGCTACATTGCTGAATTCTTTTTTTAAGTCTAATAGTTTTTTGATGGAGTCTTTAGGGTTTTTTAAGTATAATGTCATGTCATCTGAAAATAAGGGCAGTTTTACTTCTTCTTTTCCAATTTGGATGCCTTTTATTTCTTCTTCTTGTCTAATTGCAATGGCTAATAGTTCCAGTACTATGTCAAACAGGAGTGGTGAGAGTGGGCATCCCTGTCTTGTTCCTGTTCTTAGGGGAAACGGTGTTAGTTTTTGTCCATTGAGTATGATGTTGGCTGTGGGTTTGTCATATATGGCTTTTATTATGTTGAGGTATGATCCTTCTATTCACACCTTGCTGAGAGTTTTTATCAAAAATGGGTGTTGAATTTTGTCAAACGCTTTTTCTGCATCAATTGATATGACTATGTGGTTTTTTTCTTTCAATTTGTTTATGTGATGTATCACATTTATTGATTTGTGGATATTGTACCATCCTTGCATCCCTGGGATAAATCCTACTTGGTCATGGTGTATGATCTTTCTGATGTACTGCTGGATCCGATTTGCTAAGATTTTGTTGAGGATTTTGGCATCTATATTCATGAGGGATATTGGCCTGTAATTCTCATTCATTGTGTTGTCTTTACCTGGTTTTGGTATTAGGGTGATGCTGGCTTCATAGAATGAGCTTGGAAGTGTTGCTTCCTTTTGTATTTTTTGTAGTAGTCTGAGGAGGATAGGTTTTAGTTCTTCCTTGAATGTTTGGTAAAACTCCCCTGTGAAGCTGTCTGGTCCTGGGCTTTTGTTTGCTGGAAGCTTTTTGATGACTGCTTCAATTTCTTCCATAGTTATTGGCCTGTTGAGATTTTTAGATTCTTCCTGATTAAGTTTTGGAATGTTGTATTTTTCTAGGAATATGTCCATTTCGTCCAGGTTGTCTAGTTTGTTGAAGTAGAGTTGTCCATAGTATTTTTTAACAATCATTTGTATTTCTGTGGGGTCAGTTGTTATTTCGCCTCTATCATTTCTGATTTTGTTTATTTGGGTCCTCTCTCTTTGCTTCTTGGTGAGCCTGGCTAGAGGTTTGTCAATCTTGTTTATCCTTTCAAAGAACCAGCTCTTGTTTTCATTGATTTTCTGTATTGATTTTTGGTCTCTATGTCATTTATTTCTGCTCTAATCTTTATTATCTCCTTCCTTCTGCTCACTCTGGGCTTTTCTTGTTGCTCTCTTTCTAATTCTTTGAGCTGTAGATTTAGATGATTTACTACCATTTTTTCTTGTTTGTTGAGATAGGCCTGTAGAGCTATAAACTTCCCTCTCAGAACTGCTTTCATTGTGTCCCATAGGTTTTGGATTGTTGTGTTTTCATTGTCATTAGTTTCCAGGATGTTTTTAATTTCTTCTTTGATCTCATTGGTAACCCAATCAATATTTAATAACATGCTATTCAGCTTCCAAGTGTTTGAGTATTTTGAGTTGTTTTTATTGTAGTTTATTTCTAATATTATGCCCTTGTGGTCTGAGAAGATGCTTGGTATGATTTCAATCTTCTTGAATTTGGGGAGACTTTGTTTGTGACCCAATATGTCATCTATTTTTGAAGATGTCCCATGAGCACTTGAGAAGAACGTATATTTTGTGGCTTTGGGGTGAAGTGTTCTGAAGATATCAATTAAGTCCATCTGATCTAGTGAGTCATTTAGGATTGCTGTTTCTTTGCTGAGTTTTTGTCTAGCGGATTTATCCAGTGATATCAGTGGTGTATTTAAGTCCCCTACTATGATTGTATTGTTGTCGATCTCTCCCCTGATATCTTCCAGGAGTTTTCTTATGTATGTGGGTGCTCCTGCATTGGGTGCATATATGTTTATCAGTGTTAAATCCTCTTGTTGTATTGATCCCTTTAGTATTATGAAGTGGCCTTCCTTATCTCTTGTTATGGCCTTCACTTTGAGGTCTATTTTGTCCGATATAAGTATTGCTACGCCAGCTTTTTTTTCATTTCCATTTGCCTGAAAGATATTTTTCCATCCCTTCACTTTCAGTCTGTGTGAATCTCTTCTACTGAGGTGGGTCTCTTGTAGACAGCAAATATATGGGTCATGTTTTTTTATCCATTCAGCTACTCGATGTCTTTTGATGGGACCATTTAGTCCATTTACGTTTAAAGTTATCATTGAAAGGTACTTGTTTGTAGCCATTTCTATTTTTTTGTGGCTGTTTTCTTTCTGGGCTTTTTAGTTCTTCTTTTTACACCAGTCCCTTTAGCATTTCTTGCATTGCTAGCTTGGTGGTGATAAACTCCCTTAGCCTTTTTTTGTCTGTGAAGCTTCTTATTTCCCCTTTGAATGATAGCCTTGCTGGATAGAGTATTCTTGGATTCAGTCCTTTGCTTTGCATCACTTTGTAGATTTCTGTCCATTCTTTTCTGGCCTGATGTATTTCTGTTGAGAAATCATTTGATAATCTGATGGGGGATCCTTTGTAGGTAACTCTCTGTTTCTCTCTTGCAGCCTTTAAGATTCTCTCTTTGTGTTGTACATTTGCCATCGTTATTATGACGTGTCTTGGTGTGAGTCTTTTGGGGTTCATCTTGCCTGGGACTCTCTGTACTTGTGTAACTTTTTTCTTCCCCATATCTGGGAAGTTTTCTGACATTATTTCTTCAAATAGATTTTCTAATTCTTGCTGCTCTTCTTGTCCTTCTTGCAGCACTATTATGCGTATGTTACTTCGTTTCATGTTGTCCCGAAGCTCCCTTAGGCTTTCCTCCTGCTTTTTAATTTTTTTCTCCAGTTGCTGTTCAGATTGAGCTTGTTTCTCTGCCTTATCTTCTAACTCACTAATTCGGTCCTCTGCTTCTTCTAGTCTGCTGTTGAAACTTTCCATGGTGTTTTTGATTGTAGCTATATCACTTGTCATTTCTTCCTGATTCTTGCATAGGTTGTTGATTTCCTCATCCATTCGGTGAATGAATTGTACAACCATTATTCTAAATTCTTTTTCTGTCATGTTGCATGCTTCAACTTCATTAATTTTCTTTCTTAGTGACTCCTCATTGTCTTTCCTCTGGGTGTTGTGTCGTCTCTTCATTCTGATTATCTCCCGATGGTTCAAACATCGAGTTACGTGGGCCTGGGCTGTGTGCAGTGGGAGCCTCCCACCACCCTAGTGTCACTGAAGAGCTCTGACACCAAGATGTGTGGTTGTTGTGGGTTGGTGGGAACCAGGCTCGCTCAGAGTCAGTGTTGTCAGCGCTCAATGTGGCCTCGTACGCGCCCTTAGAATCAGGGACCCTGCCTGCACAGTGCTGAAACAGAGACCCCCCTGGAGCGTGTTGAAAACCAGAGCCCCCTAGCATGCACCAGGAGTCAGAGTTCCCCAAGAATCCAGTATCAGAGTCTCTGTTGCTTCGTGCGACCTTGCCTTGAGAATCAGGGTCCCTGTGTGCCCTTGCACCAGGAATTGGAGTCACTGGCTCTTAGTATGAATGCACAGGGAATCAGGATCTCAGGCGCAGGTGATAAGAAACACAGTCAAGTCACTGGTGCTTGGTGTTGCCTCCTGCCCAGAGAATTGGGGTCCCTGGGCCTGTGATACCGGGACAAATTCCTGGTGTTCCCGCGATTGCTCCCAGCCCAGGGCTCTGAAGCCGGCAGTGCATGTAGGATCAGTTCCTGGGGTTCGCGCGTTTGCTCCCAGCCCAGGGCTCCTGGAGCAGGCAATGTGAGCAGTACCAGATCCTGGTGTTCGTGTGATTGCTCCCAGCGCAGGGGTCTGAAGCCGGCAGTGCGCGTAAGACCAGTTCCCGGTGTTCCTGTGATTGCTCCCAGCCTAGGATTCCTGAGCCCGGCCCTATGCAGGATCAGTTCCAAGGTGCTTGTGCACTTCCAGGCTAAAGATCCTGGAGCGCTGAGGCCCCGGCAAGGGGTGGGTCTATCAGTTAGTTACTCTGGCGCTGCCTGCAAGCCTGCGGGAAGGGGGGATGGGCTCTGTTACTCATGGATCTGCTGCGGGGATTTCTGAACTTTTGGTGTCCGCAGGTCTGTAGTTGTGGTCACAGGTCTCTGTCCCCAGTGGCTGCAGGGTCCTGGTATGCGTCTGAGATCAGACTGGGTGGTGCTGAGGCCAGGATTCTAGTCTCAAGCAGCTCTGTTTCCCAAGATGGCGTGGTTGCTGTGCTTGTGCTGGCCGCCCAGGAGTGTCTGCTCAGGGAGTGGGACTCTGCCGCCTAAGACTGCCCGGTTTAGCAGCTCCTTAGAAGACCTGCAGAATCTAACTGTCCCTAGCTCATACACACACACCACACACGTCCACACACTCCTCTATCACTTCCTTGCGCTCTCACACTCTCTCCCTCCCTACCTTCCTGCTGGTCGCCATTTTTCAGAATTGCTCTGAGTTCTTATCAAGACTCTTGCATTTTGAGGGTCAGCTGAGTGACCTAGCAGATAAATAACTGTAGCCGAAAGTTTGAAAATTGAACCCTATTTCTGACCACCAGTGGCTTCAATGACTATCCTAAAGACCAAGATGATTTATGGTCCTCCTTTGCCATTAATGCCATTTCTGCCATTTAGTGTAATTTTGTACTTTTAATCCAGTTAGTAACCCAGGGCAGAATTTTTATAAGTAAATGAATGTATGAGATCCCCTAATATTTATTGGTTTGAGTATCTTTAGCCTTAGTGCTCAACACTTATATTGAAAATATATCTTTAAAGGCAGAAAACTAATTTAAGTGGTAAATCATTTATAAACTATTAATCCCAGGCGCATGATGATAATTCATTCACTCATTCGTCCATTCTTCCAGAACCTATTGAATCTGTTTCATGGCAATACCAGAGATAGGACAGTAAAGGAATTCACCCTAAAGGTTTGCACAGCTTAGCTGGGAGACAGACATGTAAACAAATACTTAGGGTGCAGTGTGATGATACCGCACATGAGGTCAGGCAGGAGCCATAGAGAAAGTGCTGTGTTATGCCCATAGCACCTGGGATGAGTTTCCAGAGGGGCTGAGGCTGGAGAGGAGAATTGAAAGAGCCTTGCTTGGTAGACAATGAGAGGGCATTCCACACTGAGTAGGCTCATAGGTGCCAAGGTTTGGGCTGTTAAAAACCCGGGCATACTTAGAGGTGGAATGTATTGGCTAGAACAGTGCTCTTCACATTTATTTTTGCTCTCTTGGACCCCCTAAAAGACTTTGGAAAAGCTCTGTACCCTTTACACAGTCTAAGAGTGACATCTAAACATTTAATCATATGTTTCAATAGAAGAAAATAATATAAATTCTGCTATACTATTATAAATTTTTGATATTTTAAAAATAAATTTTAAGTTTACTCTTCTAAATGTATCCTCAGTAATGTAACAATTGGATAATCACTATCATTTATTTAAAAAAATTTGTGGCCATGCACTTCTTTAACATTGGGGAACTATTCACTGATTGTTTTTCTCTTTGAATTTGTGTTTCTACTTCATTTCTCCTATAGAATTTAATATTAATGGGGCATATACATGCTTATTTTTTAAAAGTCTCAGTTGGTCACCCATTGCTCTGCTAAAAACATATTTTGAATAAAACAGTTTTTTGTATTAATACTTTTTAAAACTAAACTTTTAAATGTTGATACAATGGTATATTTGCATGTGGTTGTAGGAATAATACAAATAGATTTCACCAATCCTTTACCCTTTTTTCTCAATGGTAGCATCTAACAAAACTGTGGTACAACAACACAAATAAGATATTCACATCAATACTGATTATAAGTTCTAAATTGTTGAAAATTTCTCTTCAGTTGAGTTGGTTTTGGAACCGGTTACTTGTCCAAAATTGATAAAATCAACATTTTGAAGTGTTGATTGATGACTAGTAAACAAAATGGGAAATGCATATCTTAATGAGGTGAGTGTCTTTCCCCCCCCCATATTCTTGTGTCTGTGGATGATTAATAGCAATTGTTGTAATAAGATAAGATTCAGCATTAGTTATATTGCTTTTTAAACATTTATAGCTCTAAGTACTGAGAAACTTTGTTTTTGGAGGGAGGGAGAAGAATTATTTTTGACTGAGTGGTTGGTAGTGCCAAGGTGGAAAATATAGGAAAAGGAGGAGTGAATGGGGAGCTGGTTTACTTTTGGATATGTTGAGTTTGGGGTCATCTGAAGGGACGTAAACAGAAGAAGGAGGAGGAGCAGGACTTAGGGGTATACCAGCCACCAAAGGAGAGAGAGGTCTGAGAAAGTGCCCTGTGGCCCACAAATACCAGAGCCACAGAGATAAATTCAGCACCAGGGCACGCTGGCCAGGTTAGACAAGAGACTCGGTCACTCTCTGGCATGGGAGTTAGACACTCAGGTGTGTCTTGGGCCAACCATCTTCCTTAATTGTTCTGGAAAATGTCTGTCTTGCCCAAGAACATTCCAACATCCAGGTAAGATCACAAGCAACATGCCCAGTGTGCATGGAACCCAAGAGACATGTGGGAGGGAACTTAAACCTGTCTCGTAAAGGGGGTTTAAACATACAGGATCTACAAATGAGTTCAGATAATGTGACCTTGTAGGGGGGAAAAATCTTTGCATTATAGAGTGGAATATGGTTCCACATAAATAGGAACTAATTGGCTCTTGAGCAAGTTGCCTCTCTGGGCCTTAGTATCCTTATACATAAAATGGGGGTAATAAGCATAAGGAACAGTACCTGGCACATAGCACAGCCTCAGAAATGCTAGCTTCATTAGTAGCAGCAACAATAACGGTGGTAGTGTAGAACGTTTCAAACATTGTTTGTCTGTGGTTGATCTTCCTGGGTTTGCTCACTTCCTTTCCAACCTGGATACTTTGGTTAGGAAGAAATCGAGGCTTGTCCTGGGAGACCCCCTCCAAATTTCTGGGTGATGAAAAGGTATTCCACTCCTGAGCTCATCTCTGCTACTTCCACCTTTCCCGCCCCCTTCTCAGCAGTTCCTTTGCCTTCCCAGAGAGCTGTCCCTCCCATCTCACTTCCTTTCGAACCTGGAGAATTTGCCCTGGAGAGATGTTGGCTCCTTTACAAAGAGAAAAAAAGTGTGCTTAGGGGTCCAACTGCTTACAATGGTAGAGCAGCTGGTAAGAAGCAAAGGGAGTCTCCTTACCAGCCAGTGAAGAGTGAGTGATGGGTGGCAGTTTGTGGGGATGGGTGGCTGTTGGGCAGGGTCTATGAATGTCACTGGGCCCAGGGGACCAAGGAGAGCAGCCATCTTGGGGTGATGCTAGAGGGACAGCTCTCTGGGGAAGGCAAAGCAACTGCGGAGTAGGGGGCAGGCAAGGTGGAAGTAGCAGAGATGAGCTCAGGGGTGGGATACCTTTTCATCACCCAGAAATTTGGAGAGGGTCTCCCAGGACAAGCCTCGACTTCTTCCTAACCAAGAGGTTGCCATTGAGATTAGGGTGTTACATCAATTGTGCCACATTCATCCACAGTGTGGGTGAGGTCTCAGGGGCTGAGGCAGCCAGAGACTTGACAAGTGGAAAGTCTTTGGTAGTCTTTGCCAGGTTGTTTCAGTGAGTGCAGATGCAGAGAGCAGAGGAGGAGGTGGAAGAGTGTACAGGAGGTAAAGAGGGAAGAGCTGGTGTACTACCATTAAGTGGTTGGGCCACACAAAGGAGATACTGTCCCCTATCCATGGGTCTCGTTATGGTGCCTAAGCAGAGGGATTCTTTCTGGAGATGAGGAATAAATGAGGTATGTACACTGGAGATCACCATGTAAATAGGAGGAATTGTAGGATTAGTAATGAGACAGGCTACCTGACATGAATAAGACAGGCTACTTGGTTTGGTCTTGGAATCACCCACTGGCTGCTGTTGTAGATTATTTTATTGTCAGAAGACAGCATTCAGTAAGTGGGTTTATCCCAGGTGCACTTGGGTTTCGAACTTGGGTGAGCACTCTTGGATAGTGAAAATTTTGGACAAAATTACCCTAGGATATGAATTTCATGCCCTGAAATTGGGGTGTCCCAAAGGTAGGTTTATGCATTTATAAGTAGGTGAAATAAATAAGCATCTTTATGTGTGATTATTTATATATCAACTGGGGGCCCGGTGCACAAAATTCATGCACAGGGGTAGCAGGGGAGTCCCCTCAGCCTGATGTACACCCTCTGTCAGGTTCTGAGACCCCGGTCGCTCCAGGCCTAGGCATGGGCCTACAGGCTCAGGGTGGCCTGGCTCCTGAGGATGCCTGTCCCGGGGACTCAGGCCTTTTGGTGCAGGCGCGTGTGCAAGCGGCCGCAGAGAGAGAACCTCCGCCGGCACCTGCACACGCACTCCAGGCCCCACCCCTGGCTTCTGCATGCGCCACCCCGCCCCCGGCTACTTGGCACCTGTGTGCGTTCAAGCGCCCACAGGGCCGGAACTGCCCCATTGTTGCCATGGCAATGTGGGGGAAGTACCTGCCCCGCCCCTGGCTGCCTGTTGCCTGTGTATGCAAATTAACCCACCATCTTTGTCAGGTTAATTTGCATACTCACTGGCTGGTGGGCGTGGCTTGTGGGCATCGTGGAGGGATGGTTAATTTACATGTTTCTCTTTTATTAGTGTAGATAACCTTTATCTCTTCTTTTAAACTAGTAATCATTGACTACTTGGTGCCCAGAATAGTGCCGGACATAGAATAGATGCTCAGTGAATGCTAAGTTAATAAATGAATTATAGAAAATATTTTAATGCATATTCTGTAGTGCCTGAAATTCTGGCATACAGTGGTGTGTGTGTGTGTGTGTGTGTGTGTGTGTGTGTGTGTGTGTCTGAAGCACTTCCTTCATTCAGGAGCAAGGAAAGAATTACATCATAAATCTTCAATGCCTCAATAATAACATCTTCAGTTTTTAAAATCAAATTACTTTTCTCCTGTGAGGTGGGAGTAGCTGGAGAGCCTGAAGGGCTTGACAGTTGTGGGTAGGAATGGCTAAAAGAGTATAAAGAAGAAGAAAAAATGACACCAAATTGCAAAATCTTTATCCTGTACACATTCCTGTCTTGGTTTAGTCTTGCCCAGAATAAGGACTTCCTTCTAATGAGACCACAGCCTATAAAACTAAGAAGCCAATTCAAGATTTGGAGATGAATGGTTTCTGTTCTGGTTCTGTTAAAAATGTGCTGCGTTTTCTAGCTCCCATGATTTTTTAAAAAACTTTCTCCATTTCTTTCTCTCCCTTGTGTATCAGTCCACTTCTACAGTTCTTTGCTTCTTCCTTGGACCCCCAGCCACACTTTGATATCTTTGTCCCTTCGTGGTGAAAAGTGTATTTTAAGGAGTGTTTTTAGCTAGTAACTGGAAGTAATTATGTAGGCACCTGCAGACCAGCCCTCAACCTCCATGTTTTATGGGCATATAATATTAAGCCCTAAAAGTTTTACAGAACTGTTTTAAAGTCATTTCCACTTGTGTCCTTTTCTCAAACTGCCTGAGAGAGAGAGAGTTAGAGTTAGAGTTTGTTTTTAATGGAAGTGGCTTTGGGAATCATTTTCTTCACCACATGCAGCTCTGTCTGTCTTGGGATGAAGCTGGGAAAAGCCAGTTGGAAGCTGCTAATACAGCATCACTTTGGGAGCTTGGCTGTCTGCTACTTAGATTTCATCTTTTAATCAGCAACTTCCCTCTCTTTTCTTCCCATTACCACACAACAACCCTGTCTTACTTTGTTAGCTTGTCCCTGATAATCAAGACTGAAAGGTCTTCTAAGGAAGCGTGCTCCACTGGCAGTCCATTAAGCAACAGCTGTGTCACACATGGACACCAGTTGCTAAATTGAGGAAGCCCTATCCATATTATGTTCTATGTACAGTCAGTGGCACTGTTCAAGTCCCAGTGTATATATTCTGATATGCAAGAAATGAAATTCTTAATTATTCTTCTATAATTGAACTTAATTTCTATTTTGAATCTCTATGTTTTTGAGTGGTAGAGATTTACTCTTACTAGTAGTTGAGTTTGTTTTGCCTGGGGCTGTATATAATGTGTAGATGGCTTACAGATGCCAAGGCCATTTTATGTTCTGTCATCAGGTGAGGCTGGCACCTGAGATGACCATTGTTCCCATCAGGGTCCCACCTTCAGGGAGTCTCTGGGGGTCTCTCTGTCACCCTTCCCCCTAAGATACACTGGTCAGCCATTCTTCTCTAGACTGAGACCATGCACCCAGGAATCCATCACTAGAAGGAGGTAAGATCCCCCACTGTCAGGCCACATGCACTATTTTGAATCTATCTTTTTACCAGAGCCTTGGAAGGTTCTACTTAATCGGGACCCACCATCATCCATACATTCCCATTATTGTCTTTTTATTTCTTTTATTTTCCTCCAGATTAGGAGAGTCTTTTCTAGGTTGAGATGTAGTGGTGATATTGCTAACGTGAGGCAAAGCTCACTATATCCTCCATTCATCCACCATGCTGGCTAAACCATGGAGGCCTCTCATGGCCCAAATGGCATAGACTTTGGAATCATCACAGCCAGAAAAGAACTCCTTTCCTTGCATTTCACCCTGTTCTGTATTTCTTAGTGAGGCAGTGGATGAATGAGGAGAATCTGGCTTCCAGAACTGGCAGTAGAGTAACAGGGTGAGGGGGAGCAAGGAACGATTGAGGTGAAATACTAGTATTTCCAAATTGTAACTCTTCTATTTATACTATTGCTTCTTAGTTTTTCCTTCTTAGGTACTTTTGGTCTTGTCCATAAACAGCCTTGCTGGACAGGTGTTGGGGAGGTGAACAAAGGCAGAGAGAGTCTGGCAGTGTCTCAGAGTGAAGATTGAGGGGCCAAGGTATGGTTGAACCCATATTTTGGCATGTCTTTCTACTTTCTATTTTAATGTAGCAGGTTGGAGCAGAGAGCACAAAGGAAGGGATTCCATTACAAAGGAGGGGATCATGTCCTCCATGTTAACACCATATTTTATCTCTCATCTATGTTTTAATCTTCCAAGATGAGGAGAAACAAAAATGAAGAGTGGTTTTGAATATAGGAATATTCAAATATCGAATACTAGAGGCCTGGTGCATGGATTTGTGCACCGGTGGGGTCCCTCGGCCTGACCTGTGCCCTCTCACAATCTGGGACCCCCCTCAGGGGATGTCAGACTGTGGGTTTCGGCTCAGTCCCTGCAGGCCAAGCTGAGGGACCCCACTGGTGCACAAATCTGTGCACCGGGCCTCTAGTAGGCATATAAGATCTTTGGTTAATCTCTTCCCACCCTCCCCCCTACCCCCACATCCCTCTGAGATACATTAGTCTGTTCCATGTTTTCATGCTTGTACATTGAGCATCTTCCCCCTGGTGGTCAGTGTGCGTCATAGCTACTGGCCGAATGGTCGAATGGTCACCTAGGCATGTATATATATATATATATATATATATATATATATATATATATATATATATATAATCTCCAGAGAAGTGGGAAGGAAAATATTGTTGGCATTACAGAATAAGAGTGTCTTATATGCATCTAATCTACCAGCAAGGTCTATGAAGAATTAAGCTCTCAGTCCCAATCCTATAATATTTCTTTTCCTCCCGCAATCACTAATTTCAGGCTAATGTGAATAATTTTTGAATGCCCATATGTTATCTATAAAGAGAATGGACACACTGATTCATTTTAAACTCTATCCAAGTCTTTTCTGTCTCTGGGTGCCTGTGGATCTCAGGATCAGAATGGCATAGAAACCAAGCTTGAGCAGCTTAAAGGCAAATCAGAGCTCCTTGTGTGAGCATGTTTGTCTACTTTGCCTGGCAATGCCTGGTTTTACTCTGGAACGTCTGCCTGTTTGTGGTCACACTCTAGCTATCTTGATGAATGAAGGTGGTCAGGAAGAAGCCAATAAGGGTGGGGCAAATGAGCATGTGTGGCCAGCTGCATTACATAATTATAGTAATACTGACAAATGGTCCAGTACACACCATGAGTTACTTTGTACTAGAAAATAAGCAAACTACTTCTTTGTCCACGTTACTCCTTCAATCTTCATAATAACCTTTTGAGAGTGAAACTCTTGTTATTACCATTGAACAGATCAGGAAATAGGCTTGAGAGCTTTCAAGGAATATTCCCAAAGGTAAGGGTCAGTACATTTCCAGCGCATGTCCACAGCCAAAGGAGCCCTGGACACTCTCCAATGACTATCCCATGTGAGAGAGGCTTCCAAATGGTGGCGTAAGGACCCTCCAGTAGACCTCAGTGCCTGACTGTTGCTGGCAATGAAAATGGAAGAAAGTATAGTAGCATCAGAGGTGATGCTGATTGGTTTGAATATTAATAAAAAATAGTCCTGGAAAGTGGCAATTGTACTGTCATTTCATTATTCCTATGAAGTTCCTGGGAAAGGAGTGCACAGGCCCCTGAAAGGTGGGATTCTCAGGTCCTCAGACCCTCCCTGGTCCGACCATTTGGCGGACTCAGTTTTTATTTATTATTTACCATGTCTTGTTCCTTCCTCATGAAAAGAAGTGCTCACATTTGTCTTTAGATTTTGGACAGCAAGCCTTTATGCTTCACGTAGACTTTGGCATGAAATGCGTGTGTGTGTGTGTGTGTGTGTGTGTGTGTGTGTGTGTGTATGACTAGGACCCACTCCTCTAATCCTATATAATAAAAGCCTGATATGCTAAGTGTCCGTTCATCCGTTCAACCAATCGAAGGGTAATATGCTAATGATATGCTAAGGCTGCTCAACTGCTCTCTTTGACATGCACTGACCACCAGGGGGCAGATGCTCCAATTGGTAGGTTAGCGTGCTGCTGAGGTCTGGCCCACTGGGACTGAGCGAGAAGGGCCGGACATGTCCTGGAGCCCTCCCATGGTCCATCCCCGGCTGGCAAACCTCCTGTGTCCCTCCCTAGCCCCGATCTCATGCACAGGTGGGGTCCTTCAGCCTGGCCTGCACCCTCTTGCAATCTGGGACCCCTCGAGGGATGTCAGAGAGCCAGTTTTGACCTGATCCCATAGGAGAGAGGAAGGAGGGGACAACCTGGTAGAAAGAAGGCCATGAGGATTACTAGGCAGTGAATCTGGCTCCTGGGAAAACCCAGGGCAGATCTGAGAGCAGAATGTCTGCGCTGCTCCTTCCCAGCTCTTTCCCTTCACCACCAGCTCCAGGGACATGGAAGTCTTGGAACACAAATTACAAGGCCGAGGTGGTGACAGTTCATGGTAGCACACATTTCTTCACATGGTATTTATGATGGTCACACGCAGTCCTGCATGTTAGCTCTTAACGACCCCGGGTGAGAACAGAAGGGAGCCTAGGGATGAGCCCTGCTAGCCCCTCATTCTGTAGATGGAGAGACAAGAGAAGGTCCAAGGGCAGAGCCATGGTCCTATAGCGAGTTAATGTCAGGATTGCATTCCATTTCTTTAAGTTCCAGTCCATTGTGGCTACTAAACTCAGACTCATGGGCAGAATTACTGTAAGAGGCACAGGACCTCAGGATTTTCCTTAATGTGTACTGTTGCACACAGCACTGCCTCCTAAATTAGCATATGCAACATTCTAACACACATATGGTAGCCAAGCTCATTACTATGTATTGAATGCAGATGATTTGGGGAAGAAGACCCATCTCTCTGGAATAAAAAATATCATCAGTAAGTGTGTTAAAAGACTTAAGATTTTTCATTAGAATTTAAGCGCTGTCTTGTTAAATCTATATTCTCCTGTTTGGGGATTGTGCATTAAGAGTGTTACGCAGGCTGATTTTTCAGTTGATAATTTTGTATGGCCCGCAAATGATGTTATAAATATCTTAATGGCCCTTGGCAGGAAAAAGTTCCCTATCCCTGCCTTAGAGGCTGACACTGAACACTTGCTAATTTATGAGAAGACATAACTAAAGATTAGAGGGCTGCCATTCCTTACATGCTCAGAGATGTTTTCCAAACCTTCTACTACAGGTGGCGTTGTCCTCAACCCGGCCTATTTCGGGATGCCTGGTCATACCAACATCATGGTCCATGAGGTAGGGCATGTCCTGGGTCTTTACCATGTCTTCAAAGGGGTCAGTGAAAGAGAATCCTGCGATGACCCCTGCAGGGAGACAGTGCCCTCCATGGACACAGGAGATCTCTGTGCCGACACTGCGCCCACTCCCAAGAGTAAGCTGTGCCAGGACCCGGAGCCTACCAACGACACCTGCGGCTCTACCCACTTTCTGGGAGCTCCGTTCAGCAACTATATGAGCTACACAGGTATCACAGTCTCAATGTGCTTGCTTTTAATGAAGATGATGTGGGGAGTATAGGGGCTGGGAGGGTGGACATGCAGGAGGTGGAGAGGATTTTCAGGCAGTCATTTATGCCCGAGCATTGAAGTATATTTATCATGGGATACTCTTTTCTTCATGTCTTTGAAGAACTTAAATAAATTTTGAGATATGTAGGGATCTCATTGACTAGATTTTCTGTCACTGGAGATGAAAAGAAAAACACCCTTCTACATGGGACATTTGGAAAAAGGGGCCAAACCATAAGCTTTCTTGAGCTGCCTTTGATTTCTACAACCTGAATATTCCTGTCCTTATCCATGTTCTTAGGCATTTACTTTGAAAGAATCTAATAGTGATGGGGAGGAGGTTTCTGGGTTAAGGTGGTTCTTTGTACTATTTTTGAAGTTGGTCAAGAAAATGGCCTTCATTAATTTTAAGCTCAGGATATCTTTTCATTTTATGTTATTTTAAAGTATCAGATTCTTTTCTTCCAACACTAGTCAAGTACTGATTACCTCCCTCCCCCAAATGGTGCCATTTCATTTAAAAAATGATACTTTCCTGGCCTTGGGAACAAAATGTATTGTCTGGTCTTGTTATCCTGGATTACGCTTCTTCCTTGTCCCTTGACACCTTCCTCATTTCTGGCCAAAAATAATACTAGTCATAGTATTACTCCTCATAATGGACTCAAATTTATCATTTATTACTAAAATTAAGGACAGGTTTGATTTAATGACCTATTCCAATATTGAAGGAAGAAGGTAATTTTTCTGTAAGTTCCATGGACTTGTTTGGTGATAAATTCTAGAACTATGCAAAAAATAAAAATAAATCAACCATAGAACCTTGCTATGCCTTTGGAGGGAAGAAGGGGTGGTGAGCTGGTCCTGTCTGTTGCCGATCAATAAACTTTTATCCAAGTCTCATTTCAGTGTATAATTCTGGTGCATCACATTCATAAGAACCAGCCTCCCTTCTTCCCCCAACAAGGTCACAGTGGTCCTTACCAGGGCAGAGCAACTGGACAGTGGGCTGCAGAGGGCAGAGCTGTTTAAGTCCCGCTTTTCAAGTGGGCAGAGGAAACATCTAAGAAGCAGGGTGCAGCCCTGGCCAGTGTGGCTATGTTGGTTGGGCATCATCCTGTGCACCAAAGGGTTGCTTATTTGATTCCCAGTTAGGGCACATGCCCTGCTTGTTGGCATGATCCCCAGGTGGGATGCAGGAGACAGCTGATCGATGTTGTGCTCTCACATTAATGTTTCTCTCTCTCCCTCCATCTTTCTCTCCAAAAAGCAATAAAAATATTTTTTGTTAAAAGAAGCAGCAGGGGTGAGTGTTTGACTTGTGTACTCTTATTTAAAAAGGCCCTGAAACTAAGATAACTCCCTTTCTATTGCTGGAAAAAACAACAACACACACATGGGAGATTTTGCCAGCTCTGAAAGTGAGGTGGGGACTACAGTTCCAGTCCTGCTGCCTCCTTGACATTAGGTACTGTCTCCCCTTGAATATCTCCACTGAATACTCACTAACTCTGGCCAAAGTCACTGGGAATGGAGCAGGTGACTGCAAATCCACAAATGTTCCTGAATAAAAAGGCCATATGCTGAAAACACTGCCACCTTGTGGATCCCCAAATAGGCAGCCATCAGCTTAGAGCAGCCCTGGACCCCTGGGCCCACCTGGCCCAGCCCAATATCAAGGTAATGGCCAGGTTTAGATACAGCAAGTGCTATTCTCTGTCTTCTCTTTCCCATTTCCAGCATAGATACTTTCTGGAACAGAATACGTTTATCCATTTAACAGGTGTTTATGGAGCCTATCAAGTATGGGGTGTTGTGTTAGGGGCTGGTGACACAGGTGTGAACGAGGCAGAACTTGTCCCGCCAAGGTGGACTTTGCAGGCTAACACCTCGATCTCCCCTGTTCCTTTTTTTGTCCCCGCAGATGATGACTGCACTGACAGCTTCACCCCTAACCAAGTGGCCCGAATGCATTGCTATTTGGACCTTGTGTATCAACAATGGAGTCAAAGCCGAAAGCCCACCCCCATTCCCATCCCACCCATGGTCATCGGGCAGACCAACACATCCCTCACCATCCACTGGCTGCCTCCAATTAGTGGAGTCGTGTATGACAGGTGAGAGGTCCTTGCCATGGCCAAGCTGGCCTGTTTCCTCTGTGGCTTTTCTTCTGCATCTCAGGGGAAGGTGTGAAGTCAGGTACACCCCAGTGGGAGCTGTGAACATGAGCAGCCACTGAGCGCTGCCTCCTCCATCTTGCTGCCCATCTCCGCAGCAGAGCCCGCGGCTCCGCACTTCAGCGCCTGTGCTCACTCCTCAGCCAGGGGCCTGGCAGATGTTTCCTGTGGAATGTCACCTCTGGCCAGTTGCCAGGAGCTATGATGAGGTTGACAAATCTGATCAAGGTCAGCCCTTCTCAGTGCAAGGTGGCACAGAGGCTTCTACTTGCACAGTGGTGTTGGGGGCAGGGAAGTGAGCTGTGCTCTTCCAGTCAGTTCTGGGGGTGGGTGGGTGGGTGACAGGCTACCTACAAGCTGTGCATCAGGGGCTTACCTGGATTATGTGGGCATCTGGTGCCCTCTCTGCCTCCAGGTATACCTGGTGCCTGCCCCATTTATGGCTGCCCTCTCGTGGAGCAGTCATTATCTGTTCATCTTTGTATCTGCCCTACTCGACTGGCAGCTCCTTGGGGGCAGGAGCATCTGTCTTTTGCATCTTTGTCCCTTGGCCTGCCACAGTAGATACCTAATACCTGCCTATTGAAGAGAATCATTATACCTAAATTAGCTTTTATTTGTCCTTTACATATTGGTATAAATGAACATTAGGGACATTTTTGTCCAAAGGAGAGAAGGTAGGAAAAGATGACATCTGACGGTTGGCGAGAGGATGGGGGAATGAATGTGTTTTAACGAGAAGGATGAGAACCCCGCCCGTGACCCATGTGGGCCTCCACTTTCCAATCCTGCACTGTATTCCGAGAGTGGCCGTGGTCTGTCTGGTTCTTCTATGTGGGGCATTGCGCCAGACATCTCACCTGTAATTTCCTCATTTAGTCCTTATAAGCACACTCCTGCTGTGTAGGTGCGACATACACATTGAAGCATAGAGAAGCACTTGGGGCTTGCCTGAGCCCCCACAACTACAGAGGTGAATTTGGGGACATCCAGTGAAACTTCAGAAGTGGGGAACATGGAATATATTATTTCTTTTCATTTAGGGTTTTTTCATTATCAGGTAGACACCCCCCTCTCTGTGTCCCACTTTCCCTCAGGTGTCAGGCCCAGCCAAGATGCTGGCTGTCCCTGGAGCATGTTTCCTTGTGCCCCAGCTTTCCCCAGAGCTGGGAGGGGGGAAGGGGACAGGGAGACACAGGGGTGAGGCAGAGCAGGTGAATAATTTTTCCAAGTTGCGATCCATACTTCTGGGATCTTGCCACCTGTCCTTGATACCTTGGTGACATCATTTGGACCCCACAGTTTTATAAAGCACTTTTTTAAATCCTCACCCAAGGATATGCTTTTTTAAATTGATTTTTAGAGAGAGGGGAAGTGGGGGGCATCAATATGAGAGAGAAACATGGATTGGTTGCCTCCCGTATGTGCCCTGACCTGGGATAGATCCCATAACCTTTTTGGCATATGGGATGATGCTCCAACCAACTGAGCCACCTGGCCACTGCCTATAAAGCACTCTTGACTGTCCCAGTACCACAGTGCTCAGGGTCTCCCTTTGTCAGTTGGCTCATATCCCTGTGATGGTGTAAGAATCTGCTTCTGACGGAGCCCATGCCATCTTGAAGGGGAGAGCAGCCTCTTCTAGGAACTCATCAGCACCGCCACCCAGACAGGCCTTGGATACTGCCCACGACCCGGCAGCCACTCCAGCCAAAATCCTGCTGCCCACCTGCAGACTCGCAGACCCTGGGATCTCCACCTCCAAAGGTGCACCACACCCGCAGCAGTAAGTGCAGCCTCCCCTTTCCCAGTGGCAGACCTCTGCATTCACACATCTCCAGCGCTTAGGTCTCTGAGGCACACCACTCCATAGACTTCTCTTAGGAGTCACTGTGAGCCCCAACTGGGTGTGATTTTGTACAGACACAGGCGCACTGCCCCCCAGTAGAAATTCTGAATTCCTTCTGCCTGAATAACTGTCCACACACCCCCAGCTGTGCAATTTCAGCACCAGGGCCCTTCAGCGCCAGGGCCCCTCAGAGTGCATCAGAGATCAGCGCCAGCGAACTGCACTGTCACAGTTGCTCACTCCCCCTGAACCCATCTATCCACAGGGCACTTTGGGAAGCCGCAGTGAACCTCTGCTGGATCCGATCTTGGACTAATAGGGACACACTCCCCTGGGCAGTAGAAATTCTGAATTCACCCATCCTGGATACCTGCCCAAAGACACCTCGATTAAGTGTTCCAGGGCCCTTCAGAGTGCTTCAGTGCGCCTGCGCTAGCAAACTCACTGCGGGTGCTCCTGTGTGCCACCACTGGGAACGCACGCCTATCCACTACAGGCGCATCAGCAAAAACTGAGGTTCCCCACCCCACAACTGCAGAACTCTGGAGACTACAGTTGCATGCTTTTCCAGTGTGCAGGTCTCCCAAGACCACCGCTCCACAGACAGCCCTGGGGCGCCGCTGTGAGCCCCGCTGGACACACACTTAAACAAACAGGGAGGCACTGCTGGGCTGTAGAAACGCTGAATTCCCTCTTCTGGGATACCTGCTCACAGACACTGCAATCCAGTGGCTTCAGTGCCAGGGTCCTTCAGAGTGTGTCAGTACACCCTGCTGGCAAACACATTACAGGTGCCCCTGTGAACTGCCGCTGGGATTGCGTGTATCCAACCATGGAGGCATCAGCAAAAGCTGAGTCTGCCCACCCCTCAACTACAGAACTCTGGATACCACAGTCATGCCTTTCCAGAACGCAGGCCTCCGGAGCCCCACCACCCCAACAGATGGTTCCTGGGTGCCATTGTGAGTCCCTGCTGGGCATGCATGATTTCAGCCAAGGGCACAAGACAGCAAAAATTGAGATACCCCCTCCATGGCTGCTGACTTCTAGACACCTCAATTGCGCCTTTCCAGCTCGCAGGCCTACATCAAGAGAACCCAAATAGCTCAAGTAGGGAGCTACACTAGACTACCAAGCCCAGGAGACCTGAGAGGTCACACCAGTAGCACCATACCCAAAAGAAACTGGGTAGCAAAGCAATCGGAGCTACAATTAAAACATTACAGCAAAACATGGGAAGACAAAAAAGCAACCCACAAAGGAAAGAAAAATAGGAATCACCAGAAAGGGAGTTAAATGAAATTGAGGCTACTAACTTACCAGAGAAAGAATTCAGAGTAATGGTTATAAGGATGCTCAAATGGCTGGATGACAAATACACACAACTCAATGAGAATTATAAGGAACTGAATGAGAATGTCACCAACATGAAAAGGAACCACGAGGAAATGAAGAACAACATAGCTTCAATAAAGAACACAATGGAAGGCTTAAACAGCAGACTAGAAGAGGCTGAGAACTGCATCAGCGAATTAGAAGACAAGGTAGGAAAAAAACACACAAACACAGGAGCAACTGGAAAAAAACTTAAAAAGCAAGAGGAGAGCCTAAGGGAGCTTTGGGACAACGCAAAACGAAACAACATTCACGTAATAGGAGTACCAGAAGGAAAGGAGGAGAAGCAAGGAATAGAAAACCTGTTTCAAGAAATAATGACAGAAAACTTCCCTGATACTGGCAAGAAAAAACTACACAAGTCCAAGAAGCACATAGAGTGCCAAACAAGATGAACCCCAAAAGACCAATACCAAGACACATCATAATTAAATTGGCAAACACCAACAACAAAGTAAGAATCTTAAAGGCTGCCAGAGAGAGATAGAAAGTTACCTACAAAGGATCTCCTATTAGAATATCAGCTGACTTCTCAACAGAAACACACCAGGCAAGAAGGGAATGGAATGAAATATACAAAGTGATGCAAAGCAAGGGAATGAATCCAAGAATACTATACCCAGCAAGGCTATCACTCAAAATCGAAGGTGGAATCAGGAGCTTCACAGACAAAAAAGGGCTAAGAGAGTTTATTACCACCAAGCCAGCAATGCAACAAATGCTAAAGGGACTGCTATAAAAAGAAGAAACAGAAAGACAAGAAGAAACACAAACATTAAGAATAAAAATGACCACAAACAAGTACTTTTCAATAATAACATTAAATGTAAGTGGATTAAATGCTCCAATCAAAAGACACAGGGTAGCTGAATGGATAAAAAAACATGACCCATATATTTACTGTCTGCAAGAGACCCACCTCAGAACAAAGGATTTACACAGACTGAGAGTGAATTGATGGAAAAAATTTTTTCAGGCAAATGGAAATGAGAAAAAAGCTGGGATTGCGATACTTATATCTGGCAAAATAGACCTCAAAGTAAAGGCCATAACAAAAGATAAGGAAGGCCACTACATAATACTAAAGAGGACATTTCAACAAGAAGATATAACTCTGGTGAACATATATGCACCCAATACAGGAGCACCCAAATACATAAAACAATTCTGGAAGATATCAAGGGAGAGATCGATAGCAGTACAGTCATAGTAGGGCACTTTAATACCCCACTGACACCACTGGATAAATCCTCTAAACAAAAAATCAGCAAAGAAATAGCAATCCTAAATGACACACTGGATCAGATGGACTTAATTAACATCTTCAGAATATTTCACCCCAAAGCTACAGAATATACATTCTTCTCCAGTGCACATGGGACATTTTCAAAGATAGACCATATATTAGGACACAGGCAAAGTCTCTTCAAATTCAAGAGAATAAAAATCATAACAAGCATCTTCTCAGATCACAATGGCATAAAACTAGAAATCAACTACAATAAAAACATAGAAAAAAATCAAACACTTG
Source organism: Myotis daubentonii (assembly GCF_963259705.1). Classification (NCBI taxonomy): domain Eukaryota; kingdom Metazoa; phylum Chordata; class Mammalia; order Chiroptera; family Vespertilionidae; genus Myotis; species Myotis daubentonii. Next base: position 23,875,188 of record NC_081857.1, on the reverse strand, counting down.
GAGGGTAAATAGCATGCTATTAAACAATGACTGGGTTACCAGAGAGATCAAAGAAGAAATAAAAAAGCATTCTGGAAACAAATGACAATGAAAACACAACAATCCAAAATCTATGGGACACAATGAAACCAGTCCTGAGAGGGAAGTTCATAGATAGACAGGCTAACCTCAAAAAAAAACCAAGAAAAACTGGTAATAAATGATCTAACCATACAACTCAACAAGTTAGAAAGAGAGCAACAAGCAAAGCCCACAGTATCCAGAAGGAAGGAAATAATAACGATCAGAGCAGAAGTAAATGACATAGAGACCAAAAATACAACTCAAAAGATCAATGAAACCAAGAGCTGGTTCTTTGAAAGGATTAACAAGATTGATGAACCTCTCGCCAGGCTCACCAACAAACAGAGAGGACCCAAATAAACAAAATCAGAAATGAAAGAGGTGAAGTAACAACTGACCCTACAGATATACAAAGGATTGTCAAAAAATACTACGAACAACTCTACTCCAACAAACTGGACAACCTCAACGAAATGGATACATTCCTAGAAAAATACAAGCTTCCAAAACTCAATCAGGAAGAATAAAAAAACCTGAATAGGCCAATAACTACTGATGAAATTGAGACAGTAATCAAAAAGCTTCCAGCAAACAAAAGTCTGGGACCAGATGGCTTCATAGGGGAGTTATACCAAACATTCAAAGAAGAACTAAAGCCAGTTCTTCTCAGACTATTCCAAAAAACTCAAGAGGAAGGCATACTTCGAAGCTCTTTCTATGAAGCCAGCATTACCCTAATCCCAAAATCAGATAAAGACACCACAAAGAAAGAGAATTACAGGCCAATATCCCTGATGAATATAGATGCTAAAATCCTCAACAAAATTCTAGCAAATTGGATCCAGCATTACATTAGAAAGATCATACACCATGACCAAGTGGGATTTATTCCAGGAATGCAAGGCTGTTATAATATCGGCAAATCAATGAACGTGATACGTCACATAAACAAGTTGAGAGACAAAAATCACATAATCATATCGATTGATGCAGAAAAGGCATTTGACAAAGTCCAACACCCTTTTCTGATAAAAACGCTCAGCAAAGTGGGAATAGAGGGATCATACCTTAACATAATAAAAGCCTTATATGATAAACCTACAGCCAACAGCATACTCAATGGGCAAAAACTAAAACCATTTCCCTTAAGAACAGGAAAAAGACAGGGATGCCCACTTTCACGACTCCTGTTTGACATAGTACTGGAAGTGCTAGCCAAAGTGATCAGACAAGAAGAAGAAATAAAAGGCATCCAAATTGGAAAAGAAGAAGTAAAATTGTCATTACTTGCAGATGATATGATACTGTACTTAGAAAACCCTAAAGACTCCATCAAAAAAATTATTAGACCTAATAAATGAATTCGGCAATGTAGCAGGATACAAAATTAACACCAAGAAATCGATGGCATTTTTATACGCCAATAGTGAACTCACAGAGTGAGAAATTAAAAAAACAATCCCATTTACCATTTCACCAAAAAAAATTAAGATACCTAGGAATAAACTTAACTAAAGAGGTAAAAGACCTCTACCCAGAAAACTACAGGACATTGAAAAAAGAGATAGAGGAAGACATAAACAGATGGAAGAACATACCGTGTTCATGGATTGGTAGAATCAACATCATCAAAATGTCCATACTACCCAAAGCAATCTATAGATTCAATGCACTCCCCATTAAAATACCAACATCATATTTCACAGATCTAGAAAGAACTCTTCAAAAATTCATCTGGAATAAAAAAACAAAAACCTGAATAGCTGCTGGGATCCTGAGAAAGAAGAACAAAGTAGGAGGGATCTCAATACCAGATATCAAGCTGTATTACAAAGCCACTGTTCTCAAAACTGCCTGGTACTGGCACAAGAACAGACATATAGACCAATGGAATAGAATAGAGAACCCAGAAATCGACCCAAACCACTATGCTCAATTAATATTTGACAAAGGAGGCAAGAACGTACAATGGAGTCAAGACAGTCTCTTCAATAAATGGTGTTGGGAAATTTGGTCAGACATGTGCAAAAAAAAAAAAAATGAAACTAGACCACCAACTTACACCATATACAAAAATAAACTCAAAATGGATAAAGGACTTAAACGTAAAACGGGAAACCATAAAAATATTAGAGGAATCCACAGGTAGCAAAATCTCAGATATATGCCGAAGAAATTTCTTCACTGACACAGCCCCTAGGGCAACGGAAATGAAAGGGAAAATAAACAAATGGGGCTACATCAAAATAAAAAGCTTCTGCACTGCAAAATAAACCATCAACAAAACAACAAGAAAACCCACTGCATGGGAGAACATATTTGCCAATGATATCTCTGATAAAGATTTAAACTCCAACATTTACAGGGAACTCATACAATTTAACAAAAGAAGATAAACAACCCATCAAAAAATGGGCAAGGGCCCTAAATAGACACTTTTTGAAAGAGGTGAGAGACATGAAAACATGCTCAAAGTCACTAATCATCCCAGAGATGCAAATCAAAACGACAATGAGGTACCACCTCACACCTGTCAGAATGGCTATCATCAACAAATCTACAAATGACAAATGCTGGCAAGGATGTGGATAAAAAGGAACCCTTGTGCACTGCTGGTGGGAATGCAGACTGGTGCAGCCACTGTGGAGAACAGTATGGAGTTTCCTCAAAAAACTAGAAATGGATCTCTCATTTGACCCAGTGATCCCACTTCTAGGAATATATCCCAAGAAACTAGAAACACCAATCAGAAAGTATATATGCACCCCTATGTTCATAGCAGCACAATTTACCATAGCTAAGATTTGGAAACAGCCTAAGTGCCCATCAGCAGATGAATGGATTAAAAAACTTCGGCACATCTACACAATGGAATACTATGCTGCTGTTACAAGGAAGGAACTCCTACCATTTGCAACAGCATGGATGGAGCTGGAGAGCATTATGCTAAGTGAAATAAGTCAGTCAGAGAAAGATAAATATCACATGTTCTCACTCATTTTTTGGATTATAATGAACAACATAAACCGATGAGCAAAAACAGATGTAGAGACAGAGAAGCATCGATTAGATGCTCAAAACTCAGAGGGAAGATAGGCGAGGGTGGGGGTGAGGGGGAGAGATCAACCAAAGGACTTGTATGCATGCGTATGAGCATAAGTGATGGATGTGGACAACAGGGGGTGAGGGTGAGGGCAGGATTGGGGGGATGAGGGTAATTGGGGGGATAAGGACACATTTGTAATATCTTAATCAATAAAGGGGGAAAAAAATCTGCTTCTGCGTGTGGCCCCTGTGCAGTTTGGGGTGGACTGGCCGAACAGTAAGTCCTCATGGGCATGTGCAAACCAGAGTTTTACATCCGTTTATGTAACACATGTAAACAATTTAATCTTCCCATTCTCACTCTGGTACAGACGTTGCGATAACGCAGACATCAGTGCTGGCTCGCCTCGAGGCTGTTGGCAGAAAAGGCAGTGTTTGCTTCCCTTTCCCAGCCCGGTGGCCGCAGCACTGAGGCCTCCCCACACGTGTGTCCGGGGAGATGCACGTCACACACCCAGCAATTTGTGTCACACTGGGAGCTCTGTTTACTCCTCTCCAGTGGGTATTTGCAGTCTTTATGTCAGCAAGGAGCCTGAACACGCACTTGGTGGTGCCCCGGAAGGGCCAAGTGCATCAGGGGAATGTGGTTTAGAGCTGTGTCCTCACCGATGCAGTCCTGACTGCAGCAGAGGCCAGAGCTAACGACCCTTTTCCCTTGCCAGAGTCCTGGATGTTTCATGGTGTTTGAAAACTGGCTTACAGGAATTGAAGAACTTGTGACCTTAGGCCATTTGCCTAATCCCTGTGAGCCCGAGGGTCCTCATTTGTAAACAGGCTTCTTCTTACAGGGATGAGCAATAATTTATGAAAAGCACCTCATGGCACCATGCCTGGTATATGAGGGGCTGGTAGCATAATTATGACGCTCCTTTAACAATATGAGTTTCTAGTATGTTACCAGGTGTTGCTTTTCCCCTACTTATCGAGAGACCTTGACATCATACCTTCATTTTCAGATGTGTGTTCACAGTTGGGCTTCTAAAAAGATTCAAAGTATCAGAGATGAGCTTCCTCCAGTGATTGCCCCTCCTTATTCAGCTGTTGTTGTCCTTGCTTTCCCCAGTCACCCCAGATATGGTGCTTGAAGAGTTCTTCCTAGGCTCTGAATAGTCTTAGGGATGCTCATAAAACACCACCTCTCCCACCCCCCGGGCACAGAAGGACTGCTGTGGCCAGACCTTGTGCTGACGGCTGGGCATAGAGAGAGCAGAGCTCTGTCTGGACCTGCTCACAGGCAAAGGAGAAAGGGTGGGGACGGGGATTATCAATACCTCAGAGCGATGCCCCATGGCAGGAGCCAGAGGTGCAGGGGGTGCCTGGAGGACAGAGTGCAGGCCATTCAGAGGAGTCAGAGTAAGTGCCCCTGCCAAAGTTACATTTGAATGGGCCTTGAAGGATATGTAGGAGTTTGCTAAACACAGGGGGTTGGAAAGGCTCTTTGGCAGGAGAGGGAACAGCATGTTTCACAGAGCCCGTGCTAAGGATATGATGTATTTGTGGGATGGTGATTCGTTTATTGTGATGGGGACATAAAATTCATGAAAGAGCTGTCCCGTGAAGAACCTTGAATCATGGTAAGGAGTTCAGCTGTAGCCCCACAGGTGATGGAGAGCCCAGGGGCATTATATTTCCTAGTACTAGTACTTTTATGCATGTGAGTAAAAGGAGGGAGTTTAAAGCATAAGTCCACATGTAGCAGAAAAGTTTACTCTAAAAATCAGTGTCTATTTTAGCTGGTGGAATGTGGGGTCTTTAGCTGACTTATTGAGAGTCAGCATAGGAAGGAGTTTTATGGTGGAAGATGAGGTGCAGTCTTCTGTGTCATATGCTTGAGGATGGAGCTGCCCACGTTCATCTCTACAGGCCTCCCTTAGGGCTTAGGTTCTTCTGCTTCCTAACCTCAAGATTTCTCATGTCACTATGAATTTTACGAAGATGAGGTTCATACAAGAAGGAAATGAGATAAGAAATAGTTGTGTTCCCCATTTCCCCCTAGGGTCTCACAACCTATTGCCACTCCCCATCCTCAAAGATCTGAATTTGGCTCTCCAAGCCATCTGATGGAGTCTCCCCATCTCCCCCCTCATCTTCCAGGGTCCCGGGAAGCATGTGTGGTGCCTGCACAGAGGATGGGACGTTCCGTCAATATGTGCACATGGCTTCCTCCCGGCGGGTGTGTGACTCCTCAGGGTACTGGACTCCAGAGGAGGCAGTGGGTAAGGACCATGGCTTTCTCCTTTAACCCTGGTAGTTGGTGAGAATGGGGGTGGAGGTGGGGGTGGAGAGGTGGCATGCACATGTATGTGAGTGTGTGTGTGTGTGTGTGTGTGTGTGTGTGATTTGCTGGGAAACATATTCTCTGGTATCTTTGTGTGCTGGATGTCCTACATGTGCTTAGAGTGGCTGTGGTGAGGCCAAGGTCAGCATGGAAGACCGGGGTGGGGAAATCAGCTAAAGCAGGAGTCGACCTCAGGATGTAACCGCTCATACATGGTGTTTCAGGTGCTTACAGCACCCGGTGCCACAGGACAGTGCCAGCCCACCTGTCCCTCCCTCCTAGGAGAGGAATGGAGAACACGTTGCAGGGAACACTCAGACATGGGCCAAGCCAGTCTGGGTGGGTGTGGGGTGCACCAGGGGTTCCAAGCGAAGCATTCTCGTTTTTGCCATTTTATGAGTCTATTAATTGCTGGTACTGGCTGTGCTTTGGCTAAGATCTAAGCTGGGCTCCCAGAGGGGGGATGTTTTTCGCTGTCCCTTCTGCTGTCTTTCCCTCAGCTTCTCAGTTACATATTCACTCACATTCCTCTCAGACAAATCAGAGCATGAATGTTATCCCAACTCAAGTCCAAAAAAATGTTGGTCCATGAGTGTTAGCACCTGATCACTAGCTTAACTTCTCCATCTTCTCCATCTTCAGTGTTTATCTAATCATCCTCTTTCTCTTTTTCTTGTACCTGTTAAGATCCTAAAGGCTTCTCAGTAAGATGTGTTGGACAAGATTCTGTTGGAGTTAGTTTACAGGCTTGACTCTTACAAGACAAATGGAGAACATTGGCTTAGGAGCTGACACTGTCCACCAGCTGTCCCCTTGGGCTCCCACTTCCTCAGATGACAGGAGCCTCAGGGAGAAGGCTTGAGAGGGACAGTTTATACAATTTTTCGTATAGGACTCTTTCCAATTGAGAGATCCCGGGGCAGAACAGAAAGTTGCTATAAAATTTACGTTGGCATTGCGTGGGCTATTTAGATATTGGCATTTCATACAAGGCCGTTTCTGGCCTTGTTGTTGTCCTGGGCTGGTGTTTTAGTGCCCGTTTAACTCTCTGTCCCTGAAATTTTTCTCTTTAATTCTTGGGGAAATTTAAAGTTATCTGGTTGAAATGAAAGGAATGAGAAGTTCTGGGTTCCTTGTTTTGTGTCTTCAGGCAAACCAGGTCAACTTTTAGGGCCTCGGTGTCATGTTTAAACATGCGATTATAATAGAAACTTTCTAACAGATGCTGCTGCATTAGGGGTCACTCCCAAAGGGGTTGCTAGTATTTTGGAACAACTATCAGAAAATAGTGCTAAGAAATACTGGTCTTCCTCTGCTTTGAAAAGGTGAAGAACCAAGTCATATTTGAAATATACACAGTGAAAGTAATTGAATCCTCAGCAGAGCATACACAAACACATATATTTACAGATATGCTCAAAACCTATTTAATGACACTAAATGAACACTTATTGACCACCAACTACTTTCTAAATTCTACGGGGAATAGAAATGTGAACCACCCATATGCTTTGCTTAAATGTTGCCTTCTTGGTGACAACTTCCACGTCCCCATAATCTAAAATAGCCCCCAGCCTCACTCCATCATTCTCTAGCCCCTATGCTCCTTCAGTTTTCTTCAAAGATGTCATTACCACCACTTGGAATCACCCTTCTACCTTCTACTATTTATTGCTGCACCTGTCACTTCACTGTAGAATATACGAGATCTTTACCTCTCTTGTTCAGTATTCTACCTTCAATACCTAGATTAGTACTAGGTGTGAGAGAGGTATGCAGTACTTTTTTTGTTGAATGAATGAATGGATTCACAATATAGGTAAAAAATAGTAAGGACCGTAAGATGTAATACACACATACATCACACACGGAACAACACACACACACATACACACACACACACACGTACATACATTTGAACATGTTTCCTCTGGGCTTATCCTATTGTTTATTTTCCAGATTCTAAAGGGCTACTTAGTTCTATTTTTGCAAATGTAGTTTGAAAATGTTCCTCTGGAACACTGTATACATCTTCCACACTAGCTAGTAAAGTGGGGGTTAAATTGTACTTATGTTATAAATGAGGAGAGTAAGGCTTAAACAGACCTGCCACAGCCGCACAGCACTGGTTGGAGCCCAGCTCTGCTCCTTTCTGATTTAGCACTTTTTCTGCATGTGACAAAAAAGAAAACCACAAAAAACCCACAACAAAACAAAACAAAACAAAACAAACAAAAAAATGCCTCATGGAGATTTTTCCCACAGAGCCGACCTTTATATTACTTGCGATATTTGGTTTTTCACCAATACAATTTTGCTTGGCTCCTGAATCTCCATTGCTTTCCACTCAAGAAAAAGTGTCCTCTTTCCTGCCTGCCGTTTTCTCTGTGCAGCGACCTGCATGCTCCCATGGACCTGAGCCAAGAGTATGGCTGAGAAGGCACCACCTTAGGGGATGAAAGTCTTGTGGAGCCCAGTTAAACAGAGTGTGGTATCAGATTGAAGCAGACATTGGCCTTACTGACAAATAAAACAGGGCATCAGAAGCATTAATTTATCCTAAATTATTAACAAACTAAGTACAAGGACAGTGACTGAGCTTCTCTGCCTGGCTTCAGGCTCCCACCTAGGCCTCCTCCTTCCACTTGGCCTCAGGCTCGCACCTGGTATCCGGGTCGCAGGACTCCTAGAGCCCAACTGGAGCTCTTGTTAAAAGACACCAAGTAGAAGATGTGCATGGGGACATAGTACTTTTGAATTGTTACACCTGTGTCCTCAGTCTTACTTGAGACCTAACCCACTCAGCTGATCAGCTTCTGCAGGAATTTGTTCATAGTTTTCTTCTTCCTCACTCTTCTTTCTGGCTGCCACCATGGGCTACTCACCTGCAGACTTATGATGGTCATGCCTGATGGGTCTATCTTTTTGTCTACCTACCCTAGGGCCCCCCGATGTGGACCAGCCCTGCGAGCCAAGCCTGCAGGCCTGGAGCCCCGAGCTGCACCTGTACCACATGAACATGACGGTGCCTTGCCCAGCGGAAGGCTGCAGCCTGGAGCTGCTCTTCCAGCACCCAGTGCATGCCGACACCCTCACGCTGTGGGTCACCTACCTCTCTGTGGACGCCTCCCAGGCGCTCTTTGACACAGAAATCTTGCTGGAACACCAGAAGTCTGTGCACCTGGGCCCCCTGGACACTTTCTGTGACACCCCACTCACCATCAAGCTGCATGTCGATGGCAAGGTCTTGGGGGTGAAGGTCTACACCTTCGATGAACGGCTGGAAGTGGATGCCGCCCTCCTGACGTCTCAGCCCCACAGCCCCCTGTGCTCTGGCTGCAGGCCCCTGCGGTACCAGGTGCTCCGGGAGCCCCCCTTCGCTAGCGGCTTACCTGCTGTAGCCACACACCCTCACAGGAAGTTCACGGACATGTGAGTTTGGAAGTGGGGCTTTCTAAACCATGATGCTTCTCGGTCTCTAGCCACCCATGATGTGCATTCCATGCTTTCTCTTTTTCTTGTTCCTCCCTCTCCCTTTCTCTCTCCTTCTCTCCCAACTCTCCTCTTACTCTTCCTTCTGGCCTTCTGCGTTTAGTGAGTTCTACTGTGTTCCTGGCACTGTGTGCCCAGTGCTGGGACACGGACTAAGATAAGGTCACTGGCTTAAAAGAGTTCAATGTCTAGAGTGGGAGGCTGGTATCACCAAAGACAAATTCTCCCTACCCCTAAGGGCAGAACTCAGGGTAAAACAAGTTTTATCAGAGGTGCTATATTTTGCCGAGTTAGAAATAATCATGAAACATAGTGGGTTAATACAACAAACACTGTTTTTCATGATTTTATGGGTTGGCTGGGTATCCCCAGGGGGACTGGCTTGGCTGGGGTTAGATGGCTCAGGATGGCCTCGTGCACACATTGGAGGCTCAATGGAGGGGGCTGTCATGTCTGGGAAGCCCGAGGCCTCCTTCTACACCATCCCTCATTGCCCAATAGGCATGGCCTGGGCTTCTCCTCCTGGGCGTGGCAGGGTCTCCAGCAGCAGGGAGGGCAGACCCCAAAGCTCTCACATTTTTTAAGGCTCTGCGTATGTTACTCATGATAACATTCCAGTAGCCAAAGCAAGTCAATTCCTGATTCAGGGGTAGCAGACAAGTCCTTATCCACTAATGAAAGGAACAGCGAAGTCACATGGCCGAGGGGGCACATCTGGGATGGGAGGAGTCTGGGCCATCTGCCCCAGCTACAAAACAGTAGAGACAAATGTTCACCTTGAGCTTTCCTACAGTTTCCTCCCCTACTTGCTCTCCAAATTGGAACTAGAAGACAGTGAAATGGTCCAAAAGCTCATGCAAATGGGAGGATAGATCATGGGATGAATTTTAAAAGAATATCATTTTTGAGCTTCTCTAATTGGGCAGTTAACATGACACTCATTAAATAACTTGATATCTACACACACACACACACATACACACAAACACACACGTGTGCGCACACACACACACATGCTCATACACATTCTTTAAGGTCGATAGTATCCCATTCTGTAGATTGGAAAACCTAGCTCGCCCTGACTGGTTTGGCTCAGTGGATGGAGCGTTGGCCTGCGGACTGAAGGGTCCTGGGTTCGATTACAGTCAAGGGCATGTACCTAGGTTGCGGGCACATCCCCAGTGGGGAGTGTGCAGGAGGCAGCTGATCGATGTTTCTCTCTCATCGATGTTTCTAGCTCTCTATCCCTCTCCCTTCCTCTCTGTGGAAAATCAATAATATATATATTTTTTTTAAAAAAAGAAAACCTAGCTTAACTGTGATTTGGTTGAACAGAGCTAGTTAGTGGTTGTCTCAGAATTAAAATCTAATTTTCTGACCAAGTCTCATTTGGTTTCCTTTCCTTAGTAACAGACTGCCTTTTACAAAGTTGCATCATGGAAGGTTAGGACCCCCTCCCCATCCTTTTCCAGCCATAGCACAATGTCAGACTTATGTGTGGCTGGATGAGAAGTCCAACAGAAACTTCCCTGGAAAGAGAAACCATCAGGATTGATTTGCTTTTGAAAATACCTGGCACTCTCATGAGAAGATTGCTTCCCCAGAGACAGCTAATTTAGAAATGTAAAAGTCTGTAATATTAGGTGTCTTTTCTGTTAAAACTAGAGGGCCAGTGCATGAAATTCATGCACTTGGAGGGGGAGGGGGGTCGCTCAGCCTGGCCTGTGCCCTCTTGCAGTCCGGGAGCCCTCAGGGGATGTCTGACTGATGGCTTAGCCATCATCGGACATCCTTAGTGCTGCTGCGAAGGCACGAGAGGTTGCCGCCAGCACCACTGCGCTTGCCAGCTGTGAGCCTGGCTGAGCAGCGCTTCCAATGTGGGAGTGCACTGACCACCTGGAGGCAGCTCCTGTGTTGAGCGTCTGCCCCCTAGTGGTCAGTGCGCATCACAGCGACTGGTCTTTCGTTGTTTGGTGGATTTGCATATTAGCCTTTTATTATATAGGTCGACTAAAAGCCAGTACAGAGTTTTTTAACAGTGTTTTTGAAACCCTATGACATTTCTTGTCTGGTGGTGGCAGCGTCAAGTTAGAGGGTGACACTTTGTGGTTGAGGTGAAGAGCCTGGTGGTGAAGAGAAGGTTCTGGCAGGACATTCACAGTGGCCACATTTGCGAGTCCTAACAACCCTTTGAGATCCTGCCTCTGAAGGCACTCACAGCTCACCAGCCCATCTGGACTCTGGCAGTAGTTTTCCAGGGCAGGCACTGTACTAAATTAAGATGAAGGAAGACTTTGTTTCTGGAACCAGCAGTCTCCCAGTCAAGCCCCTACCCCTTCTAAATGTCCTGTCCCTCACGCTCTCCACCTGTCTGTGCACGTGGACTTTGGAGAGAGCCTGTTAGACTCCTTCCATCTATGCTGCACCTGATTCAACTCCACACCTGGAGTGTATGCATTTTGACAGGTTCAGAGGTGGGGCGTAATTGAACACATTCCTAATTATGGAGTTTCTTGCATCCCCAAAATGCTGGAAGGTGTCCTCACCTCCTAGGAGACAGTGCTCTCCTGAGGATTCCCTATGGATTCAGTCTACCCAAGACAAGAATTTTCTCAAGAGACAAAAGCAAGCAAACAAACAAAAAAACCTGTAATCCACGAAGGGCCTTGCTGAGCCCATATTCTGAAGTTTCATCTTCCCTTTCTTTGATTACTTTGCAAATACACTGCCTTTTCAATAGTTGGTGTTCCTTTTCAACATGGTAAAGATACGCTGGAAATACCACCCTCCTAGATTTTGTGTGACTGTTAGTTCAGTATTAATTCAGCCTGGATTTACTGCATACTCACTATGTGGGGTGCACTGGGAATACCGAAATGAATATGGTCTTAAACATTCTGCTGCTGTGGGAGACTGAGTGCCCTGGTCTTTGCTTTCAGAAAATATGGCATGTGTTTAGCATTCATGCTCCCCATAACATTTATTTTAAATTCCTGCAAACATTCTGGATGTGGTAGTCACAGCCCATTCGTTTCCATAGGGAGGTCACACCTGGGGAGGTGTATAAGTACCAAGTTCAAGCTGTGGCAGGAGCAGAGCTGGGAGAAGCCTCGCCGCCTCTGATCCACATTTATGGAGCTCCTTACTGCGGTGATGGGAAGGTGGCCAGGTGAGTGCTGTGTGCATGGGAATGTGAGAGCAGGGCCCCTGCTCTGAGCGGGAGGGTCCGCCTCCAGTTTCAGTGGGAGTTGTTTTGGAAAAGAAAGTGACAGGGTACTCTGGGACCTGGCAGTGATCTTGTGAGGTCACACACATTCCTGCATAGTTCAGGAGGGACCCACTTTTATTTAGATCTGACCCCACAATACTGAGATAGGCTGATTCTAGGGGGTGGGTGGGTGGCTTTTAAGGTTTCAGAGAAATGTGGTCCAGGGAAGGCGTTTGTAGGGAAGAAGGTTACTTGCCAAATGATGCTACAATAGGATGTGAGGGTACTTGTGGGTCAGTGGCCTGTCACTCCTAGCTAGTGGTGTGATCTGAGGAAGGCCAATAGAGCTTTCTGAGTGCCACTTACTGGACCCTTAGAAGACCTTCATGCAATGTAGTTTGCAGCTATTCTATAAAATCACCAACATAAAGGTGGAATTCCCCTTTTGGTATCTTAACATTCTATGTTCCTTTATCTGCTGCCCTTTTGCAATATCAACCTAGAAGACTAATCACTTAGTTTGCCTGGGACTTTCCCAAATTTAGCACAGAAAACTCCCATGTCCCAGGGGTCACACTATATCAACCTGTACTGGATGCTCCTCTGACACCACCTGCCACGTACACAAGCTGCTGGGAGTAGGAGGCCGTGATTTGTCCTAGATTTTGCATGCTGACAACCTAGTTTATTTTTAATTCCCTAGACCAGGTGAAAATATATTGTATCATGAAGCCTTAATAGCAAGCAATTCCATAGCTTCTCTTGGGATCCCAACCCATTGTTTAGCAATTACTAAACACTGTTTATCTTCTCAGTCTCCTAAGGTCCTTAAGTTTTAGTGTAACCTATTGCTTTGCATAAAAGTATAAACACCAAACGCTCTCTGACCTCAGTAATGTATGGAGGTGATTGAGGTTACTTGAATACCCAAACCTCCCTAGTTTACTGCCAATGTTTGCCTCACTCAGTCTCTGCATGCTGCCTGCTCTCTCCCCTCCCCATCACAATCAAATTTCTCCCTGGGGAAGCCTTGCCTGTGCACAGAATAAGTCTGGCTGATGTGTTCCCCACTCTGGCTGCCTCTTTTTAAGTCTGCTGCCCACCAATGGAGGTGTTTGGGGTGCATGGTCCCCATTGCTACCCAGGTGGAGCCCTCCTTGAACAAAACACTCTGTCCTATGTTGTAGCCTCTCCTACATCTGTTCTCTGATGGCAGCTGACTTGAGGTCCCATGATGCCACATCTGCCTGGGGGTCTGGGCAAAAGGAGTTAAGGTCCCTCTTCCTAACTTGGTATTGCACATTCTCTCCTGTGCCTTGAAGCAGCTTCACCTGAGGCAGTGCCTGCCTGGCTACTGGGCCTCCCATGGCTCCTTATCAAAATGTACCTTTAAGCTCCCATTATATTCCGTCTTGTAAAGAGTCTCACTTAGTTCTGCCATCCAGCAGGAAGATGTCTCTGAATTGCTGCTTTGTCTCAGCTGGAGGTTCCCAATTACACATAAAACAAGAGGGAGCCATTGCAAATTATTTAATCCACCTTTTAACTCGAGAAATTCATTCTGAGGGAATCACAGGTCCCCAAGAAGTCATGCTCAGACTCTAGTTTAAGTAAGTTTTTTAATTAAAAGCGGAAAGTTGTCATTTTGGGAACCACTGATCAATAAGACTACCAAGACAAAGGCTGTAGAGGGCCTACCAATTGCCCAGTATGGGAGCCACTAGCCAGAGTGACTGCTGAGCCTTTGAAATGTGGCAGTCATAACTAAGAAACGGAATTTCATTTAATGTTAAGTTATTTGAAGTCAGTTCAAAAAAACAAAACTTGATTCAGTTATTTAAAAAACTTTAAATTTCTCTGGAGCAATTTGGGTAGGTGGATCTACCATTTCAACTATAGATTTTAAGAAATCTGAAGACAGATTAGGTGTTTGAATTGAGATGCATTGTAAGTGAAAAATAGACATCAGATTTCAAAGACCTAGAATTCAAAGAAATAATGTAACGTACCTTAGTAATAATTTTTTAATTATTGATAATGCCATATTTTGGATATATTAGACTAGATGAAATATAGTTCAAACTAATTTTACCTGTTTCATTTTACTTTTTAATGTCACTTCTAGAAAATTGAAAAGTATATGTAATATGGGTCTCATTATATTTCTATTAGGCAGCAGTACATGAGATGATATATAGTATGCTTATATTGTTTAGAGTATCTTCAAGATGAAAATGAACTTGAAGTTTCCTTAATTTCCTTAATTATGTTATTTTTATATATCATCTATCTTTTCTCCATTTACACCTTATCATTTAAAATATGATTATTATACAATTGCATTTATATCATATTTTTAATTTATTTCAAAGCATTTTCATGTCTAATTACTTAATCTTCATTCCATCACTGTGAGGAGGTATACTTTAAACAATAGTTGTAGCTATTAGTGATGAATTGGGTCTGAAAAACTTGAGCATTCTAAAACCCTTTGCCTACTGAGTTAAAATGTGTGTCCATTTTTGACATGATAAAAAGTCAAGGAGAAACAATGGAAACCCTCAATCCATTTTACAACAGCTGAATCTTGGTTCTTTCAAAGTGGCTTTAACCAAAGTTTATCTATTTTGTTCCCATAACATGCTTCGTGTACCCCTCACTCTAACCTAACTCCCCCATCTCAATCCAAATTTAGTTGCTCATTGTATTAGCTTTTGAGGTTCAAAACAAAAATGATATTTTTCTTCTCCCAGTACAGGGTGGGGCAAAAGTTAGTTTACAGTTGTTAGTATGCAAAAAACAATTTATTCTTTTATTGTTATTTATTTTTGTATTATTTTTCACTAGAGGCCCAGTGTATGAAATTTGTGCACAGGTGTGGTCCCTAGGCCTGGCCAGTCATCAAAGTGCGAGTGTCTGGCATGGAAGGGCAGGTCCCAACTAACCTCTGGGCCCTGGGCAGCACCTGGGCCCCCAAGCCCCCATGCATCCCACTCCTCCTGAGTCATGGCACCTGAGTCCTTGCGCAGAGATGCAGTGAGCGCAGCCAGACGCCATGGGCCAGGGCACAGCGTGGGCCCCTGTGGTCCCAGTGGCTGTAGCCCAGCTCACCTGGAAGAGGTCACGCAGGTGTGGGGTGGGCTCCTCATGGGCACCCAGCACCTGAGCGTGGGGGTGGTGGTGGGGGGGGGGCGCTTCCCTCGCGCACGAGCCCTGGCATCAGGGGCAGGGTAGGAGGGGGAGTGAGAGCAAGCTTGGCAGACACCTGGCATTCTCACTGCACCTCTGTCCCCATCACCACTGCCCCCAGGTAGCTGGCAAGAGGTTGCAGCACATTGTGGACGCTTGCCATGTTCCACACTGCCCCCTGGACGTCAGCGCACGTCATAGTGAGCAGTCGAACTCTTGGTCAAACGACTGCCTGAGGGGACAATTTGCATATTAGGCTTTTATTATATAGGATAGGAACATCTGTAAACCTACTTTTGCCCCATCCTGTATGTTTCTGCCCTGCAATACATGTTAGCTGCCACAAAGTGGTAATAGGGAGCAAGACAGCCTTAGAGATGCCTGGACTGAGGGAAGGCTGCAATTGGCTGCTGTGTCCCTTGGTATATAGACAGACTTCACTCTTACAAAATCCTAACTCTAACACAACTGCATATAGATGGAACAAAACAGTGAAAACAAAGAAATAGATAAAAAGAACAGAAAACAGACCCACCCATCACAAGCAGTTTCCTCCTCACCAAATCCACTACTTCTCAGATTGCATTCATAACAGGCTGGTTGGCATTTTCTAGCTCAAGACAACTTACTAGAAACACCATTAGGACCCTCATGGGTCTTCTAGATGTTTCTGAGCCATGAGCTACTTTGCATTAGAGGAATTCCCACTGGACATTACAATCAACTATCATTGCTTAATTCCATAATTCTATACTTAATGTGTGTGTGTGTGTGTGCATGTGTGTGTGTGTGAAAGCATTCTCATAGCTCCCACTTTTTTCCAGCTTGCAGGTTTTAAAATTTTCAGTTACAGTCGATATTCAGTATTATTTTATGTAAGTTTCATAGTCAGACAATTACTTAACTTACAAAGTGTCCCTCCCCCCTGATATTTTTAGTACCCACCTGGCACTATACATTGTCATTACAATATTATTGACTATATTCCCTACGCTGTACTTTACATCCCTTTGACTATTTTGTAGCTACCAATTTTTATTCTTTTTTAAAAAAAGATATTTCTTTATTGATTTCAGAGAGGAAGGGAGAGTGAGAGAGAGATAGAAACATCAATGATGAGAGAGAATTATTGATAGGCTGCCTCCTGCATATCCCCTACTGGGGATCGAGCCCACAACCCAGGCATGTTCCCTTGGCCAGAATCAAACCCGGGACCCTTCAGTCTGTAGGCCAACGCTCTATCTACTGAGCCAAACTGGCTAGGGCCTAATTTGTACTCTTAATACCTCCCCCTTTTTTACTCAGCCTCCAACACCCCTCCCCTCAGTCTGTTTTTTATATCTATGAGTCTTCTTCTGTTTTGTTCATTTATTTTGTTCTTTATTTTCTATGTATAGGTGGAATCATTCATACATGTACTTTTTAATATACAAAAGAAGTTAAAATGATGGTAGTGAGAAAGAGAAACCATTTTCTATGTGTGTGTCTGTTTTTATTTCTAGGAACCTGGGGGAAGAGTGTGACGATGGAGATCTTCTGAGCGGAGACGGCTGCTCAAGGACATGCAACCTTGAGGAAGGCTTCAACTGTGCAGGTGAGTTTAGGAACACCTGTGCAGGCTCATGTCCTAGGTTTAGAGGTATCCTTATGTCTTATTTTTGTGAACTCTTGACATCCTGTACCGTACAGCTTAGTGTTGATGATAATAATGACAAAGACATTTGATGGGTCTGTTGTGTGCCAGGCACTAATTGTTTCACATACATTATCTCATTTAATCCCTACTCTAAGTACAAGGTCACTAAACTGAGGACTAGGGACCTTAGGTATCTTGCTTTCTCTTATATAACTAGAGATGGTGACGTCAGAATTTGAGCCAAGGAGGTGTGGCTCTAGCATCTGCATGTTAAACCACTAGGTTATACTGCCCCCTAGATTAATGTTGTCAAGGATTTCTCCTGGATCCTTATGTCTAATATCAATGTCAGCGAAGTGTCCCAATCATTATGGATTCTACAGAAAAATAAGATAAGGGATCATTTTAAGCCAAAGGGAGTGCTGTGTTTCACGGATAAGATCATGAAGCATGACTGCGGGCCATAACATTTCTTAATCTTGGAGAATCACTGGTAATGAGTTAGAATGAGGTGGCTTTGACTCTAGACTCCTGCCACTCAGAGAGGCCACTGAGCACACTTTTCTCAATTCTGATAAAAACTGTCATCATCAGGCTTCTTAGAAGTAGACTGTCTTCCCATTCCCATCTCCATACATTGTGTGATTCTGTGGGCATAACCACTGAGCAAAGTTATTTAAATAAATAGTGCATTTAAAAATATTTTCATGTCCCTAAATTTCAAGATAAAGTAGGCTATCATTATAATTATGTAGAATTTATTAAGGTGTTAAGTACTGTACAGAACACACAAATGCCCCTGCTCTCTAGAACAGAGTCATAAAATCATAGGATCTTAGTAGTCTTCCATCCATCCAACAAGTATATGAGCCTAGAGACACCCTGCTCCCTGCCTGTATACAGGCCAGTGGTGACGTGCATCCAGCTTCCTTCTACAGCTCCTGAGAGATGGGCCCCTGTATGTAGGTCTTATTACACACTTCTAGCAGTGAATAGTGCACCTTGAAACATACTGTTCTATTTAAAAATGGCTTTATCTGCCGTCAAATTCTCCTCTCCTTGGTTTGGAAACTGAGGCTGGGAGCATTTCAGCCACTCATCCATAGCATTACAGCAAGGTCCCTGCAGACCCAGGCCCGGGACACAGATTTCCTAATACTAGTCCGGTGCTTTCTTCTTGCTGCGAAACTGCAGAGGATCATTCCCCCTACACGGTTTGATTTGACTACCATTCAGAAATGCCTCCCTATTATTTTCCTTTCCAATCCAAAGGCCTCATTAGGTGCTTAGGTGTCCAGACGCTTCCCCATTTACCCTGACCTGGCATGCGTCATGTGGTCAATGCCCAGAAAGGAACTCAAGACTCCAGATGTGGCCTGGATGTGCAGAATATGCCAAACCCACTACCTGCCCCCTTGTGTACACAACTATTTGTTAATCCCACTTCTGTTTGCATCATCTCTTTTTGTCATACATAGAGGGCTTATATTGAACACACACAATAAGTCTCTCTCTCTCCTCCCTGCTCCCAAAACACTGTGCCTTCTCCAGTGCAGCTCAAATCTCATTTGACTTCAGAACCAACCTCACTTGGTTGCTATCACATCTGATCCCTTTAAGTTTGCCTCATATTTCCTGAGTCTCTAACTCCAGTTAGACTACACCTAACTTTTATAGGGTGAAGTTAAACATGATATATTCCACCGTCAGACATCTGTTTCAGTGAGTAATACATTTCTAGTAGGCTAAGCATATAGTTCTATTTCATTATTTCACCAAAGATTAGGTTTGAATAAATTATTGTGAAATGTGTTTTATTTATTTATTTATTTATTTATTTATTTATTTATTTAATATTTTTATATATATATATTTTATTGATTTTTTTTACAGAGAAGAAGGTAGAGGGATAGAGAGCTAGAAACATCGAGAGAGAAACATCGATCAGCCTCCTACACCCCCCCGCCCCCACTGGGGATGTGCCTGCAACCAAGGTACATGCCCCTGACCGGAATCGAACCTGGGACCCTCCAGTCCACAGGCTGACGCTCTATCCACTGAGCCAAACCGGTCTGGCATGAAATGTGTTTTAAAAGTGTCTGTTATTTTTTAGGTGGATTTGAAAAAGACAGAGGCAAAAATTTTAAGTACGTGATAAAAAAATGTAGAGAAGCAAGAAGAAACAGTCACTGGTTAATAAGTAGAAAAACAAAACAAATATATGTTATAAACAATATATACATTATAAAAGATATACATATATGTACTTATGTCTAAAATATATACATTTATGTACATAAATATGTATGTATATGTATCTATTAATGAGAGGGAGAGAGAGAATCATCATGGGGAAGTCATTCCAAATACACATATATTGGCTTTGGGGAGTGATTTGAACAGGCCCTAGGCTTAATTAAATGCAGGAATTTAAAGCCCCAAATAGGTTTAGAACCAAGTCCTTGGAACAGTGGCTTATTCCTGGCAAGTAAAGCTCAATTTACCACATAAGGATCTTAGATTTGAATAAATTATTAAGGAAAAATGATTAATAAACATGTTAGTGAGCCATGAAAATTACTGGAAAAGCCTTGTGGTATTGCTGTGAAGAATTAAAATGACTGATATAGTAACGGTACATTTCAGTAATAATGTATTGAATGTGTACCTATGGGTTGCTTTAGTTTGAATCATGATTTTGTTTTCATGTGCAGTTAAAGTAGAAGTGCAAAATTAGAATTGTGCTGCTAATAATAATTGTCCCACATTTTGGTAGAAAAAGCAGTAGAACTTAATAAATGGCTTTATGACTGCATCTCATTTTTCTACATTTGAAGCTAGTTTACAGAGCAATAGCTAAGTACTATTCACTTAGAGCCGTGGTCGGCAAATCGCAGCTCGCGAGCCACATGCGGCTCTTTGGCCCCTTGAGTGTGGCTCTTCCACAAAATACCACGTGCAGGCGCGCACGTACAGTACGATTGAAACTTTGTGGCCCATGCGCAGAAGTCGGTATTTTGTGGAAGAGCTGGTATTTTGTGGAAGAGCCACACTCAAGGGGCCAAAGAGCTGCATGTGGCTCGTGAGCTGCGGTTTGCCTAGCCTCAGTTTGCCGACCACTGACTTAGAGTGATCCTATGAGCGAGTATGGGACAGTCCTGTCTGAGCTTGAGGCAGGGTGGAGTAATGGGAACCCATTACCCCCATCATGTAAGCTTGGCTCAAATCCAAACTCTATGGCTTATGAATCAAGGGACTTTGACAAATTACTTAAAATCACTGAGACTCAGGTTTCTTATTCATGAAAACAACAAAAAACACATACCTCACATGGTTGCTGTGATACTAAAAGAAACTAGGTAGTAACCCTTGTAAACCTGGAGCCCAAATTGTCCAATTTCAGATCAGTTGCATAGTGAGTTAAAAATGCACGATTCAGCAGTGAAAAGTAATTGAGAACCAATCCCTCAAATGCTTTAATATTTCAAAAACTATGAAAGGGACCCAAATACCTAAAACATCATATAATTTATTTAAATTCTCTTCCTTCTTTTATCCACTTTTCTAATATCACCAGGTTCCCCTAAATATCTTGCTCAGCTATTCCTTAAAATTTATTTCTTCATCCAGCCCACAGCCACTATTTTTCCTCCCTGTTTCTTCTCCCCCAATCCCACCCCTTTCTATACCTTTATTATATAGGTGGATTCTACCACTTTCCCAATGGAAAAGAATTCTGCTTCTTTCTTCTTTAGGGTTGTGTGTGTGTGTGTGTGTGTGTGTGTGGTCTGTATGTTTGGGGTGGGCATTTAGACTGTCAACTATGGGATTCTCTAATGGGTTGGTGAAAAAATGTATTTTTACATGACATATATGAAAATACATTTTCAAATGTCATATGATATTCTTTGGCAGGAGAGCCAAGCCTGTGCTATGTCTTTGAGGGAGATGGGATATGTGAACCTTTTGAGAAGGAAACCAGCCTCATAGACTGTGGCCTCTACACTCCCAGCGGATACCTGGATCAGTGGGCTACCCATGCTTACTCCGCTTATGAAGACAAGAACAAGTGTCCTGTTTCCTTGGTAACAGGAGAACCTCATTTCACTGTAAGTGAAGCCAGAAGAGTCAAGTCTGACAAAATGGTGAACTGACATTTTTTTCCTGACTTTGGCATCACATTTGGTCCTTACTGAACTAAGAATAAGATAAGCTAGTCTAGAAAAGCTTTTAGACTGGCAATCAAGTCTTCCCCTCCCTCCCCCCAGGAACTCTCATCAGTTTTCATTTGACTATGCAGTGGTTGGCTTCCAGGTATATAGTGGTTGGCTTCCAGGTATACAAAACCAACTTAAAATTGACCTTAGAAGTACACATAGTAGAAATTACACTTGGGCTTTGTGTTTGAGAGAATTTATTTTAAAAGAAGAAGAAGCAGGAAAGAGTCTGAGTGCTTGGATTACACTACCAGATCCACCAGTATAACTATTACTATTACTATGTGACGTTTGAAAAGTCACTTAACCTCTCTGTGCCCCAGTTTTCTCATACATAAAATGGGTATATTAATTGTTTTGCAATCAACTCAATGATTTACTACAAAGATCAAATAAAATTTTAAAAGTATAAAAGCCCTAACTGGTTTGGCTCAGTGCGTAGAACATCAACCTGTAAACTCAAGGGTCCCAGGTTCAATTCCGTTCAAGGGCACATGCCCAGGTTGCGGGGTTGCAGCTCAATCCCCAGTAAGGGGGCGTGCAGGAGGCAGCCAATAAATATTCTCTTTCATCATTGATTCTTTCTCTCTTTCCCTCTCCCTGCCTCTCTAAAATCAATAAAAATATATTAAAAAATAAAATATATGTTAAAGAGCAAAGCATAATTTGACTTAAAGAATTCTTATTGCCTGGCCAGTTTGGCTCAGTGGATAGAGCGTCGGCCTGTGGACTCAGGGGTCCCAGGTTCGATTCCGGTTAAGGGCATGTACCTTGGTTGTGGGTACATCCCCTGTGGGGAGTGTGCAGGAGGCAGCTGATCGATGTTTCTCTCTCATCGATGTTTCTGACTCTCTATCCCTCTTCCTTCCTCTCTGTAAAGAATCAATAAAAAATATATTAAAAAAAAGAATTCTTATTATTGAAGAAACTCTGGAGTTAGTACTAAGAACAAATCTTTTGTGTACATTTTTTTTTTTTAGAATATCCAGCTAAATAAATAGGAGAACCTCTGAGGACTCTAAATATTGACTTCTATGAATTATAGTTGAATATTAAAAGCAGATTAAGAGCTTGGCTGTTAGCTATTATTTCAGGTGTGTCTGTTGCCGAATAAACTCTTCCATTCATCATAACAATGGGTAATACATTCCTTTCCAGAGAAGTGAGATTTAATGCTCTAAGTATTTTAGGCCAGGGTGAAATCCCTGGATTTTAGACTTGTGGAGACATCCCCAGGAGATTGAGGGACCAACTAAGGTTCCCGCTCCAGTTCTGGAAACTCGTCAAAGACCCAGATGTCTCCTGGGGTCTAGTTCTTTGCATCCTTGGCTTGCAACTTTCTTCCTTTTGCTGGTAAAATGATTGTTGTTCTTCAAGGCATGAAGTAGGCATTTCAAGCAGGAATAAGGGAAGTAAGTGCAGGCTAGCATCTATTATTTTTTATTGGGAAAATGGCAGCTTTCCTGGAAGTTCAACACTGTAGACTTCCACCAACATCTTATTGGTCAGATCCAGGTCACTTAATCACTCTTAGTTGTAAGGGACCCTGAGGAGATGAGCATTTATAGCGAGATACACTGTCCCCTGAAACAAAACTGGAGTTTGTTAATATAAAAGTAAGGGGAAATGGATATGGATAGGCAATTAGCCACGTTGGCCACACTCCCTCAACCCAATTCTGGCATTTTTCTCAAGAATTCTGGTGCCCAGGAAGCCAGGAAAGTTGGGAGATTCTGTTAGTGACAGTTTTCTAAAGTGGCTTTTAGTCTAGCGGTCCGTCTTCCCTAAGTGAAGTGGGAGAAGTTTCTCACCTCTGGCTCCTTTGCCCATCTGAATGCTCAGCAGTTCCCTGACTCAGTAGCCTCTCTCCTGGGGCAAGTAGGTCCTGCAAGGTAAAGATCTAACCATCATCCTGGTCAGACTTTCCTGGCTAATTCCAGAAACAGTTGCCTTGAATATGCCAGGACTATTTTGGGGCAAGATACCCTGGTTGATGGTGGGCTGAGAGTTGGCACATGTGTTTTTCTACCCAGGCAAGTTCTCTCTGGAGGCTAATGGAGATGGCTGAGACATTCCTCTACACCAGGGGTCCTCAAACTACGGCCCGCGGGCCATATGCAAATACAAATATTGTATTTGTTCCCCTTTTGTTTTTTTACTTCAAAATAAGATATGTGCAATGTGCATAGGAATTTGTTCATAGTTTTTTTTTAAACTATAGTCCGGCCCTCCAACGGTCTGAGGGACAGTGAACTGTTCCCCTGTTTAAAAAGTTTGAGGACCCCTGCTCTACACCAGTGGTTCTCAACCTTGGCTGCACATTAGATTTACATGGGAATCTTTTTAAAATCCTGATTTCTGGGCCTCATTAGATTCCCAGGTGATTCTAATGTGCAGCCAAGGTTGAGAACCCCTGGTCTACACTGAGAAAAGTGTTCTGCCAATAATGCAACTATTAGACACTCAGAGAAAGAGGAAAACTTTGGCTTTGAGCTGGAGAGTTTCCTTGTCTAATGTCTCATCCTCCACATTTAATTTTTGGTTGAAATTGCATTTCAGATTTGCACATCCTACCATCCAGATTTACCGGACCACCATCCCCTTCCTGGCTGGCTTCCCTGTGTCCCCAGTGGAAACAGATCTCGGGAGGAAGGCAGTGAGCAGCTAGAAGGTAGCCTGGAGAGAGAGGATGAGGTTTGGCTCAAAGTAAGTGGCCCATATGTGTGTGTGTGTGTTTTGTTTATGAAAGCTGCAGATAGGTTGTGCATGTGTTTATACACATGTATGCATACATGTGTGCACATATGTGTATGTGTTTAAACATGCTTCATTAGAATGGCTTGTCAGAATATTTCCTTTTGTCATCTCAGTGTGTTTACATTTTGGATTTGTTTTCACCTCTTTTTGAAATTTATGCTTCTTTTTAAGTAGTTTATTGAAGTGTGACATACAGGTAAGTGCCAAGATCAGAAATGCACAGATGGCCGAAACCGGTTTGGCTCAGTGGATAGAGTGTCGGCCTGCGGACTGAAAGGTCCCAGGTTCGATTCCGGTCAAGGGCATGTACCTGGGTTGCGGGCACATCCCCAGTAGGGGGTGTGCAGGAGGCGGCTGATCAATGTTTCTCTCTCATCGATGTTTCTAATTCTCTATCTCTCTCCTTTCCTCTCTGTAAAAAATCAATAAAATATATTTAAAAAAAAGAAAAAAAGAAATGCACAGATGAGTGAATTTTTGCAAAATATACACTCTAACCACCACACAGATCAAGAAACAGAACATTAGCCCTAACCGGTTTGGCTCAGTGGATAGAGCGTCAGCCTGTGGACTTGAGGGTTCCAGGTTCGATTCCGGTCAAGGGCATGTACCTTGGTTGCGGGTACATCCCCAGTAGGGAGTGTGCAGGAGGCAGTTGATCAATGTTTTCTCTCATCGATGTTTCTAACTCTCTATCCCTCTACCTTCCTCTTTGTAAAAAAATCAATAAAATATATTTAAAAAAATGAAACAGAACATTAACATCACCTGCAAAAGGTTCTGTCATTCTCTTCAGTTATTGTGCCACAGAGATTTTTACTATTTGTACTTCTAGCACCATAGGTTAGTTTTGTCTGGTTTTAAACTTCTTGTAAGAACCTTTATAGTATGTACTTTCATCATTACAATGTCGCATTCCAGTGCAGAGATACATCACACTTTATCCATATTGATGAGCATGTGGATTGTTTTTAGTTTTTCTCTAATATATTACAAACTAGAGGCCCAGTGCATGACATTTGTGCACTGGAGGGGGGGGGTGTCCCTCAGCCCGGCCTGTGCCCTCTTGCAGTATGGGACCCCTCAGAGGATATCTGCCTAAGCCAGCAGTCACACATCCCCCGAGGGGTCCTTAGTGCTGCCGCAGAGGTGGGAGAGGCTCCTGTCACCACTGCTGCACTCGCCAGCCGTAAGCCCAGCTTCTGGCTTAGCGGCACTCTCACTGTGGGAGCGCACTGACCACCAGAGGGCAACTCCTGCATTGAGTGCATCATAGCTACCAGTCGTTCCGGTCATTCCACCATAACAGTCGCTGGGCTTTTATATATATAGACTAGAGGCCCAGTGCACAAAAATTTGTGCACTCGGAGGGGAGCGGGGGTCCCTCAGACTGGCCTGTGCCCTCTCGCAGTCTGGGACCCCTCGGGAGATAACGACCTGCTGGCTTAGGCCTGCTCCCGGGTGGCAGAGGGCAGGCCCAATCCCTAGGAGCAGCCCCTGGTCGGGCTCAGAGCAGGGATGATTGGGGAGTTGGGGCGCCGCCCCCTGTCATGCACAGAGCAGGGTGGATCGGGAGGTTGCGATGCCACCCCCAGTCATGCTCAGGGTAGGGCCGATTGGGGGGTTGGGGCACCGTCCCCTGTCACACTCAAGGCAGGGTCGATGGGGAGGTTGCGGCGCCACCCCCTGTCATGCACAGAGCAGGGCCTGTGGGGGGCGGTTGGGGCGCCGCCCTCTATCACCCACAAGAGCAGGGCCGATCAGGGGGTTGGGGCGCCGCACCCTGCCACACACAGAGCCGCAGGGCAATCAGGGGGTTGGGGAGCTCCCCCCTATTAGGCACAGAGCAGGGCTGATCAGGGGGTTGGGGTGTCTTCCCCTGTCATGAACAGAGCAGGGTGGATAGGGAGGTTGTGGCCCCACCTCCTGTCACACACAGAGCCGCAGGACGATCAGGCGTTTGGGCACTGTCCCCTGTCACACTGATCCCGGTGCCGGGAGGCATATTACCCTTTTACTATATAGGATAGAGGCCTGGTGCACAGGTGGGGGCCGGCTGGTTTGCCCAGAAGGGTGTCCTGGATCAGGGTGGGGGTCCCCACTGGGGTGCCTGGCCAGCCTGGATGAGGGGATGATGGCTGTTTGCAGCTGTTCACACACCCTTCAGGGTGGGGGTCCCCACTGGGGTGCCTGGCCAGTCTGGGTGACAGGCTGAGGGCTCTTTTCAGGTTGGCGGGTGACTGAAGCTCCCAATCGCTCCTTTTTTTCTTTTTCTTTCTTTTTTTTTTTTATTCTGGGCCAGCTTTAGCTCTGAGGCTTGGCTCCAGCTCTTAGGCCTCGGCTGCTGAAAGCAGGTATCTTGTTTGTTTGGGTTCTATAATCGAAACACTGTTTCAACTCCAGCTCTGAGATCCTGGCTGGCTGAAAGCAGGTTTCTGGGGTTTTGTTTAGCTTCTATTTTTGTAACAATGTTTCAAACTGCAAGCTCAGAAGCCGGCAGCAGCAGGCGGGGAACGTTGGAGTCCTCCGTCACTGAAGCAAGCAATCCTCATGTTCGCTTCAAGCTGCCTGGCTGCCAGCTGCCATCTTGGCTGGCAGTTAATTTGCATATCGCCCTGATTAGCCAATGGGAAGGGTAGCATGTTTCTCTTTTATTAGTGTAGATAGTTCTGTACACTACTTGTGGTGAATGTATAGAACTAGTTGAGTATATTTAGAACTGCTAGATCATAGATAGGCAATTGGCCAGCTTCAATAAATAATCCCACTTATTTTTTCACAGTAGTTGTACTCCCATCAGAGGCTTATGAATATTGCAGTTGCTTCACATTTTAACCAAATGTGGTACCTGACACCTTAATTTCAGCCATTCTGAAATTAAGGGCATGTAAAGGATCCCCCTCTGGTTTCAATTTGTTTTGCTTATTCATTTTTTTTTTCTGTTCTCCTGATCAGTATGTTCTTGCATCGACATTACACTCTTACTTCCTGAATGTTTTTGATGAGTCTTAAAATCCGATAATGTAAGTTCTAAACTTTCTTTTTTCCTTTGAATTTCCGTATACATATTATAATCAGCTTCAGTTCTACATGTGAAAAAAATAATCTGATGCAATTTTAATTGGGATTTCATTGAATTTATGTCAATTCGGGGAGAAATTGCTCTTTTTAACATAGTATTCTTCTAATATGTTGTTTCAGTTAATTAAATCTTTAGTTTCTCTTAACATTTTATAGTTGTCAGTCAAAAGGCAGTTTTTATTCTATCAAATGCTTTTCTGCATCTGTGATGTTCTTATTATTTTCTCCTTTGTCCTGTCACTATCTTGACTTTGATAAACTTTTAAATGTGAACCAATCTTACACACCTGGAAAAAAAATAACAACTTGAAGGTGATGTGATGTATAATCCTTTGTCAGTAATTTGGGAAATGATTTTGTGGATATTTTAAGTGATTTTTCATCTATGTTCATTAGAGCTTGGCTCCCAATTTTCTTATAGTTTACCATCTTGTCAGGTTTTATGATGAAGGCTAGATTTTACTTCCAAAAATAAGTTTCCTTTTTCTCCAATTCTTTGGAATATTTTATGCAAGGTTGGTATTAATTTGGGAGGTATTCATTAGTGACGCTATTTGAACCTGGAGTTTTCTTTGAAGAAAAAAATTTATCCTTTTTAAGCTTTCAAGATTATAAAATAATTCTGAGGGTTTTTTTAAGGTGATTTTTTTTTCACTAATTCCCTCTGGGCATCTTCATCCTTTTTGTCAGTACCACTTCTCTTTCACATTGACAAGTTCAAATTCACTGAGCTCCTCTGGCTGGACACTTAGAATCTCTCCAATGACAGTGGCCCCAGCATTCCCACAGTCAGCTATTACTTCTATAACTCTGTTTACCTTTAATTCAGATTTCACCTCCACCATTATCTTTTCTTTTTTTTTTTTGTTCTGTTTGTTTGTTTGCTGCACTTTTATTTTTGTTGGCAACTTTCCTCTTCTGATTATCAATTTTTGTAAAATGCCTTGTGGTTTTATCACTGGGAGATGGGGGCTACACAACTACACACTTTTCTGTCTCTGTATGAACCAAAGGGCAGGGATACAGTGATCAATCTGTGATAGACTTTGAAAGAAGTGATGGAATTGGTCACTGATCATGATTGTTCTAGTAGTTTTTTGGTGGAATCTTTAGGGTTTTCGATATACAGTTTCATGCCATCTACAAATAGTGACAGCTTTCCTTCTTCTTTCCAATTTTGATGGCTTTTATTTCTTCTTCTTGTTTGATTTCTGTGGCTAGGACTTTCACTACTATGTTGAATTAGAGTGGCAAAAGTGGACATTCCTGTTTTATTCTCGATGTTCACCCCTAGAGTGCTGTCTTTCGCCAAAAGTTCTGGGAGCGCTATCCAAGCTTCGAAATGGCGTCCAGTTCTAAGTCTGCTTTTATTATTGATGATGATATTGCTAAATATGTCAATGTAGTAAAGGTTTCCTTAAGTTTTTGAATATGTAACTTCATTTACTTGCGATTCATAATTTTTTTCCTAAATTGCTGTAAAATCAGCAAAAATGCCTTGGCAATTTTAGCATAGTTCCTAGGATATTGGTTGGCAGTCAGAGGGTTAAGGGACATGCTGTAGTTTTTGCCCTTTGAGCACGGTGCTGGCTATGTATTTCTATAACTTTCACTATATAAATATACTTAGTAGAGAATGTCTCCCCTTCATTGTTGGCACATGTCAAAAATTGCATTAGCTGTTATTTATGAACACTTACTTTTCCATGTAAATTTCAGAATAAGCCTTAGATAACTTCTTCTGCTTCTTGAAAAACATACTGGTATATATGAGCTGAAATAATCAAACACTTGATTTTCATCAGTTGACATAATCACGTGATTTTTCTCCTTTGATCCATCATTATGTTGAATCACATCGATAGATTTGTTTTACTTTTTAGATATCAAATCATTTTTGCCTTCATGAAGTAAACTTGTTTTTTTTAAATATATTCTTGGATTTTATTGGTTAATTTTTATTTTGGATCTTTGCATTTGTTTTCTTATGTGGAATTAGTTTATATTTTTCTTTTTTGAATATTCAGATTATACAAACCTTATGAAATTGGAATTTCCCCTTTTTCTAATTTTCTGAAATGACATGTATCAAATAAGAGTTACCTGTTCCTTCAAAATTTGGCAGAACCCACTTATAAAACAAATTGGGCCTGGGCTTCTTAGAGAAAAGATTTATGATTGTCATTTAAATGATTTTGGTTTTTATTAAAATATTAAATTTTTCATTTCTAATTTTGGACTATTTGATATTTCCAGAAATGTATTAATTTCTTCCACATGTTCAAATTTAGTGCTGATAGTTGTTCATAATGTATTTTTATATTAGCTGCAGTTATAAATTCCTTTATATTACATATTTTTGGACTTTCTTTTTCTCTTTTTTTCTCCTTGATTACTCGTGCCTGGGATTTCTTCAAAACTAGCTTTCAGTTTTCTTTCTTTTATCATTCTAGTTTGATAACTCACTGATTTCTATTCTTATCTTTAGCATTTCTTCTCTTCCGGTGTCTCTGGATTTATACCTGCATTCTTTGTTAGCTTCTTGTATTGAATCCTTGAATAATTTGTTTTCATTGTTCCTTAATTTCCACCCTCAAAGTATACCGATAATTGTAGCCTATGAATGTCAACATACATAACTTTCATTATCAATATGCCGTAAGTATTTTAAAATATCTCATAATTTCTTTTTAAAATCATGGGTTTTTAAAAGCATTTTGTTTGTTTCTAGCACTGATTTTTCAGACTATAACAACTTTATTGTGCCAGCTGTGTGTCATTATGGAGATTTTTATTTTTCCTCTTCTTCTTGGACCTACATTTTATTAGGAAGCACTTAAATAGTGAGCCTTTATTCATTCAGAAATTAAGGACCAGTTTGTGTTAGAAATGTGTATTCTCTATTTGTTGGTCAAAAAGTGTCTACCCACCTTAACATTTCTCTCTCTCTAGTTTGTTAAAATTATCTATAATATCCTTCCCTCCATTCCTTTATTCTTTTCTATTAGTGTTCTCTGTTTTTCTTTATTTGATCTGTTCTTTTCTTTTATTGTGCATTCTTATACTTTTCAACTTCAGATTGCAGAAAAAAATATTTCAGATAAACAGTGAATAAATTTTAAGTGTAAATAAGTCCTACTTTATATTCAAGACATACTTATGCTAAAAAATTACTTGTTGCTCTGATATTAAAATTTTGTTTTTGTTTGTTTTTCCTAAATCAGGCAATCCTTCTAATTCTTTTTAATTTAATCAGTCAGGTGACAATACTCTACTTAGAGATTACTTCAACCATCCAGAAAACCATCCAAATTTCATGATTTAGTTAAAAAAAAAAAAGCGCTTATGTGTAGAAGGCACCAAGTTTACTTTGAATTTTTTGACTTTATTCATAGGAAAGTTGACAAGACCCTTTGTTAGAGACTGTTTACTTTTGCATGGAATTCTAACAATATTAGTTTTCTGAATTTTC
Source organism: Myotis daubentonii (assembly GCF_963259705.1). Lineage (NCBI taxonomy): Eukaryota > Metazoa > Chordata > Mammalia > Chiroptera > Vespertilionidae > Myotis > Myotis daubentonii. The sequence continues at coordinate 23,844,690 of NC_081857.1, read as the reverse complement.
AGTCTGGCATAGAAAAGGAGCAACAAATTAGTAGGGAATTTAAAAATTGGGAGGAAACATGTACTCAGAGAAACAGTATTTAAAACCCTGTCTTTGCCACTAACCAGTCAAGAGACTTTACATAAATCATATAATTTTCTTGGGCACCAGTTTTCTTAGCTTTAAAATGAAGTGTTTGGACTAAACAATTCATTCCAGGTCTGCATTTTATTTTAAGCTTGATGGTACATTTTAAAAAATGAGATAAACACATATTATTAATAAGAGAACAGTCTTAGGTCATCATATGCTAAGGGCAAAGATAGTTATATCCATTGATGGCTTTAGGGCCTTGCTGCTTAACATTCAGTTGGCATCCAAGAGCATTTGTGGCACCCAGAGCAAGGTAGAAATGTAGAATGTCAACCAGCCAGAGAATTCTCTATTTAGGAAGGCAGGATTTCTAGTATATGTTGGAATTATTTCTGGACACATGATTGAAATTTCTAAAAAGGTTTTGCCTTTCAAAAGAAAATCTTCTGTTTGGAAAATTAACCTATGCAGTTCCCCGCATTGCCTGGGGAATCCCGAAAAAGCAACGATGACTGTGTATATATGATTTTTTATTTTTATCCCAACCTAGCCTGGTATATTGAAAGAGGAAGGGCATGTCCCTGTGCCTACACAGTTAATCCCCAGAGAGTAAAGCACTCATTGTCCACCTTCCTATCTGATTACTGCTAATCTAACTTTTTATTGATTTTCATGGAAGCTGTTACAGGCTTGGACATGACAACTGAGCAGACTCCCAGCATCATGAATAATTGCGATAGCACTTTTTTTTTTTTTAACCAGAAGGAAGCTTGCCTGATTCTTTAGAGTGCTCCTTCATACCCTCACCTATGCATTCTTGTTCCCAAGAGAACCCTCTCCATCTATATTCTATAATACCTTTTCTCTTGCTCAGACTTTGTCAAAAGTGGAGTTTCCCCAGGATTCAGACTCTGAGATGAAGTGTTCCATGCAAATATTGATCAAGAACTTTCCTTGGGATCAACAGCTACCGGGGAGTGAAATAAATAGGAGTAGGCAGAGGGAAAAATAGCCACATGAAGCCATCAGCATCCCATCCACAGGAGTGGGGATGGTGCTTTTGAATTGACCCATCTGTATACCACTCACTTCTATCAAAAGGCCATTGGACAGGGATTTCTGCCCTCTCCCATTCCAGCAAAGTGGCCTGATCTTGTAATGGTTTTCTTCTCTGAGGCCAGTTTCCAGAAACAGAGTGCTCAGTCATGAAGGAGGGGGCCTGGGACAGACCACAGCCTTCACTAAAGATTTGGTTTTGTCTGTTTCTGATACCCCTCAGTCCCACAAGTTCTAACACGGAGTCTCCACATACTTAGCCCTAATGTCTAAAATCACAGATGAGGAAAATTCTTAGGAAGAATTGAGCCAATGAGTTGATTCTGATCCGAACCTTCCACTGACTTGCCAAAGCACACGTTTTAAATGTCTCCCCTGGGACAGTGAGGGTCGTCATGGTGGTTCCCTGTTAACTTTCCATAATGACCTCACGCTTCTGAAAAAAGAGCCACATAAGCTCAAGGTGTTTATAGCCTCACTTGTACTCTGAAGGAATAACACAGAACATCACCTGGGTTTTGACCAATACCAAGAAAGAGAGGGGTTTGGACAAGGGAATGAAGTTAAACCAGGTTCAAAACTCCCTCGCATTTTGACTCACATCCTCTGGTATGGAGACTGCCAAGACAGCTCAGTGGCAGGAGGCTAGTTGCCTCACACCTTTCTTTTATCTGTTAAATTTGGACTTCAGCTGAATTCCCTAAAACTTTGAAAGTTAATCTCTCCCTTGTCAAATTTCTGAAATCTACACAGGCTGCAATGTTATTAGGGGGATCCATATAAAATTTCCAATATTTGATAATTTTTCATCTACAAAAAGACATATGAGTCAACCAGTAGTGCAGGAGTTCTTCATTTCTTTTGACAACTTCCCTCCCAGTTGGACTGCTAATGGCTTTTAAAGGGTTCTCTTAGCTCCCTGAAATTGAATGAAACTTTTAGGCCTACGTGTTTGTGTGACTTCATTTTGGGAGGTAGAAGGGACACAAATGTCCACACATTTTCTAAAGAATCTGTGATTTCCTGCACACCCCAAATTAACAACCATTGGGCAGTCAAAAGAATACAGAACAAAGTTGGAAACCTCAATTCCTGCCTCTCTAGCATTTAGCTAGAGGAAGTCACTTAAGCTACCAGAATCCTGCTTTTTCCACGTCTATAATATAACCTTTATATTCTGGGGATATTATAGAACAAAAATCTCAAATAGGAGTAGAAACCCAACAAGCCTGATGGAGGCTCTGGCACAGCATGGGATCACACTTGCCAAACTGTCAAGTGCGACACAACCAGATTGGATGTCTGCCCACCTCATCCTACTCAAGGGCCTCCCCATTCTCTCTGGGTCAGGAAGTGCCATAGATCAATGAAGATTAAAAGGCACAGGAAAAATAATAACAACCCTGTAACTAACCAAAAGCATCCTAAAACCTCAAAGAAGATTCTTTTCAAGTTTGTGGTATAGTTTCAGGGTCTACTCTCCAGTGACCACCACAACTGAGGATGACCTGGAAGTTGAAATGCTTGGCTTGGGAGTATATTGTTTCTACCCAGCAGACACATTGAAGAGGGTTTCTTAAGCCCAAACAGTTCTGTGCTAGGGAAACATTCTTTCAGCTTTGCCCTTTGTTAGATCAACCGTAGTTGGTCCTTTGTTAGATCCGGTGGTTAATATGCAAGCTTTGGATGAAAAAGCAACTGAGGGTATGGGACTGGTTTTCTACTTCTGTCCATAACTAGCCGTCCGTCCATCCGTCCATCCATCTATCCTTCCAATTTCTGTTTTCTCTGTTTCAAAGTATTTTGCAATGGATTCACTGAGCTAATTTCATTGACAATCCCTCTATCTTGAGAACATTCCTCAGTCCCAATAATCACTCATTTTTCTAAAAGATCTCACCTCCTTTCTGATGTCCACCTATAGTTTTTCTTCTTCATAAGAGCCATGTTCAAATTCATTTTATGTCGCCCATGTATGACATGAATTTAGTTTCCTTGTTAAGACAAATAATAAAGCCTTATAGATAAAGCTACAATTCTCTTGCCCTCTTGGCATCTTGCTGTTTTTTTCTCTTGGGGCATGCCAGATGCTCATTTCAGAACTGAGTAATCTCCCTAAAGGTGCATCTGAGGTGCTTTGTCCTGAAGGGGGTAGGGCCAGCTATTCAGACAATGCACTTTGTGTGGCAGTTAGAAGGGTGTCCTACTTGTAATGCCAAAGGTGGCATGGGGGTAGAATTAGTAAAAGCTTCATGTGGCCAAATTTTCTGCTTCAGTCACTGACTATCATATCTAGGGACACAAAATTCATTATTTTTTATGAAGTAAAAATAGTTTGGACTATTATATGTATCAAAACAGCTGTGACTTGGCTATGGAAAGATAACTTTTAAAAATATTCTGTGTTTGAATAAGGAATACACATTTAATATTCTAATTATACTGTAAATTCTAGAAGTTTATATGTATAACACAAATATGTTATATATATGTGTGTGTGTATATATATATGTGTGTGTGTATATATTTCAGAGAGGAAGGGAGAGAGAGAGAGAGATAGAAACATCAATAATAGAGAGAACCACTGATCAGCTGCATCCTGCATGCCCACTACTGGGGATGGATTCTGCAACCTGGGCATGTGTCCTAACCTGGAATTGAACCATGACCTCCTGGTTCATAGGTCGATACTCAACCACTGAGGCACACAGGCCAGGCAAAAGTGGGTTTTTAATAACTGTATATTGAACTGAATTTCCTGAAAAGTCTCATAAAAGAGTTATATATGTATATATAATGTATTTTTCATAGATTCCACTTATAAAGTAGAGATACATTCCAAACCAAGAGCCGCAAATATTGCCAGTTTCTATGGAAGTAGAACCTAGAGTAGCAACTCAAATTTCTATAAGGACCAATTTAAAATAGTATATACAGTTCAGAAAATCACAATTCTCTAGATACTAAATGTGCGGATATATGTTTCATTTAAAAATTTTATTTTTTTGTCCTTGTCTTCCTGAAGTATAAACAAAATAGAAATATTTTTTTTGAAATAAGAATTATTGAACATTGAGCCCTTACTAGATGATAAGCATTGTTCTATGCGTTTTTAGATGATTTCATCTCATCCTCATAGGAACCTCGTGAGATTGGTAGTATGTCTGTTTCTCAGGTGTGGGGAAGAGGGACCTTAGGCTTAGAGAGGAGAGATGATGGGGTTGCTCAGATTTACCCAGAGAGTTAAGTGAGAGCTCAGAATCAAACCTAGGGGTCTGCCTGGCCAGCTCTCTCTCCAGAATGGTGAACATAGTTGGTCCATTTTATCCCACTCAGATTGATTAGGCACATTTGTGCAGATTCAAACTAACCTCTGATTTTGAGGGCCCAACAGCTGTATGAGAGAGTTTGTACTTACTTGCTGCTGTTATGGGGCCTATTTGTTGTTTCGATGAGAATGGAATTTAGTTCCCTCTTCTGTGTCGCTCTGAGAAGAAATACCTGAGTGGGCATCTTATACCTTTATCAGATCCTTGCCTTTCTTTGCTTTGTTTATCCCTGCTTTCCGCTGCCTCTGTCTCTTTTGTACGCCTCACCTGTGTTTTTTCTGCTAGAGCCAGGGCCTGGAAATCCTGGCACAGCCACATTCCACAAATTGAGGCTCAGAGAGGGACACTGCCACCAGGAGCCGGCTCCAGGGTTCAAAGTGATTGGTATTCAAAGACCCTTAGAGCAAGGAGACACATTTCTGGAAGATGTAAAATGAGTTGGAGGCTTTGGGAACAGGCCCTCAGGACAGAGAAATCCACACCATCAGACCTACCCCAATTAGTTTCATGTGGATGGTGTCTGCGTGGGACCCTAACTGAAGGTGGGAAGACTGGGCTTCTTGTTCCTTGTTGAATCCACCCCACTCTTCAAGTCTGAGGCCTTTGGGGTAAAGCCACCAGGTCCATGTTTAGACTCTGTCAGTTCCTGGTTCAGGAAACAACCCAGAACTTTCTTCCAGCACTCAGTCTCTTTTGTGGTGTGTGAAAAGGAAGAAGTTGTGGGCGTTCCCAGGGGACTTTGATGTCCTTTGCAGCTAGAGTTGAGGGCTTTGCGAGAAGCGAGACTGTTGGTTACCTTACCGTGTATTTCATGTCTAGCCCTCATCCAGCCAGGGACAAAGGACCTCATATTGCAAGCCATACATAATCTATGGGTCTGGATATTTCTTAAGTTGTAAAGGAATATTTATTACGTCAAAGAGGGGAAATGAAAAAGGGAGGAAAGACACTGTAAAAAGAGAGTGTTGCTGGTCTTTCCCTCAAAGGAGGAGAGGAAGAAGGGAGACTTGTGCTCCATCAACCACTGCAAATCATAAAATCACCCTAATTAAGCCAGCAGTGCAAATGAACACTATAAACACACCACCAAGACTTGGGGAAATTTAGTCTGCGGACAAGGAAGAATTCTCGTGAAAATGGAAAACATGATTTAGTTTTGAGAGGAGGTCCCTGCCATTCCATGTGGACCTCACTTTTACTCCAGGGACAGTTTTCCTGGGCTTGATCACCCTCAGAACCTGAAAAAAAGCTAGACATGTACACAGGTTCTAACAATGTAACTCCCAGATAACACTAGGGAAGGTGGGAATTCCTTCTCAACAGAAATTAAGAGCAATGTTGAATATACCATACAATATATAGATGATGTACTATAATGTACCACTGAAATCTATGTAATTTTATTAACCATTGTCACCCAATACATTCAATAATAAAAAAGAAGAAAAAGAGAGTCAAATCCACTTATGGTTTCCTAGTATGTCCCTACTTTATTTGCTATATAATTGTCCTTCTACAGACTAAAATCAATCTGCAATCAGTAAACAAATATCTGGAATATGTATGTAATCCAAAGGGTAAATAAATAAAGTCCTATATAGAAAAATAAAAGCTCCCCTGTGAAAATCAGGAAAAAAGAGAATAATGTTAAGCTATAGGAAATTAAAATTACCACCTCAAATGATTTCAGTGTAAAAAAGCAGCAGTCCGGGTCATCCCCAATTCTTTGATGTTTTCTTTCATATTAAAGGATTTCCAGGGATAAGACTTCCATAGTTCACTCTAAAAGACTATTTGATTGTTAATCAGCCTAACCATGGAGGCATATTCTTTATAAATAACTAGGTTTTTCTGTGCCTCAGTGTTGGCTTATTTTCCAGCCAAGAATAGGACATACATACTTGGCGCACCAGGAGACCCACATAAGAATAAACAGTTCGGCAGCTTCTAATATCACACACAACAGGCTCCGCAATAACCTCTCCCCCATGTCAGAGTTCATGTACTAAGTGGGAGGTTCTGATAAAAATGTTAGGAGAAGATGGGGAGGTGGGGAAGAATAATTAGCTGGGCTGGTTCAGAGCAAAACATTAGCTCAGTGACCGTCTTTGTCCACCACTCTCACTGTGGAAACAAGGAGGTATTGCCTGGTCCTGTGGTGCCTTATTGTCTCTTTGAATGACCTTTCTGAGGTATTTAAAGAAAGACTGGTTGAAGCAAAAAAGGAACAGTTGAGGCCAGAAGTCCCAGAAAAAGATGGGAAGCTCAGTAGCTGAAAGTTATCTTCTTTCCATCTAATTTTATTTAACTTTTGCTGCGACTTTGGACATCTTTGTGTGCCTACTCCACATTCTTCTCATTTGTAAGGGAGAAGGGAGGGAGCTCTTACTTAGTGTGTTTTGATAGACCAATGGAGATAATGGCTCACACATTTCTGTGCTTATGCCTAGGTGTGTTTCAGTAGACCAGGAGTGGCCACAACAATTTTTATTTTCTTGACGTCTGATGGCCTGGTATCTGGGACACGTCAGCGGCCCACAGTGACTGTCCACCTGACTGATATCAGTGGAAACAACCACTCTCTTGGTGAGTCTGACAATAGGGCTACTAGAAGACAATCCATAGACCAGGAGTCCGCTCCATATCTGCCTCTGATATTGTTTGGGACCTTAGGCATGTTACACAGCTATTGAGAAGTTAAAATGAATACTAGATATGAAAAAAATGGTGCTACATTAGTGATTTTCAACCTTTTTCATCTCATGGCACACCCAAAAAAAATACTTTTTTGCCAATATGACCAAAAAAAAAAAAAAGGTATAATTTAGATTCATCCACACTGGATGGCTACTGTGTTAGCTGTTGTCATTTTTTTCATTTGACAATTTGAGAGACAAGAGGTCAGTGGCTCTGACTAAATTGTCAGTTATTGCATGGTTTAAAAATTCTTGCAATACACCGGTTAAAAATCGCTGAGCTACCTGAATGGCTTAACGTATGATTTATGTCCTTATTTCTCTCCAGGAATCTATGAACTGTCATGCCAACATAACCCACTGGTTGTCAATGTGACTCTTCACCCGAATGTCCTCTCCCACCTTACCGCCTCTGTGCTGCTGAATTTCTCATCCCCATTCATAGGCATCTCAGCAGTGGCTCTCAGGACAGCCTCCCACCTGAATCCTTCACTTCCTAATGACTGCATCCCAGAGCATGAGGGGCAAAATCATCAGGGACAGAGGTACAAAGTCCTCTTCCTTCCTTTCTTTTCCACGTAGCTGTGATGAGATGCTATCAGTTCCATACGCAGCATTGTGTATGCAGTGAGTGCTTAATCACTATAAAAAGGGGCTAAGAACTGCTAAAAAGACATAAGAAGTAAGCAAAGAACCATTGGTAGAAGGCCTATTTGGGTTTTATATTTTGTTTTTCATTTCTTTACTGAGCATAATATTTTATGTAAATATTTAACATCTTTACAAGGTCTTAAAATATTTTTTATGTATAAAACCACTGCCTTTAAATTAATCTTGTTATATAAACTGCCAAAAATTTGTGGCCAAAAACCCAGTGTTCCCTAAGCAATCTAGGCTTTCTCACTTGCTCCCACCTGAACAGTGTATTTAGCAAGGCTAACAGTTTCCAAGGCGTGTGATATAATCAAGTAGAGTTACATATGGAAAGCAAGAATATGTTAGCTACATGTGTCTTTTTGAGGACATCTGTGTTTGTCATCATATAGATAGACCTTTCTTGGACTTTAGCCGAAGGTAGTGGAGGAACTCTAATCCGTAGTGTTGGTGTGCCCAGATTGGCCCTGATGGGGGAGCACACCAAACACAGTAATCTTTGCCGTAGTTGGGCTGGACTCATTCTATGAATGGCCTGATCAGTTGGGTGGGACACTAGGTAACAGGTTCAGTCCCTCAAGAAGTGTGGTCCCTTAGGCAATTGGGATCACAGTCACAAAAGCTTGGTTTCCAGGTCATGATCCATCACCAAGGAGAAAGTCTGATACCACCATACCCAACCTAGGTATACAAGAAACCCAACCATAGTTATGGACTAAGAGTAGATGTCACTAGTATAATATCTTAATTATCTTATGTCGTGTAGCAAATTATACCAAAATGTAGTGGCTTATCACAATTTGTGTGGGCCAGGAATATCGATACACATCACTGGGTGCCTCTGGCTCAGAGTCTCTTATGAGGTTTCCATCCAGCTGTTGGCCAAGGCTTGGGTGGAGCTGGAGAATTCACTTCTGAGCTCACTCCTATGGCTGTTGGCAGACCCCCAGGAGATTGGCATCCAAGCTCACTCACCCAGGTGCTCTCAGTGGGCATGCTCATGAAGGCGTTGCTCTGCTCCTTGCTGTGTGGGCTCCTCCATAAGCTGCCTGAATGTCCTTATGACATGGCAACTAATGATCCAAGTGACAAAGAGAGCAAGAGCATTTGAGTACATGCAACTGTCCAGAAGTATGCCACAGTCCTTTTATAATATCATGTTGGAAGTGAATACCACTATGTCTGGTATTATCTATTCCTTAGCAATGTGTCAATAAGTCCAGCTCATGCTCAAGGGGAGAGATTTGCATCAGGGCATGGATCATTAGGGGCCACCTTAGAGGCTATCTACCCCATGCAGTAATAGTGGTTTACATTTGTTAAGTACGAACTCTGTGCCAGGTATTATTGCAAGTGCTGGGGAGAGAGAAACAGTAAGTCAGGGTAATGCACACTGGAACATTAGCTAGTTTATCTGCAACTCCTAAGTCTTCTTAGTGAACAAACACCATCACATATTAACACAAGAATGTAGACTATTAAAATAACATTGCTTACTAGAATTATTGCCTCTTTCTCATGTGTTTTCAAATTATTTTCTCCACTGGCTCTACCTCTGGTCTCAAGCCATACAGAATCTTTCTAGGTCCTTGAAACATGTGTTCTTGATGAGCTTCATGTCTTTGCACATAGTGTTCCTACTTTCTTGAATGCCTTCCAGTCCCTGTCCACTTCAACTCATGCTTCACAATCAGGATTCACCTTCTTTGGTGGAGTTTTGGCAGACTCCCTCCCTGCCTCCAGAGGGTCTCGGACACAACCCACACTCTACAAAAGCATCTATCACACTGGGTGGTAACTATTTACTTGCTGTTTGTTCCCACTAAACTCTGAGCAGCCTGCAGTGGGGATTCTGCTCAGTATCTCTCAGTACCTAGCAGAAGGCCTGGCACATAGTAGGGATCAGAAACTGTGTTGAGTGACAGTTACAGACTTTTATCTCTCAATGCTCCATGGAAGAGAACTGAACAAGCAAGCCAGAAAAGTAGAAATCACAGCCTCAGTAGACTCAAGAGACGGGGATTCTCACTATTGCAGCTATGACGTTTTGATAAAGAGGTTGATTAACGGAGACTATTGCTGCACTGCTGCTAGTTCTTCACCTATTTTCACTTGGCACTGGGGGAAAAACAAGTTTCCTATGGATGCATGCAAACCAGCAGAAACAAGATATGACTCTCCAGTATACATAGAGTGTATCTGGAATGCATAAGCAATTCCAAACCACATCTGACTGACAGGAACCATGCAAATTGGCTTTTCCTTCTCCGCCAGCAAATCAGTGCAATATAGTAAATTTTGATACACAGGGAACTGAATAGATCCCATATATTTGCTTTTGGGACAGATTTAAAATCGGTATCCCTCCATACTCTGAAAGATTAGAAGAAGTCTTTCTGCATCTTTGTATCAATCACAATTGTAGATGTAGATAGACCATAATATGAAACCCTCAAATTCTGGGCACAGTGAGAGGGATTCCTGGCTTCCTCCTTCTTACCCCTTATGACCTGAATTCCATTAATACTAAAATGGGCAAGGGAGAGTTGACAGAGGCCTGGCAGTAGAATATGTGTTAGCCATTTTGCTTTTAACAAGTAATGACCAATGGCCTGTCTGTCCTACCACATGCATCTTGATACCAGCCTGACTGGCCCACAGAGCCTCAGTGGAGGCCAGTAAACCCATGTCTGTCTCTCCAGTAACATTCATGATCCTTGGCTTGGACCCATTGGCTTTGAACTCTCTCTTCATCTTGTTTCCCATTCTGCTTTGACAACTACACAGTTTATGACCCTTTGGGCTTAGCGTACTGATAATGAACCCTTTTAATGAAAACCAAGTTTAGCGCTCCAGGTTTTGGCCATAAGTGCTCAATAAGATCTCAAGTCATTCTTACTTTCTAGCTGTTTCCAGCTCTAGCCACTTTAGGGAAAGGCCCTACATAATATGCCATAACTTCCCATGAGTTAGAGCAGCGGTTCTCAACCTGTGGGTCGCGACCCTTTGGCGGTCGAACGACCCTTTCACAGGGGTCGCCTAAGACCATCCTGCATATCAGATATTTACATTACGATTCATAAGAGTAGCAAAATTACAGTTTTGAAGTAGCAACGAAAATAATTTTATGGTTGGGGGTCACAACATGAGGAACTGTTTTAAAGGGCCAGAAGGTTGAGAACCACTGAGTTAGAGTATCAGGTAGATCCCCAACCAATCCAGGACTGTGTTGATGACTTTAGAAAGTGGGAATCATCTTTTTGATCGATGCAGTGGGAGAGTGTGTTCGAAATATAACCCACACACTAATAGGTTAATTTGCCTTTGAGTGCATTGGCATGTAGCTAATCAGAACTCTGATTATCTACTTTGTATATTCACAAGGTCAAGTCCAGAAGAATTCACTAATAGTAGAGAATCACTGATGTGCATGTGGTATCTGCTATGACAGAATTATTCTTCCAGTCACATGAACCCAGTGGAAACATTGATTGTAACTTCTCTGACCCTAACTAATGGTGTATCCACCAGATCCTGTGTTGACTCTTCTGAAGAACATTATCTCCTTTCCCAGGGTGTGGTCTCATGACAGTGGTTGAAACTTCTGACTATGCATCTCTTTTCAGTATTTGCACTTTCCCTCCTATTGATTTTTCTTTCTACCTGCTCTAGAAAAGGTTGGAAATGTACTGTAACCTTCCAAACAAGTGTGCTTCTTTCACTTTTTCCTTGTATTTTAAGCAGTACTGGTTTTTTATACTTTGATGTGGAAGAATTAGGTGTATAACTGCCCATGACTGTTTCGTCTTTATTAGGATCAAACCTCTTGCCAATCCTTTTGCCCCTTGAAATGCTTTTGTCTTTGTATTCTACTTCATCTGGGATTAAAATTTCCATCCCTGATTTCCATTTGTTTGATAAATATTTGCCTTTCTTTTATTTTTAACCTTTCCTTTTCTTGACTGCCAGTGAGCCCAGCGCACATTGCTTCATGGAATTGTTTAAAATGACAGTAGGATTTCACTGTATAAAACTGCTCCAAGATCTTATTCTGAAAATTTATCTCATGACTTCAAGCCTCTGGTATTCTTTAGGACTCTAGCATTTTTCTCTTTGGGGCATTTATGTCTCAGGGTCCAATGGCATTTGCCAATTCTCCCTGCTCCCTTCTCCCATTCCACCTGACCAAAATTGCTATATTCCCTGACCTGAAGTTTTGAAATAGTAAAGAAAGGGCAGTACTGATGAGGACTGATGGATGCAGAGCATATCTGTGACCCTTAAAGGTCAGTGTCCAGTTTTCTGGTCTTTACCTGGGCCAAGGAATGAAGAAAGAACTTCGCATTTCCCTCTCTTCTTTGAGTGTGGCCCCATTCCTTATTTGCTTTTTCTTCAGGAAAAAAAAAATCCATGCTTGGGCTTCCAATGATATTTCTCAATTCAGCTTCCATACATTTTAAAATCAGGAGGAAATCCTCACAGATTCCAGCTGTCAGTCTTAGTTTTTGCTATTGATAAGAGTTTTCTTATTATTTTTTTTGTAGTGTTGGTATGTAAGTGGCAACCAGGGAGCAATTATTTCATAGTATTCATGTGAGATTAACTGAGAATGAGATGTGGAATTTGTAGTACGTTCTAATACCCCATCATTGCACACAGTCCCCATCATTACCTTTTACCATCCTCCCTTTACAAGATGTGTCAGGGATCCTTGAATGTGTTGCTTCTCAGCTCTCAAGCTGTGTCTGGGTGCCATCCTCTGTAACACCAGAACAGGAGTGACCCTTTGCCAGCTGGCATGATGTTAAGTTTTGTCAGTAGAAGGTTCTGGAGAGACGGCAGGAGGACGGAGCATCTCGTTGTGGTTTTGGTGTGCTGTCTTCCCCTTTGCTGCTGTGATGTGTTTGGCAGTGTTTTGCGCAACACTTACAGTCAAGGCCAGCAGCTGCTTGGTGTTCCTAGTTGGATCTTTGTCATAATCAGCCAAAGGTGAAAGCTCATTAGTTATGATCCCACTTCACTTGAGGGATTGCTAGCATCCCATTTCCCACTGGCAAGGAGCTAAGCATTGTCAGAACCAATTGGTCCCCAGATCCTGTCTTTGTGAATCTGTCTCCCATTATCACTTCTGGTTCCATTCTGAGTTAGTCTGGGTCCAGTCAGGGCACAGTAGCTACAATAGGGAAAGTTTAATATAAATAACCATTAACTAGTAACAGAGGATGAACTACTAAGGGGTATGGAGAACTCTAATTCATAGAAAAGCGGCAGATAAAGCAACTCTTACTTTTAGGGACAAGGGAAGAGTATCAAAGGAAGGAACAAATGTGAAAGAGGCTGTGGGAGGATCTCTATGGAGAGAGTGGGCGGTGGCACTTTGGGTGGCAGGGAAATTCTCTGAAGTTTCACAGGCTGGGGCTGATGAGAATGACACCCCCCAGTGGGGTGCTGCTGATCAGAGCTCATGAAGAAGCTGCTTGCTGGACAGCTTGCCTTTGGGGCACATGAAACTTTCTGAGGAGCCATTCCCTGGCGTACATTTGAGACCTGCTGGAAAGTCAGCTAGGGTGCTGGTGGGACTTGATGGGAGTGTAGGATGTCACTGAAACTTGTTAAGAGGCGAGCACCAAGAGTGAAGGACTGAAGCTCTGTTGGACATCAAGTGCAGCAGAAGCAAGGAAAGGAAAACATATAGGAATCAAGAAGGGATGCCCTTTCTTCTGCAGTGTCTCTCCAGTTACGATATGTCTCCTGGAAAACATGATGTGATATTAACTGGTGAAAAAGCAACATTTGCATGGCCCATCTCTGGGCAAGGAAGGGTGGATTTGCAACTGAGAGGCAATAAGTTGGTAACTGGCAGAAAAGGTCCTGAAACCCCTTTCACTCTACTTTTTATATTTCAGATAAGATTTTTTAAAAAGTTCCTAACTTCAATAATAAGACAACTTTTCAATATAATGCCTAAGTAGATTGACCTCACTAGAAATGCACATTTTCTTTTTTTAAAATTTTTATGTTTTGACCTTACTTGAAGTCCAAGGCAAACATAAAGTATAAATACCTCATTAGCTTATTCAGTGTAAATACACATTCTGATTGAGATGGAAAACAAGTAATAGATACTCATAAATATAAAACTTAATGGGTTCTGAGGTTTACCTTAAACTATAGCTTATCAAAGCCAAGTATTCTAACTTAAAATTGAGTGTGATATTAATCTTTTTAAATGAATATCTACATGGAAAACTGAGTTCTTTCTTCTCTCTCTCATTCTTACTCTCATCATTTCTCACTCACTTTATTTAGTCATGCTTTGATCCTTTTTTATCATTGTGGATAATTGATTCATGCAATTATTTAGTTCTAATACAATGAGTGTGTGTGTGCGCGTGTGTACACATTGTATGTACATAGCTGTATTTCACTTAAGAAAAAGAAAGGCTTCTGAAAAGTTTAAAGTAAATGGATTTGTAAAACTATTCTATATGGGGTGTGTGTGTGTGTGTGTGTGTGTGTGTGTGTGTGTGTGTAGAAAGAGATAGACTATGCATCATTTAAAATGTTTACCAAGTGCCTACAGTTGCCAAGAATCATTTTTCAGTTGAGGAAACTGAGACTCAAGTGCACAAATTCACCTTATTTGAGATTAGAACAACAAAGACTAGAATTCAAGTAATTTGTTTTTAGTAAAGAAAGTTTTCATTATATGAATGGAAGACTGTTTCAGAAATATACTCATGTCTACTGCTGTCCAAGAAACACCGCCACCCTCCCTCACACTGTATTTGGATTGGGGTAACAAGGGCTTAACTGACCTTGGGATAAATAAAGAGCACCTCTAGTTTAAATGTGTTTATGTAAATGGCATATTTATTTTGAGGAAACCCTGAAACCAAGAAATGTAGATGTGGGCTCCAAGTAATGCAGGTACGCTAGTGATCTTTGATGAAGTAGGTGAAAAGGGTGGAATTGAAAACATACTTGGGACTTTGGGGAAAGTTCAGGAAATGAATTTCTAGATTAGAGCAGTTTTATGGGCAGAATCCAGGGGACTTGGGGTCATTAGAAAAAGAGAATTTTTAACCCAGCTCCATTTGGTCCTAGCTCAGACAAGAAATAATTTTGCTTCTCATAAGAGAAAATCAGAGAAAAAATATTTCACTCTCTTGGAGATTACTGCAAGTGCAGGTAAGCCAGAAAGGGAACATACAATTTTGAAAGCCTGGTTTATGTGTGTATTAGTTGTCTATTGCTACTACATACTCGTCAGCTTAAACCAACACACATTTACACTCGCAGTTCCTGAGGTCAAGATTTTTAGACCAGTCTTAACTGGATCCTGTGTAAGGTTACAGTGAGATGTCAGCCAGGACTGGGTTCTCATCTGAAGGCTTGAGTGGGGAAATCACAGGGTTTTTGGTTCTTGGTTCTGAAAGGCTGAGGGTCTCAGTTTCCTGCTGGGGGTGGCACTGATGCTGTGCTCAGTTCCTTGTCACACAGCCATCTCCCTTGGCCAGCTCTCACATGGCTGCGTGTTTCCTCAAAATCATCAAGAGAGAGGATCTCTCAATAAGGATAACTTTCAGTCTAGGCAAATAATCAGAAGTGACATTGTCTTATTTGACATATTCAGGTTATAAGAAGCCAGTCACAGGTCCTCCCCATACAGTTGAGGAAATGATACGGTGTGGATTCTAGGAGGCAACGGTCATGTTCAGCTCATTATGTTAGCTTGGACTAGTTGAAAGTGTGCATAGACCTTGGAATTGTAAGCATCTAATTGTGTGTCTCCTAACCTGACAGAGGCACATACTATACTTATGTAATTTTAACTCGCCACACAGCCTGGGCCACAATGGGCATGTGAGGAATTTGAATGCAGGACAAAAGCATGAGGGAAGAACAGTAATTCCCAGAGTAAGGTCTTCTCATAGACTTTCCCCAGTTCTTGGTTGGTCAGATTGTCTAAGCCACCTTCAATCAAAGAATGTCCTCTCAGTTCTCCACTCTCTAGATATACCACCTTTGTTTTCCAGACTGAGTGATCCTTACCCATATTTTGTTCCCAAGTTAATTTCCCCCTTATTCCTAAGCCTGAGCCACCTTCAGAGCTCTGTTCTTTGTGGCTCAACTGGAATTACTATAGTATTCATTCATGTAATTTTAATTTAGCAATATCAATTTGTTTCCTAGAAGATTATAAAATTATATAAAACCTAAAAAAATTTGTGGTTATTTTTCAAATGATCTGCATCATGATTATTTTCATAATGTTGGATAATTGAGAGTTAATTGTTTTGGTAATTTTGGTCTAGTGTGTAAATGAGTGTGTGTGTGTTTGTGTGTGTTTCATTTTATGTAAGGCATTCTTCTAGAAAAGGTTAATGTCCTTTTTTTATAACTAAATTTTAAAAATGATTTAACTTTTTAAATGGAAGTGCCATTATAAAGCTATTTTTTTTAAGTAAAAAATAAATGTTTTTGGAAAGAGTAGTATCATCCCCAGATTTTCTCCTCTTTCTTTCCTTTCTTTTTCCTGTATAAATCTTTTCCTATTTACTTAAAACAACCTAAGCATGGACACACAAACTGTGCTTCCCCAAGCAGGCCTGTCATCCACCAGGCCATCCATCACCCGCCAGGATAATCAAAATCTCTAGTGGATTCTCCTTCCCCCATAGTTAATGGACAAATCATTCTGGGAAAAGGAAGTTGGGCTAGAAACCTAGGGAACAGTTGACTCTGAGTCAAGAAAAAAATAACAAACACACACAGTGTGCTCTTGTATGATTCTGTATTCAAGGCAACAACTTTTAAACAGATTTACCTTATACATTAAAAACCCTTACTATTAAGCTATTATTGTGGACATCATAATAACAATAATATTGGTGTTCAGCTTCTAATGCTTGTATATGTAACATAAAAATGCACATAGACATTATTAACATACTTGCTATGGTGTTTTTCTTTGCTGGTGTAAAGGACAGGATCTGTAATTTAAAAACTGAGTATTCAAAGCATAATGTAGATCTGGTTTGGGTTGGATGCTCAGGGATCAGCTGTAAGTTTCCATGCATGTACATTAGTTTAGGCACTGTTGCTTTCTCTGTGCAGCCTTTGTTCTTCAAGTTCTGTTTCCTGAAGCAAGGACTGCAAAAAAGAAATAATACTTAGGAAAACAACAACAATTAGTGATCACCAAGAACTTAATTATTTTTCGTTTGCAATGTATGAACTAGTGTAACATGCAGGGTTAATGTCGTCTGAGGCTGACTTACCCCACCTGCCTTGCCTCTTCAGAGCCCTCTTTCATGGAACCCCTGTGCTGTGCCACAAAAGATGTGTTTAGCCTGAGAAAGCTTTTCTCAAAAAGGTGGATCTGATGACGGAGAAGACAGAGCCTCTGTATCCCTAAGTCAAGTACAGAGGATTTCTGGGTCACCTTCCATTGTACATAGACTCAGAAAGCACAGGAGCTTGCTGCTGGGAAAGGCACTATAGATTTTGGTTGGGGGTGGAAGGGTGTGGTAGAAAGGAAAGCAACTTTCCCATAGAACTTTCTTTCTGTGACTTTAGGAATTGCAGAGAATTTGGGGGAGGAAGGATTCTCTTGTAGACTTTGCCACTTGGGAGATGTTGGGACTCAGGTATGAAAATTTCCCTTCTTGCTTATGCTGTAGCTCAGGGATAAGGCTGGGGCTAGATTGTAAGCCTCTGAGCCCTAGTCCAGAGGCCTGTGGCCAGAACACAGCTCAGTGCCTTGGCATTCCTTCCCTGCTGTAATCAGTGTGTGAGCCTGGTCTTGGTAACAGGATCATTCCATCTCTATTATCCGTCATTTTGCTTCATGCTTCATTATTCCCTGGAACCCTCATTGCTGCTGCTTTACCAGTTCCTATTGTGCTTCAATTATTGGGAGCTCAGAGTTGAAATGCCAGCACTTTCCCTTCCTCCTTTGCCTGGATCAGGCTGCTATACCCTGCCAGGCGTCTCCTCCCTGACTTGTCCCATGTAGAACATTCAGATGACCTCCCTCTTGATAGCCCCACAAAGTGAAGGGCTCCTTCCTTCCTTTTGCTAGGGACTACATGTTAAAACATTTGCTCATTCGCTGGTTCCTCACCTTTTATTTTTAGGAGAGGATTTCCTTTGAGTGCTCTGGGATGATGGAAAGTATTCTCTCTTGCTGCTGGGAAAGCCACTGTAGATATTAAATATGTATTGCATTTCTACTCATTTGATTATCTTCTTCCCCAAAGTAGTTTAGCAAATTAATGTTGAATCTGTTTTTGTTTCTTAAGCAAGGAAAGAATTATAGCTGCTCAGTTGTTCTGTAGGTTTCTTGCCCAACTTCCTTTTCCCAGAATAACTTGTCCATACAATAGGGGGGAAGGAGGAAAATTCACTGAAGAGGATTCGGAGTGTCCTGGCCCATGATGGATGGCCTGGTGGATGATGGGTCTGGGGAGGCACAGTGAGTGAGCTGTTTGAGTCTTTTCAACTATTTGCTCTCATGGGGTATTAGAGGAACAAAGAAAAGGTCATGGACATGATCTCATTTAGGCGATTATTGGACTATGACTAGACTATTATAGAAATAACCTTTATTAAAATGTTATCTTGTCTGAGATGGCTCCTAGCAGGATACATTCTAAGAACTAGTTGAGTGACAGCTTTTGAGTGGAAAGCTAGGAACGGGCACAGACATTTTGGGAGACTTGGTGTTAGTGTCTCCCTCTAAGGAATTGGCTGGTTTTAATACGATGACTTTGAAACAGTGACTTTCCAATGCCTTATCTCAGTTTCATAAATTACGAGGTTTTTTTCTTCAAGTCTGGACAATCTGTGCAGGCCTCTTTAAAATTGCAAATAATTTTTTGATAGAAATAGAAATGTTCTAAGTCATTATCAACTATTTATATCAGGGGTATTCTCTTGTAGATCTTGACAATTCAAAAGCAAACCAGGGCCCTGCTGGAATGCAACCTTCTGTAGGCATTGGGCAGTTTAGGGGAACAGAAGCAGAGAAAGTGATGCTGGACAGAGATGAGTTTAAAATGCCATCTGCTTTCCAGTTTTGCTCTGGTCTAGCCTGTACTTGTGGCCTCTCTTCCTGGCAGTTGGTGGAGAGAGCAGAGAAGACAAAAAGAAATCAACATTTCTAGGGTTCTGTCATTTTGCCAGCCTGCCAAGGAGACAGACACTGTTGACAGGTTTGACCATAAGTTCTGTTTGGAACGGCTCAGGCCTTGTCTGGTTCTGTGTAGCCATAACCATGGAGCGGAGGAAGTGTGGTGATGGGGTGGCAGCAAGCCCAGTGCCTAGACCCCTACCTCTTGCTTTTGGCTACACCATCTAGTTTCACCACATGCATTTAGGATTGTCCTTTCCCTTCCCTGGGCCTTCATTTCTCCATAAGCAAGCGAGCCATTGATGTTGCAAGGCTTGGAGTGCCAGGAAGAGCAAAAGGGCAGAAGAGAGTAATCTTCCAAATCTGATGTCAGTTGAGGACTGACAAATTCTGGGATTACAAGATGATGGGAACACGGGGAGCTTCTGTTGGGGAGTCCAAAAACTTTATGAGGAAAGGAAGCCAAGGCGGAGAGGGAGAGTCCCAAAGGGGCCCTGCATGTGTTTTAGATTCTACTTTTATAGGTAAATTTGGAGCTCCTTCAAGGTGCTGGCTTGCAAATCATCAAGCCCTCAACTTACACATAGTTGATGAGAAGCCAACTACCCCTTCTTTCTGTCCCATAGGTACTGTTTTAGCAACAGCACAAATAGAAGCTCCTGCCCATTCAACTTTATTCACAGGACTGTGTTGTTCCCTCACTTAACTCCACCTTTCACAATTCCCCAGGCTTGGCCGACAAATATGACTGGGGAAGTGTTTAATTGGTACCCAGGGATGAATAACAGGTAGTGGGGAGTCCTCAGTGCAGTCAAGTGGGGGCTGCAGTGATCACTCCTCATTAGAAAATGCCCTGTGTGGAAAGGGTTGCTGCCCTTGCAAACTGCAGAAAAAAAAGTGTGTGTATAAAGTCGTTGCTATTGTTTCTTATGGGCGATTCTGTTCCCTGGTGCATGCTAGGAAGCACATTCCCTGGGGCTTAGCCAGCGATTGTTTTGACTTCCTTTGGTATTCCACATATTTGATAATCTACATTAACATCATGGGTTCTGAAACTTGGTGACACAGGGCCTTTGAAAGGGAGTGCTTTTGGCTAGGTGATATAAATCTGTTTCTCTTTAGAAGGACAGGGGCATCTGGATGGAACTGCTAGTGTTACAACCAAGCATGGTAAAAAACTGGGCCCAGAATTAGAAATGAGCAAAGCAAATTACTCAGTACTGTGGCTACCAGAGTCCAGCCCTGAACTTAAAAACAGGTCACATTCTAGAAAGAGACGGTCATCTCCCAACAGGGATATTTTGAGGTGCCAACTTTGGGGCAGAGACTTCAATAGAGGCAAGAGAAACCTCCACTTTTCCTGGGATACAGGAATGAAAAGAGAAGTCTGCTTTGTGCAATAAATTCATCATTTCTCAGTCATGAGGGAAGACTGAGAGCTCCTACTGAGAGTCTTCTGTTGCTCTCAGATGAGAATCTTCAAAGAACTTGAATTAATTTTCCCTTCCCAGTTGGTACGATCCTTGAGTGAGACTCCTCAAAGTACCAGCATTGTACTACCCAAGGAGGCCGATAGTCCTTGTCCTACACAAAGACAGGGCCAGCGTGAGGAGGAGGCAGAATGGGAAACCAGAGCAGAGGCCATCTCCTTTTGCACTGGTTTGGAGAAACAGCAAAGCTCTCTAAGGATGGATGCTATCATTATTATTTGGTTTTGCTGTTGGGGGTGAGAAGATTAATGAGGACTCGGTCTCTTCCAGTCCACTCCACATTCTGTCCACCATCTACTGCCAAATCCAGAGCATACATTCCTTCTTAGCCCACACCCTCTTATTTCAATAAGAATCAGTAAAACACAGTGGGGGAATGGAGGGACATCTGATCCTCTTTTACTATTTAACTTTAAAAGAGCTGTTTCTACCGAAACTACTGGCGCAGCTCTTTGGTCAATGGTGGCACTTTTTGGATAGAGGAATTGCAATCTTGTGTTCAACTAAACAACTGAAAAGTAGGGACATTGAGTAGAAACTTACACTGGGCAAGAAAGATCGTGCGAAACTCCCTCTTGGGTTCTCCACCACATCCTGCCCACTCATGGTTTTCTGTACTCCTACCCCAATACCACCATCACCTCATCTGTGAAATTAAATACCATGCTAGAGCTGGAAGGGACCTTCAAGAGAACCTAGTTCAACCCTTTCATTTTACAAATTTGCAGACAGAGGGCCAGAGTAGTTAAGAGATTTACCCAAGGTCATAGAGATAAGCACCAACAAGCCAAGACCTGACCTCAGCTCACATAGGTTTGCTGCTTTCTGCATCATACCATGCTCTTCCTTAAAAACTGTGGTGCAGATGCCAGCTGGTTTCTCCTAAGCTATCCTGGAGTCCAGACACCAAATTGTGGTCAGCTTTCTCTGGCTGCCTGAGGGAGGGCGGGATATTGACTAGAAAAATTTCATAAGCTGATGTCATCCTGATTTTGAGCCGAAGTTTAATTAAATGCTTGTTTGTTATTATATTGTAGTCTCAGTGCAGTAAAAAGATCTAGAATAGCTCATCATTTCTTTTGCTCTCAGTTTCTTTATCTTTAAAAAGAGAGATTTGGGTTGAATTGCCTTTAAGGTCCATTTAAGTTTAAACATGGTATGGTTCCTTTAAGATCATTGCTCAACATTACTCCCTCCGCCCCCAGCAGTTATATTTAAGAAATGGGCTCTTTAGTTCATAATCTCCCATCAGTCCTCACCTGGGAGAAATGTAGCTTGATTATGATTTACTCTGGAATATTGTCATAGCCTCCTGAACTTCAAGGGTGGCACAGCTCCTAAGGAGAACCTTGGGCCAAAGCTGTGAAGATGTGGACAGAACAGCCAGCACTTTGACCATTCATAGGAATTACCCAGCTTCCCAAATGTGGGCCTTGGCTGAAAGCTATGCCAACTTCTCTCTAGTGGCCTCAGGGGATGGAAAACAAAAAACTTGCCTCGTTTGGCATGTCCTGGGGGACAGCTCAAGACAGGTTTGTTAGTGGATCTGTCCACTCCTTCTGCAGAGAATATTACCTGCTTTCCGGTGCCTCACCCTGTTCCTCACCCACCCCTGGACGGCAGGGGAGAACTTTAGGAACGTGCTCTTAGTCTATCTTTAAATTAGATGTTGACTTCCTTCAGTATAAAGTCTCCAAGTTCGTTAGCCAAAATTTAAGAGACCCACACATATTGAATTTTCTTCAGTAAAAACAAACAAACAAACAAACCCACAAAAACCCATCAGTTCTCAGTGGTAAGGAGGAAATGGTGATTTTGCCTAGGTTTTGAGAGCGCTGTCTTGCCCTGTGTTCTGTCTGTACAGCATCAGAGGTAACATTTCAGGCTATTATCTCTCAGGCTTTGCCCAATCCTATCCATTCATTGATGTTAAATCCTATCCAAGATAAAACGTTCTCTGGAATGGCCATGAATGTATAATCAGTAACACATAGTTTAATTATTTTCTCTCTCCTGCTGTATTGAAAGTTTCTTCAGAGCAGAGGAATGTCTTCTGCTTTTGATCTATCTGGTGGCCTCTGTGTTATATTTTGTGCTCAATACATGAGAGCATAATGGTTGAGCAGTGGGGCCAGTTTCTCCTGGAATCAGCCCTGTCATTTTATAGTCTTGGCCTATAGATTTATTGACATCTTTCGGGTTACACATATCCAGGCCTTTCTGGTGCTACATTTCACTCCTGGTGAGCATCAAAAGTCTAAAAGAAAAACTCATGGATGCCAGGATCCCACCACAGGCCTATAGAATGAAAAACTCCAAGGGACAAAGTCTGGGCATCTATATATTTTTTAACATTTCCTGAGTGAAATGTAAAATGATGGTTGACAAAGCCTGCCTCATGGCATACAAAGGTCACCCCTTCATGGAACTGTGCCACCAAAGGCTTCCCAAGGACAGGTGTCACTCACAGACCCAGCCAACAAAGGAAAACCATCTATCATCATGGCAGGACAGTGCTGGGTTTAGGCTTGGATGACCACAAGCAGCTGACGTTCAAGAGCAGGACAGCCTAGGGTTAAATACATTTGAAACAGGGATTCTTCAGTTGAAAGCATTTTTTAAACCCTCACATATAATGACTTCGGGGAATGAGGGCAGAAGAGAGAGTAGAAGCTTATCCAGAGAAGTGGAGAGGCCAAAAGCAAAGCTAGGATCACGGTAGGTGGCCGTCTACAGAGGAGTGTGATTTCTAAGGCCCTCCTGACTCACAATTCCATCATGAGAAACTCATTCCTTTGGCTTAAAACTTTGTCTCCTGTTAGAATGGAAATACCTGTGAATCACATCTGACTGGGTTCATCATGTGCTTACCTAAGAACACGTTGTGATGAGGTGTGAGGAAAGATCTGGAAAAAGTGGGTGGAAGGT
Organism: Myotis daubentonii; assembly: GCF_963259705.1. NCBI lineage: Eukaryota > Metazoa > Chordata > Mammalia > Chiroptera > Vespertilionidae > Myotis > Myotis daubentonii. Next base: position 23,821,328 of record NC_081857.1, on the reverse strand, counting down.
TGAGGCTCTATTGCCAAAGGAGGAAACACACTGAGCAGGGCACCCTGCAGTCCATGGATGCTGGACAAATGTGGCCAATTCCATTTGCTCTCATTTAAGAGAAAACTGCTCAAAAGGGAGGTACACTGTTAAATATTCTATACTTTCCCCCTGGCAGCCCTACTGAGGAGCTCCTTGGCTTACCTGGCCTGTGCTGCTAGCTTTTGAATTGAGAAGAAAGCAACAGGGAAGCAGCCTCACCCCAGGGAGATGGCCTCGTGGTCTAGGCTGGCCCCAGAGTGAGGGCTCTGAGTTCCAGCCCGAGGATTTTCCTCCGACTCGCTGTGTGGCCTCCAGCCAGTCTCCAAACAGCTTTAGTTTTCTTACATGTCAGACCAAGATAAATACCAAACTTCCCCCCTCTCTGGGGCATTGTAAGGTTTCATGGTTGTCCCTGTCATTAATACATGTCCAAAGACCCTAAGAAGAATGCTTTTGAGAAGTTTTAAAGACTATTTTTTACTAGTTGCATTATCTTTATGATATTGGAGCTTATGTAGCATTAGGTGGAGAGGAGCATGCGCGGGTGGTAGGAAAACGGAGAACACATCTTCGCTCAGAAGAGTGGTGTTTGTAGTGGAAGAGAAATACAGAAGGGCTTTGGGGTTGAGGTGTGAGGGAGAAAAGTCTACAATTGGTACCAGATGCCATCAGAAGCTAACGACCTGACAAACACCGTCCTCATAAAACAAATTCCTTAAAAAGGAAGCACATGGAAATATAAACTAGTGAAAGAATCTGCAGCAGCTGCCCTAAAACCATTTCTCACTTCATAAACAGGTCTGGGTTTGATGGTTTTTATTTTTTTGATCTTGGTTTTATTTCATGTCACTTTCCCCCTGGTCTGTGCTCCCCTGTCTCACTCTTCCTACCGTCTGCCAATGCTGGACAGACTTTGCCCACTGGTAGTTATAGCATCCGTAGTTAATGGAACCCCATCCTGGTGGAAGGAAGCTCATTCACAGGGTTTGTTCTGTGTCGTATCTCATCACCGATTTGTCCTCAATGATGACATGGCATAATTGGATGGAGTTGTTGAAAAATAGCACATGCTATTTCACATTAATTTCTTGGCAGAATGCTGACATGGACCACAACCATTAATGACTCTGTTTTCCAGTACTTTCCACTTAACACATTGAAGAAATACGTTTTGTGGACATCAGGGCATGTAGCATCTATGGAACTTGGAGTTCTTTAGCATCACTAATGAGGTGTTCCGATTTGGTCCCATGGACAGTCAGGTTTCAGATACCTTATTCTGAGAGGTTGAATAGAGACTCAGAGGCAAAGATGTATTTCCTATACTACCTGTGCAATTATTAGGGTTGGGTTGGGGGAATTCCTGCTGACAATAACCCCTTCCCCAAACTCATTGAGTTCTCCCTCTGTTGGGGCTTCATGGAGTGTCTGAGGTGTACCACAGCATTGCAGGGAATAACCAGGGCTTAAAGGCTTTCTTTACATCACACAACTCCAATCCATTCACCCTATACCTGAAAAGCATAGGTAAAAGAAGTGAGAATGTCACTGCCATATAACTTAAGTCCCATGGGCATAGGATCACAAGCAGCAACTTTAGCACATTCAAATCAAATTCATCTCTTTTGGACCAGTGCTTTTAAAATCAATTCTCAATTATTTCAAGGCAATATGTGCAAAGCCAAGACATTTTATTTTCCACCTTCTTAAAAAAAGTCACTGAACACTAATACAACTCAAGGAAAAATAAGGCAAATTGATGATGACGAAATTCACTGTAGTCATTTTGGCTAATATTTAGCATCACTGCCAACAGCACCGAGAGCAAGAAAATATCTTGCTGGACTAAGATGCTTCTCTTTCTGTCACCCCAGCTGTGTCCATCGGCCCTGTGGGGAGCAGAGCAGCTGTGCGCCACTGCTGCTGGAGCACACGGAAATGGTGAACTGTACCTCTGGGGGGCCAGGTCACATGAAGTGCGCTATCACCTGCCAAAGGGGGTTTGCCCTTCAGGCCAGCAGTGGGCAGTACCTCAGGCCCATGCAGGTGAGTGGGAACCCGTGGTTATCAGGACCGAATTCCGGGGGAGAAAAGGCCTTCATGTTCCTCTCCCTGGCCCCATCAAGGAAGGGCAGGTGCTGGTCGATCAGGTGAAAGGAAAAATGACTCCAGCAAGCCAGGTGAAGCAAGGCTTTACAGAAGTGCAGGTGTCTAAGAGCCAGTGTTGTTCCCATTATCTGGGTGTCAGTTTCTCTCCAGATGGGCAGTAAGTAGGAATGCCTGTTCCATTCTTCTCCCTCTTCTTTGACCTTCAAGATTAGATGCCACAGTTGAGCCTTGTCCACAATATGCAGGCAAGATGGGGGCAGCCACTTATCTGTGGTTCATGGTCTGACCCCCCAGTCCTCTTACAAGAAGGCTGGAGAAAAAGAGCTGATTTCCTTCCCTCAGTTCCTGGTGTGGGCATTATGTTATGATTCTAGCCTTGATGGAATTGTCCAAATTTCTACAAGCTACCACATCTCCCTTTCCAGGATTTCAAGATGACTTGGAGGTAAGAGCGTGGCTTGGGAGACAGATCTGGAATGAAATTTTGGCTCCACTGTTTAATAGATGTGTAATTTTAGGTAAAAATCAACAAACAAAAGGAACTAACCTCTTTAAGCTTGTTCTCACATTTTTAAGGTAATTAGGACAGAAGACTTTATGTCATTTTATTATTCTGATGACTGGAAATAGTTTTAAAGTTGCTAGCAGAATGATAGGCACAGAGCATTCCATTAATCTACCATTATTATGAACATGATGCTGTCTTCTCAATAAAAAATTGTGTTTTCCACTTTTTCTTTAGAGAGCTTTTGGTACTCTGCAGAGCAACTTAAACTTGAAATCGCCCATTAAGACATAACCATAATATGAGATAGAGAAAGGAGGCAGTAGGTCAAAGATAATAGTGCTCTAGGAAAGACCCAGCAAGATGCGGTATGATGAGGAAAGGGTGGGAGTGTGACTGGCAGTCAGATTTCAATGGTTTGGAAGAAAGGACTTTTTCTTTTTCTTTTGTACCAGTTGACTGCCAGCAGATTGTGGGTCAATGGAGAATTCACTTGCTTAGGGACAGTCAGAATTTAGAGACATAGTCATTGGCTTCAGGTGGTTTAGGATCTGCATAGAGAGAAACAGTTTCAATATACCTTGAGACTATCCTTGGTGTATGATGCTTTGGTGATATGATGCTCTTATCACCCACCCATTCTTAACCCAGCTTAACTTGCTCTAGAAAAGAGAAAAAAATTAACAACAACAACAACAAAAAGATACAAAGATTGGATAAATTTTTGTGATAGGTAAGGAAGGGGAGAGAAGAGAAGACAGGCTTTGCAAGTTATTAAAATTAAGAGCAAATTCAAAACAAACATAGACAGTCCTTAATGAAGGCAGGAGAAAAACCAAGGTAATATATGCAGAGTTTGGGAGACATTCTTTAAATGATCATTGTGGTTTGAGCCAGACATCTAGGTTGTAGGGTGTAAGGGACAGCATCTGAGTTGGGAGCTCACCCTTCACTAACCATATGGTGGATTCAGCTCTCCAGCCAGCCTCTCCTGTCCACTCCCACCCCCCGGCCCCCACCCAGGACGGCCCCACTGTGGAAATTATACAATCCCAGCTCGTGATCACAAGACAGTGGGGATATTTGCTTTTTGTTGACACAAGAACTGACACTAAATAGAAAAATGTGTCTGGCTTTGAATTGGGTCCTCCTGGCAGGCAACAGGGAAACATTGGGAAAGCAGGGCAGAGCTGGTAGCCAGGAGTGGGTGTCAGGGGTGACAGGTGCTTTCACTAGTCATTTTACCGCTGGCTTTGGCCACTGCTGGCCCCTGGCTGAGCCCCAGAATCATCTCTCCCACTCACTCTCTTTAGCCTTTGATAACCTTTTGGCTAGAGTGTCAGCTGTGTTGTGTGTTTTTTTTTTCCAAACATGCCCTGAACTCCCAGGTCTCTCAGGCTCTGTTCAGTCTGCTCTTCTCACTCCGAACACTTTCTTCTCTTCTCCCTCTTCCCCTCTGCTGCTGGGAAGTCCAGCTCATCACTCAAAGGCCAGTTCCTGTGTCACCTCCCTCAGCACACTGTTCCTCTTTCCCAAGGATTGGGCAGTCCCTCCTCTCACCCCTTTGTGCTGCCTCACCACCATAGAACAAGTCCATATATATGACATTGCTGTCGTTTTTATATATTATACTAGGGGCCCAGTGCACGAAATTCGTGCACTGGGTGTGTGTGTGTGTGTGTGTGTGTGTGGAGTGTCCCTCAGCCCAGCCTGCCCCCTCTCACATACTGGGAGCCCTCAGGCGTTGACCCCCATCACCCTCCAATCGCAGGATCGGCCCCTTGCCCAGGCCTGACGCCTCGTCAGGCCTGGGCAGGGGACCCTCATTTCCCCCCATCACTGGTTCTGCCCCCATCCCAGGCCTGATGCCTCTGGCTCAGGCATCAGGCCTGGGCAGGGGACCCCCAGACCCCTCTGATTGCTGGCTCTGCTCCTTTCCCAGGCCTGATGCCTCAGCCAGAGGCGTAGACCCCCATCACCCTCTGATCACCTGATTGGCCCCTTGCCCAGGCCTGACGCCTCCGCCAGAGGTGTCAGGCTTGGACAGGGGACCCCCATCTCCCCCCGATCACTGGCTCTGGCCCCCGCCCATGCCTGAGGCCTCTGGCCCAGGAATCATGCCTGGGCAGGGGACCCCCATCTCCCTCTGATCGCTTGCTCCACCCCCGCCCAAGCCTGACGCCTCTGACCCAGGCTTCAGGCTTGGGCAAGGAGACCATCATATCCCCCCAATCCCCAGCTCAGCCCCCCGCCCAGGCCTGATGCCTCGGCCAGAGGAGTTGACCCTCATCACCCTCCGATCACCAATCACCGGATCGGCCCCTTGACCAGGCCTGAGGCCTCCAGCAGAGGTGTCAGGCCTGGGCAGGGGACCCCCAGCTCCCCGCGGTTGCAGGCTCCGCCCCTGCCCAGGCCTAATGCCTCTGGCTGAGGCATCCGGCCCGGGCAGCGGGGACCCGCAGCTGCAGCGGCCCCGCGATCGTGGGCTCCACTTTAGGCCCAGGCAAGGGACCCCTAGCTCCCGGGACTGCCAGCTTCGACTGTGCCCAGCTCCCATTGCTGGATCCACCCCTACTTCCTGCTATCACTGGCCAGGGGGGAAAAGGCACCTGATTCTCCGATCATGGCTGGGGGGGCAGGACAAAGGCGGCCCCAGGGCCGCCTTTGCCCTGCCCCCCAGCTCTTAGCTCCCCCCTGGGTTTCCGATCACTGTCAGTGGCAGGGGGCTTCTTCCTGCTTTCCCTTTCGCCTCCCTGCATTGTGCCTACATATGCAAATTAACTGCCATCTTGTTGGCAGTTAACTGCCAATCATAGTTGGCAGTTAATTTGCATATAGCCCTGATTAGCCAATGAAAAGGGTATCGTCGTACGCCAATTACCATTTTTCTCTTTTCTTAGTGTAGATTTCCTTTCTTTATGATCCCCATTTCCTACTTCTTTCATTGTTTGCATTCTTTGGATTATAGTCTCTCGATTCACCTTGGAAGGGGGTAGGATATAACCAATAAAAGCATATCTCTCCCGTTTTCCTTCCGTACATCCCTCTCTCCCTTTCTCTCTCTCCTCCTTTCCATTCTTTCTCCTTCAGGTGTTTTCTGAGCCACCGGACCAACCTATGATTTGCTTTGCTGGTAGATTATAATCCGTGAGGGTGTTTTTACCCAAATCTAGTACAGAGCCTGGCCTTCCAGGCCCTCAGTCATTGTCTCTTCATTTACTTGGGGATGATAAACTCTAGGGCTACCCTGCAGAGCCTATGCCCAAGGAGATGATTGGAACCTTTGAAGTTGAACCACAAGGTTTAGAAAGTGCCTGATAGGAATTATCAGAGAAATGTCCTGATAATATTAATTCTCAACTGTTCTTAGACACTGTGCACCATCCTCAACTGAGATGACAATGTTCAGTAGCTTTGTGAGTTGCCTTAGCAGTAAGGGTCCTAGCAGGAAACAGATGACATGCTTCAGAAGTGGGCAATTTCAGAGGATTTAAGAAAGGGATTAATTAATTGCAAAGGTAGCAGCAGGGTATAGGAAAAGTACAGAGGGACAGTGCAGTCCCCAGGGAGAAGGAGCTGTTAGCACCCAAGGCCTAGAAGGTTGACTGTAGGGAGCAGTTAGAGAACCCGCAGGAAGAGAGCACAGGAGCTGTGCAGAGAGGGTGCCGAAGGGTGGAGCAAATCTGCAGCAACCCTCTAGAGAAGGAGAAGAATCAGCACCTTAACCTCTCTTTCCCTCCTCCCTCGCTAATCTCCTGCCAGTGTGTCCTGGTCAGAGGCCTGAGATGCACAGGGGCCAGTGGGGGAGGGTGGAGAGCGGAGCAGGAGACATATGTAGAGGGCAGCCCACAGCTGGCCTGGCGGAGCATCCCCATTCAGTGGTTCTCTTACACAACGGGTGCCTTCCATCAGCATCAGGTTGGGAGGCTCTGTGTTAATACAAAAGGCATAAAAAGGGAGAAAGGCAAAATGATTTGTACCTCTTTTGAATGTCTGCACAAATAATCACCAGGAAGATCTTTTGATAAACGTTTTGATGTGACCTTGACAGAGGAAAATTCTCTGTTTCTAGAAGGAAATTCTGCTCACATGCTCCTCAGGGCACTGGGACCGGACAGTGAGGTGTATGCCCCTTGATTGTGGCCTTCCCGACCCAGCTCTGGTGAACTATGCAACCTTCTCCTGCCCAGAGGGAACCAGCTTTCTGCAACGCTGCTCCATTTCCTGTGTCCCACCAGCCAAGCTCCAAGGTATTGTTCAGCCAACCAGGCCCTATGTGCAGGGTCCCTTCAGTCCTTCTCTCCTTGGGGGTACTTTGAGGATCGTCCCTTCACCCCCTCCTCTTCCTGTCTGCTCTGCGGGACCACCCTCTTCTGATAACACCAGCAAAGTCCCCAAAGGCAACATCACTCTTTCCAACGACCTGGAAGGATCCCTGGCTCAGGATCTCCTTACAGAGAGAAACTAAGGCGTTCTTCTATTTTTATTCGATTGTATGTCCTCTGGAGTCAAGCCAACCAGCAGTGTCCTGATAATATTAAGGAGAAAGCTACACTTTTTCATACATATTTTAAAATTTAATATTTACCACCATCCTATGGGTGTGATGCTTTTAGTTCTGGTTCATAGATGAGAACGCAGTTATAAGATTTGTTCCTGGCTCTACTGCTAGTCACAGATGAAGACAGGGAGGAAAACCGGCTCTAATGGACCCCACACCTGCTCCTTACCTCTTCCTACCCTTCCCTGTGCCTAACAATGGCTTGTTACAAATGCAGCTCCCTGAGCCCCATGCTAACAGGTTCTGATGTAGAAGGTCAGGGATGGTCTGGTGATGGGACCATGACAAGTCCATGGATTGCAACTTGGAGAAACCGTGCCTTCTAGTAGGCACATGGTGTGGCGATTAAGCACAGAACTCTGCAGCCAAACTGCCTGAGTTCAGTCCCTGCCTCTGTCTCTTACTAGTTCAGGCAAGTTACCTAAACCCAATTTCCTCATCCCTAAATTAGGGGATAATAATGAGATCAATTTCATAGGGTTCTTGAGGTTTGAAGTTTACATGAATTACTACCTGTAAAATGCTTAGAGCAATGACTGGCTTATAATAAGTACTATAGGAAGGTAATCCATTATTATTATAATGCTTCCATGATTCTGTTAGGGAATAGTTATCTGACCTCTATTCTGTATAATAGGTCACATTGGATGTTCTGTGGGTAAGACATATAGGATAAACACTTGTCCCAAGTTTTCAGTGAAGTAGCTCAACAAAGAATAATGTCCTTTCCAAGAATGCCAATACATTGACAGGTTTTGGTTCTTTCTGGTGTGGTGTTTCTGCACTCTCTGTTCTGACCACCTATGTTTCTCTTTCCTGGAGTCAGGACTCAGCCCGTGGCTGACCTGCCTTGAAGATGGGCTCTGGTCTCTCCCCGAAGCCTACTGCAAGTTGGAGTGCGACACTCCCCCTGCGATTCCCAACGCCAACCTGCTCCTGCCACACTGCCTCCAAGGCCACCATGACGTGGGCTCCGCCTGCAGATATGAATGCAAACCTGGCTACTACGTGGTGGAAAGTGCAGAAAGTAAAGTCAGGAAGTAAGTTGGATCACCTCTGGTCTTTTCAGTTCTCTCTACCCCATACCTTGCTCCTGTTCCCTCCTGTAAATCCCAGACCATTGTTTTGGGAGTAGTAGTAAGAGCTTCTGAGTTGTCCAGTGCTTATTTTGTTTGTTTGTGTAATTATGACAGGCAGGTTGACCAGGTGTGCTTTCTGAAGATATATTTTTTTCCCATAGGAGATCCCATAGAGTATCAACTGGGTGGTTTTTTTTTTAAAATATATTTTTATTGATTTCAGAGAGGAAGGGAGAGAGATAAAAACATCAATGATGAGAATCATCGATTGGCTGACTCCTGCCTGTCCACACTGGGGATCGAGCCTGCAACCTTGGCATGTGCCCTTGGCCAGAATCAAACCGAGGACCCTTCGTCCGCAGGCCAACACTCTGTCCACTGAGCCAAACCTGCTAGGGCCACCTGGGAGCTTTTGAAAAGAATCTCTGCCCTAATGATCACTTTCCTTTAAAGCAGCGGTTCTTAATCTGTGGGTCGCGACCCCTTTGGCAGTTGAACGACCCTTTCACAGGGGTCGCCTAAGACCATCCTGCATATCAGATATATACGTTACGATTCATAACAGTAGCAACATTACAGTTATGAAGTAGCAACGAAAATAATTTTATGGTTGGGCCACAACATGAGGAACTGTATTTAAAGGGCCAGAAGGTTGAGAACCACTGCTTTAAAGTAAGTGTTAGGAGCTTCCCAAGTGTCATTCTGTGTGTGGGAATATCCTCATCAGGACAGTTAGGGCTTATGGTTGAGACTCTGAGAGAAACTGCCTGGGCCATTCCCCAGTTTAGATACTTATTTGCTGTGTGATGCAGGGAAGTTGTTTTGTTTGTTTTTTTCTGTGTCTCAGTCTTTCTCCTCTATAAAATGAGGATAGAAGTAATAATATCTATATGGGGACTAGATTAATATGTATAAAACATCAGGTTCAGTAAATTTAATTTTAGAGCATAAAAGTCAATACGTATTAGCAATTAATATTGTCATTATAGCCTCTCTGCTTTTTTCTTCCTGGCCTCTTGTGAACACATTTTGAGACCCCGAAGCCTAGCACCTGTCTTCTGACAGCGTGGTGACCAAAACACAAAAGCTTCCAGCATGTTGAAGAGGGAGGGCTTTGAAGACAGTCATGCTGGGGCCCAAGTCCCAGACACCCCCCTTTTTATCAGCTGACCAAATGCAATCGAGTTACTTAACTTTCTTTGGAAATTGAGGATACTGCCCATATCACAGTGTTGGGTTAGGATTAAACAAGATAACACATGTCCAGCCCAGTGCCTGCCTTGTGCCAATTGCTCAATAAGTGATTTCAGAAAAAGAACCGTTTTCTAAACAAACACAAAACTTTCAGAAAAAGAAACTCCTTGTACTCAGTAAATAGTAGCTATTCTTTTGCGATTATAAATTAAGCCAATACAGGAGAAAATCAAATTCATTTCTTACCCAGGACTTTATTAGAAGTCTGACTATAGTAGGTATTTTTTTAAAGTTTTGTTTTGTTTTGTTTTTGTTTTTGTTTTTTTTAGAGAGCAGAAGGGAAGAAGGGAGGGGAGGAGAGAAAGAGAGCACAAGAGAGAGAGAAACATCAATGTGAGAGAGACACAGTGATTAATTGCCCCCTTCATGTGCCCTGACCTGGGCCAGGGATCAAACCTGCAACTCAGATACATGCCCTTGACCGGGAATCGAACCTGTGGCTTTTTGGTGTGTGGGCCTACACTCTAACCACTGAGCACACTGGCCAAGGCAATTCCCAGTTTTCTTAATGTGGGGTAGATTTTCCATGGCAGGAAAATCCCCGATCAGACTCACCTGTGAGAGGGGGAGAGGCAATCCCACTCCTTGTCCTCCCAGTTTGAGGAGGCAAGGGCCAGGTTGAATAGAATACTATAAGTAATTCTGATGAAAAATTCACAGACGGCAGCACTCTAGTTCAGTGGACTCTGGCAGGTATAGTCAACAGTTTTTGACAATGGAAAATACATTTGCATATGATTTTCATAGGATCTAGGTCAGGGGTCCTCAAACTACGGCCCGCTGGCCACATGCGGCCCGCCCAAAACATTTATCCAGCCCGCCGGGTGTTTTTGCCGCCGCTGTGTGCATAGGAATTTGTTCATTTTTTTTTTTAAAACTATAGTCCGGCCCTCCAACGGTCTGAGGGACAGTGAACTGGCCCCCTGTTTAAAAAGTTTGAGGACCCCTGATCTAGGTCAGTTTGCATAGGCACATATTGACAGGCAGTGAGTGCCCTGGTCAGTAAGGATGGTATGACAGCGAGCCTGAGGCTGCTTCCTCCTGTCTCCTTGCCTCCATTTCCACACACATGCACTCCATTCAGGTGTCTGCAGAGCAGTGCGGTGAAGAATAATTGAGGGGGGAGAAAAGTCTCAGGACCAGGAAGAACTAAGGGTGGCAGGATTGTTTCTAGCTCTTGGGTCCAATGAGATTCCCCTCAGAACTGTGGGACTTCTGCCTGACCCTGCATCTCCACTCCAGGTGGGAGCACACAAGGGGCATTCATTGACACAACTTTTCCAATGAATTGAGAAACTGGAAGCTTGCATCACAGCGTCAGCGTCGTTTTATGGCTTAAATATTTACATTTGCAAGCGCCACAAGCATCGTGTTGAGGAGAAATTAAGTTATTTACTGCCCCATGTAAACTGGTTTAAATCTCAGTTTGTACCTGTTGACATAGCAGGCGGCTGGTTGGTAATCAGAAGTTTGCAGGTCGGTGTAAATCACTGTCACTTGCCACTGGTATTTACGCAACGAACTGTGTTAGCCTTGTTCCTTGCTCAGTGGAAAGAGCCCAGAGTTGTATAAATGGGGCCCTCATCTTCTTTCTAGGGCAGCCGTGGGCAAACTACGGCCCGCGGGACGGATTCGGCCCGTTTGAAATGAATAAAACTAAAAAAAAAAAAAAAAAGACCGTACCCTTTTATGTAATGATGTTTACTTTGAATTTATATTAGTTCACACAAATACTCCATCCATGCTTTTGTTCCGGCCCTCCGGTCCAGTTTAAGAACCCATTGTGGCCCTCAAATCAAAAAGTTTGCCCACCCCTGTTCTAGGGCATGTGGGCATGAGGAGAAGAAACTGAGAAAAGCAGGCAGGGAGATCAATCCAGACCCAGTGGGCACATGCTGATTTGATGCAGGTCTGTGAGCACTGGAAACTCCCACCTGATGGTCACATTCGCAACTTGCTGTTTGCATGACCCTGAACCATGTTCTTAATTCCCCCATGTCTCAACGTTTGCATCCACAATGTGAGGCATAGTAATTATTTCTATCCAACAGTGTTGTTTTGAGGCTGAAAGTGGATAATGTCCTGAAAGCATTTCATAAACTATGAGGTTTAATCCATGTTCTGGGTATTGCTTTTTGTTGATTTCTTTTTCAAAGTAGAAAACAATGACTCAAATATCAGCCAGGTTCCTTCCCTTCCTGCTTTTTCTCAAGTCTGTTGAACATTGTTTCAAGAGAAAAGAAGTCTAAGTACTGGATCTGACTTCTCCTTCCATCCAACCTATTTGAGCTTCATCCCATTCCACATGGGGATGTCCAATGGCACAGCTGCAGCTGGCAGTCCCACCACATGCTCTGTGCCCATCCCTGGGTTGGGAGTGAAGATCACATATGAATAAGACCAAGACCCTGGCCTCAAGGAGCACACAGCCCCCATGCTCCCTCGCTCATGGGTGTTATTTCTCCTAGAAACAGTGTGGAAGGGGACTTGAGTACAGGGAGGAGCTTTCTCCTTTTCCCTGAATTCCTTGTCCCTCTTCCTGCAATTTGAGGGTGGTGCTGCCCACACTCAGTCTAATTCCTGAGATCAGGGAGATGTTATGGCTCAGTCATGGGTCAATTACTCTGAACTTGAAGTCATGAATGGAGTCAGCATCACCCAAAGGCCATGGATTCTCCAGAGGAAAATTGAGGAAGATATAAGTGAATGTTGAGGGGCAGAAAAAATTAATAAAGCAAAAATAAATGGCCATTATCTAGTGCAGCCCTATGATCGTACAGCCATATCATGAAATATCCTGCTACCATTAATGATGTTTGGAAGAATATTGAAAACATTTACTATATAATCAACACTAAGTGGGAAAAAGCAAGAAAGTGATTGTTATAAATGGCACAATCCCTATTTTCCATATGAGAAGTACATTTTTATCACTTTTTCATGGGGTCTCACTTTCCTTAAGAAATCCAGAATACTTGTCCCTTTTAAAAATTAGTGAAGCAGCATTTTTGCATGTTTCGTTTTTGCAAGTTTCTTTAAGGCTTCTTTATTTTTGGAGATAATAGAGGAACAAACAGAATTGTAACTCCAAAGAAACTAAGTTTTAGGTAGTTTCAGGAGTTCTTTCTTATTCACATTTTATAATATCCACACCCGCTCTCCTTTAAGCCCTTTCCTTTTCTCCCATGCAATTTACTTCCATATATACATCATCATTAACGACTCCTTTGTTTTATTACCCTGACTTCCTAGGGAGCTCAAATAAATGTGTTTAACTTAAAATTTATCAAAAACATTATATTATAGTCTCGCTTTCACACACTCATAGTTACCTTTTTCTCATTAGGTGTTATCTTTATGTGTGAAGGTTAGGTTAACCTCATTAGGGCCCATAATTAATTTGACTTCTAAATTATTCCAACCTTCTAACTTTACTTAGGCTCTCTTTCTATAAGTCATTCATCAAGAAACCATCCAAAAGGTAGCCGTCAGATCTGCTTCAAAGTAATTATAAACAGCCATCCTTTTTGAGGGTTGCCCATGGGATCAGCTCTTCCAAAGTACATAAATCTATTTAAGTTCTATAAACACAAGTCTAGGTCAAGAATGCAATAACTAGGTCTCATATTGTACTGTTTACTGTTTAATGAATGTTTGGTTGGTAAACCTTTTCAATAGGTTTTTCTGATACAACTTGGGAGGTGGGCCTGGGAAGCCCTGGAGGTAGATGTGTGTACTTTACCCATCTCCACACACACAAGTCATTTGTGTGGCAGGGAGTTAAAAGCATAAGGTCTGGGCTTTGTCATTGTGGGTCAGTGATAATGATGATGGTGATATTGATTCCTCCTGTGTTCTCTGTGTGCTAATAAATGGCACAGATATATTTTATTACAGAATAAAACAAAAGTATAATATAACATATGATATTATCTACACTAATAAAAGAGAAAAATGGTAATTGGCATACGACGCTACCCTTTTCATTGGCTATTCAGGGCTATATGCAAATTAACTGCCAACTAAGATTGGCAGTTAACTGCCAACAAGATGGTGGTTAATTTGCATATGTAGGCTCAATGCAGGGAGGTGAAAGGGAAAGCAGGAAGAAGCCCCCTGCCACTGACAGTGATCAGAAACCCAGGGGGGAGCTAAGAGCTGGGGGGCAGGGCAAAGGCGGCCCTGGGGCCGCCTTTGCCCTGCCCCCCAGCCATGATCGGAGAATCAGGTGCCTTTTCCGCCCTGGCCAGTGATAGCAGGAAGTAGGGGTGGAGCCAGCGATGGGAGCTGGGCATGGTCGAAGCTGGCAGTCCCGGAAGCTAGGGGTCCCTTGCCTGGGCCTAAAGCGGAGCCCGCGATCGCGGGGCCGCTGCAGCTGCGGGTCCCTGCTGCCCGGGCCGAACGCCTAGGCCAGAGGCGTTAGGCCTGGGCAGGGGCGGAGCCTGCAACCGCGGGGAGCTGGGGGTCCCCTGCCCAGGCCTGACACCTCTGCCAGAGGCCTCAGGCCTGGTCAAGGGGCCGATCCCGTGATTGGTGATCAGAGGGTGATAAGTATCAACTCCTCTGGCAGAAGCATCAGGCCTGGGTGGGGGGCAGAGCCAGCAATCGGAGGGGTCTGGGGGTCCCCTGCCCAGGCCTGATGCCTGGGCTAGAGGCATCAGGCCTGGGCTGGGGGCAGAACCAGTGATGGGGGGAAATGAGGGTCCCCTGCCCAGGCCTGACGCCTCTGTCAGAGGCGTCAGGCCTGGGCAAGGGGCCGATCCTGCGATTGGAGGGTGATGGGGGTCAACGCCTGAGGGCTCCCAGTATGTGAGAGGGGGCAGGCTGGGCTGAGGGACACTCCCCCCCCCCCCCCACACACACCCAGTGCACGAATTTCGTGCACCGGGCCCCTAGTATTCTATAAGCTGCTATAATAATAATACATTTCAGTATATTATTATCCCCTATTATAAATGAGGAAACTGAGACTCAGATTATTGCTAATATATAGTGTTAAAACTATTATGACCCCAAAGACCAAGCCCTTGGGTAAAAAGACTTTCAAGCTTCAGGAAATTAGTTTATTTCTATGGGCCTTCCCTCCCCCCGTCCCTCCCCCCCCCCATCTGTAAAATAAGAAAAAAATCTTGACTGATTTCAGCTCTGAAGTCTATGTTGCATTTTCTACCTCAGTAGAATCCATAAGAAGAGTTAACACTTGCCTTTAAGAACATGGAGAGAAGTGATATATAATAATTTATTGCCAACAGGAAATAAAAAAGAAGCAGTGATACATTACAAGCACAAATACTACTTGGGCATGATCTTACTGGGCAATACTTAAAGATTATACTTAGAGAACTTTTAGTCAGAAGGATGGCCAAAGTTTTATTCTCTTCCTCTTGAAGGGTTTTAGTCATTTGTTCTCCACTCACTCCCAAGAGAACTGAATCCAGGTCTTCCTTGAAGATAGAATTTTGGAAATGTTTAAAAATTTCTAGAATTGAGTTTAATTTGTAAGTTAAAACTTTCCTGAAACTTCTAAAGAAGATGATTTAGTCACATTGCTAGGAAAGCCTTTTTAGTCCCAGGATTACCTCTTGGCTTAGTGTTCAATTACAGATTCCAGGGTCAGTGCGATCTGAATTTGGATCCTATCTCTGCTATTTATTAGCTCTATGACCTCAAGCAAGTTACTGATTTGTGTTGATCATCACTATTCTTATTTTATAAAATGAAGATAATAGGAAATAGAGTACTTACAGGGTTTTGTAAGGATTTAATGAGAGAATGGATGTAAACAATCACAGTTTTTATTTTTTTTAATTTTTTTTTTGTTAATCCTCACCCGAGGATATTTTTTTTTCATTGATTTTTAGATAGAGTAGAAGGGAGGGAGAAAGACAGAGAAACATTGATGTGAGAGAGACACATTGATTGGTTGCATCCTGCATGTGCCCGGAAAGGGGCCAGGGTTGGAGCCTGCAACTGAGACTCGAACCTCAGACCCTTCAGTCTGAGGGCTGACACTCCATCCACTGAGCCAAACTGGCTAGGGCCAAACACAGTTTTTAGTCATAGTAATCTTTCAGTCATCAGCAGCTGCTTTTTATTTATATCATCATCATCAGCAGCAGCATTTCAACCACCTTAGTTGCTTTCTGTGTGCTTAACAGGTAACCTCCTTTAACAAGAAAAAGATTCAGCTACAGTTTTATCAGTGGCTGTTGTCTCCCAACCATGGTTGTTCCCTATGCTCCAGAAGAACAGCATAAAAGCCAGAAAGAGTGAAGTTGACATTCTAAGTGGGAGGTACAGGTCCTCAGTGACCAGCTCATTGGGGAAACACATTTTTCTGCCTATTAAAAATGCACACACACATCAAAACAGAAAGTTCATTAAATTGTAAAGAATGTGCACTTTCTTCCCCCAATCAGGACCTCTCTGAATGCTTCATTTCATCCCGCTGTCAGCTCACTGAGTTATCCAAATACTACCAAGGCTTCAATAGACCATGAAATGGAAAAAGGGGAAGGGAGGGAAATAAATGGAAATGAAATAGTCAGCAAGTTAGAGCTGGACACACTTCAGAAATGAGGGTGGGCAAGTAGATTAGGCAGGTCTGGAGGAGACGGGGAAGACGTGTCCTGGAGACATTGCCTAAATTTGTAGGCTCTTTTAATCTTTTTGAGCCATAGCTTGAATCTCAGGATCACCTGATTTTACCCTACTATAGGAAGGACAAGAAGGAGTTGGGTAATGCTTAAACTCCTTAAGTGTCCTGGATTTGTGATTTTAAATAATCAGTAAAAAAAAACTACCTAATTTTTAAGCTAATATATGAGTAGGTGCTGAACATATGTACATATGTATGTATATACATGTGCTATCTATGATTTGTCAATTAAGGGATATAATCACCATGTACACTCATGCATCTATGAGAAATAGAAATTTTTTTATTAAATCATTGTCTGGCTTTTTAGTTTTTATAGTAAATACATTCAAAGTTTATCTTTGGAATCCTCAAATTCTTTTGCCATTGTAGGATAATGTGAGCTTCATGCTAATTTATTATGGCCTCTTTTGGCCTCAAAGGACTGCATGTCTGTTCCACGCCTCGGCCACTCAGATGCACACTTGGGTGCAGGCCAGCTTGCCGCTGCAGGCTTCACGCAGCCTTTGTGACTAGCATGCAGGCCTTCACTTGAAACACATTTATTGAACTCATAAATTCCCCTGTGACCTTCAGTCCTAGTCTAGGGAGCATCTTACTGGAAAACAATCCTTCCTCTTTTGATTTTATATTGATTGTTGAT
This sequence comes from Myotis daubentonii, assembly GCF_963259705.1. NCBI lineage: Eukaryota > Metazoa > Chordata > Mammalia > Chiroptera > Vespertilionidae > Myotis > Myotis daubentonii. The sequence goes on along the minus strand of NC_081857.1, from coordinate 23,804,498 downwards.
GTCTCTATTAATCAGAAAAAAACTTTAAATCTAGACTGAGGAAACACTGGCTTGTTCTATATAAGCCAGTAGGACTTTCTTCATCTCCTAAGCTTTCTGCCCTTTCTCTGCTTCCTTTTTCCTTTCCATCCTCTGCCTCAGGCTCTGCTAACTCCTCTGCAGCCTTCAGGGTGAGCATTACTCTTTGCTCTCTAGTGATGGGGTTATCTCAGGCCAAACTGATTTATGAACTGTCTCCTGAAGGATTCTGGGTGGGACAAAATATGAAGAATTAATTGGGGTGGGAAGATTGAGTAGAATAATACTCCACACTCATAACACACACACACACACACACACACACACACACACACACACACACACACACACACACACGGACACGGACACAAGGACACTCTGCGGGCGGTGAGGATGGAGAGGGGAGTGTGGTTGAGTAGATCCTTTGGTCACCAGAGCTAATGATTTCTGCTGCTTGTTGAGCATTTATAGGACTACATGCTTTATATAAACTAACTTATAAAATCTTCTAATGAACCTGTAAAGGAGCTATTATTATCCCCATTTTTAGATAGGAAAACTGAGAAAGGGTAAGTAATTAATTAAAAGTGAGAGATTTATTAAGAGCCACAGCTGGAGTCTGAGCATTAGTCGCCTGATACCAAATCTTCTGCTGCTCACTGTCTTCCTGAAGGGAGTCACCCAGGGCAGTCACTAAAAGCCTGCTGAGGGCTGCTGTGACTTCTGACTCTTCCTCTTCGGTTAAGGAAAATTGACCAGGAGAAGGTTAATTAGCCATTTCACTCCAACCCTCATCAGAGGGATGACAGATCAGGAAGACTGCAAAGACATGGTTTACCTGTGCCAATTCCAAAGTCCTTAGGTGTGTCACAACCTTCCAGAAAGTTCTCATACCTCATTAGTGGGTTTAGGTTTTATCATTTCTGTGGCTTCTGGACAAAGAGACATGCAAAGAGCTTTGTTTTCAGGAAAAGCAACAGTGACATGCAGTGATTGATCAGTTAATTCCCAGGGGAGTCAGAGAGGAGGGTGTGGATTTGTGTATAACTGATAACACTTTCTATCACACTTGCCTGGTGAGTCAAACTGACCAGGAACCAGGGAGGTAACAATACCTAGAGGGATTCCTAAGATGAAAACTTTGTGAAGATGACCAAAGGATTTCTTACAAGTGGGAGAACCCACCCTCTGAAATTGAATTCATATCATTTGTGGCCTTTTCCTACCAGAATTTTGTCCCACCTGACTTGCCCTGGCCCTGCTGCACCCTCCTTCCCTTCCACAGGGGCCATATACAGGCATTTTTTTTTCCCATTTAGGCTCCTGTGCAAGGCTTCAAACACGCACTACCTGTTACACCTCTGGGTTCTTGCATGCTCTGTTTCTTCTTTTTGGCATGCCATCTTCACTTTGTCTATTTAATGAACCCATGTCAAAGTGTCCTTACCTGTATCCGTCTTCTTTCAAGTTCCAGGCAGCACTGGTGGTCCCCTATTGTAGTATTAATGTTTGTTTCTACAACTGCTGAACCTAGTGTAGTGCATGGACACATACTAGGAGCTCAGTGAAGATTTGTTGGCTGAACTTACCAATGGACAAATAGCTGAATGATGAAAGATGGTGAACGCAAGAGATTCCTACTGAACATTTCCATATTTTGGACCCATTTCACCTGCATTTCAGCATAATCACCAGTTCCTCAAACGTGGATTGAAGGGCAGAACAATGTTAATAGCTGTTGTATATGCTTGTGTTTGAGTTGCATGTATTAGAGCAGCGGTCGCCAACCGGTGGTCCACAAACCACTGGTGGTCTGTGAGGTCCGAAAGGTTGGTGACCGCTGCATTAGAGAAACCTTGGAATGTTTTTAGATCTGGGGGTAATTGGAGCAGATTTGGTAGGAAGATAACCCTTCAGCTGTATGGAGAATGTACGAGAGGGGCCAAGGAACTTGTGGAAAAGAGGGGTCTGTTGAGCTTGAAGTGAGAGAGGCTGAGTGATGAACAATTGAGGCAGTTGCAGAGAGAGATGAAGACAGAGCCCCAAACTTGAGTCAGGTGTGCAGACCTAGGGGCAGGGCATTATTTCACCTGCCAATTTGGAGACCTAAGATTTAGCAGCAGAAAGTCTAAAGATAGAAGGTGGGGTGGCCAGGCTTAAAAGTGGAACTGTCCATATGTTTTTAGGGGTTAGCAGTGGCTCCTTCTAACAGAGGGGTTCTATTTCACAGAGGAGAAGAGCTTTGTATGGGGCATTATTTTTCATCAGGATAGAGTGGAAGACCAAAGCCAACGTGGGATGAGGCTGCAGATACTATTTTTTGTCCAGTAGAAGAGCTGGGCCATGCACCGGGAGGCTTGGTGTTAGAGATGTGGGCTAAGGATGACAGGCTGTGGACCAGCCATGCTGGAATCAACCTGCTCTCCATTTAGGAGACTGGCTTGAGAAACCAAGTCAGCACTTCATTAAGAAGAAACTGGCGTGAAGGTTGGCAGTGCTGACAGTTCTATCTGGGGTGGGGTAGAGGACTGTGTCTTTTAAGATGGTCTAGATCAGTACTTCTCAAACTATAATGGGCATAGGAATCACTAGGAGATCTCATTAAACTGCAATTTCTGGGGTTGAGCTTGAGATTCTGCATTCCTAACATGCTCCTAGGTATATTATGACTTAGGCCTGACATCAGATCATTGTCCTCATTCCTGCTCTGCCATTAACTAGTCACATAACACCAGGCAAAGCTCTTTTTCTTTTCGAAACCTCACCTACCTCATCTGTAAAATAAACAGTTAAACATTCATTGAACCAATGTTTATTGGTGCCTATTACATACCAGATATTGTGCTGGGCACAGAGGATATAAGAGTAAGGTCTTGCCCTCACCAAGCTTATATTTCAGTGGGGAAGACAGGCAATAGGAACTAAAAACCAAATTATTACAGGACTGCAGAGGAAGCATTCTATGAAAGATATACAGGTGCTCTGATAGAAAACCACAAACATTAGAGATGTAAAATAAGGATGCTCTGGGGTAGCCAAAGTAATTCTTAGAAAGAAGAGCCCGTCATGAGAAGGGCAAAAAGACAAGCATAGAGAATGGCACCAACGAATTCTATCAGGAAGGAACTTTGTTGTATGTGGAATTCTAAGTCCAGTGTGAACCAAGTGCATTAAAGAAGGTGAGTGGGTCATAGGATGAGGTCAGAAGCAGTGGGGCCAGATTATGTAGGACCTCACAGTGAGAAGAGAGAAAGCATGGATTTTATTTTTGATGCAACAGGAGGCAACCGAAATGCTCTAAGCAAAAATAAATTAATTAATTAATAATAATGACATGATCTAGTTTATTTGTTTGTTTTTATAAAATACCCCTCTGACATGTCTTTTGACTGCATAGGAAGGGGTCCAGAGAAGTAGGGTATCCAGTCGTAGTGAGAGGTGGGCACTTGGGCGATCACTCATGGAGATATGTGCATGAGAAATGGGAACAGAGTCCAGAGCTGTTTGGGACATAAAATTGAGAGGACTTTCTGATGGATAGATGAGATCAGATGGGAGCTTGAGGAAAAGGTAAGTTGAGAGAAAGCCTAGAATCAAGGATGTCTCCTAAGTTCAAGTTTGAGCAACAGGGTGGAGGATGGTATTTTTCTGAGCTGGGATTGATTGAGGAGGAGCATGTGTGGAGATAAGGGAGTCAAGAAATCAGGTTACAGTAGCTCTTATCACAGGATGGTTTTAAGGATAAAGTGAGATAGATATGTATTCTACACAGTGCCTAGCACTTAAGTGCTCAGTGTTCCACTGTTATTCTGTTATTGTAATTACTCACCAGGGGCTAACCACTGCAGAAACCAGATGCCCTCCATCAGCAAAGACCTGATCATTCTCTTGGAGTCAACAGTCATACTTTTACTTTCTCCAATGGAAAATAAATATTACTTTTTAAAACCCTGCCTTGGTGATAGAAAGATGGGGTAGACACATGTGTGCCTTAAGCAACATCAATCAAAATTTCAGCCAAGTTTTGATTAAAAGATCTTCATTTCTGGCAAAGACGTAAAAACCAGAAAGAGTGCAGCTGGGATTTCAGTTCTAGGTGGTTACCATGAGTTCTGGAAATTAGAAAATGCATCTTCTAACTTGGAAATTGTCTGGAGTAGTTAGAGGGAAAATCAATATAAACCTTCTACCCCAACTTCTCATGATACTATGTGCATAGTAAGCCTGTAGCTGTTTGGTCTTTGCTAAACACCCAGCCTTTTGACCAGGTTTTTAGATGGGTGGTATTACTTCCTGGTGTCCATACCTATGGTTTAGTTTTGCTAGCATAGATTTTTATTAGTTTGGCAGCCTAGCTACCTATTAAAACTGTTGGAAAGTTTAAAAATAAAGGTACTAAAAGTCAGCCCAAGAGAACTGTTCTGTACACCTGTGAATCAAGGTTTGTTGTTGTGTGTGTTTTTTTAAAATGGCTTCCACATCATTGGTCTACAAATGTCATTTGGTAGCCATTGGTCTAATGGTCAGAGTGTTATATCATTATTTCAAAGGTCTGAATTCTATTTTTGGTTTAGCCAGTGGCTTGCTTGCTATGTGGCCTTGGTCAAGTCACCTTATGGTTATTAATGTGCAGTTTCCTGCCTGTAAAATGAGATAGTTTCACTTCTCTTACTCCACTGGGATAAAGAAAATATACTGAGCTGATAGGCAGTTAGTAGAATGTTTCACGGGAAAGGCATTTGTGTTAACATAGGTAGCTAGATATTAATAAAGAAAGGGAGCAAATGGAATCAGATATTAAGATCAGACACTGCCTCATTCACTAGGAAGTCACAGCATCCTCTGCTGAAGGGACTTAGCATGTGGGCCAGCCTGATAGTGTGATTATGGAGGGTGGGGGATTTCTCTACTGGGCATGTGCCCAGTAGAAGCCAAGATGGTGCAGGGGGAGGTCCTTCTACTTTGAGGCCTGCACAGTAGGAGCCAAGGCAGTGATCATAAAGGGGAGGTGTCTAATCTGGGTAAAAGACCAGATTAGTTAGCAGGGGGGGGGGGGGGGAGGCCCAACACAAGCCCCAAAGGATTGAATAAGAGATTGGTTAGTTTGAAAGGGTGCATGGTCTTTTCCAAGCCCCAGGTAATACAATCGAAGTTTATATTGGTGGCACCCATGCATTGTTCCTGCAAGTGCCCTATTTGTTCCTGTGTTCCCTCTCTTAGCAGCCATGCAGGCCCAGTAGCTGAGGCTACCCAATGTGGGCCTCAAGTGTGGCTCTACTAGGAAGTGTGGGCCTGTGCATAGCAGTGCTGGCCGAAGCATAGCTGGGAACAGAGACTAGGCTAGCCAGATGGGGAAAGAGCTTTGGCATGGACTGAACCAATGGCACAGGATTTCTGGACCCTGGACCTTCTTCTGGGCTTGATGAAGACAGGGTTGGACTTCTTCCTGGCTGTGGATGAGACACAGAGTCCGGGCACCTGGGGACAGTCCTTTGTGTTTGCTCCAGCTTCAATAAATCTCACCACTGCACCTCATCCTCCCAGGCATGGGTCACCAAAATGCTTTTCTCTTGACTCAGCAGAAGAGCCCTATTTCAACCTGCAACATCTGCACTAGACTATCAAAGACGTCTTGGGATCTCTGTCCTGGTGAGGACCTGTCTACATGCATTGGTCTAGTGTCCAATGCCTTCATTCTTAGAAATGCAAACTCATTCACTTCAATGACTTCACAGTGCCCCTTGGCTCTTAATGCATAGACTTTATGGACCATTGTGAATAATACAGTTTTGTTCTGTTTTTTTTTGTTGTTGTTGTTTTTTTTTTTTTTCATTAAGGGCATGTGCTGGAGGGTGGGAGTGGCCGGGGAGAAGTCACTGGGGGAAAAGGAGACATATGTAACACTTTAATCAATAAAGAATTTTTAAAACTCAAAGAAAAAAAATCCTTGGATAAGGATTAGCAAAATAAAACAAAACAAAAAAGCTAGTGGTCACTCTTCAACATCAGCAAACTAGAAGAGGCAGCCGTGGCTCCACTGGAGGTCAGAGTCTTACCATTGGTATAGGCGTCAGTCCTCTTCAAGAGCCCTGTGTAGAAACCACATTTCCTAGAGGTTGGAGGACCCTCAGACACTCTGAGTTCCTGAGTTCAAGTGCCAGAGTTCCTGCCGCAATTACAGGCAACATGGCCAGAACCAGATCATGGCATTCAAGTACCACAGGAACTCAGGATAAATGCCGTAAACAGGATTGACAGGTGTCGACATGGGCTGTTGGGCCTGAGGAATGGATGCTTTGTGAGAAGTCTGAGGAGAGACATGACATGCAGAAGCTGTGACAGGCTTATGGAGAGATGGCCATAGGAGACCATCCCTGTACAAGGGAGAAGAAATTGCAAGGAGAATCCGTGAGGATCACTTGTAGAAAGGAAATTGGATTTCCTAGGGAGTCAGGACTCTCTCCCATCTGTGTCATTCCTGCCTATGGTGCTTCCTATGGGGTCCAGGGACTCTGTGAAATATGCTGCCTCCCTTTCTACCTTCCAGAATTTCCCTTCCTCTGATGGTTTATAGCACAGGACCAGTCACAATGTCCAGGCACCATCCATTACACCCACCTCACTCTGCACCATCCAAGTTTGATCTGTCTCCCCTCGCCCCTGAGGTTATTAAGCTGGCAAGTGACTATACGAAATCGACATTGTTGAATGGCTCCTCACTCTGGGCAAGGAAAAGGAGGACTGTTTTCCTGGTTGAAGTGTTCCAACCAATTCAGAGAAAAATACCACATGAAGTCAAAATAGTATTGTCCTGGCCAAGTGAGGGTTTCCCTTTCTAACCATGCTGACATGCAAGGTTTCACAGCCTCACTCTCTCTCTCCAGCTGTGGGATGTTGGTTCAGCAGAGGTAGGGGAAGGATTTCAACTGTGGGAGGTGGTGGAAAGGAAAGAGTCCCTGGGAGCATATACTCTCTGTAGTGGGAAAAAGAGTAAAGTATCCAGTCCAGGAGAGAGACAAAAAGGAGCTTTTTGAGGTAAAAACAATGGCAAACCCTTCGTTGAAAGTGCTTTTGGGAAGAGATGTTAAGATGACACCTTCCATTAGGGAAAGAAGTCATTTACCAGAGAATACATTGTGTGTGATTTCATTGATCTAAAATTCAAGATCAGGCCAAACTAATCTATGCTGATGAAAGAATAGTGCAGGTTGCAGGCGAGTGGGGAGGTTTAACTGGGAAGGAACACCATAGGAGCATCGGGGGACTGGAAATGCTTGGTATCTTGATCTGAGTGATGGTTACCATGGTTCCCCAGCTGTGTGCACATGTAAAATTCCTTGAGCTGTCTACTAAGATTTGCCTAATGTTGTCTATGTAATTTATTACTCAATTCAAAAGTTTTAAATAAATCTTCTGTTTTTGCCACACCAATAAATAAAGCATCAAGATAAAGGACGTCTGGGATACTCCGTAGGAGAGAGATGCTATTAATATTCAAAGTGGACTGTAAAGCATAAAACTGCAATTAAGCCTGACACAGTGGAGGGACCACTGGCTCTGGCAGCAGGTTGACCTAGGTCCAAGTACTGTCTGTATCCTTTCCTGTGGATCTCTAGCTTTAATGTTCTCTCAGGCACAGTTTTCTTCTCTGAAATATAGATAATAATATTTACCATTAACTGCTTTTTGGGAGATTCAGTGAAATAATATATGTAGGTGTCTGGCAAGTGAAATAATATATGTAGGTGAAATATAGCTCCAAAATAGTATTTATTAACATATAGTAGGTATATGGCCACATAAGCTACAGTGCTAAAGAATTCCAGTCATAAAATCAGATTTCTATTATACAATATTCCTGGGAATAAAGGTATGACTATTGAATAATAAATGAAGCCCTTCACTTATTTCTAAGTGGATATTGTTAAAATATTAAATTTTATTTAAATTATTTTAAATCAAATGCATGCTGTGCTATAGGACCTTGGGCAAATTACTTAACATCTCTGAGCGTGTTTCTTTATAACATGAGAATAACCAAACTATTTTTTATTAGGAGTATTCTGATTATTCAGTTGGTTAAACTATGTAACATGCTCTACAATGAGCCTAACACACTGGGAATTTGGGTTAAATGATTCAATTTGGCAAATATTTAATTAATGCCTAATATAAGCCAGATATTATTTAGTTCCCATGAATGAAAAAACAAAAACAAAAACAAGAATAAGATTCCTTGTCTTCAGGAAGCTTCTGACCTACAGAGAAAGACAAATGTTCACATTTTTAAAGCAATGTGATAAAGTTACACTATTGTAAAGTTTGAACACTGGGGAAATGATTGTACAGTAGTACAGTAACCAATTAGAAGTGCATGGATGATGGGCATATTTAGATTTACAGAGGACATTAGGATACTGGGAAATAGCAATTTAAGATCACTATGTGATTGAGTCAATGGCCAAAGGATTAAGTCTATTTTAGAATCACAAGCTTATCTGTACCTAGGAATGTTTTGAATCAGAAGCAAATTCATTAAAACTGCAAAATGGAAAGAACCTTCAAATTGGCAGTGAGTCAGAAGAGGAATGGGATGGAATTCTCAGTAGCAAGTCCTCATTGGTTGGTTACCATCCACCTCCAGTGCAGTCTCTTTGGTTGGAGGCCATGTCTCTGCATGAGAAGGGAGGGTGAGTCTTTCAGGACAGTGTTGAGTCATGTCTACTTTGAGAATTTGATGAAAGCCACGCATGCTTTCCAAGGAAAAATATCAACTATAAACAAACAAAATGACCATGGAAATCTCCAGCAAGGCTTTTGCCCTTCTGAAGTTCAGGGTGAGAGTCTCTGTTTTAAAAGAAGATTCACAAAACTGCATCTTCTCCCCTCTCTGGAGAACCAGTAAATATTGGCAACTTAAGTTATATCACCATAGTAACACTGATGACCCTCTGATCCCTACTGGATGGTCCCCTAAGTGTGTGATAACCATCTCTGTATTCCAGCCTACCAGTGCACTTAGGTGTGAGACTGCTCCAAGATGAAAGGCTTAGAGAAAACCCAACTGTAAATAATCTAGACCCTGCACTGATATTTACCAATCTCTTTTGAGAGCTCTATATCAAAGGTTACTATACACAAGCTACTATTATCACTATTAAGTGTACATTGCTATTTTCCCTTCCATGTCTTAGACATTAGATTGGAGAGATAGGGCATTTGGCTAACCAAATCCAACTGCCCCTGCCTATTTGCGAATTCTTATCATGTATTACTAAGGATCCAGTGTTTCCATGACCTTTGTGAGTCAGTCTGATGGACTATTATGTTTTATGTCTTATCAGAAAGTTCCTGAAGATACAGTGCTTGGAGGATGGAACCTGGGAGCAAGGCAGCTGCATCCCAGTGGTGTGTGAGCCCCCCTCTCCTGTGTTTGAAGGCATGTACGAATGTACCAATGGCTTTGAGCTCGACAGCCAATGTGTGCTCAACTGTAACCAGGAAAGTGAAAGGGTAAGGATGACTTGAACTTTGTTTTGGGCCAGGCTGTACCCTAATCTTGATGACCAATCCAAGAATGTTGAGTAGAAATGATATAAGTGAATCCTAACACACAGGGCCTTACTAAGTTGGGATTCTAACTGGGGTATTATCATTTCATAGGGAATTCAGAAGATACCATGTTTTTGTTTTTTTTTGTGTGTGTGTGTGTGTTTTTTGGAATATTCTTTGAGAATTTTCTTTTGCATAAGAAGAAAAACCTGATGGTTTGGATACATTGGTAAATTCCAAAAAAAGGCTGGGGTTCTGATTCAGCAATGTGATTTCCTCCCATGTGTGGCCACTGACCTAGGAATACCAATATTACGTTCTTCAATGGAACAGAGTCCTGAACAGACACATGAATTCCTTAATAAAGGCAAAGCTGAAAGTGCTGCTTGATTTTTATTCTCTAGGATTTTGGAAGTAGAGGTCCCACGAGAAAACTATAGTCTTATCATGGTTATATGATTAAGATCAATTTTATTTTGGAATCTTTACAAGTACCACACGATATATGAGACAGGAAGTTAAGCGGGCTCTCTAGGCAAAGATCAGTGACCTTGACTGCTCTCCTGGCACCTGTCTATATCTCAGTGTCCAGCACTCTAAGATAAGCACTGCAGGACAGGTGTGAAGAGAATATGCTATGGATATGACAAGAAATCAGACACCTCTGTTTGCACTGACTGTTTAAGGACTCATGAAATTGGCCAGATGAAGGGACAGTTATCTGTAATTCCAAAAACTCACTTTCTTGGGTTTCATGAATTAGTGCTATTCTGTATGTTCTTTGCATTTAGGATACTTTGTGTTGCTGGAGGTGTGAAGCCAAGAGTCACACAAACCAGCACACATGTGGAGAAAGGCAACAGAAATTTGATGAGATCCAAAGTAACTCTGTTGTATCCATTCAAGCAGAAAGGGAAAAAGTACCTTCAGAATTTTGTGAATTAGTTTCACTAGGTCAAATTCATCTTGAAAAAAGTCTAACATTTGCCACAAACAATATTTGTGTGACAGAATGGATGAGCCAAAGAAAAATAGCACCAGGGAAAAAAATTTCCAAAAATATCTCTGAGTCCGTAGGCTATAGTGGATAGCTTATCCTGTGTTTACAGCCAAAGGAAAACACATCATAAATTTCATTAATGTCAAAATTCTTCATGGTTCCTTCACATGAAAACATTAAAAAAATTGTCATGACATTTTTTGGTCAGTAACAACATGACTTATTATTTCAAGAGTATCTTTTATTCTAAGTTCTAGAAGTTGGAGAACACTATCATTTGATTACACCCCCTCTCCCCACTCTAAATGCAGTTAACAAAGCAATAATGAAATATTCTTTACTTTCGATCGTCTAGCTTTCCATCCTCTGCACGAAGGAAGGACTGTGGACTGAGGAGTTCAAGTTGTGTGAGAAGCTGCAAGGGGAATGTCCACCACCACCCTCAGAGCTGAATTTTGTGGAATACAAGTGCGAACAGGGCTATGGGATCGGTAAGTTCAGGAAGAGATGCCGATTCTGTTCCCAAATTACCTTTTTATTAGGCCTGGCTGGATCTTGAATAGATCCACTGTTCTCCTTGAGGAGTGGATGGATATGCAGTTGACTCTGAGCTGTTTCAGTAAAATAGAAATCTATAACAAATTCATTCCTTTTACTCCTCCACATGTGTATAATGTTGGTGCAGCTACTGAGCTATTTGCATAGTGTCTGGTCATGTTACCTACTTCACTGCAGGCTGAAAGTGGATGAGTTTGGGGAGGAGTTGCAGTTCCAAGAGGAGAGATGGGAAGGTGGAGCCACACACCCAGCAAGTACTGGGCTCCTCTGCAGTGTGCCTGCAGCAGAGAACTCCTGAAAGGGACGATTTGAGATTGCATTTGCTTGTGTGGCTCATCAGCCATTCTTTCTCTGCAGAGGACCAGGCTCCAGAGCCTCTGGGCAATTTCTTAATCAAGTAATTGCAATTAAAGGTCTCTGTGGCCAGAACTGGTTTATAGTGATGTGGACTCAACTTGGCCCTGGCTAGACCAAATCATCATGGGAAAGAGATGCTGTTGGTGGAAAACCTTGTGAGATTAATGCTAACTCTACAAGCATGCAGTGGTTTTATAAGCCATTCTAACTTGTGTAATGCCAGTGGATATAATTGGAGTTCATGAGAAAGCTCATTAGTTTCTGAGACGGTTCTTTACCCTCTTCAAATTGCCCTTTTCACTGAGATATCTTGAGGTCAGGCAGTGGGGAGCTTGGACTGTGCTTCTCAAGTGGTGTTTCATGAACAAATTCTCATCTCTCCACCCTCCGATTTCTACATTAATATGTCATATATTCACATATATAGAGTCCTTCAGAGTCATGTGGCTCTTTGAGTTATACAAGTTAGCAAAAAACAACAACACATCAAAACAGAGATGGTGAGAGCTGAAAAGAAACTTGGAGATCATCAAATCTATAGATGAGGAAATAAAAAACCCTGGAGTGTACCTTCTTTGAATAGAATTTTGGAAGACACTTGAACTCCATCTACAAAAGAGTGGAGTCCAAGATTTTGCTATAAGAGGCAAACATGTGACCAAAATCTCTGCTTTTGATTTCCCATCATTTCTTCTTTTAATCACATCATTTTCTTGCAAGGCTGCCAACATAAAGATCGTCAATGTAGAAATTATTAATCTGCCTTCAAAATTTATGGGTCAGCTAGTAAAGTCCTTAGGTAGTAGATGCTTTGGATCCTATAGGCAGAAATAATATTAAATGTACTTAAAATGCATCAACCAATCAGGAGAGACCTTGGCTAGCCAGAGTCCTGGAGTGGGGTCCTGGATGTCTGCTGGACCAGGACTTAATCTTTTAACTGCTGGCTCATGCAGATATTCCGAGATTCCAAAGGAGTTCAGAAAGAGGAATGGTCACCTGGAGCATAGGGCATGAACTTGGGGGCAGAGGCCCTTCACTAATTGTATATAAAGTATCTTCACAGGTGCATAGAAGAGGAATATCAGCCCTGCCCTTACCCATGATAATGATGACCCTCAGCATAGAGGGCAATTGCTGAGGAAAAAGCAAAACTGTTGATTCCAAATGAAAAAGACTGAGATCTGGGAAGTTCATGTGTGTGCTGTAAATTTCTGTTCCCTCAGGTGCAGTGTGCACCCCATCATGTGTAGTGCCCCCTAGGGACCCGGTGATTCTGCCTGAGAACATCACTGCAGACACTCTGGAGCACTGGATGGAGCCTGTCAAAGTCCAGGTGAGCAAAGGGACACTTTCACATATCAGGGACAGAGCAGTTCCCAACAGACAGCTTATTCCCTGGAATAATTTCAGAGGCTTTCAAAGCATCCTTAAGGGGAACAACTACATGGGTCATTTCCTAAAGAGAAGAATTGCAAATCAAGAAGGAAAAAGAGGAAAAGCTTGAGGAAAAAGATGGCCCACATCCAAAGGAACATTTCAAAGAATATAGAAGGAAGACTCTGAGACATAAAGAACAAATAATACAGGAAGGGAATTAAGATGAAAAATTTACTTCCATCTTTAGCCTTGCCAACAGAAGAGAGTAAGGAAGGAAACATGCTGTTATTTTTTAAATGTTTCAGACTATGAGAAGCAAGAGGTAAGGGTTGAAATTGTCAAGTGGACTTTCAGGGCCTTTGTTGTGAAGGCGTCTTCCTCCCTCACCTACTACACACAGACATCTAGGCCTTTCTATGGTGATGGCACCAGCAGAGAAATATCCCGATAGAGAGGACGCTAAACAAAAGGGCTCTCGGCAGTCCAATAAATGCCTGACCATCAAGGTGACTGAGCAGTGGCATCTGGTAGTTGGGACAGGCAGGAGACAGCCAAATGTCCAGGCAGTACCATTGCTCACACCCAGACACAAGGGCCTCTTCTGACTGCCCTCCTGCAGCACCCAGAGGCCTGAGGTCCAAGGAGCCTGACTATGGAGTTGTTCCTTAGACTGTTGCTGGGAGCACTTGGTACTTTCCTCATCTTTGTTTTTCATCTTAATTTGTCTCTTTCCTTTTCTCTTATCTGTAATTCTAACACCAGAACCATAAGATTCTTAAGGGTAGGAATGATGCCTTACTCTTATTCCCAGATGTCCTCAATGCATGACTCATTTCATCCCCTGCTCAGAACAAGGTTGCCAGATAAAATGAAGGAACCCAGAGAAGAGTGGCCCCCACCTCCAGAGAGCCATCTCTCAAGGCAAACCTGATTTTTCCACAAAGCCTGTGCAAGGTTGAATTTTTATGATTAACCATTGTGACGAGAGAATGTTGTATGATATCTCATGGCTTTTCTATTTAAGATAGGAAATTAAGGTTTTGACTTCCGCAGTGAAGAAGTGGTCCTTGAGGAAGCTGATTTCATGGAGAGATTACTTTCTATGTATAATGTGGCAACTGTTTGGGTGTAAATGAGTTTTTCTAAATTGTATTTGAAAGTGTTTCTTTCCGAAGTACAAGAGCATCCATCATAACATCCTATTTCCCATAGTAGGTTGCTTCATAAATCCATTTTTTATAGACAATGCTTTTCTTTTTTTTAGTATATTATAATTATGAAATCCAAATTAATGTAGTGAGGTCCAAATTAATGACATTTTCCTGTGGCTGCAACATGTTAGGTTTGCAAATTCTCAACACTGCATGAAATCCCTTTCTTAACCTCCCCAGTTTTTCAACAGAATTGCTCAGTCAAAACAAATCTTATGATTTCTGGCTCTGTTTTTCAAAATTGGTCCCCAAAAGATTAATAATTACTAAAATAAAAACAAAATGTTTTAAGAGGAAGAGAAAAGCAGGAAAAAAAAGAAAAGATCGTTTCCTCCAGGAGCCATAATTTCAAACAGAATGGTGTCACCCACCCTTCTGCCTCCTCATGTCCTAATCCTGGCCACCACCCTCCAAAGTGTCCTCTTGAAGGGTACAGCTATGTCTAACAGCTCCAGTCATATTTGCCCCACAAGAGTGGGAAAACAAATGGCCCAGTCCCATGAGCCCTGGAAAGGTCGTCTTTTTCATCAGTTTTAAGCATGGAATTGCTCACTCTTTTTGAATACGTCTCTAGGCATTGAGTCCCTCATTGTTAGAGAAGACTAGTCAAGAGGGTCTTGGAGGGCAAAGGAAGAGGAACTGGAAAGTAGATGTCAGGGTAATGTACTATGGCCCAAATAAATATGCAGAATAATGCTACATTTAGGTTGCTACATCTATAGAAATAAGGAAATTGCCATAAACATGGGCAGCAGCAGAGCTCTGTGGTCTGATGTGATGAGCCAAACAACTCGTGGAATAAAAAAACACAATTGAGTAATTTTTTTTGTTAGATCTTAATGTTGGCTAACCATCAGTCTTGTGACCTTTAGGCATTTAACTAGGCAACAGCCTTCATACAGCTTTAGATCATCCCAATAGCCCTTAAATGGTTCTCTCTCTCTCTTTCTCTCTTCTTCCTTCCTCCCTTATACTATTTTTCCTTCTTCCTTTTTTTCTTATTTTAAAAACATTTTTTAAATGGCCCAACCAACTTTAATGGCTCAAATATTTAAATTGATTTTCTCTGAATCTCTTTCTATTTGAAAGTTCAAAACAAATTCTTGGCTCTTATTCTTGCACAATGAATTCATCTGAGCAATGACTTGCCAATAGTATCATAGCAATCATTGTAACTACATACAAACATATAGCAATAATAATTAAAAAATTCAAAATAGTTTTACCCAATAAGGAGTAAGGAAGGAGAATGATAATGGAGGCACACATATAGGGGGCATTAATTAAATTTTTAGTGACTTATTATACTGGGGAAGCAGATATAGCAAAATGTTAAGGTTTGATAAGTTGCACAGAGGATATAAAGTTATTTTCTCAATTATTTTCTGTAGCCATTCAAATGTAATCATATATGATTATAATTTGCCAAAAATGTTCCAGAAAATAAGAAAATCATATTGAGCTGTTAAAAAATAAACCGAAGCATTTATGATTTTGAGCTTACTTGAGCAAAAATCAATTCCAATGGAGTAGCTAGAAGCACCCTGCCAGGGAAATACTTTATTACAGAGAAAAGGCAAAAGCAAAGCAAGGAAGTTATTGATTGATTGGCTGTAGCTTAAAGCCTTGTTGTATGATTGGCTGTCCTTATGTTTCAATTGATTGACCTTGAGGAATTCACTGGCTTAAATTTTGGTTGGCTTGCTATGTAAGCTGCCATGGCAGAAGAGTCCCCTTGTTTCATGAATTAACACACTCACCAGGACCTTCTATGCCGCTTTATTACTACTTTCTATTTCACTCCCCTCTTTCACCTCACCACCACAAAGTACCCATAAAATGTAGGTCCTGAAAAGCATTTGAAATTTTCCTCCAATTTTGATCAATAACTAGTTCAATTAATGATATATGCATATCTTTACTTACAGGATGAGTGACATTCATTGTCCAGAAGACAAGGGAGAATCCTAGCAATACAACATCATATTTAGTGGTTGACAGTTACTCGTAAAACATCATTTCTCTCTGTGTCACTGAGAAAAGAAATATGAGTGGGAGATAGTTTTTGTTCTCAAGGACTTTGAAATCTAGGAAGGCATAGACACAGGGACCAGAAACTTACACATGTTTATAGAAATGAAGGAAGGCTGCCAGTCTGAATTAGTCTCAAGACTGAATTGTAGATCATTAAAAAAAGGACATGGGTATTTTTAATTCCACAGCCATGAATTTATTCTGTGGATGATGTATCTGTACACGTGTGAAATGATTTATACATAAGCTTTGTCTTTTATAACAAAAGACTTTGTCTGTTAGAACAAAATACCCATCAATATAGATCTAGTTTAGTAATTAGGGTCCATCCCTGCAGTGGAGCACTGTGCGGTCAATAGGACACAGCAGACCAGGTACTATAAAATGCACAGAACAACCAGGAAACATTGTGAAGTGAAATAAAGTTAGGCAAGCAAACAACAATAGACCAAAGCAGAGAAGAAAATTGCAGTATTCTACTATTTGTGTGAGGAAAGAAAGGATTTATACATATACTAGATGCCCAGTGCACGAAAATTAGTGCACTTGGGGGCGGGGGGGGGGGGGTGGGCTCATCCTGGCCTGTGCCCTCTTGCAGTCCGGGAGCCCTCAGGGTATGTCTGGGAGCTCCCCAGGGGATCGGGCCTAAGCTGACAGTCAGACATCCCTCTGGCAGCCCATGAGCCCTTGGGGAATGTCCAACTAATGGCTTAGGCCTGCTCCCCACTGTTAGTCAGACATCCTTAGCGCTGCCGCAGAGGCAGGAGAGACTCCCACCACCATCACTGCGCTTGCCAGCCATGAGCCAGCTTCTGGCTGAGCGGCACTCCTTTTGTGGAAGCACACTGACCACCAGAGGGCAGCTCCTGAGTTGAGCATCTGCCCCTGGTGGTCAGTGCGTGTCATAGTGACCTGTCATTCTGGTTGTTCTGCCATTAGGGTCAATTTGCATATTACCGTTTTATTATATAGGATGTATGTATATGCATAGACTATCTCTATAATGACAGAAGACAACTAAAAGTAGAAGGGAGGAAATGGGTTGTGGGATCAGAAGCAGGATAGAGGTTATGTACCCTTTTATGCCTTTTATATTTTACACATATTACATGATCATGAAATAAAGTTACATAATATAAAGATATAAAAAATAAATTGGAAATAATAGCAGAAAAGAGCCTTGGAGAGAAAGAATAGAAAGAAAAGACAGACTCTTTTCCTCTCTTTTGTTTTTCCTTTTCAGTATATTTTGAGAATTTCTAAAGTTTTAAATAAACCCAACACTCCTACATTGGTAAAAGGGATGGACCCGATAGAATGATTAGAGGATAGAAGAGAAGCTGACACACAAAGTTCAGCGTGTTCTAGAGCGTCTGGCAATGGTCATCATGAAATAGTTTCAAGGCCAAGTTATTCCTTTATTGGAGGGTTTGACATTCTTCCACATCCTCCCCACCAGACATTGAGCACTCTGAGAGCATCCCTGGCTCCTACTGAGATGCATACCTGTGATCTGAACTGAATGCTGACTGATTAGGGTGGGAATGAGGGTCCTTAGTGGATACAGTGCTAAGAGAAGGAATCCAGTGGCTTGCATTCACATTTCCAGGGTACTAGTTATTGTACATTTTTATTACCATTACCTGGTGATAGAGTTCCACTGGTGCCTGCTTCAGAACATAAATGAGAATCATTTCCAGGTAGCAGAGCTATAAGTAAATAGTCTGCTTAAATGGCTTTAAGTGCAGGAGAACAGCTCACTTTCTCAGGAGGCTGAACCCCCTCTTGGGGTTACCTTATATATCTGTAGTCCTGAATAGATTTAATAATCCCCTTATTAAAGTACAATGATAACTTATGCCAAAGCACCTTCTATAATAGTACGATATGGAATTTTGAATATCAAAATTTGTTAGGATTCTTAGTGTTTATTTCCCTTTAGGGAAGCTGTGAAGGAGGAGTTTTAGTTTACAGTCATGTCATTCCAGGAGAATATTGCATATTCCTATTCTCATAGCTGACCATGAGGTATATATTCATATACACCCATATTAATGTATGCAATTGTCTCCAATTTGATTACTGTAGTCTTAGCATTGTAGGGTCTATAATTTCCAATTAATAGAGGTGATATCTTGTGTAAAGCCTGTATCTCCCCATGTGTTATTTTTCTTACCATTGAACTGAATTCCTATTGTACCAAATAAAAATGTGAGTATGAAAGTCTGCACATGGGTGGGTGGGTTGCAGGCTATTGAGAGAATCCCTCTGTCTCCTTGAAAACTTCCTATGGGACCTCCTCTTTTCCTGAAGTGGGTCTTTGGAAATTTTAAAATACAAAAATTAAAAGGAAGAAGCTCAATGAAAATGAGTTGTCATTTAATGAAGAGTAGATGACTGTTTAAATGTGCATCTGGAAGTGGCTGTTGGGAATGAGAAAGTAGCTTGTGTCCTAACCTGAGTGTCTTTTCACACTCACCAGCTTAATGTCGGTGCCCTTTTGAGTCCCAGTGGTTTCACATTAACCCTATTTGGTCAGGGCACAGACCCTCTTTTTCCCTACAAGGAAGAGAAAGTGGTGCTCACAGAGTTGCAGAGTGCACTTGACCTCCAAGGATTGCCTGGCGCTCACATCTTAGGATCTGGCATTTCTGAGATCCCTTTCTGGTTCAGGATTCTTCGTGTGAGGCTGTATTTCTCAGCCTTTAAAAACCCACACTGCTTCCTGATCACAGCCATCTCGCCATTTCTTGTAACGTTATTTAAAATGGCAAAACAAATGAAACCAATATTATGCCTAAGACCACTTTATACTCATTACTAGAGGCCCAGTGCACAGATTCGTGCACCAGTGGGGTCCCTTGGCCTGGCCTGCGGGGATTGGGCCAAAACCAGCTCTCTGACATCCCCCAAGGGATCCCGGATTGCAAGATGACGGTTCTTGGGTGACGCACCCCAGAATCGGGCTCCCTCCTCTCTGGTTCCAGGTGCCAAGTGACCACAGCTCGGCAGCTCCTGCATTGAGTGCTCGCTGGTGGTCAGTGGACATCATAGCTACTGGCCGGTCGTTTAGGCTTTTATGTATATAGATAATATTGATGAAGCTTTGTTAAACCACACCTATACCACTACTCTGGAAAATTCGATGCCTTGGGGAGGGAGAAGGAGGAGGAAGACGATGAAAAGTCCCTTCCACTGAGAGTTTGTGCCGTGGCACCATCAGCAGGACTAGCAGCTCCACGGCAAAGTCCTGTCAGCCTTGACCTGCTTGGTGAGCCCAAGTTGGTGTCTCACTCCTTAGGAAATGGGGTTGGGTTGGTAGGGTAAGCGCAGGACATGCCCCTTCTCTCACTGACCAGGTGTCTTCGTGTTTGTACTTTCTGTCTTCTCCTTCAGAGCATCGTGTGCACTGGGCGGCGTCAATGGCACCCAGACCCTGTCCTGATCCACTGCATCCAGTCCTGTGAGGTAAGTCACCAACCCCTCCCCCAACCTGGACCACACTTCTCTGCTTAACTCCAGGCCTTGAGCCTTTCTAATGCAAGGTCCTCCCTTTCTCCACTTCTGTGCTTTTTGTTTAATTTCTATAATCCCACAACTTCAGATATTAGGATTTCTGATTTTGGCTTTTCTTTAAGCAAAATTCCAGGGTTTCATTTGAAATGACTCAATAAAAGTAAGTTAAAAGCAAATCAGAATTATTTATGGTTTTGGGATTCTCTAACAGGGCCTGTTTGAGTTTAATTAGGTCAGGGTTTTGCAGACCGATGGCCCACAGACAGGTTTATTTGGCCAACACAGTGTCTGAAAACAATCTTGTTTTGATTGCTAATATTTTAAAAATTGGGATTTTTCACATAAAATTCATATGTGTATATAAAACATTTCACACACACAGGCACACATACTCCAAGTAAAAATAAATATAAAACACTTTGTGCAAAGATTTTTCTCTTGAAAAACAAGACTATCTGGCAACAATTAGCTGAATCTGCGTAGCAGCTACAACCCCAGAAGGGCAGCTGTTCTTCAGGTCAACATGCTCCTCCCCTCTGCCTGTGGCTTCCTACCTTATTTTCACCCACTGCAGGGGTCAGGCAAGCATCTATGTTCCCCACCTCTGAGGCAGACCTGAAATTTGCTGTGGAGTACGCCAAATTAGACCTTTACCACCTTGAGGATTCCTGTCTACTTGCTCACATAGGGGATTCCCTACCTTGGGGCACCTAGGGCGCTGTGAATTCCTTAGTCAGATTGACAGGAGTGAAGGCAAGGAAGAGTCATGAGTGAGGTAGCGCTGATGGGGGATGACCCAGAAAGCACACGCAAACACCATTTAAGCTTTCTCACCCTGGGAACAGCCAGTGACAAATACAAATCCTCTAGTCTCAGTCACACCAGGTTTTGACCTCCCAGTCTCTCACTGGAACTAATTAAGCCACTTAGCAGCAATACTTGGGTCATTCTGGCTGCTGTGTGCTAGAGAGAGCTGTTTAACAGCCATTGATTTCCAATACCCCCCCAACCCCCCGCAACCCACATGTATGTTAATTCCCCTCCTCCCCCATTCTTCTTTATCTCTGTTTATATTGAGCCATTTCTGGGAAACTGGAGTCTACATGAGGCCAAGGAAGGGGAAAGGGTGGGGTTTGAGACAAAGGGAAAGGATACTAATAAAATAGCGTTCTGAGAGGGCATCGGGAAAAAGTTGAACATGGAGTACACTTTGTGATGGCGCAGCCAACAAAACAGCTCATCTTCTGCCATCATTAGAAAAACAGATGACAGTGGGGTGGGGAGGAGAGGAGTGACTCATACACTGGGCAGGGGGTAAGGATAGGGAAGAGGAGGCCAGAGAACAGGGAGATAAACAGACAGAGGACTTAAGACTGGGAAGAGATCAAAGGATCTGAGAATTCCCTTCTGCTGCTTCATTGTGTGATCACAAGAGGGCGGGTGGCTGGCAGGCCTTGGAGCTGGCCTCAGTGTTTCCCAGAAGGTTAAGCACGGAGCTTCCATGTTTCTCTCACCCTCCTCGCTGCACCCCAGCACATCCTCTGGATCCCTATTCCAGAGCTCCCTGGGCTTCTCCAAGTCCTGTGGTTGCTGGGACAAGGAATGTTACCTTGCTCAGCAGAGCCTTGGCCACCCAACTGCTCTTGGTCCTCTCACTTGAGTGGTTCTCCAAGTGTGGTCCCTGGACCAGCGCAATGGCACCACCATGGAACCTGTCAGAAATGCACCCCCCCAGGCCCCGTCTTAGACCCTGGGCGGGACCCAGGACTCTGTGTTTCAGCAAGACCCCCAGGGGATCCTGGAGATTGATCAAGTTTGAGAACCACAACTTTAGTCACTGTGGGAGCACATGAGAAGGTTCCTAGCCCGTGGAGTCCCTAAGGTGAATTTTCCTTTGTCCAGGAGTACTTCTAGCCAACATTATTTACATTCTGATTGTTCTACAAAATCAGATTGAAAAGAACAAGATTCTGCTCTGGTCTTCCAGCAAAGGCTAAGAGGAAGAAAAAATCTTAAAGGACTGGAAAAATGCAGGAAGAAAAAGGAGAATCACTAATCATAGGAAAGGAAAATGGGTAGGGAAGGAGAAACAACTCAGAGGAAATACGTAAGAAGAAACGCAGAAAGGGAGAGCAAGAATGGGAAAGAAAGAACGAGAGAGGCAGAAACTGGCATGTTCTGGGGGCATCTTGGGAAACACTTAATTCTTTACTGGAAAAAGTCAGCTAAATATATTAGGGGAAACCTAAGAGTGTCAAAGACAGATGGAGGGAAAACAGACTCCGAGGCGAGATAAACTGAAGAGGGCTAGGACAAAGAGAGTAAATTTAATAAAGTGCAGCACAGAATTATGAGCTCAAATTAGACACCTTGTTCCCTGGTCTAAAAAGGGCTTTCTGTTTTTTGCTTTCCAGTACTGAATATAATTCTAAGATGTGCCTTTTAGACCCTCCGCCCTATAAGATAGTGGAGGCCCTCCTTTATTTCTCTCAATGAGCCCAAGCCAGTGAACACCTCACCTCACTACCCCAGCCCGCATTTCCCTTTGTGTCATTTTGGTGCCTCTGTGTGTGTCATAACCCCCTTGCCACAGAGATTTCACCCTCAGTTCTCCACTGTTCTATGCCTCTCACATTCTCTAGATGACAGCTGTACATTTTTTTTCTAAAAAAACCAACAAAACAAAATGTGTATAAATAATGCCATCTGCTCATAGTCATTTATGTTCCCATTGTCTCAGCAAGAACATGTATGTATCCCTTGGTTGGGCATCGTCCCATGCACTAAAGGGTTGCCAGTTCAATACCCAGTCTGGGCACATGCCCGGGTTTTGGGCTGGATCCCAGTGCGGGGCATGCAGGAGGCAGCCGATTGATGGTTTTCTCCCACATTCATGTTTCTCTTTCTCTCTCTCCCTCTAAATTCCTCTCTCTCTCTAATAAATGAATTTTAAAAAAATCTAAAAAAAAACAAACAAAACATGTGCTTACTAGATATCTGCAACCCAAACTTGTTTATACCTTAAATTACATTTTTCTCATTGATTCTCGTATTTGTCCTCATTGACCTGAACTCCTTATATTTTCCAGTTCTTTTTTGTAATTTGCAAATGGGCAAGGAATGATGACTTGGTTGATTGAAGGTTTTGGAGTCAAACAAATGTAGAGTCAAGCCCTGGGTCAGCCGAGTGGTGTGAGCCTTCGTGTCTTCATGGTTATTGGGAGGTGGGGGCAACAACACTATTTTAAGGAGTTGTGATGAGGGATTCTTATGATAATGTATATAAAGCATTTAAGTCTCATGCCACATGTGCTCCATAATAGATGCTTATAAAGTGGTGGCATTCATCATGAACTGAATAAGTACAGCAGAAAGCAGGGGGTGGAGCTGCTGGTGTGGCCTCAACATGATTAGGTGCAAACTCAGAGGGTGTGACAGAGAATGCGAGAGAAGGAGGGGAAATAGGCCACAGCGTGGAGCTCCACTGGGACCCATAATTCACAAATCACCTGGAGACACTTCCACATCCAGGCTGTCACTTGGTCAGCTGGCCACCAGATTGTTAGATGAGCAGCTCTACTCACCCCTAGCTGGGGCCTCAGTGTTTCTCATTTGGGCTGTTGCATTGGTTTCCTAATTGTTCTTTCCACTCCCAAACCTGTGCCCATTAAAATTACAGACAAGCATACAGAAGTCTGTGTAGAAAACAAATATTTATTCTGTCAAATGCTCGTACAAGAAAGTGTTATCCTCTCGTTTTCCCTCCCTCCCTTCTTTCTCCATCCCTTCCTTCCTTCAGTTCTTCCTTCTTTCGTTCTTCTTCATAAGGTCACATTTTTTTTCCCCAAAGTCCACCATCCTAGCTTCCATTTATACCAAGAGCATCTTGTTCTCCAGGGAATGCCGCTGAGAATAAAGACCACATATGCAGCCTCCTTTTGGATAGAAATGATTAATTTCCTTCCTGCGGGATGATTACATCGAGTGCCCATTGACCTACATTTTGGCTCTGCTTTTGCTGTGAGCATGTATTTCTTGCAAGTTCTTCCCAGGAGCCTGTAGTTTGGACTGAAGTTTCTGATTCTCCCATCAGCCCTTGGCTGGTTCTTATTTGTGCCCTTTCCTTTTCATAAATGAGAGTTGCGGAGGAGGACAGAGGTGGAATGATGTCAGAGGAATTAGGTTCAGATTCTGAATTTACACTTGTTAGCTATGTGTAGCCTCTGTCTGGCTTTCTCTCAGAACTCCAATAAGAAGCAAGTGAAATAACTGATGTCAAGGTTTTACATAAATTGTCAAATAGTATAACATATTAGTAGTGATATTGCTTAAGGAATAATATGAATAACTGTGAGGGGACAGGATCTTATTGAAGCAACATATTAAGAATCAAGAAACAGTTTAGTTATACCCAGTTATGACTATTTATGGTTTACTGCAGGTAGATGTGGTTAGTTGATGTTCTTGAGGCCTCCAGTAAACCTTAAAAATCATTTTAAGGTGTTTTTTTTTGGGGGGGGGGAGGGAGGGAATTTCAAATAAGTCTCTTTGAGCATTAGCTGACATTTCTCCTATAAATTCTTATACATATCCTGGCGAATGCCTGTTATCTCACTTGTCACATT
Source organism: Myotis daubentonii (assembly GCF_963259705.1). Lineage (NCBI taxonomy): Eukaryota > Metazoa > Chordata > Mammalia > Chiroptera > Vespertilionidae > Myotis > Myotis daubentonii. The sequence continues at coordinate 23,780,247 of NC_081857.1, read as the reverse complement.
ATTTCAACATTCTCTGATAGGTCTTTTCTTCCCACGGTCTGCAAACTCCAGAGTGGCAGGGTACGTTTTGTTTCCTTCTTTACCCGTTTGACAGACTCGGGCCTGATTCTTCAGTGGCACCTGCTTCCAGACCCGTGAAAGAAGATAGACTTTGAGAGTCTTAAATTGGAAAGCATTAGATCGATCTTCTGGGTAGTGTGAACAATAAAGATAGGAGGTAAAGGTAAGGAAGACGTAGAAGAAATGAGAAGTAAAAACCTGTCCTGCATAGACTCTAAAGGCCTTGCCATAGACACCGTGAGGGTGGTGTAATTCAGCAGACAGAATGCTGTCCTGTCTGGAGTCAGGCGTGCACCTCAGTTCCATTCCTTACTACATGTTTTCTTGGACAAGCTGGTTGACTTTTCTAAATTAGTATCCCTAGATTTAAAATGTGATGGATAAAATGTATCTTTTAAATTTGTCAGACACCAGGTTCAGAAAACTGTGAAGACAGAGCATGAGGTTGTGATTTGGGGCCAGTGGAGAGGCCACACCTCGATAAAGTATGGGTCATGCTAAATTTTCAGGGGAACCAGCAAACCTGCTCTTATTTCGGAGAATTTTGCCTTCTACCTAGATTTTGACCTTGATTATCCCTGTGTCCTTCTCTTAAGGGCCCCTGCTGTGCTTTGGGGCTTTCTTAGCTAGCCTTGATTTCTTATTTACTGATGGGTTGCATTTGGGAAAACTGTTGGCACTGGCCTAGCTTGGCATCAGTCCATTTGGGTTTTACTACTTCCATCCTGGTAATAGCTGGCAAGAGAAACTCTGACTAAAATATATGAATCAGAGCCTGATAAAAAGTGTGCAAGTACCTAAGGTCTGAGTGTTTGGTAGACACTAATGGAATGTGTGACAAACTAATGAAATTCCATTTATCAGTAATTTTGAATAGTTTCTGCTATTCAAAGTAAAAGTAGTGCTTTTTTCCGTTATCCTAACAGATAGTGTGACAAGCAATACACAGATATGTGCATACACTGAGAGAGTGATGAGCCAAGCTGACCTGGAGGAGGATTTGATAAAAGTTTGCTTAATAAAACTTTTTTACAATTGAAATTCTTATAAGCCACAAAAGACTGGATTGCTTTTAAATTATAGGTAATTTGAAAAAAACATGGCTGATCCTGAATAAACAGCAATATGGCTCTGTTCTAAAAAAAAGCTCCAAGAAGTATAAGTGGGACCAGCAGAAACCCACATAGTTCCTTGACTTGTCAGTATTCTCACCATTGATCTGATCCTATTTTCTCATTAAATCTGACTTCCATAGCCATTAGAAAACACACAACAATTGATGGTAACAAAAATAACATCAAAAGGGATAATCAAAAGAACTGGAATTTTTAAACCTAAGAGGAGAAGGATAAAGATTAATGTAGTATTAATCTTTAGTAAATGTTTTCATGTAGCAAATAGTTTAGAAAAGAGTTAACAGTCACCATCCCCTATTAAGAACAGAATAGAAAATAATGGGCTTAAAAAACTAAATGAACTGTTTCAAATAAATCTGTGTGAAGATATCCTGAAAGTGTTAGATTTTTACAGAGTTATAAAGGGACGTGTTTAAAGGCATATTAGTCTTTGCCGCATTTTAAAGGAATATGTATTGTGATCTCTGACATGGCTAACCATTTTCTGTTGTTTGGTATGCTCTTTCCCTATACGTCTAGCATGCCATGGATTTAAATGCAAACATATTTGTGTTTTCTTAAAGCAACCAGTAGAACTATTTTTATGTAGCATTAGTATAAGAGTTAGTATCTTGATAAACATTTGCATAGGAGGGAAATGTGGGTGGAAAGTCTAGGTGAGGAGGCCTTGGGGACAAATTTAGCTCAGGCAGAGCGGCCACATTTACTTAAATGCAGGTGGGCAGTTATAGTGTCGTTATGCATTAGTAGTTGATAACAGCAGTGCTTCCATCACTAATTCGTTCCGTCTGCTGTTGCCATTCCTTGGATTCTTTCTTCCCTGTTGTCTTGGACTTCTCCCTTTTGTTTTCTGTATTTCAGATGGTAGCCCTGTTAGCTGTGTCTGGGACATGTGCTGCTTCATTTTTGTTTTGTTAATATATTTTTTATTGATTTCAGAGAGAAAGGGAGAGGGAGAGATAGAAACACAATGATGAGAGAGAATCATTGATCTGTTGCCACCTGCACCTCCCACACTGGGGATCCAGCCTGCAACCCAGGCATGTGCCCTGAAGGGATTAAACTACGATCTCCTGGTTCATAGGTCGGCGCTCAACCCCTGAGCCACGCCAGTGGGGCTGGGATGTGTGCTTCTTGATCACTCACTGGTATTGCCTAGGTTCACTGCTCAACCTCAATGGGATGTGGGGAGCAGGAGGGGGAGGGGTGCAATTGATGTGATGAAGTGGAGATGATGGAATGAAAATCCAGTGGTTATAGGACCTCTTTTTCTTGCCCAGAGTTTGAACCAAGAAAAAGTAGAGAGGAGATGGAGTCAGACTAAAGAGTCCCATTATTCTAGGTGATGTGTTCTATTCTGGGTGCAGAATGTCTCCATGCAGATTTCAATGAAACTGATCAAAGGTGAGGGGTGGCAGGAGGGGATACCTGAGCAATAGTGATACTTATGGGTCTGTGATGATGTGGGACCCTTCTGGAGGAAGGGCTTCATCTCTTGTTAAGATCTTAAGTCCTTGTTATTTTATGACAAGATGTGAAATGATAGATAGATAGATAGATAGATAGATAGATAGATAGATAGATAGATAAAAGTGTTCTAGCTCATCATATCTGTGAAGCTCCATTGCAGGTGGCACAACCATACTAGCACAACCATAAATTTGAGGATTCTTTATTCTAAAAGGTGAAGTGAAAACATATGTGTATCTGGGAGACTCCAGTGTAGAAGTCCCATGTTTCCTGTGGCAGCTAAACCAGGCTCAGGTCCTCCTGTGGGAAAGCAGGAAAGGGCACCTTCTCCAGGGGAAATGCTTCAAGGCCTCAGTGAGTCTGGCCCAGGAAGCTCTCTGAGGCTCAGGACTCCCATGTGAGGGCAGCAATACCTGAGCCTGCAGAGAACCAGGTGGGCGAGACAGCTGGGGCCCCTGGCCAGAGTCTCAGGTCCCACCCAGGACTTTGGGGTCAGAAACCCTGGGGAGGGTGTCTGGCAGCCAGTGTACAAAAGCCCTCCAGGTGGTTCCGATGCTCCTTCAGGCTAGATACCTGCCACCCTAGAGTTTGAGGAAGATGGCCCAACAGTGATAGTTTTCAGGGACTTAAAGAACACACCAATACTAAGATCCCTCCTCTGATTCCAAACCTCTCCCTTTCTCTTTCCCTCAGCTGCCGAGGGAAACCTGTTCAGTCATTCTTTCCAGTCTGTTCTCATGGCTGCCTATAAGATTTACCTCTGTTACTGTGCTTTAGGAATGCCTTTGTATCATTAGTCACAGATTACTTCTAATAAATGCCCAGGACTTGAACTTCAAACTGTGACCAGATAGAATTGCTACTCATCTTTCAAAAAACATACATGTGAGTATGTCTTTATAAGTTCCTTATTAAAAGGAGAAAAACGATTCTGTTTAATGAGGTCTATAGACAGAAACCCCAATGTTCTATTACAAGTTGATTGCTTGGGCACGATGGGATTGTGAGGTTGTCTAACTTCTCTTGTTTTCCTTTATTTATATCTTGTCATGTAAATAATAGCCAATAATCAAACTTCTCTTTGCCATATTTCAGCTGTTTACAAATCAGATATAACAATCATGTCTTCCCTGCCTCGCCGAGGAAGGGTCATATGGGCTTACTTTTCTCTTACTGTCTTGCCAAGTTCTTTAGTATCTGTGAGTGGAAAGGAGTAATTAAAAAGGGTTTAATCACAGTGGGAAGAGTAACGGCCTAGCAGCCACTAGTAGGGACAGCTATTCCACTTCTGGTCAGGGTAGTAGAGGTCCTTACAAATCTAAATCTAAATACGTGTTGGACGTGTTAAAATCCAGAGAAAATCTGAAAATGAGTTTAAGTTGGAGCTGTCTTTCAAGCCTACCAGCTGCCAAATTCCAGTCCCCTGGAGATCTGTTTGTGAATGTCGCTGCCAGTTCTGTGCAGTGCACACCAGACTGAAAATCTGGGCATGTGTGCAGGCTTGTCCAGGGTCCCATTCGGTGCAGGGCCGACTTCAGATCCTTCAGCTGGAATCTCTGAGAGCCCAGCTCCAAATGTTAATTAGGACAAGGTTTTCATTTTGAAAGCAAAAACCATTGTTTTCTTTCGCCGCTATTTTTCTTTTTTTTAATGAAACATTAAAAGCACAGCCGTGCAAATTGGAAAACCTCATCTAGATGAACAACATTTGTGAGAATGTATGCTCATCTGAAACTCCCGTGGAGCCACACTGTGACATCCTGGTGGGCTTCCTTCCACAGGCTGCCTTCAGCTTCATTTGTCTTCTCAGCCTCCTGGGTGGGCCACTTTCTCACTCTGTTAATTCTCTTTATGACATGGCTTGTCCCTTTCTCTCCTCCCACCCCACCCTTTTTCTGATTTACTCTGTGCTTTTCCTTATTTTTCTGTTGTTTTGATTTTTCATGTCTAGCCCAGGCTTGCAGACAATTTAAATGCTACTTGCTTGCAAAATTGACATCACAGAAATGCAACTTTCTTTGACCTGCCTGACCTTCTAGATGCTTCCCAATCATTATGCTGAGGCTATAAAATTAGCAGCGAGCAGATATAATCAGGTTATATCTAGAAATAATTCCATCCCTTTCTTCTTTTCATGGGGACTTTGGTCCACTAATACTTCTAAAATGTGTTTTCGACGCAGTCTGAGCATGACTCAGGACATTCACTGAGACTGATCTTAAATTCCATGGGACATGGATTAGTCTGCCATTTACCATCATGGTCATTTGTATAACGCTTTTATTAAATAATCATATGGACAAGCACTTTCAAAAAGTTCATATAATTTGAATTGTTTCTAATTTATCCTACCGAAATAGATATTCCTTTAAGTGAAATTATTTTTTTAAATAATTGTTTGTTATAATGACTGAACACTAGCAAAGTATTCTATTAAGTCTCTTACACTTTATTTTTCAAAGTGTATAAAATATAGAGATTGGCAAAAGTAGGGTTACAGTTGTGAGTACATGAAACAATTTATTTTTGTGTTATTATTTGTTAATGTGTTATTTTCCATACAAACAATTATAAACCTACTTTGCCCACTCCTGTGTGTATGTATGTTTGTGTATCTATGTTTTGCCTCACCCACCAGAGAAGTAATGATAGAGAAAAGGGTGATACTCCCAAAAGATTACAGTTATTTACAAATCACAGCAAACAGCACTTGTAAGAAAGGGTACACATTTCATCCCCTGGCCAATGAATTTAAATCTCAGCTCCACTGATATTATTAGCTATGTTTTTGCATAATATTTTTAAACTTAATTTTAATTGTATAAAAGTAATACATGAACCCAGTTTTAAAAAATCAGGTAGCACCTGTAGGTTTATTTGCAGGACTAGCAGTGCCTGCCCTCTGCTCTCTAAGCTCAGTGAAAGGAGTGAGATGGGCAGTAACTTCGTGGAAAGACTTTTGATATAGGTGAGACTTGAATATAGTTATTGGCTGTGGGTAGTAATCTTGTTGAGAGACTGGAGACTCGAAGTAAAGGGAGTAGGAGAGGTTACAGATACTGTCGACTCTGAGGCAGGTGGGAAGGCTAGAACGATGACTGGAGATAAGGCTTGTAGGGTAACAAGTGGAATTCAGTAGAATTTAAGGAATTCATGCTCAGTGGTTTCTCATTTCTCTGTGCCGACTTGTCCATCTCAGTTGCTCAGGACAACATCCTTGGTGTCATCTTCATTCCTCTCTTTCTCTTGCCCTCCACATTCAGTTCATCAGCTAATCCCACTAGCTCGGTCTTTAAAAGATACCCACAATCCCACGACTTCACCACTTAACCTGTGTCACCTGCCACCTGGATTACCGCAACAGTGTTGTAGCTGGTCTCATGATACCCTGTCTGTTCTCACGGTCTACTCTCAACACAACAGCCAAGTGGGTCCCCTTAAAATGTAGCTTAAATCCAAGCATCCCTCTGCTAAAGTCCTTGGGTGATTTCTCATTTCACTGGAAGCAAAAGTGAAAGTCCTTCCAGTTGGCTTACCCCACCCTCCCAAAGTCCCTGTCTGACCTTTTGACCCACAATGACAGCTATCCTTCCTCATTCTCTACCTATCCCCCAATACACAGTGCTGCCTCATACAGCCTGTTTATGTTTCTATAGAACTGTTATTTTCTAATCACTAAGTAAGTACTTGTTAGAGTTAATGTCTATTTCCCCCACTGGACGGGACTTTATTTTAGTCACTGTTCTATCTCAAGTCCTTGGGACAATGGTATATTGACTACCACATGGGAAGTGCTCAGTAAATACTTCTGAGTGGATGAATGAGGTAGGATGGTCAGGGCAGCCCCACATTGCGGAGAGAACTGGCAGGAGGGTAACAGCCTGAAGAAGTAGCTTGATTACTGTGGGGGGAAAGAAATATTTTGCTAAATAGTGAAGAATAAAAAGATTATCAATAGACCCTGAGTTCTGTGACACCGTTAGGAGTTTTTTCTACTGACTGTTCTTTTGTGTCATTGCTGTGGAGTTAAGTGCGCAGTCAGTGTGGCCAGGGCTGGGATTCCGGGCTGGGCAAGGTTGGGACCACCTGGGTCCCTTCAACTCTTTGAAGCTCTGAGGAGAGAAAGCTTGGCTCCATCTATTGCAGTGGTTCTCAACCTTCCTAATGCCGCGACCCTTTAATACAGTTCCTCATGTTGTGGTGACCCCCAACCATAAAATTATTTTCGTTGCTACTTCATAACTGTAATTTTGCTACTGTTATGAATCGTAATGTAAATATCTGATATGCAGGATGTACTTTCATTGTTACAAATGGAACATAATTAAAGCATAGTGATTAATCACAAAAACAATATGTAATTATATATGTGTTTTCCGATGGTCTTAGGTGAGCCCTGTGAAAGGGTCATTGGACCCCCAAAGGGGTCACAACCCACAGGTTGAGAACCGCTCATCTATTGCCTTTCTTCTCCCTGGTTATGTGACCGTAGTCCAGTCACTAACTCCCATGGGAAAATGATATCTCCCTTGGTTGACTTTTAGGTTCTTTTGCTCTCAAATGTGAGTGTATCTGTGAAAGCATTTGTAGACACTGAAATGCTACACACATGCACGGGATTATCTTCATTATCATCATCCCTGTGTGAGAAGGCTTCTGAAGTGAGGCCAGCCTAAGGCGGGCGACACACCCTAAGTGCCCCCACCGGCATTCCCACCAAGGGAGTGGCCACGACCAGGGCACACAGCTGCCACAGGCCAGTGAGGGGCACAGGCTCCCCTCCCCTGTCCACCAGCCTGATTCCTTCCAGGCCTCGAGCTCCAAGCTGGTTTTCTGTGGCTCTTCTTGGAAAGGATCCGCCTTTCCAAGCATAGGCACCCAACTGGACATCAGACCCCTGTTTAAAGTGGCACCCAACAGCTCAGATCTGAGGTTTGCTGACAGTATCCCAGCTCCAGCCCTACACTTGGGGTGACCTTGCTTCACAAGCTCCCCCATAAGAGAGGATACCCACTGTCCATAGAGATACAAGCCCTCCACCTCATTTGTCCTCTATTTCATTGAACAGAGTAATAAGAATAAGAGAGAAAATGGGCTTTTGAATGCTTAACCAAACTGAAAAATAAATAAATAAATAAATAAATAAAGCAAAACAGGCAAACAAAAGAAACCTTAGACTATGCACCTCTTTTGTGAACAGACTCATTGCCTCTTCCTTATCTCAGAAGCCCTGCCCAGGAATCCTAAGTAAGCCTTTTGTTTCCCCAGTGGATTCTCCAGAGCCTTTTCAGTCTTATACCTTGTTTTCCCTCCTATGTACGATCAGTAACGAGAACTTGGCAGGAGAAAGATTCAAATGGGTCAGGAGGCGCTTGTGGCTCTTCTCCGGCTTGTTTTCCATAGCCCCTTCAAGCCTCTCAAGACAAAGCTGGCTGCAGATCTAACCCCGGTGAGAGGCCGAGGCCCGAGCAGACTTCCTGCAGCACAGTGCCTGGGTTCCCTTCCACACACATGCACCCACACATGCACACACAGCCCGCACCCGGATCCTCATCGAGAACAGATGTTGCTGCCCCCTGTGCCAGCCACGTGTCCTTCATGGCATTTTCTTCTGCTAAGCTCCTGGCAACCATGTTTTTTTTTTCTTCTCCCCTCCCTCGGCCTCTTACCCTCCCCTTCCCTACCCCCTACACCCGCCGCATGTACAAATTTCCGCCTGATTCATGCTGGGCCAGCCTTAGATTTTTGTTGTTGTTATTGTTATTGCAAACATTAGATGCTTCCAAGCTGGAAAAAAATGAAAAGAAAAAAGAAAAAGAAACCACAGCAACCCCCAAAGAAAACATGTTCTAACCCAGGAATGTACAATACTTCATGCATGGGAAGCATCTTCCCGCCTCTCCAAGCTTAGCTACAGAATCTAGGGCTCCAGATTCCAACACATGAAAAAACAAGTCCATGCAGCTTTTTTTGGGTCTGAGCCTCATAACATTTCTCAAGCAAAAGGCTTGCTGCTCCCCCCAATGGCTAGGGTTTGTAGATGCCCCATAGCCTTCTCTCCCAGCTTACACCATGGTTATTAAACCATGTCACTCCTTCAGGTCCATTTATTCATTTCTTCACTTAAAGTAATATTTTCTGAATGCCTACTATGTGTCAAGATTACAAAAATGAGTAAGGAGTTCCCAGCACAGAGTATGCAATAGAGGTAAAAAGTTAAATTACTACCCAATGAATATTGCTACAAAGATATGACCTAAGTGGCATGAGAACATAGAGAATTCATCAGATAGCTTGCTTTACGCTCATGGAGAAGATTGTATAGAGGGGAACCATGTGAAGTGGACTTTGAAGAATGAAGAGGAGTATATGGAAAGGCAAAGATGTGATGTGGAGGGAAATGGCAAGATGCAGTCATCAAGTTTTTCTGTAATAACACTGCCTAACAAGTGATCCCCAATTAACGATATCTTTTAATAACTATTTACTCCTCATTTGCATTTGCAGACTGACTAAAGTGGTTCTGCTGTAGATTGGGTTGAGATATGCTCCATGTGCCTGCAAAAGCATGCCAGTGCTTTCCAAACTTCTGGTCAAATATAGCAACTGTCGTACATGCTCACAGTCCACTGGTCAAGGCAGACCACATGGCTAAGTTCAAAGTTTGTAGGAAGGGGAATCACGGTCTGCTGATAGTGAAGTAATGGCAAAGGAAGAGAGAGTAAAAGGAACTGTGGGCATAAAATAATACCTGCCAGTTAGCCTTCTTAGTCACAGACATCTGCTATATTTATATTCACTCCACTTCACCCTAAGTCACTCCAAAAGTCTTATCCAGGTGTCACATTAGACTTGAAATCTGGAACACTGATTTACATAAGGTTGCATGTAGCTTCTGTTAATCTGGAGTATTTACATAATCTGGTGTACTAAAATTCCATGTTCTCAGCTGTCCTTATACCCAGTGGGCAATGTGGAGCCGAATAAGACAACTATAATAAATATTCCCTTTCAAGGAGAAAAATGAGAGGCATGTAACAGTCATTGGTCCACAACAATTCTTAAATCCCTCTGAGGAAATTTACAAAAAAACGCTCCTCTAAGAGTAGGTAGGGAGTGCTTCTCATTTAATAGTTTTGGATCAATCCCTGGGTATAGCTCCTAAGTCCATTGTTCTTCATGGCTCTTGGTTCTGCTCTCTTGGAAGTTCTTTCTTTTCCATTATCCTCTTAGGGTCACAAAAAGAGCATCAGAGACAATCTCCCTCTGGGAAGCTAAGTAATTTTCTCAGCCTGCTTTCTCCTGGTAATAGAGGGGACCAACATTCTTCTTATAGGAAGTCCATTTTCATCCAAGCTGATGATAACTTTTGGCAGTTCAACTCTCACAGCTTTATGTATTTATGTATTTATTTATTTAACTTAAGTCAAATCCATGTTACAAGGGCTGTCCTCACATGTCTTTTCAAGATGTTTCTCTCTCTCTCTCTCCCTCTCACTCTCTCCCTAGCCCCCCCTTTCCCCTCTCTTTTTCTCTCTGTCTCTCTCGTTAATTATAGGTATTCTGTGTTTATGAGGCCGCTCTGGGACAAAGTCCTTAGTCTCTTTTCTACGAGTCACTTTGTTCAACTGCAAGCCTCCCTCAGGTGCCACTTTAATTTCGTTAGAAGTTTTAACAAATCATGTAATGGTCCACCCCTTGATTTGGTCATTGCCTGAAGTTAGGTCTTAACTTCAGTCTTAGAAGGCCTTTCCAACACAGAGCATTCCTCAGTGTTATCGCTTGCTGGTTGGGGGTGAAGAATAGCCTTGTGTTTTGGCTCCACAAATCCAGGATTTCTAGTCCTCAGATTCCCTGCTGGTTCTGCTGGCAAAGCAGCTGCTTTTTCTGTGCTCCCCCCTTTATCAAGTGAAGGTAGTAACCACCAGCTCAACCTAGTAAATTCTTCTTTAAATCTCTTTACCCAAAGCCAGTAGGCCATTAAGTAAATTTTCTGACCTGCAAGTTTTAAAGTTAACATTGTAAGTGCCCTCACAACTACAGGAAACATTTAATCAAATGTCTTGGCACTGCATAAAGAGCTATTTCATTTTTACAGCTTCCCAAAACAGTTCCCGCGCTTCCTGATACACCATGCTAGTACCAGGGTTTTAGGTGTTTATTATGGCAGCACCCCACTTCTGATACCAATTTCTGTACTCAAGTGTTGCCACGATACTGTCATAGAGCAAACAACTCACACCACTGGTGGCAAATCACAGAAAACATTACTGGTCTTCTCAGTTAAATGGATCCGGGGAACATGAACAAGTGTGGCAGGATTTTGAGGTTAAGAGCTAAGCTGGGGGTAGGTCACTCAGGCTATTATGTGCCAAGATAATGAGTTTGGAATTTATTCCATAGCCAGTGTTGATCCAATGGAGGCTTCTAAATAGACTGAAGTAATCACAAATTAACCCTGAAATCTCAGTCACTTAACATGAGAGAGGATGGCTTTCTCCCACACAAAACATCTGGGGTCTCTAGAATGCCCATCCATCTGGTTCAACTTATTCCTCCGCCTTTTCAAGATGTGGTCTCCATGGTACCTCCAAAGATGCAGAGACAACAGAGAGAGAAAGGCTAGTAACTCTTGAATCCCTTGGACCAGAAATAACACATCCTTCCTACTTGCCTTCCCATTTACCAGAACACGGTCACATGGCCTCAAGCCACTTCAGTGAGTGAGGGGAACGAGATAATCAAGTGAGCAGTAAATACCCATGTCACAGAGAAAAGATGATAAGACTTACATTTTAGGAAGAAAATCATGGTGGCAAATTGGGACTGTGAAAGTCCTTATCATCTCTCATCTGAACTTTATAAAGTAACTGAACTGAGGAAGTGGAAAGAGAAGAGATAGAGAGGCTCAGTGCGAAACTTTCTGCAGTGGAATGGTGAATATTTGGATGTTGGTTATGATGACAAGAGAGGAGGTGAAGATGAAGTTAACTGGGTTGGAGGGGGGAATGGATGATAATGTGGGCTTCCATCTCAGTAATATCTCAGTTTGCTGTGAGATACGTTCAGCCAACAATTTATCAGCAATGAGAAGAGCTTGCTCTTATCTCTGCAGTTAGAAGTGTGTGCTGTTTGTGTTTTGTTGGTTACATATTTTGAATGTCCAGTTAAACCAGCTTCTAGAGATTAGGAAGCATATTTAATTCTGTATTTTTACCGACCCCCCATAATCTAGTTTAATATTAAACATTTATAAATAGTCCATTAATATTCAAATTTGGCTAAGTGATGCTCATTTTATTCTCTTCTTTTGACTGCTCCTGGCATATTGTTTGGAAAACATATTATGCATTGAATATGACATACTGGGGTTCAGAAGCAGTTAACTACTTTATTTTTTAATGAGAGAAACCAAGTAGTAAACGGAATATGCATTGTCTAGATGTGAAAGATCCTGAACAAGAGGAGAAATCCCCTCCCCAAAGTCCTATCCCTTGTGTGCTGGTTTGGAAGTTTAAAATGCTTAAGTTTAATTTTCACCTCTATTGCTCATTCCCCAAGTGTCCTTGGGCCATGGCCCTTGGTCTCATTTTCTCCATCAGTGGAATGTGGATAATCATATTAACCTGCCTCACCAGGCGATGTGAGCACTAATTAAAAATGAGATTAGATTCAACTGAAATCTTTCTAATGGGAGGCATATGAAACGTGGTGGTGCATGTCTGCAGAGCTGTGAGGTTTCCGAGAACCGTCTAGCCTTGGAACCACCTCTGCTCCTGATAATACTGCAGCCGAGTCGATAGTGCCTGCAGCCTGCCTGGCTTGCTGGCCGTGCTCACCTGTCTTGGTTTCATGCCTGTGTGCCCATCCAGAATTGCCAATAACCGAATAGCAGAAGCTGGTGATCTTTTTACTTCTTTGGGCTCCCTGCTTTCTGGTTGTCCCCCCTCTTAACTCCTTTCACAATCCCTCTTTTCAGACAGGATCTCTGGGGATTCTTTGGGTTGACAAGTCCGTGTAAATAACTAAATTAATAAGTTCACCAAATAAGGCATGTGTGTTAGACAGTCTGGCCTGCTATAACCAAATACCATAGATTGAGTGGCTTCGACAGCAGACATTATTCCACTCAGTTCTGGAGGCTGGGAAGTCCCAGATTAAGGTGTGGGTAGGTTTTGTTTCCTGGTGAGGGCTCTCTTCCTGGTGTGCAGATGGCCACCTTCTCACTGTGTCTTCACAAGACAGAGACAGAGAGGAAGTTCTGGTGTCTCTTCTTAGACAGGCATTAATCCCATCATGAGGCCCTACCCTCATGAAATCTTCTAATTACCTCCTAAGGGCCCCTCCTTTAAATACCAATATTTTGGGAGTTGGGGCTTCAGCATATGCATTTAGGAGCAACACCATTCAGTCGTAACAACATGTGTTTTGCTTTGCTTATGCTCACTTCACCTGGGTGGGAAATATCCTGATACACAGAGCTGCGTTTCTCAATTTTGTTTAATGAGTGGCTACTTCCACTATGTGATTTTGGAGGTGCTGCCCTTATTTATCCCCCAAATACTGGTCTGGCCTATGTGGCTCACAAAATCCCCAACTTTCCACAATTAAAGTCACTTTTTTGCCTTAATATTTATCTTTTATTTAGTTGCAGATATATATTTTTCATTGACCCCTCAGTATGTCAGCTGCTTTCCCGAAGGGCAAGAGAATACAGATGCTATGGTAGGATGGATACATTGCTTAGGGGTGTGGTCAGAGGGAGCAGAGTCCAGCATGGGGGTGGGGATGATGGGAAGAATAAAAAGGAGACCAGGGACTAAGGACAGACTTTGACACACAATGCTGCCATAGCTCACTGTCAATGCTAGAACAGAAGAGAGGTGATTGGTATTTTAGAAAACTTTGCTCAGCTATTTTGCCTGCTTAAGGCATGCTATATACAGTCATTCTGTCCCCATGGTTGGTGAACGGTGAGATCCTTGGGATTTCTGGTCATAGTTATGAGAGAGGAAGAATGACTAGGGAGGGCTACTTCTGGGAGGGCTACTGTCAATCTTCCCTGACAAGGAGCCATCAGTACCCAAAGTATTCAGGCCCAGTGCACTCAGGAAACAAAGGAATTTCTCGTGGTTTCACAGTATACTTAATAACTTTATTGAGTGTCCATTGTGTGCCAGGTGCCTACTACAAGGCATTATTCCCGTTATTATCATTTCCGTTCTACTGATGAGGAAACTGAGGGGCTGCGTTTATGTCCAAATGTGGGACTAGGGTATGAACCCAGGCGGTCTGAGTCCAGAGTCCCTGGGCTGAAACTGGTAGGAAGATTAAAAACAAATAAACAATACATGAACCAGGAATGCAGGGCTTTTAGAAAACTCACCAGAGAGATGACCAGGAGATGCTGGCCACCTTTTAGGGTACCTCCCTGGGCTTTGCAAGCTTTAAGCCAGAGCAATTGGAGAAAGAGGAGGCGTGCCCACGAACCCTGCTCTGCCAGGATTGGAAACCGAGGAGATGAGACCAGGGAACATGTTGTGAAACATGCAGCCGCTCGGTGGATGAGTGAGTAAGATACACAGACAAGCATCCCATAGATAAAGGAAATGTAAACGAGACACTTGCACAAAGAATGGGTTCCATATGGATGCAAGTGAGACTGGATGGACTGACCAATTAACAGAACACAGAACAGCCTGGCTGACAACCCAGGATGGCGTGACAGGTTGAGGACGAGAACCACAATAATCAGCCCCACAACTGGCGCTGTTCATAGACACAGGCACTGAACATCAGACCGAGGCTAAAAGCAACAAGACTGTTGGCAAGAGAATCTTCTAGAATAAACATGACACCTCCCTCCTGCCATTCCTCAACTCAGCTGGTGCTGGAAGTGACTGGGGGTGATAAAATAGTCATGTCTAAGTTGTGGGGAAAGCCTGGCAGACATCAGACAGGAGCGAAAATGCGTGGACCTTCGAGCCTGTGTTTATATGGAAAAGGCGAATGTGTACAGTGTCTCCCTGTGAGGTAGGGCAGCGTCTGCTGACGGCTCGGGCTCTGTTGCCCGAGACCCAGTCCTTAGGTTTCGGAAGGATTCTTTCTAGCTATTTTTTTTTAATGAGACAATTTTTTGAGAAAAGCCAACTGTCATAGACAGACTTTCATCTCCGTCGGTCTATACCCAAATATGACCATTCACCAAGTCCTGATCGTTTTCCTTCGCAATCCCCCTCCTGTCTGCTTTTTCCTTTTCTATATTACAACCAGCCAGTTCTGTTCTTCTCGGTTCAGACCTGCTTGAGGTCAGCTTCCACCTGCTCTGGGTCCCTCCCTTTCTCTCTTGAACATGCCTCGCTGTTCCCAGATCCAACCTTTGAAGCTTGGCTTTTATCATCTTCTGCTCAAAAACAAACAAAAAAGAAACCCACCACCAAAACAACCACCTTCCATCGCTCCCCATTGTCTCTAGAATAAGGACTAGATTTCTCCGGTCCGGATGGAGATTTTGACCTAGTTCCAAACTTGGCCCATTAATCGTCAAGGCAGAAAACCACAGGTATATTCTCTTTTGCATCTGAAATCTTGGTTTGGATGTGCCCTCCTGCTGGAATTTTTCTCCCCGCTTCTCTGCCCAAATCCTGTCCATCCTCACAGATGAAGCCTAATCACACATATGTCATAAAGCCTTCAAACTGTCCCAGCCCCTTTCCTAGTCTGACCCCCTGTAGCTCTTAGCTGTGCCATCTACTACGTTGGGAATGAGTTCTCCTTGGCCTGTGGTTTCTGCCCTGTTGTCTCAAACACTGTTCAGATGCTGCCTTATCTGGTGCTGATGCCACCGAGCCTCTGAGACAAACCTTGTCACGTGCAGACCCTACTGTGCTGCTTGTACAGGAGTCACATTAACTTCAGGTCCATCAGAGATCCCCGGGCTCCAGCCCCAGCCCAGGCCGGGCCGTGGGATTGCTTTAAAGTTAAGTATCCTCGATGGTACATCTCTCGTGACTGTCTGATACTGACTTTTCCTGAGATGGAAAGTGGCTATGGCATGCTCATGGTTTTAAGGAGAGTTTGGACCAGGTGCACAGTGCTGAGAACTGGAGCTAATGCTGAAGGCATCTAACCATCCATGTTGGGGTGGGCACAGTGCAGGCCTGAGCATTGGGTGGTGGCTCTACATCTTTTCTTCAGGCAGATTCCGTTACAGCTTTGGGACTTGTTTTTTCTCATCTGTAAAATGGGCGTGATAACAAAACTTACCTCCCTGGGTTATTGTGAGATATATTCCATGAACACTTGTGAAAACTCGAAGCAGTGTCGATGAAGATCTACCCCAAGTTGAAACCTCTCTGTAAAGAGCCGGGTGTGGTATCAGAACAGGGAAAGACTTGGTGAACCACTGATTTCCTAAAACAGCTCTTCCCACTCTGGGAGTCTAGAAATTTCTCCTGGAAATTTCTCTGTGTGTACTTGATTGCTGAGGAAGAAAACAAGGTAGGGGTGAGGGTTGAAAGGAAGAAAGAGGGAAAGAATGAGAGAGAATGGGGTAGGGGAAAAATAGGCGGTTCAGCAAACAGCAGCAGGGCCAAGAAAAATATTTAATCCAAACAATGAATATTGTCTTTTCCTCCCACAGTCTGCATTCCCAGTCATCTTCCATGGGCAGGCCTGGGAGCCAAGACATGCCGAGCTGCCTGGCATGAGTGTGTGTATGGCGGGGGTGAGGGGTGGCTATGAGTATGTGTGGCCGGGCTGCTCTGGCCTGCCTCAGCCTCCCAGGAACTGCGGGCTGGCCAGGGAACTGGGAGATGAGGACGGAGACAGAGGGAAGTAGAGGCTGGATGCCCAGCCCACCTGCAGCCATGGGCTTCTCCTCCCTTCCTCCTAGGGGCGGGTTTTGCACCTCTGACTCCTGCTTCCTCAGGCCTTGTCTCCTCCCCCTCCCAGAGCTGTGTGAGCTTGGGAACAGCACATGCAGCCTGATTCTCCTGTCGTGTGGGGCATGGGCCTGGCAGAGGCCCAGAGAGGAGGACCTGGGTGAGAGACCCCCAGCAGAGGGGCTGGCGGCCAGGCAGCAGGTCCCACCTGCTCGCAAGGTGCCGGTGGCTCAGTTTCATTCTCCTGCATCTTTATGCTGGGTTCTCGAAGAGTCTAAGTTAGCGAACCTGTACCTGGAAGTTACGCTAAGCTATTTACAGGTGACGTTTTAGAGAGAGTAATGCATAGTGAGAACAAATACCTGGGGAGGCCAGGGGACAAGACAGAGGAAAGGCACCTACCTTATCTTGGAGGAAAGGCAGGAGTGGAAAGCAAGAAATAGTCTGCCTCCTTCGCTTATAAAGTCAACTAGGGGCCCACACGTCTCACTAAATACTCAGTAGGCATCTGTGATGTCGTGTCAGGCACTGCGCCTCATGGGGGCCTTAGTGCCAAGGGAAGTAAATGGGAAGCGTGAGGGACACAGAGGAGGTGCCTCTGATCCCATGGCCCCGGCCGGGTTCAAGCCTCTGGTGTCAAAGTTCCTGCCTCTGACCTGAAATGCAGTAGGCTGGCTCCAGGGAGCTGGTGAGGAGGCAGAAATTCCAGGAACAAGCAGCAGTTAATCCATTCCTCTTCGAAAAGCCAAATGCCATGCGGCCAGAGTGTGTTGCGAGAGCTTGTGGCCACCTGTGCCCCTCCTGCCATGAAAACAAGAACAAAATCAGGAGGATTCACAGCTCCCCAGTTTTGCAATGGAGAGTATGAAGTCTGAGAGAAGGTCATTGTTGGGAGCCCAGCGCCAGGCCACAGGGGGACTGCTGCCAAGGTCACCAGACGGCATCTTGGGAAGCTTTGCTCCCACCTTCTGTGGTTCCAGAAGGAGGGAGGTTGGTGCTGCCATGAAATCAGAGTTTGACAGTAAAGGGATGGGAATCTCGAACTTTGTAAAATCTGGCCAAGCTGACCATGAGGGGTCAGCTGCTCCAGAGAAAAGGGGAAGCCTGGGGGCTGTCGTCAGACTAGCGGAGGAGGAAAAAAAGGGTTCTGAGGTTTTTATTTAGGACCCAGAGTTGGGGTTTGATGCTCCAGGCAGTGACCTTGAGAGTGATTCTGAAGATGTGCTGAAAAAGTAAAGGGTGGCAGGGAGTGGAGCACTGGGTCCTTCACAGTCTTGTGCAGTTTTGGTAAAAGGGTGAGGGGGGCGGAGATAAGAGCAAGGGCACAGAGCATGGTACCCTAGGTGACACCTCTGACCCACAGCAGTGGCTGGCAACAGTGGCATTTCTCAGTGGCACAGCTCACAGATTTGCCGGAGGGTTGTGTCCTTTTGTTCCTAAGCCCCCAAGGGAGCATGCCAAGGGCCCACGGAAGGGTGCTTCCTTCTGGCTGTCATCTGAGAAGCAGGGCTCTTGCGTTGAACTGATCTTTTTTGGATAAATGCAGCCTCACGTGAGCATCCTCTGCCCTGTCTTCACGCTTGGGGATCTGACCCCCCTTTGGGGAGGATGAGAAGGTCCGGGGCCACATTGGGTCAAGAGGAGAGGCTGCGTGGGGAAGCAGGTTGGGTGTGTGAGTCAGGTGGAAAGTCTGCTCTGCGGGGCTTTATTTGCAGCCGAATGAAAGGGGCTGCTGGGAGGTTGCTCTTGGCTGGAGAGCGAGCCCCAGCCAGCCTCTCACCTTCCTGTTTTCCCAGTGCACGAAAGGGCAGAGGTGTCAGTGACGGCTGGGGGTTTTCAGAGGCTAAGACACCCACGTCTCCACGATGGTTTGAGGAAAGACGCAGGTGCCAGGAGCCAGCCAGGCCTTTCCCACTGTTTTCCTAAGTCCCAGGCCATTTCCCTTGTCTCCTGACACGCCTCTGTGACTCAGATGGGCACCTTTCTGGTGAAATGAATGGGGCAGGAGGCTCACAGGGACGGGAGCATCCATGGCATTAACTCTGAATGCTGGGGGCGGAATCCTGATGTGTTGTTTTTTTTTTTTTTTTTTTACCAGAGTCTCTATGGAGGGAACTCAGGCTGCCCACAATTGCAAAAGCACAGGCCGTGTTCCTAGCACCTTCATGAAACAGATTCATTGAATGCTTACTGTGGGCTGAGTGTAACCTCCATTTGCTCATTTATCCCTTGCAACAGCCCTACAAGGCGGGTGTTCTACTCATCCACATATGAAGGTACTGCAGCCTAAAGAAGCCAGGAACTTGTTCAGAGTCTAACGGGCGGTGAAGGAAGCCACAACCTGGGCACAGGTTTACCTAACACTACCTCCCAGGCCCTCAGCCACTACACTAAGCAGCCTGATCATTTTCCAGAGCTATTCAACTCTGGGCACCTTGAAGCAGATGAAAATAGTGCAGGTGAAAAAAGTCATCTGACCTTAGTGTTTGCACCATTTTCCAATGTCTAGTCTGAGACTGTGCTTTGGCTTTGGTGGCAGATGAGATAAGCTGGTTATCACCAGACTTCTCTGTAAAGGTACACATGTGCTTTCTTCTTCTGAGGGTCTGGTGGCTTCCACAGGCAGAGGGTGAAGCTCACATGGACCAGTAAAGCTCAATAGACCATCAGACTAGACCCAAGTCTCAGGGCCACCACACAAGGCTGCTTCCCTCTGCCCACGCACCAGAATGTGTACCTTCATTCCCCTTCGCCAGCCTGGGCAGCGTTGCCGTCTGACTGTGCCATGCACGTCAGCCCTCACAGCAGGGTCTTCTCCCAACACTGACTGAGTCACGTAGAAGTTCCCCACCCTGCAGAGGCCCCACGCCTAGGCCCCTATTCCTGGTTGGCTATTAAGACGCAGCCACCTGATGACAGGTATCTGCAGACATCCCCGGGACAGCCGTGGTTCCACGCCTTGTCTTCTCTGGTTTTCAGCTGCTTCTTGTTTTTGGCCCCGGCTACTTTCCCTTCCCTCATCATCCCAGCTGCATAACCGAGAGAGTCATGTTAAATTCAATGCAACATGTTGGGGTTATTTATAAAAGGAGAACTTTTAGATGGTAGGTTCTACTCTCTCTTCCCACTCAGAAATGAACATATGCCAATACTCTACCTGGTAAGATAAACATATATATAATCTATCTCAACCCCAGTGTCTGACTATAGAGTCTAGGTTTATACTAAGAAAAGAAACAGAAAAGGACTTGTGCCCTTGCCAGCTGGACCTATCTCTGAGTTATGTGATTATTATAAAGCAGCAGGCCCAGTAAGCTTTCTAGAGCCAAGGAATCATGAAAAGGAGGACCTGGCCGTTAGGTATGTGTAGGAAATGTAGGTAGCCACCATCATATTGGTTTATTTGTTGAGAACCTACTGTGTTGGCCCTGAACTAGTCTCTGGAACTAAGAAGAAACTAGACTCCGGGCCCTTGATTCAGAGGACTGAGTTCTACAAGGCGGATGTGCATGAAAGGTACGGGAGTAACACAGAGGCAGGGAGAGCGCTGTGTCCGGGAAGCGGGGAAGGTTTTCCAGAGGAGGCTATATGGAAGGAACTCTTCCTGCTCAGTCCATCTCCAGGTGGCTGTCTGTTTTAGTTTTACATTTCCCAAGAAGACTGTTGCAAACCCACAAACATGAGCTCATTGGCACCTTCCACCCAAGGGGTGCACCCAGGAGGAGTGGCAGGACTTCGTTTCCTCTTTCCTCAGGTGCCTGCAGTGAGCAGAGACACTCCTGGCTGTAGCATTCTGGGGCCAGAAACAAACGTTTCTGCGTTGCAGGCCTCTGCTGATGGGAGGGGAGCGAGGTGCTGCTTCCTTGGGGGGGAAATCAGCCTCTTGGCTATTGTGGGCTGACTCAGTCCCAAGATGAGAAGGAGTCCCAGTGCCAGGGCGCTTGCTGGGAGCAAACTTAGACCCACCACTGAGAAAATCGGAAGTGAGGTTCTGGGGGCCCAGGGGAATTGAGATTATATACCTGTGATGCTTTCTCGCTTTTGTGTTGGATGTCTGGCTTTACTTCATGATTAATGCCTTTGCACCTAAGTCCTTCTTATAGAGGTGCCAAGGGAATTAACCTCACCCTGCATTCCCAATCACTAAAACACTAATGAAATCATCACATCATGAGAGCCTGGTCTTGTAGAAGGAGCATCAGGTCAAGAATCAGGACATTTGGGCTCAGTTCCCAGGGCTGCCACCAACTGGCCTTGCAAGCAGGACATGACCCCTTTTTAAGGCTCCATTTCATCATTAGCAAAATGGGAATTTTGTACCCAAATGGTCTTCAAGGCTTCACTAAGCCTTAGAATTTCATGTATCTATGGTCCTTAAAACAACAAAATAAGCAAATAGCATTGCGGTTGTCAAGGGTCCCTGAGTGGCCTCAAAGGCTTCCCGAGTTTTGGTCCTGAGATGCTGAGTGCCTTGCCATGGAGCCCAGGCACTGTGGACATGGTAGGCAGATCCACGCAGCAAAAGGAGAATAAGAATCAGGCCAGAGGGCACCATTCAAGGGAAGGGTCAGAGGAAAAGAGAATTAGCACACACAGAAAGCAGTATGCTTTTACACAGAGCTTGTACCTGTAACAGAGGCCCCCTTGGGCACAGCCTCAGAGCTGCTGTGCACAGCGGCTTCTCCTGCGCCTGGTGCAGCCCAAGAGGGAATGGGTGTGGGGCTGATTGGTCATTCACATCACTGGAGGGTTTTGATGGGAGTTGGTGTGGGTGAAAGAAGATGTGTTAGGCCCCAGGCAAAAACTTGATCACATCTTCTCCTGGTCCACAACCCTCCTCAAGATGCTTAATCAGGATTCTGCCCATGCCTTCCCTAAGGGATACAGTCACTTCTGGCTGAGAGCCCAACCTGTCGGTTAGAAGATCTGAAGTCTAAACTAACCTTTCTAACGCATCCATGTGGCCTGACTTCTGCTGCAAGCTGTAGAAGAAAACTGTCCTTAGTCTGATTCAAGTCATAGAGGTATTATCAGCCAGCCAGTCAGTCGATGGAAATCTTCCCGGGGCAGGCCCTGCACTAGGCAGTCTGGGACCACCCACCTCTCTGTCTTCTCCCTCTTCATTCCCTGACAGTTTTCTCAGGCCCCTCTTCCTCTCTCATCCAGTCCTGTGTGTCCTCCGCAAGGGCTACTGTAGAGCCAGCCCCTGAGAGCTCATGCCAACACCACCACCCCAATTCTGGACTAGGGGCGTCTCCCCTGCCCACCTCTGCTAGCACTCACCGTGTGAGTGAGCCATACCTGCTCACCGTGGGGTCTCTGCCAGGCCGGAGCCATGTTTTATTTGTTCATTTACATTTTCCTGTCACAGTGCCTGGCACCTATAGGTGTGGGATAAAGAATATTGACTGATCCCATGAGTGACTACAACCATGGACAACAGACAAGGTCACCATCTCTATGGTTAACTCCCCAGCAAAACCTTAAACAGTTTATCCCCAGATAACATACATAACATGAGAAATTGTCTTTACTTTTGAGAAGTTTCCAAAGCAATATAGGTAAGGTAGACTGAGCGCCTTCCTCTTCGTATTCCTTCACTTACACGTAGCCATTTATTTGGCCACCACATCTGCCTGGAACACAACTTGCACAGAGAGGCTGGCAGGAAAGGCCTTCCAGGAACAACTACAATAGGGCCCATCCAGCTCGTAGGTCATAAGAAGAACAACCCAGACTCTCAGACTCAGCCATTCACTTAAGGCTCCACTAAGCCTTAGAATTTCATGTATCTATGGTCCTTAAAACAACAAAATATGATTCTAAGAAGCCAGAGTCAGGCCTAGTGTGTGTGTGTGTGTGTGTGTGTGTGTGCGCGCCATTTTATACAGGTTCTCTTTTCTTTTGTCAAAAATTGTTAAAATGAAAATGTGGCTTCTAAAGGAATGAGGCCCAGGTATTTGAAAAATACACTTTGTTTCCTGGTGTGACGGGAGGAATGGGGCGTAGGTGTCGTGGTGCCATCGGTGGTCACACTGAGCAGAGACACCAAGCCGCGCATCCTCCCTTGGGAAAGCTGCTTTCGGGAAGGAGTGCCACCCCAGGTCGGACACCTTTCCGGGACTGAGACTTAGATCTCCTGTCTCCATCCAGTCTACAGAGGCTTAAAAACTTGGGATCAATTAGTCATTTTCCCTTCCCACTTTTTCCATTGTCAGCTTCCCAGGACCGCGTTGCCATGGGAGCCTCTGTTTGTTTCGGGCAGAAAAGTTGTCTTTGGCAGGTTTGGGGAGGAACAGTTATTCATAATAGGTATATAGTAAATTAAATACTCGGGTCTGTCCAACCTTTTCTCTGCATTTCTGCTCCTTCTTACAAATTCCCATCTCTTCTCAGACGACCCTCTAAGAGCAGAGTTTGAGCAGCAGCTTGTAGGAAGCCTGTCTGGGTTGTAGCAGTGGAAGTGCACTGGGACCTAGAAGGTTACCCAGACCACTTCTCTCTCAGTGTGTCTTCCCTCATGTTCTTGAGGTGAGAAGCCATGCTTGGGGAGCACGTAGGAAAGAAAGATTCCCCGGCATCCTTTATTCACCCATCCAACTGCTAACGTTGTCCATGCTGCCACCATACTTAATTGTGTGGGAAATGTATTTTGGGTGGTCTCTTTTATAGACAATTGGATGAAAAAGAAAGGAGGAACCGATGACGTTGTGCCAATGAGTCAGTCGGGGTTGGAGGAAAAGGAACAGATGTCACGTTATATGAGGAAATAAACTCCAAACACTTGAAAAAGAAAAACTCGGGGGGAATCTCAATAGATGTATCTGATCCTCCAGGGAGGGCCTCTGGGCGTCACTAGGTGTTAGGATGCACTATTACTTGGCTGCAGTGGGAGACCCAGATTCTGATGGTGTAGCTATTCTCTGTTCTCCAGAGCCAGAGGCCTTGGCTTCATGTCAAAGACAGATGCTCCTCTTGGAGCCTTTGTCTCTTAAGCCCGGCGAGGCCTGTGTTGAAAACAGAATTCATTTTTACTTCCTGCTCGCTGCCGACATGATTGTGCAGCTGTGCGACAGCTGTTGAGTTCCACCCCACAAGTAGCAGCTTTTTAGTGATCAGCAAAGGGGTACACATCTGGAATGATGCTCAAGTGACCTCAGGACCCCGTAGAATAAATCAAAACACTGAAGTAATATCTTGGATGAGCTCGTTCTGATGTAACTCAATTGCTAAAAATTATTTAATGGCCTTTTTTAAAAATTTGAGTTTAGTGATCTGTCTCATCAAAGCACAGCAAAATAGAGAGTAGTCCTTCTATTTGACATTTAAGGAGGGTGGGGGAGAGAAAGTGATGTGAACATGTAAACTGGAAGGTGGCCTCAGGACTCAGGCGTCTATTGACTGTCTTGTGGTCCAAAGAATCTGACCACGAGATGTTTCCTGAGGCTTTGCTTTTGGCCATTGCTCAGGATGGAGAGAGCTAATGTGATTGGGTGGGTGGGCTGGCTGCCTCACCCTCCAGGATGCCGTGGGCCACCATTGCCCTCATGAGTGGTTCTAGAGAAACAATGCATTGGGCCGCTGAGCTATTTTTTTTTTAACCGCTTGTTGCTATTCTTATCACACATTCCCTTTTGGGTGAAACACTCCATTAACTCTGGTTTGGCCTGGGCCCCTTTCCCATGTTAGTTCCTGTGAACTCGCAGCAGTAGAGGAGTGAAGGGAAACGGTTTAGCTTTTTATGCTCTAACCCTATGTCTAGCTGCTGCGCACAAGGGGCTGTGCAGGTCGGACTATCTCTTCTCCGCACGGGTGTCCCAGACCCAAGAGCCACTGCACTCTGGACAGACATCATTTGAGTCCTCATAGAACCACAGGACTGCTAGGATCTCTAAGGATAAATGCCAGGGATGAAAGTTATAGTTTGTGAGAAGCACCAAAACGTCAAAATACCTGACTGCTGATCCTAAACTCTGCTTTAGCTATGAGACCCCAGGCAATCTTTGTCATCTCTGTGCATCTCCACTTCCTCACTGATAACATAGGAATTTTAAAGCCAGCCCTGCCTTGCATTGAAAGGTTGCGGGTTTGATTTCAGGTTGGAGCACATGCCCAGGTTCTGGGTTCGATCCCTGGTCGGGGTGCATGTGGGAGGCAGTTGATCGATGTGTCTCTCTCACACTGATTTATCTCTCTCTCCCCCTCTCCCTTCTCTCTCTAAAACTCAGTGAAAACATATCCCTCTGATGAGGATTAAATAATAATAATAATAATAAAATGTGTGAAACTGTTTTGTAGCCTACATGATATAAGGGCCTGTTATTACAAGAATATGTAACAATCCATCAAGGAGTTCAGACGAACATTCTGGACCCCTGTGTAGGCCAGGAGCAGTCTCTACAGGTGAAATTTGATGATTCCTTAGGCCTGATGGTCTTGAGATTTTAACTTCTTGAAAATGGGAGGTCAATTGTGTCATGCCCCTTGGGTGTTCTCCCGTAATATCTCCTGAGTTCTGCACATGAAGTTGGGCAGGGCTGAGTGGGAGAGGGGATGAAGCTGGGCGTGGACCCTAAAATCCCACCTCCTTGCCAGCCTTTCCAAGCAGATGGTTGGTGTGATACTATCAACAACCGAGCCTACTGCCATTACGATGGGGGCGACTGCTGCTCTTCCACACTCTCCTCCAAGAAGGTAAGTGAGGGCACCTGGGGGTGGGGTGGGAGGGGCAGCCCCAGGAATGAAGCAGATGCCTTGGTTAGCTTTCTTTGGTGTATAACAATTGGTTTTTATTCAACAGTCAAGAAGAGGGGGTCACAAGG
This sequence comes from Myotis daubentonii, assembly GCF_963259705.1. NCBI lineage: Eukaryota > Metazoa > Chordata > Mammalia > Chiroptera > Vespertilionidae > Myotis > Myotis daubentonii. Next base: position 23,754,876 of record NC_081857.1, on the reverse strand, counting down.
AATAAACACTGGGGTTTCTAAAGGGACAGGATTCAGGATAGTGGTGTTTTAGGATAGCTCCTTCAAGAATATTAATTCTCTCATTGTCAGTGCAGCACCTCCTTCAGAGAAGCCCTGGCTTTTGCTCCTGAAAAACTCCCACCTGCTTGCCCTCCAGGAAACATCTTGAAGTTAGGAAAGAATGGCCTCCGCCCTTTGGAGAGGCAGGAAGTAATATCCAGTTATTAATCTTCATAATTAAATTAATCCTATAAAATGTATTATAAGCATATTGCAAACATATGTTGAATGGCCACCACAAGCTACCTGGAGTCCTCCCTGGATCATATACTGAACACTGGTTCTTTTCTCGATGCCCTTTATTCCTATTGCTCTGGGTTCTATTACATTAGCAAGTATGCTTAAGCTAAGCCTGTAAAATTCAATAGGCTGAAATTTTGCAATAATGTGGATTAAAAAAAAAAAAAGCCCTCCAAAGATATTTGATGCTAGTTGGCCAATTTAATGAATCAGAAATATGCAAGAGATGGTATTTCTGCCTAGTGTACTCGGACTATTAAAACACATCTATTTTTAACTCATTCAATTGTCCATGCCAAAGGGTAGAATCTCTGCCACTTTACCTCATGTGTACCGAATGCCCCCATCTCTCTCAAGCTAGTTATGGACACCCCAAAAGTGTGTTTATCTGTTGATAGAAATGCCAACAGTGCAGACTCTATTGGACCGTCTCTGGCATGAAGGAGGGATAATTACATAGCAGAAAGGCAGTCTAGCCATAAACAGTGGGTAGAGAGATGCACTGTTTCACCAAGCCAGAGTGTATCCTTGATTCAAGAAAGGCAAGCCTCATGCTTATGAAGATGCCAAGAGGGTTCTATTGCTCTAAGCACATCCGGGCACAGAGCCCTAGACCTGGGTTATAGGGCCTTGGGTTTCCAGGTGGTGTGTCGTGGCCTTAAGTCGCCCAGACTCTCTTGGCCTTCTCTGTGAAGAGAAAACATTGACGTTCATCTTAACTACTTTACAGAGATTTTGTGTCGACAATAATGTGACAAAAACATTAACAGCAACAGTTTTAGACATCAGTGGTGATTTTAGGAGGAGTTGTTACAGGAGCTATCGGTTCCTGGAAATGTGTGCTTTATAGCCATCATCTTAAGTCACATAGACACCCTCTGGGGCACTTTGCTGCGTCCTCCCCACCTCATCTTCTCCTTGACCCTCAGGTCATCCCATTCGCTGCTGACTGTGACTTGGATGAATGCACCTGCCGAGACCCCAAGGCAGAAGAGAACCAGTAACTGCAGAGGAGCCCCTCCTTCCACCCTGGAAGCAGGAAGAAAGAGAGGCCTCCAGGGAAGGAAGGAAAAGGTGAATGAGGAAGGAAGTTCCTGGAATGAAGGAAGAGCATGGAGCTTATGAGGAACGCAGGAGGAGGTCTGTAGGAGCCGCCGGTGGCATCAAGTAGCTCAAGTAGGGAAGAATCATAGGCAGTTGATTAAAAATAGGAGAAATATGATAGGTGTACATGGACCCTCCTCCCTCATTTATATTCTATCCATCTCCATCCTCAACTTCTGCCTACTCCCCGCTGGGCACCCTGCCCACTCCTCAGCCCCACCCAACTTGTACACCAGTACCAAACACACTCTCCACACCCAGTTAGAATGAGCTGCCACCTTTCAGGACTCGTCTGTTCTAAACTGGCTCTCTCCCTGTCATCTGTGTAGTCACCCATAGTAATAACAAGGTTAGTTATTCTTTATAAGTATTTAAACATATAAATATATATATTATATTTTTTGCTGTCTACTAAGCTAAAAACTACCCATTGTTCCACACATGCTGCTATGAAGTTCACATCCAAAATAAACGCCGAGGGTTTGAGGACAGAAAGGCAAGTCCTTCTGCCATCTTTGTATCCATGGGGATGGGCTGGCTGAGGAAAATAGAGGAAAGAGGCAGATTAGATGGGGTTCTTGAAGCGAATGTGTCAGCTAATCATCTTTTTATGAGCTGAGCTGGGAGCCGGGCCCACTTTGAGGACTTGGGGGTTGGAAAGATGACACGAGAAGGCACGGAAAGTTGGGTGAGAGTACCCACTAGTGGCTGGACCACAGGAAAGCTGGACCATGTTTCTTGAGTTGCCATCTGAAAAGAATATATTAACTTCTCTGAACTCTTAGTGGGGGTCGGTGAGACCTAGGATTTCTGCTCTTCCTGTGCGCTATTCCCAACATGGCGCTCCACCAGCCAGTCAGTCAACACGTTCGTCTTAGGGCTCCTTCTCTGATCACCAGGATTACAGCAACTCACATTCCTCCTACTTGGCTCCCATCTCCCTCCTTCTGAGTCCCCAAGCCTGGCCATCATTCACAGCCGCATGACTAATTGTTGACTTTCCGGGAAGAAAATGTTATGGAAATGACAGACAGGAAAGGCGGGAGGAGATGGAAGAACAGAAGGGGTGGAGGAGCAGAGGGAAGCCATGGAGAAGAGAGAGGCCGGAGGTAGTCAAGATCCAGGGATGAAATGTGTCAGGAGATGCCACCTTGTTCCAGGCTCCAACGCTGACCACAGGGATCCTTTGACTAACTCCGAGTCGGAGTGCTTTCTCTTCAGGCGCGATGTGTCAGATCTGTGGCCCAGACAGTTCCATCTGAACAAGCTATGGAAGCACGTGGAGCAAGGGTGACACTCTGTGGGGAGAGAGAAGAATTTCAACCATTTAGGGTCCACTTCGTTATTCCTTCTAGTTGGGGACATGGGCCGTACATGCTGCACCATGTTAATCTGACTGTATTGCATCCCAGGCTTACATTTTGTACATGAGGTCTATGACATTTGTGTTTCTTGGCAACAGTTTCCGGATTAGGCCTTGGGGAATGAGCATCAGGAGCTAATTTCTTGTTTGAGACACCAGTTTATCATCTCAGGGAGGGCCAGGAGCTTGCCTACCCTGAAACTGCTTAGTCTCCCATCAATACGGAGTCCATGGCTGTGCAAACAGGATGAGGACATGTGACCCGCCACTGTCTTGAGCTACACGTCACACAGGAAAGAAGACTATTCTGGAACAGATGAAGAGGGCATGGAATGAGGTGGCTTAGTCACTGGGGAAAGGAAGAGCAGTCCGTCCATCCCATCAACGCTCATCCTTACGACCTCCAACCATGAGGTTGCAGGAGAAACCACTCGCTGTCTGGGCTCACATTTAGTGCCCAAGAAGAGAACAAATGTTTATTTCTGGGATTCTGGTAGGCTTCCATATGGGAAGGGCAATGGAGAAGTTTCAACTCTCCATTAAAAAAAAAGTGTAAAATTGTTTTCTTGGGAGGAGTACCCGAATTCCTGGCGGGATATCGAGTTCTGTGCAGGGTCCTGCTTTGTCTGAGATGGAGGAGGTAGACTTCCCGGCCTGGCCAGCTCAGGAGGCTGCAGCGCCCACAGGAACACGGCAACCGCAGGCCATGCCAGGGCAGGTCTGTGCTCAGTGTCCCCTAGGAGTGGCAGTGAGCACGCTTCCCTTTCATCCTTCACGTAAAAGTATTTTATTTTCTGCTGGGGACACCTGCAGTTCCCCATGGCCTGGAGTGCGCCACCCCTGTGGTGGCTGGAAGGCTTGCGGCCTGAAGGCTGCCTGTCCGTCAGCTCTGGCCACTCGGGGAGGTTCTTTCAGCCCTTGTCCCGGGATTAGTGTTTGAGCTCCTTCGGTCACTTGTCAAGTTGAAGGACTTTGGGTATAGCTCCCCCTCGCTCCCCAGGATGGTCAGCGTTCTGCGACTCTCACCCACCCATGAGGTCACAGGCAGCCTCTCCCAGGACCCCTCCTATCTGTGTCCTTGTTTCCAAATCACATCTCTGCTTCCTGTTTTCCCTGGTAACTGGGGGCTCTGGTACCCAGTTGCCCAGGACTGGTTGACTGCGGCTTAGTGGGACAGTCTCCGACCAGAGACGAGAGGACAAACTTGTACGTGAAAGGGAAGAGCTGCCCTGAGTCTCCCTTTCCCTTCTGTCCACTATGAGCCATTGGCCCTGATGCTTGCTCGGCACCACCAGTGAGTGTGTCAGCTGGCGCCTGCGAGGAGGGCTTGAGGGGAGCACGGTGAACGGAGCCCATCCCTGCACTGTAAGGTAACAGCCACAGCCAGTTACTCTGTACGACTGTAAGGTGTTCATTAAAGAAATTAGCACAGAGCACGTGAGGTGTGTTTGGTGTCTTATTCCCTAAGTCCTCCTGCCACTTCCAGATTGCTTTGCGGGTGCCAGTGCCAGATCCAGAGGTTCATGACTGATGACTGACCATTCCTCCCGGGCACTTAGAAACGAGGAAGTAAGTGGTATGTGTGAGGGAGAGAAACATGGAAGTTCGTTAGATGTGATGATTAACAAAAGCAAAGCGCACGGTAGTGATGTCAAAAGCCTCAGGAGTTATAGCAATAAACGGCAAGAACCCTTTACGGTTCAGAGGAAGTGGGCCTCACTCCTGATGCCAAGGTAGGTAGCGTCTGAAGGATGGCGTGTGAAGGATGCATGTGATCTTAGCAGCAGAAAAGGGAGCAGGGGAGAGTCCGGGCCATGGGAAGAGAGGGGTTGACGGTACAGCGGTAGGATGGGAAATGGCTGTGTGTCACTGGACGTCAGTGGGCCACCCAGCTGAGCTGGAAGGAGCAGCCAGCTTACGTGTGCTGTGCTCTTGGCAAACGCAGTCTTATTGAATCCTCACAACAGATCCTCAACTTCCGTGTCCTCATTCATAGACAAGGACACCAGGTCAGGCTGCTGAAGAATGTTCCTTTAGGTGCCACGACTGGACTGAGGGTCAGGCCTGGTTCTGTGAGATGCCAAGATGTGAGAAGGAAAGAGAACGGTGAGTAACAGGCTGTGTAAGGGGCCGCGGGGGAAACCTCAAGGTGATGCCGCTGCAAGAAGCTCCCGCACCCATGAAGGTGGTCACGGCAGGAAAGGAGCCCGGAGGAGCTGGCTTTTGAAGAAAGGGCGGGTGCATGGCTGGTTCTTTAGACAATTGGTTTGAGAGCCAGGTAATAGCTGGAAATTTCACATGCCCAGTGTTTGGCTCACAGAAGAGGCTTTTGTAGCTGGGGATGGCATGCTGAGCCTCTGGGCTGCCCGACAGCTGGGGATCACTCAGCCCCCTGGGAGCCCTTTGGGGAGCACTGAGGAATAGGTAGGTGAGAGTGCGAGCTCGGGCCTTGGCAGGGAGTTGACTAACGTAAACATTGGAGAGTAAAAAGAGTATTACCTGGCATTTTCTTTATGGTTCACAAAGTGCTTTCGTATGCTTTAGGCTACCCATGAATTAGGCAGAGCAAGAAGAGGTTGGTGTTTTTATGTTGTTTTCCCCCATTTTGCAGATGAGGACACTGACAGGTTATTGAGCAATGTAAGTTCATACAACTAAGTGCAGGTTGGGTGGGAGTCCCAGTTTTCGGTCCCATATGGGATGTGGAATACGCTTGCTTTCCACGACGTGCTGTTCCACCCACGAGGCCCAGCGCAGACCGGACCGAAATGGGAAGGTGACATGCCTTTTCGCCTGCTTGTGTTCCAAGGTGCTCCTGCGTGTCCTTGCGGCCTTTTTGGTAACTGAGGGCAGGACAGCTGAGAGTGAGCCTTTGGGAGCTCCCTCCCAGGGCCCGCAGCCTATGCCAGGCCCTGAGTATAAGCAGATGCCACTTCGGCCAGCTGGCCAGAGCCATCTGGCAAAGCTGGCTTCTCCCGAACAGCTTCCTCAGGGACAGTCCTGGAGAGACGGGGGCTCTTGTTTCCACGGACTGACAACCTGAAATGACGGGCTGAGTCATGATCAGCTGGAGATGCCCTGGTCAGGTTCAGGCCAACCACATGGTGAGGGTCTCCGGCTGGGCAGGAGGGCAGTGGGAAGGTCCCACTTATACCAGTAAACAGCTCCAGGGCATCTCCGGGGCTGGCTTTGGGGCATCTCACTGGCTCACCCAGTGGTTGGCTCAGGAAAAAAAGGGGGCTTGGCCATGGAGGAGGTGCGAATCTTATGTCAGCATGATCCATGCTCACAGAGCCTCTACGCATATGTATGTGCCTTGGGTATTTGGGTCTGGAACAGGTAAGATTGAGGTTAAAAAATGGTTATTTTCAAGTCTCCCCTGGTGTGAGCCTACCTAGACTCGAAGGCACACTTTCTGGTCAGAGTCTAGTCTGGTGGCCAGTGCACCTTGAGGTGTGAGTGATTTTCTACATTCAGCTCTTGCCAATGAGCCTCTGTTTTTCCTCTTTATTTTGTGGGGTCCTCGGTTCGAGTCTCTGAAAGGTCGAATCGTTCACTGTAGCGTTTCCTTCTGTGGGTCGTCCTGCCTAATCTCAAGTTCCTAGCATTAACGAACCCACTGTGCCCCAGAGCTGTACCATTTCTATCTGGACTTCTCTGACTTTAGCGAAGCAGAAAATACCCACATAGCTGATAATGTCATTGTTTCATTTGATGAATATTTATTGAGCACCTACTCAGTGAACTAAACCAAGTCTCTGTCTTCATAGAGCTTGAAAGAGGTTAAAGGGACAAACAATATACCCAGTAATATACGTCTGCTGGTTAAGAGGCCATGAAAAAATAAAAAATAAGGTGTGGCTAAGGGGTGAGGCGTGGCCAGGTGTGGGGAGGTGCTAGTTTATATGGGAAGGTCCCTGTATGCTTCTGGGAGACGTGCAGAAAGTGAGAGGGTGCCAGTGATAGCTCCCGGCCGAGTAAGCCAGCACAGAGAGCAGCAGGTTTGAGGTGGGAGAGAGCTGGGTGCATGTGTGGAGGTGCACCCAGGCCAGCTCTGGGGCAGAAGGCAGGAGGGAGGAGTTGAGGGCAGAGTGGGATCAGAGGGAGGGTCTCCTCAGCCACCAGTTGCTTTATGCTTGCACATAACCCACTGCATCTCCATACCTCTCACACCCATCATTCTCCTCCATTTGCCCTGCTCTCCCCTGGCTCAGGCTGCATCAACCCCTCAACAGATCGTGGTAACATGGGTAAGCAAGGTCCACACCCCTGCCTCTTGCATGCCTCCCCCCTCCCCCCGCCACCAGCATACTGAGTCCACATCATTCCTTCTAAAGCACAGCTCCCATCGAGCCACCTGAGACTCAGGGAACCGAGTCCACAGACTCTGCATGTCCTCATTGGCCAGACCAGTCCCAGCACCGACCTGCCACTGCCTCTGAACAAGCACCTCTTCCCTGTCTTGGGGCACATCCCCCAACCTCCTGCCTTACCCTGGAGTGCCTTCCCTGTCCCCATCTGCCAAAACCTGCTCACTTCTTCGGCCCCTTCTCGTGTTCTTCATGGTCATGAAGCTGTTCTTGAAAATGTTACTGTGCCCTGAGCACTTCCTGTCCTCTGCTAGGATACTCGATCTAGTCGATCGATGTTTGGTTCCGTGTGTTCTTGTCTTCCCCCTAGTCAACTGTAAACTCTTCGAAGTCAGGTGAGCTCAGGGCTTCATGAGGCCACTTGGTGCCTTTTGAAGTAGAAACCAGCCCCCCTTCATCAGAGACCATGGCTTGAGAAGTGTAACACAGGTTGGATTTTTGGCCATGTTTACCCCTTGGACCAGGTGGCCTCAGGCAAGCCAATACTTCATATCCACACACGGGGGCCTGGAAACACACTCTCACTCGTTAGAGCTCTGGCCCTGCCTAGAGAAAACCTTGAATTTTGCTGAATTGAATCCCAACCTACATTTTTATGGATGTGAAAACCAAAGAAGAAAAAAAAAAGAATGTTGTATTGGGGATGGGTGGGTGGACCTGTGGACACTTGACCTTTATTCTTTGACTGGTTCTTTAACAATAGTCCAAGAAGTGATGATAATACTGGGCCAACACAGGAGACTGGGTTTAATTCAGGGGTCAACTTTATGCTGAGGTGTGCTTTAGCCGGGTTAACAAATAGGCACATTTCGGTTTTTAGATGTGTATTCCACATGGGTTGGAAAGAAATAGTGTCGATCAGATGAGATAGAGACTCTAAGAGACAACCTGACTTGAGATAAAGTCAGGTGATCCTGAGCAAGTCACTTAATGGCTTAAGACTAAATTTTAGCATCTGTAAAATGGAATAATTCCCCACTTCAATGCATAGTGAATGTGAGGTGTCTACCATGGAGCTGGAGCAGTAGGGATGGTGATATGCTGGCTTTTTGTGCACTTTCTGGCTTAAATTTTGAGATATTCTAATGAACTTGTTGATCTCCCTCCCCTTCTCCCTCTCCCCCGCCACACACACACACACACACACACACACACACACACACACACACACACACACACACACACACACACACACACACCCTCACATGCAATTAAATGTTCTCTGAACCTTTGGCTGTGTTTTAAATATAATTTCATTTAAAGCCATGCTGTGTGCCAGTTTAAGGCCCCAAATTAGTTGGAATATGATTCCAAGTATTAAGGGGAGAGATTTTTAAAAATTTTTAGTTAAAGAAGAAACTGTCAGCAAGACAATGTAACTGATCCACAATCTTAGAGGGTCTTGTTAATGTCCAAGCGTGTCCCAGGGCTCTGCCTGGGTAGCATGCTCATTAACAAGCAATCTATACCCGCCCATACGACTTTAGAGCTAGGCACTGTACCTTAAGGAGGTAAAGAGGAACCCAGGCCATGGCTGTGGCTTAGGGAGGGTAGCACGGTTCCCTCCAGATATAAATGAAGTTCCTGGTGGTACTGAGACTTCCATGTATTTCAACTCATCTCCCGAAGTGAACTTTAGTAGGCATTTCAGGCACTTTTGTATCATGCTTCCTCATTGAGAGAGTACAGGCTTCAGACTCAAGACCTAGTGTAGACTTCCAGCTCAGGAGGGTGTTGGCAGGAGACTGGGTCTCTGAGAGCCTGTTTGTAAAGTGGGGATACGTTTATATCTGCAGGGTTGTTCTGAGCATTCAATGGGGTCACTTTAGTGACCCTTGGAAGCACTTGGCTTGTAAAGTGTTCATGTGAGTTCCTTTCCATAGCACAGCTAGAACTCAAGAAATAATAATCCATATTCGTGAATGAATTTCCTTCCTTTCCCAATGAAGTGTCCAAATCACCCTAATTAGCACTTAAAATCTCACGTGTTCCCAGCTTCCCTTCATGCTATTTCTCAGATAAGAATTGCCTCCTTAGTTTATGCTCAGGGGAAGGGGAAATGAGACAGAAGAGAGTTGAGTTTAGAGAAGGGCTGAGTCTGAGGACCTGGATCAGAAGGCCAGGTCAGATTCCCAAGATACGTTTTCCAGCCTCTAGGGCAGTGGTTCTCAACCTTGGCTGCACATTAGAATCACCTGGGAATCTTTTTAAAATCCTGATTTCTGGGCCTCATCCTCTGGAAATTGTTTCTTTGTTACTAATGTTGTGGCCCCACCTCATAATAAAGAAACAGAATTTCCGAAGGATGAGGCCCAGAAATCAGGATTTTAAAAAGATTCCCAGGTGATTCTAATGTGCAGCCAAGGTTGAGAACCACTGCTCTAGGGGGAGCTGCAGGCCGCCTTCCTCATGGATAACTGGCTAGCAGGTGCCTCACTAGGGCATTCTTCTTGGGGTTTTGGTTCATCTCCTGGCTAGCGGAAGCCTCATCTAACCACTAGGCATCCGACACAGACCCTGCCTTGACCTCAGGCTTTTGTGTGCTCCATGTCTGTGGTCTTGCCTCTCTTGTTCCAGCATCTTTCCAGACCTGCCTCTCCAGCCTACTGCCACCCACGTTCCTGTTGCTAATATGTACACAAACCTGTCTTCTGTTTGGTCAGCCTGTGAGGGTTTTCACACTCAGGTCCATCCCCACTGTGAGGATTCTGTGGAGAAGGCAGACAGCAAGGGAAAGCCAGAGGTGAGCATTTGCAGGGAAGAACTTTTCAAGTGCCTGCTCATACCCTGAAGAATGTCAGGGTCAGTGTTTGGCTCCGGGGGGTGGCAATGATTTGTAGATCAAGTCTGCTTTGACTCTTTGTGGAGTTTTCCAAATTCCTTCTGAGAGGCCCCGTTCTGTGGCTGGGGGGTCAGAGAGTCCACACCTGAGGCCTGCTTGTCTTTCCAAGCCTGTCTTCACCCGAGCATTCCTGAGAGGTCCCGGCAGCCCCTACTGGTGGCCTGGCCCGTCTCTGTGGGGAGGAATGCAGCTACACTCAGACATTCCAGTTGCTGCTCAAACCCAGTGGCACTTTGTTAAATCCTGGGCCACACCCTCCCCTTTGAGTGTTTGCTGGTATTGCTGTGGCAACCAAATACCCTCCCTTTATGGTCCCCTCTCCCTGCCTGCTCCGTCAGCTCCATCACCAACACCTCTATTGTGGGCCTCCTCAGATCCCTCTTGTGTTGCCAAGGGACAGAGAGCCTACAGAGTGAAGATCAAAACATCTTCCCCTGTTTAGTACCCAAGAGAGACTGTCTGGAAGGTCTAGAGAGGTCTGAAGCGTGAGAGACTGACCTTCTCGGTAAGGGTTACCATGGCACAGACACAACAGCTCCGTGCGTGTGGTAGGGTTCTCTCAGTGTGTAGACATCTCAGTGGCTGGGATGGTCTGTCTGAGGATATGACCAGACGACAGGGTGGGAGGAGGGGTGTACTTGGACTACTGTGACTCCTATGCCAGTCTGCATCCACACACAGTGGAATCAGACAAGGGAGGTGTCCCTTCTCCACGAATGCCAGTAAACTCACGTCACAGGAGCCTTGAGTGCAAGCAAGGCCTGGGCATGTAAAGATGGCTGTGTCTTCTTGGTCATTTTTACTGCATGTAAGGCACCCCCTCCCATCATCACAAGACAAAACAACAGACAGAAAACTTGTTCAGTGAAATTTTGCTGTTCAGCTCATGTGCCATGTAGATCATAAACATTAATAACCATTTTATTTATGATGATGTCTAACTTTTAGGGTCAGGAATCTGTTGGTGTTGGCAGGGTGAGTCTGCTCTTTCATGAGACATTGATAGAGGTTGCTGGGTGGTGTGCATCTGGCAGAGGGTCTGAGATGCTCCGTCCATGTGTCAGGTGCCTCAGGAGGAATGTTTGGAAGGCTGGGCCTAACGTGCTCACATGTGACCTTGGCCTAAAGTGCTCACACATGCCCTCTCCAGCATGGTGGCCTGAGATTTCTTTGGTGATAACACAGGAATCCAAGAGTAAGAATTCCAGAGACAGTGGATGTCCCAAGGCCTTTTATGACTCAGACGTGGAAGTCACATAGTGTCATTTCTATCATAATCTGTGGTTAAAATAGTCACAAACCTGCCCAGATTTAGGAAGAGAGCCCGCAGAACATGCTTTCAAATGGGAGATGTCAAAGAGTGTATAGCCATGTTTTAAAACTGCCAGTCTTCATCTTCTTTTAATAGTCGTTCCTGCTTGCAAAGACTAGAAGGCTCATCATTACTTTGCAAGGGGGCCTACTAAGTGTGCAGACACATCTGGTCGTGAAAGATAAAGGGAGTGGCGGTGAGATGACATCTATTTATAGTTACATTGTAGAGAGAAAAAAGAGCTTGAGTGTTTGGAGTTCTTTGTAATGAAGGCTTCCATGTCTAACTTTCCCCATAAAGTGCCCGCTCTGCGATGGAGAACAAGCTCATCTTACCCACCAGTGTGTCATGGGTGTAATAGCTTATTTGGAGAAGGTGGCAGAGAAAAGTGAGAATCAGCACTAGGTAGCAATAATTTGCTGTTAAAATCTTTTTTTTTTTCTAGTTCGGATGACAGGTGATAAGACCTATGTATTTGGAACCTAACATTTAAAACGAATGATTCCCCAGTTGGTCCAACCAGACACCAATTATTTAAAGACACAAGGTAACACCCACACAAATGGACACTTACTAACAGCTTTATTATTTAGTTCCATTTTTAGTAATCGTACAATAATTCTCTTTTAAACAATACTGCTATACCTGAAGTGGGTCAATCATATTCTTTCTTCCTTCTACAGTAGTAAAGTAGGGGGTTTTCACACTCATTTTTTTAATAGAACATTTGAATATCAAGAAATGCGGTTAACTAAAAATAACAGACCAAATTCGGTAGGAAATGACTGCACACTCGGAAAGGTTTCAGCTCTCACGGTGTCCATTCGTGGGGACACCAGGCTGGGTGAGTGTTGGTGGGCAGGACCAACTCCCTTAAGACTTGTTTGGCAGCTTGGAAACTAGAGGCTGAATACTGGCCCAGGACCATCACCCTCTCTAGGCAGGTGAGTTCCCTCCAGACACGCTTTGGGGAATGTCATCAGGGTGTGATCGACGTGTCTCTCTAGGGCACAAACCCTCCACTCAAGTCCTTACTTTTAACGTGAAAGTAGATGGATCCCAGCTATGGGGGAGCGGGGGTGGGGGGTGGGGATGTATGCATAAGTGTAGTGTGGGTGGGTGTATATGTGTGTGCACATGCCTGGTGCAGCGAGGGGGACACAAGGAGGAAGAGAATCCTGGGGAAGGAAGGGAGAAGAAGGATGGGTCCCAGACAGGGAGAGCAAAGATTAATAAACAAGCTGGGTGTCACTCCCTGCCCTTACCTTGCCCACCGCTAGGGACAGCCTTGGAGCCTCCCGCTGCTGCTGCGTGGACCTGGTTTTCTGCTCAAACTTGAATAAAGGACAGAACGCAGTGGCAGCTGCGAAGGTGGCCTTCCCTCGCCACCCCATTGGTTGGTGACCCACTGCCCAGGCATCTTCCTCCTGGTGAGAAACTTTCCCCTGAGGCGTCTTAGCTGAGCCCTGCTTTGGATGGCCGAGTTTCCTGCAGGCCTTTGCTCTGGGCCGGGGGTCTCTGAGGCAGGTACAGTCCATTGTGTGCTATGAACCTGTGGATCTTGAGGAGGGGGGGTGGATGAGAGCGACCTGAGGTCGCAGCCATAGCCCAGTCTTCACTCCCAGCATGGGTGGGGACCCTGTGGTCCCAAAGGTGTTCTAGCTACAGAGTTAAGGGTGCATTGGGCTCCCCTGCCTGCCCATGGTGGGCGCATCTACACCTCAAGGAGTGGGAAAGGGGGAGGCTCTCTGGGCCAGAACCCCTGGATTTCACAGCTACTGCCCAGACAACACTGAGCACAACGCTGGCGGGGTAAGCGCCTTGCTCTGGAACGTGCCAGCCTGAACTCACACTGCCATCCAGACAGACCAGAGGCGGTATTTGGGACAAGGTGCGTACCCTCTCTTTGCCTCAGTTTCCTCATTACTGAAAAGGAGCTCAGAATAACACTGGGGGGGAGGGGGCCTGTTGTGAGAATTTGGTGACATGTAAAGTACCGAGAGCAACGTCTGGCATCTAGTACTCCCTCAGTGAATGTGGTCTGTTATTACTGTTTAGAAAAGGTCAGCACCGCTCTGTGGCTGGCCTTACATCTTCTCCATGACCTTTCATGTTTCTAAACGAGGACCCTGGTCAAGGGCAGGGTAGCTGAGTGTGTGAGGACAGCTGAGGCCGTCACTGGTCCACCTGCAAAGTTCCTTCTGAAAGGCTAGGCCCCCACTGTTGCCAACACTCAGGTGCCCTCCTGGCAACCAGGTGGGGGAAGAAGATGCCTCTCTCCTATGTATGTCCAGAGAAATGATTTGCAAAGCTACTAGCAACAACATAATGATTGTGGTATGGACGAGGTGGGGGAGGGGGGGCAGAAGTTTTTTGTGATGGGTAATTACTTCAGTTCACTAAACACTGATGGTGGTACTGGCCCTTCCTGGATGAACCCCATGGGTGAAAAATCAAATCAATTGCAAAACAAGCCCCAAAGAAATCCCCTAAACTTGAAATGGCGCTGCATGAGGCCGCTGGCTGGCAGGTTGTGTCCTGGTCATGCAGATGGAGAACATAGTGAAGAAATCCTGCAGGCAGCAAGGGTCGGTTTCTCCCTGGGTTAGATGTCACCTGTGGAGGTTTTAATGTTCCATTAAAAAATACTAAAAACCCACAAACCTACCCAGATGTCCTCCTCTCTCCTGCTTCTCTCTGGCTTCATGGTGCTAGATGTCTTTGCTGTCTCCGTAATCGTTGTAGGGGACGCTAAGGGTCTGCTCCTCACACGTCTTCCTGAGGTCCTGGCTCAGCGCTGACCAGTCAAGTCCATAGGGCTTGATCTCGCTGTAGCGGCAGCCCAGATACCGGAGGGAGCCACGCCGCAAGCTTATCTTGGGTTCCTGCAGGAGTCCGTTGCACCAGCTGCTGAGGTCCCCAAGCTGGGAAAGGATGAGGCCAGCTTTCCTAGGGGACAAGCATGGAAGTCAGAAAGAGGGGAAGACAGGAAGGCAAGCAGTGTGATGCTGTTCACTCCGAGGGACAGAGCCTGGCCTGGTTTGCTTACTGCTCTATCCTTGGCACTTAGAACAGGGGCTCTCCATAGATATTTGTCAAGCAAATGAATGAAATACCAGTAATAGCATGGCTGGGGCAAAGTGGGGCAGACAGGGACACAAAATGCAGTGAGGAAATTGCTAATATATTTGGTGGGAATGTCTGCCCTTTTAAAATCATAGAGCTGTCAGTTTTGAAAGACATCAAATCAGTTTTCTTTAGTCAGTAATTTAATTTATCATTAGATGGCAAATAAGGTATTTGTCTGAATAGTTCTCTTTTCAATGCTATTTCTGCACTGAGTAGAAGCAGCTGAAACAGTGATCTTGCGGGGATAGCAAATGGAATCAGCTATGTGGTATGGAGGTAATTGATTGTGGTATGGACGAGGTCAATAAGGCCTTCGCGCACGCTGGCACAGGGTCATTCTTGTGGAATGTGCACACTTTCAGGGGCACACATCACCTAATTAACCTGCAGGGAGTTCATGCTCCCTTCTGCCATCTCCCTCAGAGAGGAAGGAGGTCATTGCCATTGAGCCTCAATCAAGGTGGGCAGAGGAGGTGATGAGAGGCACCTGAGCTGTTTGCAGATCCCTGGAAGAGAAAGGAGCAGGCCTTCCCACACTGGAAAGGAGTGATGCCTCTGGGCCAAGGATAGAGTATGATCGCCTGTGCGTGTAGCCTGAGGAAATGGCCCTCCCACCCGCTATCTCACTGGTGTGTATCAGAGATGGGAGCTACCTGATAGCTTGCTGGCGTGTGAAGGAGCAGGAATCCTTCACTCACTGTGTTCTCCAGAGACTGAGTGACCAGAGACCATGAGAAAGGGTCTATCTGAACAAGCTGGACAAGGCTGTTCTGGGAAGCTCAACGCAAACTCTTGTAGTCCTTATCAACCACTAGGCTAACGTCTCAGGTGATAAATCATCCCTTCCCATTTAGTCAACAATTCCTTCCAGAAAACGAAGCTTCCGCACGCTATTTAGAACGAGCTTTCAAAGAATAGTAATTGCATTCATTTCATTCCTGGCCATGAGCATCACGAGGGGTGAGCTCACCACATTCCTAGGAGGGCACACTGAGAGAGGGGCGGAGAGGACACAGGAGGAAAGATTTTGAGCCCCAGCAGCACAGTCAAGGATCTAAGACAGTGAGAGGTCACTGGAAGGGCAGTCACATTTGCTCCAACCTCAGTGGTGGGTCAGAGGAAATCTGACCCCCCACCTGCTGACAAAATACCATCTTATGTAGATGGGCTTTCTCTGCAGTTTGGCCAAGCAAGCTTTCCAAAAATAATCAATAGGGACTTCGGCGGCCCATCCTCTTAATTTATCTTACTGCATGTCCTGAGTTGGAGGAAAGGGGAGCGAAGGAAGAGGGAGGAGCAGCATCTCTATTATCTTTAAGAAATAGATAAACATGCCATAGCCATCCTTTGCAACAAATGGGTTTACTTACCCCCTGAATCTTTGCAGCTACTTTCACTGCTCACTTTAAAAAAAAGTAGTAATTAATGTGGGTCTGCCCTTGACTATCTCAGAGCCTGTGGTCTTCTTTCTTACTAGCAATGCAATCAGTGTTGTTACCAAAGTATTTCAACCCTTGGCTCCACCTGAAAGCTTCCATGAATTGGATTGAAGTAAAGGAATTCTTTCTGCTTGCTCACAGGAAGTAGGTATCCAACAGACCCCTTTTTAATCATTCCCACAAATGACTCCAAAGTGGACTGATGTACCTCAAGGCAAGAAAAATAGAACTTTTTCTTTCCTGTGGTTCTCCCTGAGATCCATGACGCTAAAGAGTTAAAACTTTATTATCCACAAGCCACTGAAACTACACATTATTTTCAAATCTTACTGAGCCTTGAAAAACTAGTTAAAGGGTCTCCTGGGAGGGGGGTTTTGGGAAAAGAGTGTATAGTCCGCAGTAGGTCTTACTGCACAGTGAGATCCGTGTTTCTTCCCCGGCTCACTTCATTAAACAATTTTTCTTCTGACTCAAGTGACAAGAGAGAAACTGGCAATCCAAATGCCCTTGGAAATCAAGATGATAAAGGAAATGTTCGTGCTGTTCAAACTGTGACATTTAGGTTCCCTAATCAGGAACTGTATATATATATAAACCCAATAAGAAGACATCAAGCTACCTGACTTCAAATTATACTTCAGAGCTACGATAATCAAAATAGCATGGGATTAGCAGAGAAATAGACACACAGATCAATGGAAAAGAACAATTATAAAACTGCATGTATATGGACAAGTAATTTTTGACAAAAGAGCCAGACACATACAATGGAGTACAGATAGTCTCTTCAATAAATGGTGCTGGGAAAACTGAAAAGTCATATGCAAACAAATGAAACTGGATTAAGTTTGTCCCCATGTACAAAAATTAATTCAAAATGGATCAAAGACCTATATAAAAGCCTAATATGCTAAGTGTCTGGTCAGCCATTCAACCAATCAAAGTGTAATATGCTTAATGATATGCTAAGACCACTCACTATGACATGTACTGACCACCAGAGGGAAGACGTGCCAACCAGTAGGTTAGCTTGCTGCTGGAGTCCGTCTGATCAGGTATGAGCGAGATAGGCCAGACACACCCTGGAGCCCTCCTGCGGTTCCTCCCTGGCCCCAATTGCGCACTGGTGGGGTCCCTCGGCCTGGCCTGCACCCTCTTCCAATCCAGGACCCCTAGGAGGATGTCGGAGAGCCGGTTTCGGCCTGATCCCACAGGCCAGGCTGAGGGACCCCACTGGTGAATGAATTCGTGCACTGGGCCTCTAGTAAGTTACATAGAAGAAAATATAGGTACTAAACTTATGAACCTTGGTTATAGAGAAAATTTTATGAACTTGACCCCAAAGGCAAGGGAAGTAAAGGTAAAAATAAAAAAAATATGACTATATAAAAATAAAAAGCTTCTGCACAGCAAAAGACACTGACGACAACACAAAGAGGCAGCCAACCAGATGGGAGATGATATTTGCAAACAATAGCTCTGACAAAGATTTAATTTCCAAAATATATAAAGAACTCAATATCAAACAAAAACCCAATCAAAAAGTGGCAGAAGACCTGAAAATACTTCTCCCAAGTAGACATATGATCAGCCAATAGATGTTCAACCTCACTAGCAACTGAGGAAGTGCAAGTCAACACTACAATGGGATACTACCTCACACCTGTCAGAGTGCCTACTATGAACAAGACAAGCAATTAACAAGTGTTGGAGAGGTAATGGAGAAAGGATAATCCTCGTTCACTGCTAGTGGGAATGTAGACTGCTACAACCACTATGGAAAGCAGTCTGGGGATTCCTTAAAAAATTAAGAATAGAGGTACCATACGACCCAGCAATCCCTCTCCTGGGTATATACACAAAAAACTTGACAACATGTACTCACAAAGATACAGGCATCCCTAAGTTCATTGCAGCAGCATTCATGGTGGCCAAGACATGGAAACAACCCAAGTGTCCTGCTATAGAGGACTGTATAAAGATGATGTAGTACATATACACAATGGACTACTACTCAGCCATAAGAAAGGATGAAGGAAGGCCATTTGCAGCAACATGGATGGATCTTATGAATATTATGCTAAGTGAAATAAGTCAAAGTTAAAGAACATATGATTTCACTCATATGTCGGATATAAAACTGAAACTCGTTAACACAAATAGCAGTGTGGTGGTTACCAGAGGGAAGGGAGTAGTGGGGGCCCTAACATACGGGAGAAGATTTGACTTTGGGGGTGGGCACACAGTGCAATACACAGACCTTGTAACGTAGAAATCTACACGAAATCTATATGATCCTATTAACTAATGTCACACCAATAACTTTAATTAAAAAATGGGAAAAAAGAGGCACTGAAGTTGACTGATTACCTGGGTCCCAATTCATCCTCACACCTCCAGGTGAACTCTCCAAAACTCTCGTAGTGCTGGTTGTAGTGGTAAAGGACTCGGTGAAGGGTGGGGGAGCCCAGGTCCAGGAGGGTGTTGTAGGCCGTCTGCTGTTCCTTCCCGCTGGTGTAGCCATTGAAGAGATTGTAGATCTTGTCTGCTATTTCTGAGAAGGGCGACAAGCCAAATACTTTATATACATACATATATAAGCGAGTATATACTCAGGCACACATGCATGTGTATAGGCATATACACCTGCATACGTGTGTGTGATATTGATGAATACTGAGCCCAGCACCTGGAGAAAGTGGATTGAGTCAATCACTTTACCTTTGCCCCATCAGGTTTCAGGTTTTTCTTCTATAAAATGAAAGCCTTTGAATAGAATATCTCCCAGATTAATTTTAGTTATAATATTCGTTGTCTTTGCCCAGGTTTCCTAAAAACAGAGAGCCTGAGGCAAAAGCTCATAGATTAATACTGTATAGGTAGTGTGACCCCAGGCAAGTGGGAGGGAGGATAAAGGTGTGTGGAAGGAAGGAGGCAGAGGCAACAGAGGGAGGGCACTAGGGAGCAGGGGGCTGCGTTCCGAGGGTGTAGGAAGCTGCTGGATCCCTGCCAGTCCATCCATGGAGGGGATGGAAGAACACTATCTCAGCTTCACTCCAAGACTGATCGATAGGGCTTTTCACATTTGCTTATGTACACAAAATACGGAGAGAGTAAGTGCCAGATTCCATGCTGAGGGCAGAGGTCATGGGGACCCCAGCAGGTACCGAGCACCCGGTGAGTCTCCAGGTGTGCCCAGAGCCTGCACCAGCGTCCCTGGCTCCAGGATTCACTCTGGAATGATGGGGCACTACGAGGATTTCCGCCAGAGGCGACGGAGAGGATTCCTGGGAGAGAGAGGCCCCTATGCTGGGCCTTGGATTCTCCTCTTTCCCCCCTGAGCTCTAGGTTGTTCCCACAGACTCCCTCCTCCTGGTGGCGAGGGGCAGTCCCTGGGCATCCTTCATCGCTTACCTTGGGCTTTGACATCATCCACCACAGGGCAGGGGGTCTTCACGATCACGTCACTGGGCCTGGAGCGTCGTCCTGTGTTGTCCACACCCCACAGGGTGAACCTGGCAGGGAGGGGAGGGTGTCGTTATCAGAGAACGGCCAAGCTCTGCCTGGATTGGAGGCGGGGGTGGGGGTGGGGGTGGGGTGAGTTGCCCCCAGATGCTCTGCGACTCCATGATGCACTTACTGCCACCACCCAGGTCACAAGGTGTGTGGTCCCAAGCCTCTCACTGCTTCCTGGTGGGTCTTGGGCTGGGGTTTGCGGTCTTGGGTATATTATCTGATGGGAAGCATCATAGCATAGAGCACTGGTTATCAAAGTGGGGACCCCAGACCTGTAGCAGCAGCGTCATGCCCCACCCAGACCTACTGGATGGAGACTCCAGGGATGGGGCCCAGGCGATTCTCACGCCAGTTACTTTCTGACAACCACTGAGCTGAGGCAGGAGTCTGTCTATGGGGCGGTCAGAACCGGGGTCTGAGACCCCTGCTCCCCACCATGTGATGTGAGTTTAACTCCTCTGAGCTGGTTTTCCTCTTCTGTGAAATGGGGATGATAATAAAACAGGGAGACCTTGTGCGGGACCTGGAGCCTAAGGACCCTGCACAGCTCACTGACCCTGCTCTGTCCTGTCTTGTGCTCAGTTGACACTTGGGACACACAGGAATGAGGGCAGTTTTCCTCTTTAAAGTCGGAAGTGAAACCACCAGGATGGAGGGGCCCTGATGTACTGGTGCCTGGGCTCTACTTCCTGCACGCAGCTCCTCTGACCACAGGGGTGCTGCCTCACGTCCCCCGAGTGGAAACGAGCCACAGAGGGCTGTGACAATGAGAAGGAGCCCCCACCCCTCCGGAGAGCCCCCCCAGGAGGGGGAGGAAGACCTGGCTACTGAAGGCTGAGTGGATAACCCCCTCCCCCACAGGTGAAGAAGCGGAGGTTCTGGGACGCAGAGAGGAATGTGATGTGACCTTGACAATAACTTCTGGTGTTGTTGCCCAGGACTTCTGTCCCCAACCCAATGAGAATAAAGTCATTAATGCTGCCTCTCTTGTCACTTTCTTTTCTGTGTCCTCATGGGAGGCTGCAGTCTTGGCAATTCTGAATTTTCTTTCCTTTTGGCAGAGCTAGAGGGGGGGACAAGATGCCCAGGCCGAGTGCCCAGGTAAGGTCTGCTGGGCTGAGAAAGTGGTGGGATGACTGTCTCCGCAGAGAAAAGACAACCCTGCATCCATCCACCACTTCCTCCCTCAGAGGAGCCCAGAGAAAGTCAGTGTACCAGTGTGTGGGTCGCCTCCTCACCCTCCCCAAGTCCTCATTCGGGAACCACGGGCACCGCACACAGGCAGCCCCCATCTCACTGGGCATCCTGGTCGTGCAGGACACGTGGCCAAGACCACAGCGGTGGGCTCCGCAGGCCTGAGACCAGAACCAGGTGCTCAGCTCCCTGTCTCATCCAAATAGGTGGCTCCGTCCACTCCACAGCCTCTGCCATATGCCTGGGACAGAGTTCCTCTCACCCACCCCCAGCAGGCCCACTGCTCGGCAGCCTGGCGTTGTGTCCCATCTTGCTTTAAATTCCAGCTAAACTGAGAGAATACTGAGCTGGAATAAAAATGCCTGTGCTTAACTTAATTCCCAAATTACTCTAAAGGGGCAATTAGTATAAAATGTAGGGTCCTAGGCACTATTTTTAATAGCAAAGGAAGGCATTAGGGAAGGAAATGCTTCCCACGGCTGGTTTTCTTTAAACGGCTATTGAGGAAATATTGACAAATACAGGAGCCTCAAATACAGGAGTAGAGGGGATGCTTGGCCTCAGAGCCATTCCTCAGGGGTCCCAGTGCCCTCCATCCTCACGTGCAGGCTGTGAACCCGCACAGCCTGGCTGTGGCTCCAGGGCTGGGGTCTGAAAGATCTGTTGCTCTCACAGGCTCCCTTCCAGGCTGGAGGGGTCGGGGGAGGTGATTTCTGCGGATCACTCCGGATTGGCTCCCTACTGAATTACCTGTCTGCTGTCACAGGCCCCAGAGGCAGTGGTTCTCCTGTGAGCACATGCTGTGGCGAAGGGCCTGGGCAAGCAGGCCACGGAGTCACCCCCTCTGGCCCATTTCCTTGTCTCTAAAACGAAGATGTTGGACCAGACATCCTTTAAGATACTTTCCAACCATGGATTCTTAACTGGGTTTGTGCTGTGGACCCTACTCAGAATAATGATTTTGAAGTGCATTAAATAAAATGCTTCAGATGACAAGGTCAGCCAGGTCTCTGAAATGCAGTTCTACCTCTGTGCACCCAGGTGAGGAGCCAGCTCTGTGCCTCAAGGTGAGGTGCTAAGATCGTGCTACTAGATCCTTCGGGGCATGAAATGCAGTGTGTGAAGAGATAAGAATTCTGATTCCATTCTTCACCACCAGCCACACCCGAGACTACCAGCTATGTGATTCTAGGGAAGTTACTTGGTGTTGCTGAGTCTGTTTCCTCAGCTATAAAATGAGAACAATCACCTTAATCTCACAGGGTCAGAAGGATTCCCAGAGGCTCCCTCACCTGGCAAGCACTCCATGAATGAAGGCTGCCTTCCTCCATTTTATAGATGAGAAAGCTTTGTTGCAGAAACTTCGTGAGTCTCACTCTCGGTGGTTAGAAGGTTAGAAACGATCCAGGCTTGGGGCTCATGTGTTCTCAACACTTTACCCAGGGCTCCTTTCCTTCTGCACTGGGGGCTGAAGCTCAGCCTCCCTCCACCCTAGTGCAGAGGAATGTCTCCCAGGCCAGGCCCTCCTCCTGTGATCTGCAGTGCCACCTTCCACTAGGTCCTAGTGCACACTGTCTATCTTTTCCTCAGCCCCATGCTTGGTCTTTAACTTCTTTAAGGTCACAGAAAGTTTGCTGTTTTACAAGCCAGAGGGCAAACTGGAAGTTCACCAGGGATGTCAGAGTGGGAAGAGGCATCAGCCTCAGTTCTTTGAGCAGGAAACTTAGGCACATCAGGCCAACCTGAGGTGGGTCCCAGGTGGGTGAGGGTTGGCATTCCCCACAGACAACAATGCCAGCCTCATGCTCATAGGAACTTTGAAATTCCTAATTAACAGTTGTGACTTAGGGACAGGGATTATGGAGCCCCTATTATAAATGGTAATTCCAATTTCACTGAGTTTCAGGAATTTTACAGCAGCTACTTTGTTCCTTTTGTCTGTCCCTCTCATAAAGGGCCACAACTGCCCGATCATAAGTAGGCTGGCTGTCCTTCGTCCTAGGATTAGCATTTGTGTTTCTCTCTATTTCCCAACTCCTCCAGTAAAAACTCACATATTTTCCTTTCATCAGCATGGCCCCCTGGCTACATTTCCTTTTCTTATATTGGAAGTATTCAGCCTGGGCATCCAAGTTCATCATGCAATCAATGCCACTCACATTTCTAGTGCTTTTCATCTTTGAACTCCCTGACTGCAGAAATGGAAATGATTTATTCTGGAAACCTCAACGCTATTCTCGTGCCCTCATCTGTAAACTGTTAAATGTTTTTCATCCTGACGGGGTCAGAAGGTCCCAGAACTACATCACAATGGTTTCTGCCTTAGCTCTCAAATTTTCCTACCAGGACTTGGATTGCATCATGATCTCTCTCTCCTCTCTCGGTGTCTTTTGTGTGTCTGCTTCACAAATAGCTTTCAGTTGTTCCCAGAGCACAGGGAGGGATGGGAGGAGCGCTCAGGGAAAACAGGGCTGTTGCAGGTGCCACAATAATGGAGTTCACTGTGTGTCCTTTGAAGAAAAATGTGGACCACCTCTAACCTCAGTAAACTATTTCAATGCCACTGCAGCTAGCTTTCTAAGGCAGAGTTCTTGGTATTCTGCTCCTTTCCTCCGAAAAATTAATAATCTCCTCTGATATACAGCATTTCACTCTATTTTCCCAGCTTTGCCCTCTTCTATCCCTATTACTCACCCTCTGCTTCCTCCGCCCCATGGACGACTTCACTACTCACCTTCATGCCTCTTTGCCTTCTTTCCCTAGCTGATCCTGCCACCTGGTATGCCCTTTCCAACATGACTCTACCTACTGAAATGCTACCCAATCCAATTCAGACATCCCTGCAAGTCACAATCGACCACTTTCCTTTCTCTTCAACACATCCCTTGCTCTTCCATCCAGCATTTTTTCCATTCTGCCTGATGTCAAGGTTCGTTGTTTCTCTATTTCCTCTCTATGTTGTGAACTCTTTGCAGGATGGGACTACATTATCTTTCTTGATCCTCCCCCTACTGTGCCTAGAAGGTTCTGTGTAATGCTGATCAGGACAAGAGTTGAGAGACTCAAAACATTTTTCCAAGTCTCCAAAGGAACCCAAGTAGCAAAAAGGAACCAGCCAGGAGCCTCAGGATGTGTGGGGGAAGGCACAGCAGGGCAGTAGGTGTCACTCACATGTAGATGGTGTCGGGTTCCAGGCATCGGATGATGAGCGAGATGGTGGTGAGCTGCTTGTCTGGCACCTGAGAGGGCATGGCGCAAGGAGACTTTGCTCCGGAGATGATGTCATCCACAAAGCTCAGCACCGTTTCTGCCCGGGGGAAGGGGTGGAAAAGGCATGAGAAATCGAGGCCAAGCAATGAGGACACAGGATCAATTTAGTGGCAACTTAACATTAAAATTGCTTGGACCCCAGGCTTCTTAAATTCCAGGTAGAAAAAGGACACCTAGAAGGAAAAGTTTTTTTATAACTATTTCACATTTAACTAATGGTTTAGAGCCATTTGTCCAGAGTTAGCTCAGAAGCAATTAAGGCAAGACGGACATGCCACATTGCGAGTTTGTATGCAATGTCCTTGGTGAGAACAGCTGTTCTGGTCAGTGGTCATTGCCAGACCTTCATGGTGCCTGTGCACATCAGGGAAAGGGCCTGGAAGAAGCAGTGGACAGCAATCTGTGCCTGAGGACACTGACTGGCTCTAAGCCTCAATGACAGTTTTGCCAGAAGATATTTACCCCGAGTTAGATAGACTGTGGATGCTACCATCCTGTTGGTCACCACACTCATGTGAAAGTTTCAGGAATGATTTACCTTGACCTTTCCTATATGTGGACAGTGAAATAGTGAGGCATGAAGCATTTTTTCATGAGGTGATTCCACTACTCTAAGACTTTCTTCTTCTAGCTGGTCCTAGCAAAACCAGAGTTTGCTTTAGAACAAGACACGGGTAAGCGAATCTGTCCACACGTGCTTTTGCCTTATTAGTAAAGAAAGCTTTTCTTCTGTAATCACGGCAGTGGTTAGCACAGAATTGTTTTCTAATTATGGGGGAGGATAACTAGTATGCTGTATCATTACTTCTTTGTGAGTGTGCCTAGAGGCAACGAAATGGACACCTCTTCCATAAACAAAAAGTGAAACAAAATCAAAACAAGATTTTGTCAGATGCTCACCAGGCAAACACTCTTAAATGGACAAAATGACTGCTGCTCAGGCCTCTCCGGAATTGCCCTGGGGCCCTGGGGCCCTGGTGCAGAGCCAGGAGGCAGGCGTTTTTTCTCTCCTGCTTCCCACCCTGGGTCCAGGAAGTGATGGGAGATGCTCACCAGTCTCCACTTTGGAGTGGTCCATCCTGTCGGTGACCTTCTCTTGACGGATGAGGTAATCTACAATCTGTACCCCGATGGGAGGCTCTGAGTGTTCCCACTCCAGAACCACAAGGGTGCTGCTGGGCTCGTGCACCGTGGACAGCCGCAGCCTGAGGGCAGAGAAGAGGAAACATGACACAGGGACACAGCTGAGACCTGCGGGCTCTTCTCAAGTATACATTCTTCTTTCTGACCGTTTTCTTAACCAACCACTACAACGATCTCTTTGAGTGCCTGTCTCCTTCACTGGAGAGTCAAGTTTCGGAAGATCCTTGATATCTATATTTTATTCATCTAAGTGCCAGTTACACGTTAGGAATTCAACATATATTTGTAATCAAGTAAGTAGGTGAGTCAAAGATGAATGAGTGCCTGTATCTCAAACGGTCAGGGACAGGTCTTTTGAAGTAGCCCTTGATAGAGCTTGAAAATATAATGCCTGGATTTGCTCTTGAAAAAGTAAGAGAATGTGCCTGTAATGCTTAGAC